>NW_028317821.1:22962500-23670000 GCF_062004578.1 Staurois parvus
CAAAGCATGCCACATACCTGCACTCTGTTATTGAATACTGCTTTATATAAAAGGCACAAGTGACAGATCACATAGCTAGAACAGTGCTGTAACACTGACGTGAGCAGGCTGCGACAAAAGAGACATGTCACCCAAACAGAATAAACTGCTGCATATCCCCGAAAGCTGCACCAATTCCCATACCTAAGGGTGCTCTGGCACTGTCAGCCCCATGCGGTCTACTAATTATTATTTCGACATGAAACTGTTTCTCACTTGAGTTCCGTTGTATACTTATACACATACATAAAAAGAGGTAAATGCTGCACAAGGATGTTCATATATTTTCTTTAGAGAGAAAGAGAGAGAGACTGGAAGAAAGAGAGAGAGAGGTAGAAAGAAATATCAGAGAGGGAGAAAAGAGAACGAAAGAGAGAGAGAGAGAGAGAGAGAGAGAGAGAGAGAGAGAGAGAGAGAGAGAGAGAGAGAGAGAGAGAGAGAGAGAGAGAGAGAGAGAGAGAGAAATAAGTACAGATGAGAGGGAGTGAGGGGGAGAGTGAGAGAGAGAGCGAGAGATGAGAGGGAGAGAGAGAGTTGAGAGGTAGAGAGCAGGATGAAGGCATCATTGATCATTAAGTGTTATAATAAAGCTTCTACCTTAGTGTGTGATTGGGGTCCCAGGGTGGCCCACAAAACCCAGGCATCCTATCTGAGTATCCCCTGCAGATGAGAACTACAACTCCAGCAGCTGAATGCAGACACGATCCATCCTATGACAAACTGACATAAGGTTAGCAGATATATGTAAGAAGATATAGGACCAGAGAAGAGGACTGGGAAGCCTCCACACTGATTAGCTTTATAGAGCACAATGCCACGTTGTATTCATTGCGGGGGGGGGGGGGGGGGGGGTAAGTGATTCACACCAGGACAATTGTGTCATGTCATTGACAGAAGTGATACTTTAGATATCAGAAGTAAATTAGAGAACTGGTCTGTGATACAATGTAACAAGTAAAAGATGACTATACAAACAGTTCTAATTGAAAGAGAAAGGAAAGAAAGAAAGAAAGAAAGAAAGAAAGAAAGAAAGAAAGAAAGAAAGAAAGAAAGAAAGAAAGAAAGAAAGAAAGAAAGAATGAATAATAGAGGTATAGCCTTTACCACCATGTATACGTGATTACTCCTCCTTGTAACTTGATTTTCTGAACCATTTTTCAGAAATGTATGGAGCCTGAAGAAGAGATCTAAGTTGTCCGGAAAGTTAGCCAATAAAGGATAACTCCAAACTTTCTGCAACATAGTAAAAACACCTACAAATGGTTCCCTGCAGTACACCCCCACCTTGTCTCCTCTTGATTATGTATATGTGAATGCTTAGAAATAGGTTTCTATACAGATAGAATAGCAAAGCATTAAATATACAGAGCAAAGAATCAACATTCATAAATAAGAACTAATGTCCTAATGAGAGAAGCTTACATAGCAGCTCCAAGTAGATAGAAATGACCTTTGTAATATTATTATTATTATTATACAGGATTTATATAGCGCCAACAGTTTGCTCAGCGCTTTCCAATATAACGGGAGACAGTACAATTACAATACATTCATTACAGAAGGAATTACAGAGGGCCTTGCTCGTGGAGTTTACAGTCTAAAGGATTATTTCATATTTCAATTTACCAATGAATACCTTACCGATTACACTCCTCAACAATCCACAGCTCAGTATGGGTTAGCCACATTTTCGTAAATGAAACATATTCTTTGCATATGTCTAGGCAAAGTGTCATCAATGACACACAATATTCAGATCCTACACATAGCTACTATTGGGCACAATTATATATATAATATATATATATAGTACAGTAGTACAGTTAATAAATGGATTACCATTAACCATTTCAGGCAGAAATTCAGCAAGCCTAGAAATAACTACATACAACAGAATGTCCTAAACAATACCGCAAATAAATGAAAGGCTCACCCGGTGATCAAATCTGTATAGAAAGTTACCCAAAATATTCAGATCGTACTACTAGCTAGCTGATATAATTTTATATATATAAATATATATATAATTATATCAGCTAGCTAATAGTACGATATATATATATATATATATATAAAATCTATCTATCTATCTATCTATCTATCTATCTATCTATCTATCTATCTATCTATCTATCTATCTATCTATCTATCTATCTATCCATCCATCCATCCATCCATCCATCCATCCATCCATCCATCCATCTATCTATCTATCTATCTATCTATCTATCTATCTATCTATCTATCTATCTATCTATCTATTTATCTATTCTTGTTACAGTCATTTATGACAGAAATCCATCTCAGCTAGAAATAATAGACTACAGACATGAGTATTTCCCATGGATGGAAGGTTCACCTGGTGATCTGAGCCCTCCCAGGTAAGAGATCACATCAGTAGTCCATGCCCTGCAATGGGCTGCCTGATGTCAGAGCTGGGAGTTAGGTAATAAAGAAGTTTCCTTCTATTTTTCTTTTGGCTGATCGAAGTTGGTGGTGTGTGGGGAAGGAAGGAAGGGATGGGGGGTGGTAATGATCCCTGAATCATCCCCTTGTTTGGCTGGACGTTTAGGGGGTCTGGGTGGAGCCTGTGTGTCTTTCCATATTCATTAGTGATGGGAGGTTGCTGGGAGCCCCTGCAGAGCTGCAGCTATAAAAGCACCCTGAGCTCCCCCTCCTAGCCAGGCTCCAATTAAAGCAGCTCCAGCACAGCTCTGTCACCACGGGACCCTTACACACACAAGCAGCCTACATGATTATGGATTTTCTCAGTGACAAGTTTACCCTGAAGAGCCAGCCTGGTAAAAACAGCGACTTCTACATGGGAGCGGGGGGCACACTGGAGCATGTCATGGAAAGCTTGGACAATGAGCCCTTTTACAGCAAGAACCCGGCCAACAAGTGTGCTGTACAGACCTTCAATGCCATCCAGAGGAATGAGCACCATGGCAGGATAGACAGGAGCTCACCCTGCCAGGACAGCAATGGTAAGAGGTCACCTTCCCTACACACTGGGCTGCTAAGGGTTAATCCGACACCTAATACACCTACTGGTACACAAACACTGACATTCATCATTGCACTGTGTGATGGGAACAAGAAATGGCAAGTAGTTGTGCTGTACAGTATGCAGAAGGTCTAATACATTTCCATGGCATAGTCATACCGAAAAGAAAGGAAGAAACGTGTATGTATATATATATATATATATATATATAAAATTATTATTGTATTCACTGTCAGAGCAACCTTAATACATTTAACAACCTTTCGAGTGCTGTAAATCTCCATCTACCTATCTACCTGTTATGTGTATAAATATACATATATTTAATATGCAGTTTGTATTCCAAGAGGTCTTTAGAAGCCATTTAACTGCAGTCACGTCTGTTCCACTTATAATTCTCTGCTCACAAATGTATTATTCGGCCTCAAAATGATATGAAATTGTTTGGGTAAAACTTGTCTGATTGTAATATTTTAAAGTAATATGTATCATATACTGCAATAATATGACAGACGCAAAGACGTACGTGAACTGCTAAGGAGTGTTTAATATCCCCATTTTCCTTTTTTCTTTTATATATATATATATATATATATGTATATATATATATATATATATATATATATATATATATATGATGCCTGGGCCTTGTGGGCCACCCGGGTACCCCAATCACACATTAAGGTAGAAGCTTTATTATAACACAGATGAATGATGCCTTCATCCTGCTCTCTATCTTTCTCATCTTACTCTTTCATTCTCCCCCTCTCTCCCTCTTGTCTTTCTTTCTTTCTCTCTCTCTCTCTCTTTCTCCCCCTCACTCCCTCTCATCTGTACTTGTTTTTCTTTCTTTTTCTTTCTTTCTTTCTTTCTTTCTTTCTTTCTTTCTTTCTTTCTTTCTTTCTTTCTTTCTTTCTTTTTCTTTCTTTTCTTTTCTTCCCCACTAGAAAACAATCTGGAAGATCCGGTTCTTCAGTATTTTCACATAATATCGGTCAGTACAGGTTATTAAAAACGTTCCAAGTATAAAGAATCCTTCTATATTTTGTCTGGGTATTAACTATCGCTGCTGTTATCAATGTCCATGATCCAGTATAGTAGAATAAGACTGCAGATGGAGATGTGGGTAGGTCTAGAATTTCTTAGTTTAGTAGGACATATGTCTTATATAATAACATTACATGCACACAGAGTAATGTGTGAGACTTCAGTAAGTCGGTCCAGGTGAAACACTCTCTATATATCTGTTTCCCTGAGAGCTGATCTGCTGATTTTGTTATCCATAAGAACTGCATAGTTGGTCTATAGATTCCAGGGTCCTCTGTCATTTGTCTCTTCCATGTGGGGTACCTCTGTGTGTTCTTACTATAGATGTGGGCATGCACAGCACAGGTACACTATAGTTAGTTGCCATTTCTTAGTATGCAGAGGTATGTTCAGTAGTCCTTCAATGTTTTCTTCCATCCTGCATTATAATATTTATATGACACATGCTGTGATTGTCCTTAGAAATGTTTACTTTTCAGAATTAAATTATATTTCATAAATTGTAATCAATTAGATAATTAAATAAGGGGCAGTCCTGTTGCACTCATCCAATCATGTGCTAGCTCAAGATCATTTTTTTCCCTCTTGATCATGATTAGGTTTTTATTAAAGTGAACACAGTTTCACCTTATTTAATAAGCTAAGTGAACATTGTTTAGAAAAGTGAACATCCTATGCTCCTTTGCTAAACCTATCAAATTATTTTATTGGGAGGTGCATAGTGTGTTACAAATTGGTGGGTCTTCTATTGATTAGAGAGGTAGGTATTCCTTCCATTGATTAAAAAGGTAGGTGTCCCTTCCATTTTTTAAAAAAGTAGGTGTTCCTTCCGTTGATCAATAAAGTCTTATACCCTTCTATAGTAGTACAGCTCTGTCGGTCTCTGTTTATTGATTACAGATAAATATATAGCATGATAATTTGTGCAGAATGTAACATGTAGTGTACATTCCTGCACACAAAGAGCTGACAATCTAAAATCCCTATCATATTTGTATACATAGTATCAATTTGGCATATCTTGGGAGTTAAGTCATCCCTCCAGTGTGTACTCTGTATGTTGCTGGGCCCTCCATAGCATCCTCTGCCTTGTGGCACTGCTGGCTGGGACTTCCAGTTCCACAGCAGCTGCACACCCTCAGGTTGCCTTTCATTGATGTATGTGGCTGCTCTACCACTGATTATTTTCTCCCAGGCTACAAGAGATCTTTCATGTTCTGTAACATGCTGGATCAGTTATCCTGTGACCTGACATAACAGTTCAGAACCATGACTGCCTGCCTTGTTATTGTTTCATATCCTCCTGAAGCACATCAACAGGCACCTCTGTCTGCACACACAGCACACAATATGCTGGCTTCATTATGTGTCCCATTATAGGGAAGGCATTGTTAGAGCATTGCCATTGACAGTGGATGCCATTAAAGAGAGGCAGCATCCCTTCTGATTAAAGTCATTTCTAAACTCTATACATTATACAATTTTCTTGTTTAGTTTCCTTTAGATCTACCTTCAACTATGTAGTGTAAGGGCCTACCTACTGATTGACAGTGTTTAGGTCTGACCTCCTATTATATGGTTTTGGTAAATCTAAAGGAAAAATAAATAATGTATTGCCAGGCTAACAATACAATTCTTTATTGCTCCTCTATTGTATGTTAAAAAATACCCTTAAAATAATTTACTTATTTTTGATGGACAAGTGCAAAATAAATAAAACAAAATCTGTGCAGCCAGCCAGAAATCATGTGAGCTGATAACTTTATGAAATCTCTGTTCTGGACTGTTACCATTGCTCCCTGTTATCTCTATAGACTACAAAACACCTCCCCTGTTATGGAGAAGAAAGGGAGGCCTTATACAGTCCAAACAAGGTGTTATGTAGTCCTAGCCCCAGTGCTGCTCAGTACAGTTATCACCCTAGAACAGGATGTGAATTAATCGCTGGGTTAAAATAAGGTGAGAAAATACAGTATGTGAAATAAGAGAAAACATATTAAGCCACCACATTTAAGGACAGGTAAGCTGCAATACTATTCATTTTTGTTATTGGGTTTAAAGGGAAAAACCTGGAGCAAACTGGACAAAGGGGGGCAAAAAAACCCACAAAACAAAAAAAAAAACCCTAAAGAAAAACAAAACAAATGAATATAATAATAATAATAATAATTATATATATATATATATATATATATATATATATATATATATACTGCAGTTTTTCAGTCTGTGTGTATATATATATATATATATACATATTTTTCAGTTTGTGTGTGTGTATATATTTTTTTATATATATATATATAAAAATATATATACGTATATATATAACAAAAACTGCAGCGTATAGCTACACTGAGAGATATTGTTACTGCCACAAAGTACAACAGTATCTGGTGCAACTGTGCATAGTAACCAATCAGATTCCAGGTTTTATTGTCAAAGCTTAACTGAAAAAGCTGAAGTCAGAAGCTGATTGGTTACTATGCACAGTTGCACCAGATTTGTGCCCCAGTTTTAGTAAATCTCCCCCCTGTATCTGTAGTGCTGGGTCATACTGTCTCTATACATCTCAGGGATTTCAATCAAATCATTTTCTTTTGTAAATTAGGTACACTTAGGTTAATGCATTTAAAATGTTTTCATCTTGCCTTCCACATTTTCTTTACATTCCTCCAAATAAAATAGAAAAGCAAATGTGATTTAGTAGGATCCATTTTTGTTACAATTAACCCCTGCTTGTCAGATAAAAATTGGAGCCAAAGAAAAAGGGACCCATGCCAAACTGTCAGTTCATTTGCTAGTCTGCTGTGGAAAATGAACTGTGGTTGGTTACCATAGGTAACTTCTTGATTTTCCACAATTCAGCCCTGAAGGACATTCCATCAAAGTGCAGGGAAGAGAGGCCTGGCCCATTTCTATAGTGTCCCAGATGTTTGTGGTTAGCTGTGTTGTGAGAGTCTTCTTACTGAGCTCAGACTCCATTTTCCTTCCTTAGTGAACTATGGCATCACCAAAGTGGAGGGCCAGCCTCTTCACACGGAGCTCAGCAGACCCCTGGAAACCTGCTGCAGCCTGCGTGTGTCTCCAGTGAAGGGGATGCAGGAGAAGGGGGATCTGGAGGAGCTGGCCGACAAGTGTGACAGCAATGTGTCCAGCAGCAAGAAGAGGAGGCACCGCACCACCTTCACCAGCATGCAGCTGGAGGAGCTCGAGAAAGTCTTCCAGAAGACCCATTACCCTGATGTCTATGTCAGGGAGCAGCTGGCCCTGAGGACTGAGCTCACCGAGGCCAGAGTACAGGTGAGAGCCTGGGTATAAGATTGGGGGGGACATTATCAACATTTGCAGCATTCATAGTAATAATAATAATATTAATAAGAGCAATGGGCCATCTTTGTACAACAGAATGTACAGCTCATAGTAACGGTCTGCATATGCTGAAATACTATAGTCAATTATATATCCTGTAATTGCCTGCTGTGTTTCATAAATACACACATTTTAACACAAAGCGAAAATTTACTACTGTTACTACTCTGATACTGCTACTATTATTATTATAATTAAAACAATCATTAGTAGCTGCCAATAATTATACAGTATAGTAGATCATCATTTTATAAAGAAGCAGAACATACAGCCTATAGTAATTGCCTGTATGCTCCTATACTATGCCAAGGTGTCAATTATGTAACTGCCATCTGTGTGTAGCAAAATATTTATATTACAGACATTTAAACCCAAACGTTCAGTAAATAACAGTGATAATAATAATAATATATGAAGAAGAATAAGAAGAAAAAATAATAATAATAGCAATAACATCAGTACTACTACTGCTACTACCACTACTACTATTACTACTACTGCTACCACTACTACTAATAATAATAATTTGTCCTTTTTTTTAGTCTATTATTATTGTTTTATTTATTTTTATTATTATCATTATTATTATATTTTATTTATTTTCTTTTATTATTATTCATATTATTATTATTATTATTATTATTACTACTACTACTACTACTACTAATAATAATAATACTATTATTGTTATATTTTACTTCTTATTTTATATTATTATTATTATTATTATTATTATACAGGATTTATATAGCACCAACAGTTTGCTCAGCACTTTACAATATAAAGGGAGACAATACAGCAACAACACAGTTCAATACAAGAGGGATAGGAGGGCCCTGCTCCTTGGAGCTTACAATCTAAGAGGGAATTATTATTATTATTAATATTATTATTATTAATAATAATAATAATAATAATAATACTCATCATCATCATAATATCAATAATATGAATATGAATAAACACATCATTCATATTAAGAATACTGCTGATGATTCAGTGATTATCCCTTGTACAGATAAGCAGAATGTACAGCCCAGGAGTTGAGAATCTTCACACAAATAATTGTGAGAAGATTAATTTCAGTCATCAAGTCATGTGAAATAATTACACAACTTATGGTGTGAAGCTTCTCAACTGCTTCAGTTAATCAGTCTAATATATACTTAAAATTTAATAAATAGAATAACCGTCTTCTGTGTGCTTCATAAACACAAATATATTGCACACAATTAATTAATCTGCTACTACTACTATATTACTACTATTACTACTGCTTATGGTAATAATAACAATATCAATATTACTACTAATAACAACAACAACAACATCAATACTACCATTACTACTAATATATATATATATATATATATATATATATATATATATATATATATATATATATATATATAAAATAACTGACTGCTGTGTGCTTCATAAACGCAACTATGTTGCACACACTACTACTACTACTACTACTATTACTACTACTATACAACTGCCATTACTGCTCCTAGTAATAATATTAACAAGATCAATACTACTATTACTACTGATATACTATACTATACTACTACTACTAATAATAATAATAACAACAACAACAACAATAATATCAATACTACTACTACTTATAGTAGTAGTGATAATAATAATATTAATAACAACAGCAATAATACCAATACTACTTCTACTACTAATAGTAGTAGTAATATTAATAATAACAGCAAAAACAACATCAGTATTACTTCTGCTAATAACAATCGTGCAATAGGCCATCTTTGTACAGTGAAGTAGAATTCACAACCCACAGTGATTGATGACTATACATTTACTATACACAAAAGAGTGCCTGATGCGTATTCTGGATACATGCATTTTCTAATACACCACATTTCACACACAAATGATCATTTTTATTTTTGTTTTTACTGACTGTTCCATCATCCTGACTCTATAGACCAGTCCCAGCACGAAGTAATGGTGACTGCACTCTCTGTAGACAGATCTCCAGCTCGGAATGTGTCAGTGGATTCTAGAGAGGTCTATTGGCAGGCAAGCAGTATATGTCGATATGTGTAGTAGTGTATGGCTATGAGCTGAGGATAGATGTGGCAGGCTAATAGAAGGAAGCAGGGTTGCAGTCTGGTCCGGTGCTGGGCTGACAAGGCATCCACATTAATACACAGCCATAAACATGACACTTCTCTAATCTCCCATCACTGCAATAGGCAGCAACTGGCTGTAATGGGGGATTTCACTGACGACGTTTTCCTGGTTTTAATTTTATATTAAAGGCCATGAGGTGGAACATGTGGTTAGAGTTCGTTCCCCATTTGCCTTGAAAATAATGACCATTAAAGATAAAACAGAGAGCTCAGGCAAATGCTAAAGACAAGCAGCTTGTTTGACTCTAGCAGCTCTATACTATGGAAATTTATTACTCCGCTAGTCAAATTAAAGTCCTCTACCAGAACTACACACAGCTCTGTTTAATCCTTCACATGGAAATCAGAGTTGGGTGACATTTTAGCATTCATAGATAAATAGAAAGTCCTATACCAGAACTACACACAAGTCTATTTAATAGAGTTTAGTGACATTTTAGTATTCACATTTAAATAGAAATTCCTATACCAGAACAGTACAGACGTTTACATTAATCCTTTACATAAACAATCAGGGTCTGGTGACATTTATATATTCATATATAAATATAAAATCCTATACCAGAACTGCACTCAAGTCCGCTTTATCCTTTACAGGAAAATCAGGGTCTGGTGACATTTATATATTCATATATAAATATAAAATCCTATACCAGAACTGCACTCAATTCTGCTTTATCCTTTACAGGAAAATCAGGGTCTGGTGACATTTATATATTCATATATAAATATAAAATCCTATACCAGAACTGCACTCAAGTCCGCTTTATCCTTTACAGGAAAATCAGGGTCTGGTGACATTTATATATTCATATATAAATATAAAATCCTATACCAGAACTGCACTCAATTCTGCTTTATCCTTTACAGGAAAATCAGGGTCTGGTGACATTTATATATTCATATATAAATATAAAATCCTATACCAGAACTGCACTCAATTCTGCTTTATCCTTTACAGGAAAATCAGGGTCTGGTGACATTTATATATTCATATATAAATATAAAATCCTGTACCAGTACTGCACTCAATTCTGCTTTATCCTTTACAGGAATATCAGGGTTTGGTGATATTTTATATTAATATATAATTATCCTATAACAGAACTTTATACAAGCCTGCTACATAAGTTTTCCTACATAAACATCAGGGTTTGGTGTCATTTAAATATTCATATATTATCATAGAGAAAAATACCAGAATTCCACACAAATCTTCTTTAATCCTTTAAATCAGTGCTTGGTGACATTTTAGTACTCATATATACTCGTATTCTATACCAGAACTGTAATCTTTTACATTAAAAAATCAGGGTTTTGTGACAGTTAGGTATTCATATATAAATATTCTATAACAGAAGTGTACACAAGTCTGCTACATAAGTCTTCCTACATAAAAATCAGGGTTTTGTGACATTTAGGTATTCATATATAAATATAAAGTCATGTACCAGAACTGCACACAAGTATAATTTATAGAATTTAGTGACAATTTAGTATTTAAATATAAAAATAAAGTTCTATACCAGAACTATACAGAAGTGTGTTTTAATACATAACAAAAAAAAATACGGTTTAGTGACATTTTAGTATTCACATACAAATATCCTATACCAGAACTGTACACAAGTCTGCTTAAATCCTACATAAAATCAGGGTTTGGTGTCTTTTAAGTATTCATGCATTATAGAAAACTATACCAGAACTGCACACAAATTTTCTTTAATCAATTAAATCAGGGTTTGGTGACATTTTATTATTCATAAATATATACTCATAAAGTCATATACCAGAACTGCACATGAGTCTAGCTAATATAATTTAGTGACAATTTAATATTAATGTATAAAAATAAAGTTCTATACCAGAACTGTTCAGAAGTGTGCTTTAATACATAACATAAAAAAAAATCAGGGTTTGGTGACATTTTAGTATTCACATATAAATATCCTATACCCCAACTGTACACAAGTCTACTTAAATCCTACATAAAAATCAGGGTTGGGTGACATTTTAGTATTCATATATAAATATCCTATAACAGAACTGTACATAAGTCTGCTACATAAGTCTTCCTACATAAAAATCAGGGGTTTGTGTCATTTAAATATTCATATATTATCATAGAGAATACCAGAACTGCACACAAATATTCTTTAATCATTTAAGTCAGGATTTAGTGACATTTTAGTATTCATATATACACATATTCTATACCAGAACTGTACTCCTTTACATACAAAAACAGGGTTTGGGGTGACATTTAGGTATTCATATATACACATATTCTATACCAGAACTGTACTCCTTTACATACAAAAACAGGGTTTGGGGTGACATTTAGGTATTCATATATAAATATAAAGTCATATACGAGAACTGCACACAAGTCTAGTTAACAGAATTTAGTGACAATTTAGTATTGATATATAAAAAAAAGTTTTATATCAGAACTACAGAAGTGTGTTTTAATCCTTAACATAAAAATCAGGGTTTGGTGACATTTTAGTATTCACATATAAATATCCTATACCAGAACTGTACACAAGTCTGCTTTAATCCTACATAAAAATCAGGGTTTGGTGACATTTTAGTATTCATATATAAATATCCTATAACAGAAATGTACACAAGTCTGCTTAAATCCTACATAAAAATCAGGGTTTGGTGACATTTTAGTATTCACATATAAATATCCTATACCAGAACTGTACACAAGTCTGCTTTAATCCTACATAAAAATCAGGGTTTGGTGACATTTTAGTATTCATATATAAATATCCTATAACAGAAATGTACACAAGTCTGCTTAAATCCTACATAAAAATCAGGGTTTGGTGACATTTTAGTATTCATATATAAATATCCTATAACAGAACTGTACACAAGTCTGCTTTAATCCTATATAAAAATCAGGGTTTGGTGACATTTTAGTATTCATATATAAATATCATATACCAGAACTGTACACGTCTGCTTTAATCCTACATAAAAATCAGGGTTGGTGTAATTTAAGTATTCATATATTATCAGAGAGAACTATACCAGAACTACACACAAATCTTTTTTAAATCAGTGTGTGGTGACATCTTAGTATTCATATATAAATTAAAAGTCCATTACCTGAACTGCACAGAAGTCTGCTTTAATTCTCCACATGAAAATCAGAGTTTAGTGAGATTTTAGTATTCATA
Organism: Staurois parvus; assembly: GCF_062004578.1. NCBI lineage: Eukaryota > Metazoa > Chordata > Amphibia > Anura > Ranidae > Staurois > Staurois parvus. Next base: position 22,975,328 of record NW_028317821.1, read on the forward strand.
TAGAATCCCATACAATAACTGATGAAATGTCTGTTCTAATCCCTCAAATGAAAATCGGAGGTTTGCAGAATTGAATTCTTCTATTATAAATATGATGTTCTATACCAGTAATGCACATATGTTAGTTTTAATCCTGATGAAAATCAGTTATGTGACGTTTTTGTATTCGTGCATAAATATTATGAAGCATACACACAAAAAAGCAAAATAACACCCAGATATCATCATGTCATGTCATCTACACTGTCATGTGCTACTGATTAAGTAAATTACCAGAAAACAAAAATGTTATCAAACAATACAAAAAAATATTACTACTATATAGTGTAAGTAGAAACAGAGGCTATATTGTGTGAATATTCACTTTAATTATCCAAAATATCAGGTAGAGATGAAATAAGCGAATAGGGATTTTCTTTTCACATGATTGGATAACTGAAATTAATCATCAGACATTTTATGACATGCTCAAATCCCTAGTATATCAGCCTTTAGAAATGTGATACATTTGTATCACTTCCTACTCATTGTGTCTGTGTTGATAGAAAAGTAATACTGGAATTTCACATTTTAGCCTGAGCCAATGTTAACATTTCCACATTGATCTTTGCTGAGGGAGAGGCTACTTATAAATCAAATTAGGACTGTCTACCTCTATGTATTATATAATATTCCAGCTTTATTTGCAGTAACACATTCCTGTAACTTGAAGCATATTAATGGTCTGATTTAGTAAATTAGGCCTCAACACACTCTGCATATCCAGAAAGGATCATGGAAATTAAAAAAAAAAGAAAGGTTAACTTAATTGGGATCCACAATAAAAGCAGATAGGTGTTAATTCCACCTCTTAGTAAATCAGTCCCTAAGATCTTTTGTTCTATCCTAGGTCACAACAGTTTATAAAAGATCTGATTTTCTACAATAATCTATACAAGTTATAATTAAAAATCAACAATATACAACGCATAATTACAAATATATAATATACAAACAATGCAAATATATAATAAAACAATATAAAACATTATATAATTAAACATCAACAATATACAAAACATATTTAGAAATACACAATTTACAAACAATATAAAATATATACTAAAACAATATATTAAACATCTATGGCAATTTGCAAATGTAGTTTTCTTTACGCTTGTCCAGCAAACTGGACCCTAAACTTCTATCCGGGTTAAAAAGGTGGAAAACACACTTACCTGTTGGTTCTACTTCTTTAAATGTGCGCTATCACATAGTAAATTCCAAAAAGGTACAAAGTTAATGTAGGTATTATTATTGTTCAGTACGTTAATTCGTTTTTTTTCACATTATTTATATTTTTTAAAATTACATTTACATGCAGACTAGAATGTCTTTCCAAATGACTGTGTTGGGATTGGAATTAGTTGCAACAGGGATGGGGGTGCTAACAGCGGTCACCTTTACAAAAATACTATTGAGGCAACTGCTGAAGAACCCCTGTTAGTGTTATAGTTTTTCACTGTCACATATGCTGGACAGCTTGGCCTTCATATACATGCGGATATGCTGGCCCAGCAAAGTGCATCCCAAACTTCTACTCAGGTTAGGAGGGGGGAAAAAGCTATTTTTTAAATTTGTTTGCTGGAGTAAGAAAATACATATTCCATTCAAGTACCACTATTGTGAAGTATAGTTCAATAATATTGAAAGGCAGGCTATATAATAAAAGCATTTAGCATATTATTATTATTATATGGGATTTATATAGCACCAACAGTTTGAGCAGAGCTGCGTATATGGACTCAAACATTTTATTCCACACCTCATTGTTTATAATTTTTTTTCATACTTATACACAAATTATTTACAAACTATAATACTTCACCCTTCCATGCGCTCCTTGCTGCATAGACCAGTTACAGATTGGGGTGGTTGTCATTTGTTTTTACAAACTATAACACTGCCTGGGGTGGTAGAGGGTGCTTAAAAAGGTTGCCTTTTTTCCTATATAAATCATAGCATGGACTGCTGGAAATTTTTTATTAAAGCTATCTTGCAACCAGCAACAAAAAAAAACAAACAAATTTTTTTACAAAAAGACAAAAAATTAGTATATACAAATAAATAAATATAAATACCATACAACTGGTCTAAACAAAGATCAACTAAATACAATGATACTCCATTATAAAGCATAATCAGAAAAAGTTAACATAAATAGCTACACGCCTTTATGGCAGAAAAAGGGAAACATAATGACTTATAAAGATCAAGGCCTTTATGGCCTCTACCAGGCAAATATTCATCAACAGGACAATTTTGCAATAATGAAAAAACAAACATTTCTTTTATTATACCTCCTTACTACCAGGGAGTAAGGCCTTTACGGCTCATCTGCCCCATAGCAAGGCTTTGGCCTGCTGTGAGAGACAATTAGTCGTGGGGATAAACACCAAGGCCCTTTCGGCCCTTCATACAGGACTGAAGCCTTTCTAGCTCGTATTTCTCTTTTCCCATCACAAGGCTTTGGCCTGTGTGAGATCCAGAACTGCTCTCCAAGGCAAAGAGGCCCATTTGGCCTATCAGACAAGGAAAGGCCTTTTATGGCTCTTATCCCATACCACGGCTTTGGCCTGTATGAGAGTACTTCCACCAGTGCGGACAAACTTCTAGGAGACAAAAGTATCTCAGAGGCTCTTTCAGCCCTTTGAGCAAGAACAGCGCCATTACGGCCCATATGTCTCATGACACGGCTTTTAGCCTGTCTGAGGAACAGATTTAATCTGGGAAGGGAAACCATCAATCAAAGGCCTATTCGGCCTATCAAACTCAAAGGAGGAAATTTAACATACGCCCTTTCGGCCTGCTGATAAGGAAGAGACCTTTATGCCTCATTCCATATATACACATACTTAGGTCTTTATGGCCATAACATAATCATTCACATAAAACAAAAAAGGATACAATGCAGAACAAAGACTAAGAAACACAAGTCTTCAGATGCATGTAGCCTCTCTTCAAGAATTCTTCGTCAAAATCTAAAGGAGTGGAACACACAGAGAAAGAAAAAGAACAGCATCCTCACCCAGAGATCAACAGACCGTGGCTACAGACCTGATATTCCTCCACACCTCTATCCAGGCCCTACACCGCAGTCTGTCTTTCTCAAGACCCCGAATTTTCCCAACCCCACCAAGAATGTCATATACCACCACCAAGACAGGAAGGATTTTCTGCCAAAGGGAGACCTGGCACTGTGCATTCCAAGTGAAATATCAGACCACTAGACCAACTAGAAAAAGAGTATCAAAATTAAAATCCACATGTCTTTCAAATGCCCCATATACCCACTCTGCATAAGACATGCAGTGCAGGAAGGGGATGTCTAGAGCCCTCCCCACCTCTCTGTAAACCTCTATATTGAAAGGGCACTGAAGCAAGAAGTGGTTCATAAGCATGGACTGCTGGCGTACCCCTGGCAGTGTTATGCAGGCCATATATGGATCAAGTCCTGAACAAATTTTCTTTAGAAAATGGGAATTTACGTACATTTTCTAATCCGATAGCACCACCATTGATTTCGAAATTCGGCCAACCAAGCCTTCAATTTCCCCTCATGTTGCTACAGAAAAGAATTTTCGTGGTCAAGAATTTTCTTTTCTTTCCAGGTCACAGCTCATGCTCATTTCTTTTTCGCTTATATTTCCCGCACGATTCTCCCATCATTGATTAGAATTGTTAGTTTTTAAAAAAATTTCCAACATGCCAGATCACTCAAATTCGATGGTCACAGGAAAATTGGCCATTTCCATGACCCACTAATGGGATGAAATTCAAATGAAAATTCTTAGAAAATATTTTCAAAAGAAAATTATTTCGGAATTTGACCCATGTATGGCTGGCTTTAGTTTGTCCCAACCTCTGTCATTGTCACTTTTTCCGGTCTTTGTTTACATGTAAATGTAGATTAACCACTTCCCCTTACTCGCGCTGCCATTTGCGGCCTCGGCTGTCAATCACCTGGTTCTGGCTGGTGTTTACTCGCCGACACCTGGTGATTGCTGAGTATTACCGGCGGGGTACAGAACTGTATGTAAACAATACAGTTCTCTCCCCTGTCAGCTCCTGCACACTGCTTTGTATGGCTCTGCATAGCAGACTCATACAAAGCAGTATGCTTACAGTGGAAAGCGCACACACACACACACAGCATACTGTGAAACAACACACAGTTAACCCTTTGATCACCCCAGATGTTAACCCCATTCTTGCCCAGTACCATTAGTGCAGTGTCAGTGCTTTTTATTAGAACTGATCACTGTATTGGTGTCACTGGGGACGTTAGTGACACCAAGTCAGTTTTCCCCCAATGTCAGAATGCCCATCGCAGTCTAGCAGTCCCATTATAAGTCGCTGAATGCCGCCATTACTAGTAAAAAAAAAAAATTCTAGTATATATACCGCCATTTGTAAACACTATAACTTTCCCGTAAACCAATTAATTTACATGTATTGAGATTTCTTTTAGCAAAGACATGTAGCAGAATACATGCTGGCCTACATTTATGACGAAATTTGATTCTTTCAATTTTTTTATTGGACATGTTTAATAGCAAAAAGTCAAAAATATCATTTTTTGTTCTCAAAATTGTTGTTTTTTGGGTTTAGAGCGCAAAAAATAAAAAACACACAGGAGATCAAATACCACTGAAAGAATGCTCTATTTGTGGGAAAAAGAGGACTTAATTTAATTTGGATGCAGCGGTGCATGACCGCACAATTGTCAGTTAAAGCAAAGCAGCGCCATAAAGCAAAAAATGGCCTGGTCAGGAAGGGGGGTAAATCCTCTGGAGGGCAAGTGGTTAAATATAAACAAAGGCATGTGAAATAAAGCCGCTCATCCATGGATCTAACTCCCCCAGTTCAGCAGGGACCGCACAAATTTTGATCTGTGTGTGGGCACTTTGGTTCTACAGAAGTAGATCTACTGATCAACTTCTGTACAATTGCCCTGTGGGATTTTCCCCGCTTGAACGGTGCCACGGACTAAAGCCTGCAATGCTGATCAGGGTATTCAGAATTCAGTAGTTTAGCAGGGAGGATTACCTCCTCCAACAAGAATATGTGGATAGGGGAATTGGGCCAGTTTTTTTTTACGTTCAACCCACTGGTTGAAAAAAGATAACCACTCGATCAATGCCGTGGGCTGTAGCCTGCAATGCTGATCAGCGTGTTCAGAATACAATAGCTTAGAGGGGATGATTACCTCATCCACCCCAAATATGTGGATAGGGGAATCAGGTCAGGTTTTTACATTGAACCTGCTGGTTGAATAAAAAGCTAACCTATCTATAAGCTGCTTGAGAAAAGGAATTATTATACAGAATTCCGTTATTATTCATATTATTGGAATATAAAATATGTTTGTGGTAGTAGTCCTTTAAATCAATCAATATGTTAGGTGGTGCAGTTTTTGTTTGTTTAAGAAGAAATAAATGATGTGTGTTTAACTGACATACTCATAGCGGAAGCTATTTGATTTACGTCAGAGCTTGGTGCTGGCTTGGTCTTGCCTGTCCAGTGCACACTACACAGGGTACTGTTTTATGTTCTTTTTATTGTATTTTGCAGTTTGAAAGGCTGCAGCAGGACCAGCACAGAAGTCTTCCAGTACAAAGCTGTAGGGCTTGAACTGGCTTTCTATGTAGTCTCAGCAGAGAATCAAACATGTGGAATGTATTTTTAGATGCAATAGATTGATGATGTAGTGTGTTTTCATATTATAGATTCTGGAATTGTTCAGTCATCTCAAAGGAATGTCTTTGTGTTAAACTGGGGTAACATACTGTCAGGAAATGCACTGCTTACATTCACTGTATAGACAAAAGCAGGACAACCAAGGGTGTGATCAGTTAAAGGACATGCTTGTACTTGTAGTTCACCAGCAAATGGGGATGCTTTGATTTGCTATTGAATCTACACAACAAAATTCCAGGGAGAAGATAACTAAAAATGGTCTAAATGCTTTCTATGCTGCATTAAAGACTTTGCTATGGTGACCAGACAGATGACCATCAAGATGACAGATGAGTTCAAAGTCAGAAGTCCAAAGAATGCAAAATCATCAGCACACAGTATTCAAAAATGCAAATGGGACATTGCTTTGTTATCCATGAATAGCAACGTTTTGAGGCCACGGAGAACCTCTGCTGCCTGAAGAAGAGGTTCTCAGAGGCCTTGAACCTTGATTTTGGAGGTTAGGAATAAATGTCCTGTTTGAATTTTTTGAATATGGTTTGTTGTTGATGTTGTACACTTTGAACCTACTGGTTTATGTCCCCACCTCCACAAAGCCATTAGAGAGGTGTTTTTCCAGCTCTCCAGACGTTTGTTAAGTTTTACTTATGGAAATTCACATAATCATATAGCTGTAGAGTTATCAAAGTTGTTGGGTGGAGCTGGGATTGCTGCTAGGGTTATCACACTATTGAAGTTCTTAAGAGAGGTTTCAAGTAAACACGTTATTTAGGTGTCCGTGTATGAACCAGCGGTAATAGATCACTGCTCAGTTCTCCGGGATTCTCGGAGAACACAGTTCTCCTGTGAATGCAGTTTATGAAGCAGTTCTCCGAACGAAGGGAGAACGGTCTCCAAACGCTGGAGAACGGTGTACAAACTCTAAAAAACGGCTCATTTTACTATAATCTCGCGAGATTACAGTAAAAGATCAGTTTACTAAGCAGAGGTAAATTATCTCTGCTTAGTTTTCGGTCCCTCTGATTCTCCAGCTCTGGGCTGGAGAATCTGAAGGGAGAACACAGATCTCCAGCGAAGGGCTGACCTGATCTCCTGAGTGTTATAAACTGTGAATGACCAGAGAATAGCTGAGATCCGTTGAATCGCAGCTATTCTCTGTGTCATAAAAGGACACCTTAGTTTGTCAGCAACTACTGTGTATAAAACTTTAATGTCATTTGTGTACATAGTTGGCTCTAAAAAAGTTTAAAATGTATTTGCCTCTGATTCTGTTAAGCTGCCCATACGTGTAGCATCCTGACAGAGCAATACAAATTTTGATTCCATTTTTTTTAATTCACAAATTAATCAAAGATGTAGAATGGTGGTCTTCACTGACTACAAGCAGATTGACTGAAATTGCCTTGCGCCTGGCAAAAAATGTCCATTTGTTTTCAATGAAATTGCCATATTTTATTCCATTTTCATTTTGATCTAACAGTAAACTGTATTGAAGCTATCAAATTATTGCCCTAACTAAACAATATACCAAACTCATGTGGTTTATCAGACTCATGGGTGGTAGACTGTTTAGATTCTGGTGCTTACTTGAGATTGTATGTAATGTTTTATCCAATAGAAAGAAAGTGTCTGACATTGACTGAAAAGATGGCCAGCGTAGCAGTAGAAGGCCAGTGAAAATATGAAATATGTTCTATGCAGAGGTACATAATGCCATGTTTGAACGACTGAATGGCTGTGACTGTATCTGTTTATGGTGTACATCAGACCACTATGATAAGGAGCTGTCTCTAGAACAAATGAGATATTTCCACTCCCACACAGTCATATTTTTTGTTGAGTGGTATCTATAAATAATACATCATTGTTCATTGATAGGTGCATGTAGCATCACACAAATTGTAAATGGGGGGTCATCTGTGGACTTATTTCATGCAGTTTTAGTGATAATTGGGTAAAGTTAACCATTGGTGTACAATTTGTGTAACCTTCCAAAGGCTAGCCAAACACACATAGAATTCTCTTGTTCAGCCCATGAGCTTAATGTAGCATCACACAAATTTTAAAATGAGGGTCATTTTTGAATTTTTGATTTTATAAAGAATTGCGAACAGTTTTAGTGATAATTGAGTAAAGTTATCCATTGGTGTACAATTTTTATAACCTTCCAAAGCCATACACAGATAGATCTCTCTTGTTCAGCCCATGAGCTTAAAGAGAGAATTCTAGTCGATTTGTCTATGTGAGAATCCACTCTGTTGGCTTTTGTATTCAGACTGCCATAGCTCCTGCAGCTGTTTGAATAGCTGAACAGTCACTGCTTCTGATAGGATGCAGTGACTATTTCTGCTGACAATTTTCCATCGGCTTTTCAACCTAAGATCGGCAAGCTTGGCGGTGCCGACATGGCCACCCATGGCTCAAATTTCGCCCAAATTGGCAGGAATCAGATGAAATTTAAGCCCTGTATGACTAGCATAAATATGTATGCAACAACTAAATGTCTATAGTGCAGTGACTCATTACTCCTCATCTTCAGTTTGCAGTTTTCAGTTGAAACATTCAAGTGGTACTATGGGCACAATAAAAAAATTAAATTTTACAGTTTTTTTTGAGCCCCTTCATAACATAAATTTATTACCTTTTTATCTTTCCAGTAGGAGAATTATTTTTCACAATATGGGCCAGGGTAGGCTTAGATGGGCTTGTAGTTTTAAATGCAAATAAGAGAGAAACAATTTAAATCCTAACTCCAGTTAAAACTTTTTGTAACATTCACAGCAAATTTTTTTTTTCTTATGAAAAAAGGTTTTAAACCATCTAAATACCAGCTGCTCCTGATAGTGTTACATGTTTTTTTTTTTAATTTAATATTTATTTGTTTTTCCACAACAATACAAAAATTCATATTCCACTTCCATTTCCATTCATTTAATAGTGTTACATGTTTTATTCCCAACCCCTGTAACTGCCACTTTTGCTGAACAGCCTGGCCTGCATGTGAAAGTGGAGAAAAATATAAAGAATGGCATGTGGGGAAAAAAAAAGAAAAGAAAAAACAAAACAAAAAACAAACAAAAAAAAAATAAAAATAAAAATATGTATATATATATATATATATATATATATATAGGAATATCAGAATTTTTTTTTTTTTTTTGCCATAGTGGCCCTTTAATTCTGTTTGATGCATTTACTCACTTTGCAAATTCTTTTCTTTTCTATATTTTCTCTCTTCGTGCTTTGATATGAATAAGCATTAGTGGATTTTTGTTGCATGGACACATGACATCAAAGAAAAGTGTCATTAGCAACCTATAGACATGTGAATGTAAAACCAAAGATAGTGTATATGTTTTGTTCTCTGATATTTAATCTTAGAGCAGTGACTAGATTTGAATCAGACGGTTTGCACTTGGTAGCAATTTTTATAAAAGCCTGGTCATTTCTATTAAAGCCACTTCCAGTACCTGTAGTAGGCTAGGTTGCATTCACAAATGCCTTTGTCTCGTACCCTATATCATTAGGTTTAATGGTACCCTCTGCTGCATGCACAGAAACTAAACCTGAAGCTAATTTATCTCACTGGTTGCTTTTCCTGCTTCACATCAGTGTAGTAATTGGCACCCATTTAAAGGAGATTGTCAAGGTCTTTTCTTCCCCCCAGTGAAAGAGTCTCATTACTAAATTCTGCTAGCATGTTCTTGCTGTCCCCTGGGGAGAGCGCAGGAAATATTTTTTCCACCCACAGACATGATGAATACATTTACCAAGCCGATATTTTCCTTTCTTTTATTCCTAGGCATATATTTCACCAGTGCCATATTTATTGTCTCTTGGTAGCAGTAAATCTGTTTATGAACCTGTTTGAAGGTAGGATTTTGCTAAGCGGCCTCCTCTCCACTGGGAACGATCGTGCAGTGCAGCTATGAGAGCTGAGGCTGAAAATGGCCCACATGAAATTACACTTTACCGCACTGTGCAATGTATACCTTAAGGGGAGAATTTTTCATTAGAGTTCGCAGTTAAGGCTTTGAACTTAATTGAGTTATTTTCTACAAACTCTTTAAACAGCAATGCTTCTAGATTAATAGTTGCAACAAGTAAATACATCATGCTAATAAAACAGATTTTTAAATGTAAGAAATCTGGTTCCTATTTACTTAGTGTGATGCAGGTTATGACAGCTTGAGCCATGTCAAGGAGGCTTTAGAAATTGTGTTATAGCCCAAAACACATGATACGATCTGCTAATATGACTGAATCAGAGAAATTGCATGGGGAATATGACAAATTCAGACTTTTTTTTAATTAAAACAATATAAAGACAATGTACACTAAATCATACCAACCAATCAGTTATAATTTCTTAACTGAGATCACGTGCTTATACTGAAATCTGATTGGTTTCTGTGTGTTACTGCAGTTGCATGTTCTTTTACAGTATATTGAAACCCATTCACACTTTTGCATTGCTTTAATGTGCATGGGGTTATAGCAGCTTATATTTATTTCAAAGGGGCTCCTAATGTGCATTAGCACACAAAACAGTGTACCTGAACTATTTATTACAATGCAGCACACCACAACACACAGATGGGTTCATTTATTAAAGGCCTATCCTGCCTTCAGTTAATACTGGAATCTTCTATTCCTCCTATCATTCCATCCCCCACAATTATTACCTTTTGTACCTCCAGCCCCTCCCTCTTAGATTGTAAGCTCCAAGGAGCAGGGCTCTCCTAACCCTCTTGTATTGAACTATATTGTTGCTGTATTGTCTCCCCTTATATTGTAAAATGCTGAGAAAACTGTTGGCGCTATATAAATCCTGTATAATAATAATAATAAAAAAGGCAAAAAGGCTGTTCACTTAGCAGGAGAATTTACACTTTACAAGGGAATTTCCCCTTTGTACAGTGAATGACTTTAAGCTCTGCTAATTCCATCACCAAGTTATGTACAAGCAGAAAAATACTGTTTTATTTCCTTTGCACATAATTGGGTGATCTTTGCAAAGTGAATTCATTAAGCTATAGGAAAACAGTGGCTAAATGGTTAGCAATTCTGTCTGGCAGAAGTAGGGTTGTTGGTTTGAATCCCAACCACAGCACCAGCTGTCTGGAGTTTGCATGTTCTCCCTGTGTCTGCGTGGGTTTCCTCCGGGTACTCTGGTTTCCTCCCACACTCCAAAGACATGCTGGTAGGTTATTTGCTCCTGTCTAAATTGGCCCTAGTATTTGTATGCATAAATGTAAGTTAGGGACCTTAGATTGTACACCCCTTGAGGGTTATGGATTGATGCGAATGTACAATATATATGTAAAGTACTGCATAAATTGACAGTGCTATATAAGTACCTATAATAAAAAAATAATTCCTTTGCAAAGTGAATAGCCTACTTGCCTTTAGTAAATGAACCCCACAGATTCACATCTGTGCATTGCAGTACGCTATAGCATAGGTGTGTTTGTTTTTTTAATTTTACTTTTGAGTTGGGGGGCCATTCAAGGTGAATTGCATTGCAATGCAGATATTAGCAAAATTAACATTTTATTACTCATTTATGCAACACAAAAGTGTGACCCTATATACAGAAGCAGAAAAGTCTTTCACTAAGTAAGTCAACCATTGCATTTCTTTTTGGAATAACACCTCCCTATTTCCAAGGTGTTCTTTAATATAAGGTTTGAGTCTGAATTACTTAAGTCATTGAGAATGTCAATTAAAAAAGGAAGATAATTAACTTTAAAGCATTTGTAAAACATTTAATTATTTTAATTAAAATAATAAACATGGTATTGCATAGAGCAGCTCAGAACTTCCTCTTCTTGGGTCGATACCCTGCCCTGCCCCTGTCTCTGGGCTTCTCCTCTTCTTGGTGGGCCATCATAGGAAGTTGATTCCTTTGGTGGCACACCTGTGGGCTCGCTCCGTAGCTTGGCTGTGTGTGTCTATTGACATACACATCACAGCTCTGCCCCACCCCTGCTTTTTGTTCTCAGGATCTGATTGATAGCAGCAGGAGCCAATGATTCCCGCTGCTGGTTCTGTGAGCAGACAGAGAAGAGAAAGCCACTTCAGATGGGCACAACTCTTGATCGAGATGGGGGGAATGCATTAAAGTAAAAACTGTTCAGCCTTTAGAACCACTTTATTAAAGAACAATGTGAAAATTAATTTCCTCCTTATTTGTATGATTTACACCTGATAGGATAACTGAAGTAAGTTTTCACTCTTTTTGTAGTGGACATTCTCAACTCCCATAGTAATTCAGCCTCAATAAGTCAATGTCTTGACTTTAGATATTGAGTTGTTATGTGGAACAGTGCAAAAATACATTCTCCTAATCTGTGTGTTTGGAAAAAAAAAATCTTAGCGAACTGCAAAGTGCTGAAAAGTAGTAGAATTTGTTGTGTGTTATTTTAAGGAGGTTTGTGGAACGATTGATGGAGGGTGTATGTCACATGAGACTGCCTACCTCTATCCTCAGTGGTTGACACCTGAATAGCCACATAGTGACTGCAGCCAGCCACCGCAGAGCCCACTTCCTCAGAATTCAGCGTAAAATAGCAGAATTAAAGTTGTTGCTGAATTTCAGAAGGAATGAAACTCTGTTACACACAAGTAGCTATCTTATTCTGTACTAAATGAGAAGAAATTGGAAGAACATTAATGGAGACACACTCAGTTGTTGCTACTGTAACTATATGAAAGTAAAACTCATAAAACATTTTCATTTTTAAAATAACACATAATGCTACCTTTACTGTCTTGTAATGGCAAAGATAAAATACTGCAAAGGTTTTTAGAAATATGAGAACGATTTACATTTATATCCAGTAAAGCACACATATGGGGCAAAGTGTTCACTGTTGTGGGATAAGAGTGAAAAGCCATAAAAACTACATTTCAGTCATTTATTTCTTTCAGGTACTTATATAGTGCTGTCAATTTATTTACATATATATTGTACATTCACATCAGTCCCTAACCCTCGAGGGGTGTACAATCTAAGGTCCCTAACTTACATTCATACATACACATACTAGGGACAATTTAGAGAGGAACCAATTCACCTACCAGCATGTCTTTGGAGGGTGGGAGGAAACTGGAGTACCCAGAGGAAACCTATGCAGGCACAGGGAGAACATACAAACTCCAGGCAGGAGGTGCCATGGCTGGGATTCGAGCCTACGACGCTAGCACTGCCAGGTGGAAGTGCTAACCATTTAGCCACATACACCCCTTCAGTATAAAGTCTAATTCCAACTGTCTAACATCCTCTGCCTTAAAGATGCAAGTGTTATAAACATATTTTTACTTTTTTTAGGCTTATATAACAAAAAAAAAACGTGTAAATGATGTCACTAAATGAAATGGAGAAGTTGTCCTACCCCTTGTTTATTCAATGTTTATTCATTGTTTATTCAATGCACCATTGCACTAGAGTGGCTGAATAAAGAGGAGGCATTGGATAAGGAACATATTTTCAGAATCTGTATCTTTACAATGTAAGACAAAATTAACACTTGGGGCTAATTTGGTAAATCATTCTCCATATTGTCCATTCGCAGACCAGTGTGAAATGCTCCAGTTTCAGTAAACTAATATGCAGCTTTCTGCAAAGGTACCTGGTTTTAAAATGAAAGACACCAAAGGGCTGAATCTCAGAATCGCCTAAAATTCATTATACGTTAGCAGAAGACTCAATAATCTTCCGTTACTATTCATAGACACAATAGCCCATTCCAGATTTTTTTTTTAATAATAAATGTTGGGCTTAGTAATATGCATTGTATTTATAAAGTGCTGAATGGCACAAGAATAACCCGTTTTAAAATTTGCTGCTCTGTACTGAGTGGGACTCTGTATGGACACCTCTCACTGCTCATTTTTTATGTCAACATTTACTACTTATTCACCACCGACTAAGGATTTCTCAAAAATAAACAGGCCGTTGTTGCAGAAGACAAATGCTACAGTAACACAGGCTGGTAAATATAAATCCATCCATATATTAATTCAGAATGCACAAGTTCAGGCTGGCAATTGTGTCACCTATTGTCTATAAATAGTGACCATTTTTATATATCAAAACTTTCAATTCTAATTTTGTTTTTGTGTTGCTCACTCTTATCCACATTGTACAATGCTCCAACTTCAACCCACTTCTATTCAATAGCCTATGTAATATTAGATTTGTACATTCTAACTTTTATAGGGGTAATTTACTAAACATTTTCCAGTGAACCTGAGGATTCATTTTTAATACCCTGTGGGTTTGTGACTTAATTTCCTCTATCTCTCCCTTCAAATACAGACCAGGGATGTGAATGTTAGTTTATTCCTTTTGTAAATGACTACATTCATTGGGTTAATTTTAAGGAATGCGGATAATTCAGCTCACCCAGTAAGGATAAGATGTGAAACGGTCATGTGCCTGTAAGGAAAATAGTGCTAATATGTCAAACATTGCAAATAGAGTTGAAAAAAGATGGATGGAAATTTGACAGTGTATGTAAACACAGAGAGCAAGTAACTAAAGGGAAAAATATTACTATTATCATGCTAATGTCATTACATTTTTGAGAAGCTGTGGGGGAGATTTACTAAAACTGGAGCACTCAGAATCTGGTGCAGCTGTGAATGTTAGCCAATCAGCTTCTAACTCCAACTTGTTTAATTAAGCGTTGGCAGTAAAACTTGGAAGCTGATTGGTTTCAATGCAGAGTTGTTCCAAATTTTGCACTCTTCAGTTTTAGTAAATAACCCCCTACATCTACTTCAACCCAGTTAAGGTAATTTATATAGCGCAAACTGTTGGCGCTATATATATCCTGTATAATTAATATTTTTTTCAATTTATCACAACTTGCATTGGACATACAGTAATTGCATTGGATAATTTACACATGACCTCTGTTCAGTACACATCCTGCAGATTACAACTGGATATTAACAGTTACTTGTAGAATGATATTCTTGGAACAAAAGTGAATTAATATACTCAGTATATATTCATACTTAATCATTGTTTGGCCAAAGGTAAAAGCATTTCAATACGTTGAAAAAAATATGAAAATGTTACTACACAACATAACACTATAGAAGGAGTATATGGAGTTTAGCTACATATGACATTTGAGAGTCATTTGCCCTCCAGAGGGTTTACCCCCTTTCCTGACCAGGCCATTTATTGCGATACGGTGCTGCATTAATTTAACTGACAATTGCGTGGACATGCAACATTGTACATAAAATAACTTTATGTCATTTTTTTCCTACAAATAGAGCTTTCTTTTGATGGTATTTGATCACCTCTCCATATTTTATTTGCATTTTTTGCACTATAAACAAAAAAAGACCAACAATTTAAAAAAAAAAAACCCCAAACAATATTACTGTTTTTTGCTATGAAACATATTCAGTAAAAACATTTAAAAAAATCAAATTTCTTCATACATTTGGGCCAAAATGTATTCTGCTACATGTCTTTGCTAAAAAAAAATCCCAATACACGTAAATTAATTGGTTTACGTGCAAGTTATAGTGTTTACAAATGGCGATATATACTGGAATTTTTATTTTTTTGTACTAGTAATGGCGGCGATAAGCCATTTACAGCCAGACTGCGGCAGGCATTCTGACACTGGGGGGAACTAACTGCCACTGACATCCCAATGACATTAACACAGTGATCAGTGCTAATAAAAAGCACTGCCACTGTACTAATGACACTGGGCAGGAAGGGGTTAACATCTGGGGAGATTAAAGGGTTAACTGTGTACTGTGTGCTGTTTTACGTTATGTGCTGTGTGTGTTTTACTAGAGAGACATGCTGCTTTGTGTTTCTCTGCTGTGCAGAGAAATACAAAGAAGCATGTATTTGCTGGCAGGAGAGAGATCTGTGTTGTTTACACACAGGTCTATCCCCTATCAACTTTGTCTGACAATCGCTGGGTGTCGTCGGGGAATCTCCGGCTAGGACTCAGGTGATTGACATCCCTAGCTGCCAACAGCGGCTGTCCGGAAATGCAAATCACATATATATCTACGTGATCTTGCGCAGCCCTGCCACCCTGTAGCAGTACTTCTACTATAGGTTGGCGGGCAAGCGGTTAAAAGAAACAAGAACAGTTAAAAAGACAAACAATGCATACGCTTGAACTATCTACTTTTCAAGTATTTGCAATTCAGTGATTAACCTTCCAATATGACTTCTGCTGTGTTGGAAATTTACAGATTTCAGGCAGTTGTAGAAAGTAAAATTTTTTACACCATTTCTATTTGTTTTTATCTGATTTAATAAAATCAGTTTAATTACATTTTAAATGAACATATAAATGGACTAAAAAGTGTTGTAATATTAATCTAGGTTCTTCTTCAACCACTTATAGGTGACATTCATAGAAGATATTCATGTACTGCAACTGTCAGCAAAGGCTAGATCTGAAGTGAATATGTGTGGCTGAGTCCTTACTCAGAGCCCAGCCACATTTAATGAGGGCTCATGGGGCTGTAGACATAGCTAAATGGAAAAGTTCTGGGGGTGTCATTTAGAAACACATCCTTTACTTATCTGCAATCTGCCAATTGTATACTGAGATTTAAAGGTATACATGAACTACAAATGTTAATTTTTTAAGTAAGGCATTTTATTAAAAATTTTAAAAGTTTTACAATCCATAATAAAACAAACTGAAAGCTTTAAAAATGACCTGTTGCCTTTAGTTATAAGCTTAGTCATTCACCCCAACCCGCTGTATAAATCTAAGATTTTCAAAATACTTTTTGCCTTGCAGTATTATACAATGTACTTCTCAAGTTTCTTGTCACTTTTACTGCCAAGATATTATTAAAAACCATCATAGTTTCTGTAGCACAGCAAGGTGCAAAAACTCAGCACATTGTGTTAATAAAAATTCCATTTGCTATCAATATATTTTCTTTGATACTGCTGACCTTATAGATTCATTGCTGGTTTGTAAAAAGAACTTATCCCACAAATAGTCTGCTTTTCGAAATTGCGTTATTTTAGGGAAACTGTAGCCCTATTTGTTCATAAGGAAGAACATGTTCTGCATAAATTTACATTTACAAAATGTTTACAAGTACATAGACACGGTTTTCATGGTTAATATACGAATATTATCTTTATATATAATGCATTCCAGACAGTAAAAGAAGTTTTTTTTCTTAGTGATTTTTTTCCCCTTCCCAGTGAATCTGTGTTGATTTAATAAAGCAATGTAAATTTGGTTGAAATCTGTATAATTGCAGAATTTACCCCTGATTGCTCATTTGACTTTGAAACAAAATCTTGTTTTCTAGGCCAGAGTTAACTCTGTCCTTTAAGTAATGGATTTTAAAGGCAGTATATACACAATGTTCTTGAAACTAAAGCTCTTCTAAATGTACATTAGTGCAGAACCAAAATGCAATACTACTTACTTTGGTAAACCATGCTCGGCACAAAGGAAAATCCATTCATCCATATTAAATTTGACTTGGTGATGAAATGATTATAGATAATTCAAAGTAAAATAAAAATGTACTTATCCCTACTGGTTAAGATTAAAGGGTTGTTTACCAATTAATTTTCACTGTATTCTATCATACAATCACTGCTTTTAAAGTGCATCTGAATTTATGCTTCCTGAAAATTGTTTTACTCAGCTAGGGTGGGACTTTATCATATGTTGTGAAATATGGCTAGGTGGTTAACACTTCTGCTTTGCAGCACTGGGTAGAAATCTCAATCAGGATACTACCCCCACAGAGTTTGCATGTTTTATCTGTGCTTGTGTGGTTTACCTCCGGGTACTCCGGTTTCCTTTCCCACTACAAAGACATGCTGGTAGGTTAACTGGTTCCTGTCCAAAACTGGCCCAAGTCTGTTTGTGCATCAGTGTTAATATAGACCTTAGACTGTATGCTACCTGAGGGCAGGAGCTGATGGGAATGTAAAGTGCTAAATCGTTGGCGCTGTATAATTACCTGTAATAAATCAGCCATTGGATTGGTGTATATCGTAGATCACTGCAACATCACTTTAAAAAATGATCACCTTCCAGCATGTTAACTTGTTCAGAGTACTGTACCTTCAACTCTAACACTTGAGCGGCAACTTTTTTCTTCTTCTTTTGGTCTCTTCTGTGCATTCCTGCAACCTCTTTTAAGCTTAAAAAAAAATTATTGGAATTATTATTTATTTATTTATTATAGGTACTTATATAGCGCCATCAATTTACGCAGCACTTTACATATATATTGCACATTCACATTAGTCCCTAACCCTCAAGGGGCATACAATCTAAGGTCCCTAATTCACATTCATACATACACATGCTAGGGCCAATTTACACAGGATCCAATTAACCTACCAGCATGTCTTTGGAGTGTGGGAGGAAACCAGTGTACCTGGAGGAAATCCACGCAGGCACAGGGAGAACATACAAACACCAGACAGGTGGTGCCGTGGTTGAATTAAAAAATGATCACCCACTAGTGTCTAACTGGTCATATATTTATACGATGTATTCCAAAATAATTTAAATAAGAAACATTTCCCTTGGCATGCTAAAACTCATTGCAGTGATGTAGAATGTAATCTAAGCAGACACAGTAGATGCTTCAAGTGAACACGTCAACGTATAACTCTAAAGGGGACAAAAACTAAAGCTGATGTTAGTTCCATTCAACAACATGCGGTCTGGAAACTGCTCATGTAGAAAATTGGGAAGGACTGTAGGGAAGGAGAGAGAGAGATCATACATGAAGAAGACAGCATGTTGGATCAACATTTTTTGCCATGGTCAAAAGTCTCCTTCTTTTATAGATGGCATCGTTTAAAAAAAGCTCTGACATTGTTTTGACTTTGAGAGGTTGTGGTTTTCAAGCATCAAGTGATCGATGTAAACAGGATGTTGTGTATTGTTATGTTGTATAATCATCATATAATTCCAGCTGTTGATTTAAATCAGTTCTGTTATATGTGAAACTAAATCACAGTGTCACAATGTTTTGAAGAAATGTAGAAATATGGATGTTTTTTACATTCGTGCTGCTGTTTCTCAATAGTTTCCAGCGTTAGGTGCCTATTTGCATTTTCCACCCCATAGCAAAAAGCTATGTAAAGTCCTGAACTCTGAATGCTGAGTTGCATTTGGACACTAAAGATAATCAGTAATTAGGACTTTTAGGATTTTACTAGTTGGAGGCTTGTTCCAGGGCAGTAAATCACCTGTAGTAAGGCCAGGGTTGGGATATCAGCCATCATGCTGATCAAGGACAATGATGTTGAATTACTAAAGGAGTAGAAGCTGTTCACTTTACAAAGTCAATGTTGGTGCACCTGTCTTCACTTTAAATACTTAATCATGTTTTAGCAACAATTCTATTGTTTTATGTTTAACTGCACATGATTGAGTGAACATTTAGTTTGTTAAGTTAATAGAATCTACTTTGTTAAATCAACGGTTTCCATACACACTAATTACAGACTGTTCTACTAAAGAGGCCGAAGAAATATTGTCCTAATGAAAATACAATCTGATATCATAATTTGTATACATTATCACGCAGAGAAGACCAAGTATCATAATTTTTCATCCATTTGCCTGCAGCTATTTATTTTTCAAGAAATCTAAAATGGTTTTATTTGTGTGAGGCGCCATTCAGCTGAACGTTGTCTGGGGAGGGGGGGGGGGTAAAGCTGCCAGGCTCACAAGCAATCTGAAAAGTCTTGAAAATATTCTTTTGCAGACATTCCTGTTGTCTTATGGTGTAGCTGTGGAAAGGTCATTGCTGCCATTGAGTGATTGGATAATTTAGTGGTTAATACATTTATCACGTGTCTGAGAAGTTTTGTTTATCTTTATCAGGTTTGGTTCCAAAACCGCAGAGCTAAGTGGAGAAAGAGAGAACGCTATGGTCAGATACAACAAGCCAAAAGCCACTTTGCTGCCACTTATGATATCTCTGTTCTGCCCAGAAGTGACAGCTACCCACAGGTAAATAAACTGGAAATAAATGTAGCATGTTAAGTGAAACTGTTGTGCACCAAAAATATAAATATTGTATTCTAATACAAGATTTAATATCCAGTTTACATTTTTATTTGTATATACAGTATACTATATATACATATATGTTTTATATCTATCTATCAATATATACATCTATATCTATCTATCTATCTATCTATCTATCTATCTATCTATCTATCTATTTATTTATTCTATATATATGAGTTTTTAATTTCTTGAATCAGAACATACTGTAAATGGCAGCTGCTGATACAAGTGCACTAACGCTGAAGAACCAATCCTTTTATAACCACCATGAGCAGTACAATATACAGGTGGTAAAATCTCCTGTAGTTGATATCTGTTGGGGTATTGAACATCTGGTAGTAGGATCATGGCATTTATTAGTAAAGGCTTCATTCACATGGGCATTTGCGTATTTTGTCCATGGAACGCAGATTCTTGCTGGCTGAGCTAGCAGAAGATTGTATGTAAAATACATGCTTAAGTATTCAGATGTGCACAATTCTTTTAATGACTTTACACATGCACATGTTTTAAAATCTGCAGATATGTGTGTCTATGGAAGCAACAGTGTCCTACATTTTTGTATGCAGCTAAATGCATTTCATATTTTCATTTGTGCATGCATCTGTGTATAACCCCATTGATTCATATAGTGCTCTCTTTAAATGTGTACAAAACTTTATGCTGTATGCATCTAAATGGGGCATTTTAGGGGTCCATATGAATGAGCCCTAAGGGTACAAAGTCCAATTTGAAAGTCCATTCTTTCTTTAAATGTCCAACTTTACAGATGTACAGGTGTATGAATATATGTGCGCATTTCCTGACCTTTGACAGATTTATGTTGATCTGGTCAAGTAGAAGGATCCTTTCTTTTGGCGACTTTACCCAGTGGTGATTACTGACTACAAAGTAGAGAATGTTCATGTAGTAAATAGGGTACGTTATGTTCATTTTACAAGAAGAAAAACAAAACCTAAAAACAGGATTTTTGCATAATTAAAGTGAACAAAGCATAGCCCTATTTATGAAGCAAAGTGAGTATTCACTTTTCAAAGGGAAAATTCTCTACTGAGTTGTCAAGTTAAAGTCTATGCCAAGCCAAAAATATATTTTCCAGTTTTGAATAGAAGAGGAAGGATTAAAATTCCTCGGCCATACGGAGCTCTGTTAGAGAGATTTACCCTCACTTCCTGTCCTGCTGACAATGGTTTTGCCAGGTAGGAAATGAGGTACAAATCTGCGACAGGGACACCAATAGAAATATTATCCTGAAAAAGGTTTTCCTCTGCTCTACTAAATGAAAACAGTTTTATTTCTGCCTGTGTTGCTGTTGGAGGGTTCCCTTCACTTCCTGTATGACAAAACAATTTTTCTAACAAGATAGCAGTAAAAACCTAACAAGAGTCCTAACCTATGCCCACTCTATCCAAAACAAAAAAAAAAGCTTTGACTGGACATACACTTTAAGTCCACTAACTTCGTCTAAGAAAAATAAATGGAAAGAATAGCACTGCTTACTAATAGGCCTTCACTGCCATTAAAGTTTCAAAACAAGGTAGGGTAATTCTGGCCATATCTAACTCAAATTTCATCTAAATCACCTGAAATTTGAACCATGGGTGGCCTTGTCAGCACCATCTGGCACAACAAGCTTCAATCTGAAAATCGAAGGAGCTGGGAAGAAAATTCTCAGCCAAACAGTGCTTGCAGCTAATCAGGAAGAAGATTCTTCCATCCACACTGGCATTATTTGGGTATTCTATTGATTTCTCCTAAACTGAACAAGAAAAATCAAAACTTGTATGGCTAGCCTTAGCTAATAAGCCTGGCTTTGTGCTGCTAAAATGACTAGATAGCGTCTATGTGACCATGTTGCTTTCATCTTTTTGATATGTTATAAAACAAAATTAACATATGTAGAAACGTCATTGAAAAGTCCTCTAGATTGGGGAAATGGTCTTCTGCATGGACCCTTTATGCAGCATCACACCTTAAATGGAAATGTGGCAATTGTTACAAAGCAATCTAGCTTTCTAATGGTAGTCTGACATGGCTCAAATATCAGCAAATTCCTGTTGAATCTGCCAAAATTCAAGGTGTGAATGGCCAGGCCGACATAATCCAGTTAAAAAAATCAGGAGGGAGCCAGGTGGAAAATTGTTGACCAAACAATTATTTCAGATACAGCCACTGTTCTGGTATTCTGATGCCCAGGTGTGTCAGCAGCTGTCAGAGTAAGGTAACTGGCTAGGAAGATACCTCCATTCACACTATTAGCGGAGGGTTAAATCATAACATTGAAGTGTATATGGCTAGCCTTAGACATCCTTGATGAAAAATTCCTCTGACTCATGGGCTGCATACTAGTTTCAGGATAGTAAATCTGAACTCATACATCCAAAGCCTAATTTTTAGTCCTAAGTGGTGCTTGCTGTTAAGTAAACAACTTAATGCACATTACAGCTATAGACATAGTCCTCTCCCCTTTCAATTTTGATGTTCTTTTAACTGTATTTTGTTTGGACTGTGCCTATGTTTTTGTTTATTTTTGTCAAACAGATTTCTTCTGTGAAAAAAGAACTAAATGTCTCAGTAGGATTTAGATGGAAAATAAGATCAATGTTACCAAATCTCTAGGCATAGTAACTGAAATTCTTTGAGATCTGAAGTATAGTACTGTAGTTTTTTGGCTTTGTAAACTCTTGAATAAACTGTTCAGTATAAGATACCATTATACCTTTGGGCACTTTTTTGGTAAAACTTGGCTCCTAGTGCCAAAGTATTGCTTGAAATAAACTTTTCCAGCCAGGACATCTGTTTTCATTTCTCCTTTGTCCTTTTTTTTTATATGCTCTATCAGAAATATTGCTCCGTCTCCCCTTTTACTTGCACAAGACAAAACTCGTCTTATACTTCAGAAAGTTGATGTTGAAAGAAGGACGAGTTTGTGGTTTTACTATTTAAATCATTGTTGTTACCAATTTTTTAATTCACCCAACAGTTTTATTATTAGCAGCTCTTCTTGATACTCTCAAATGTATATTTTAGAATGAATATGCAAAACGATAGTGGTAGGCTCATTAATCCATATTATGTTTATTTGAGCAATGGTGGAATAAGCTATTAATATTAATGATATCTTAATCACACAGACATGAGGAAACTCATCAATATACATAATGCTAGAGAACAATACTGTAATTGTTTAAATTTATTTTAGGTATTTCTAAAGTGCCAACAATTTATACAACACTTTACATACCATATATTCACATCATTCCCTGCCCTCAAGCCTGCAATTTAAGGTCCACATCTCCCATTCTAGGGTCAATTTAGACAGGAGCCAATTTACATATCAGCAAACTTTGGAGAGTGAGAGGAAAGCAGAACACCTGAAGGAAACTCACGCAAGCACAGGGAGAACATGCAAACTCCAAGCAGATAGTTTTTGGAATTCAAACTGGAGAACCCAGTGCAGCAAGGCAGCATTGATAACAACTAAGCAACTTGGCTATGCGAATATATTGAAACTCGAAAACTGACTTCCATATATGCATCATTTGGGATTTCTGGAGAATCATATTGATGGATGATAGATTGTTTGAATGGAAGATCTGAAACGTGCACAGGTTTCCAGATGAGCTTTATATAGAAGCGATGCTGTATTTATCCCTGGCTGATGGGACAGTTTTTTATGACACAGTTTCCAGACAGACTAAAGCTAGCCATAGATGGATTGAAATTCAGCTGGTTCAGCAGTTACCAGACAAATTTCGATCCATCTATCGGCAGACTGGTTGTACTGGAGTCGATCTATTGATTGAGGTCAGTACAACCAGTCTGAAGGGTTTTTTTTGTATGATCACTGCAGGCGATCATTGTATTCTGATGGGATGGAAACCTGCCACAGTCAGGATACAATAGCTCAGCTGGAGGGGTTCTTCTATCAACACTAACTGTTTTGATGGAGGAACTAAGCGATTTTCTTTCCTTCAACCATCGAAAATTGCACAATCTATAGCCAGCCTTACTTCAGATCTTACCTGCTTTTTGCTACTGAGTGCCTGCAAAATAAAAGGAACATTTGTGCCCTTTAGCTATATGCTGTTCTAAAACTACACAATGTACCAGCATTCTGTGCAACATATTTTTGTTGCTAATAATGTTTTTAATCATGTTTTGTCCATGAAAAGAATGATTAAAAAGGAAAGAGCAAATCTTCATTATACCAGCTTCTACCTTTCTTTAGTTGTTCCATGACATGTGAAAACCTCCAGTATTGTCCCTTCATTGTAATTGAAGCAGTTCACAAAAGTGAGACTACAGCTTTAGATTGCTTGACTATTAATATTTTCATACAGTTTATTCAGTCTTAAATACATTAATTGATTCATTGATTTATCAAAGGTCTTTTATAGACAATAGAAGAAATATACAAAATATAGCTCTTTACCACCACTAAACAAATATCCATTTTTATCATAATACACCAGCCTGAAGAACTCTAAAATGTGACTTTTCCCTTTATTAATACCTTATCAAATGTAACCTTAAAACATTTAAATTGCTGAAACTTAACATGCAGTTTTATAGGTAGGTTCAGATCCCTCTTAATAACAGAGACTTTGCACATGACAATGTTGAATTGACAACAGACATTGTGATGACAGTAAACTGTGTGTCATAGCATACTCCACACCCTTTAGCAATCTCATTAAAAGAATTCTGAATCATATGTTCAAGCCAAGTTGTGGTTTTCTACACTACTGATGACTTTTTATGATGGTGTAAACTTTTGACATGATGTTATAATGTTATTCCAAATCACGTTATTCAAAGATGCATATTCATGGATTTGTTTGTTGACTCCAAAGACATGCTGGTAGGTTAATTGGATCCTGTCTAAACTGGCCCTAATATGTGTATGTATGAATGTAAGTTAGGGACCTTAGATTGTACGCCCCTTGAGGGTTAGGGACTGATGTGAATGTTCAATATATATGTGTAAAGCGCTGCGTAAATTGACGGCGCTATATAAGTACCTGAAATAAATAAATAAATAAATTTGTTTAGTTCCATTAAATATGTTCCATTTATTTTTCTCAACAGATTCAGAACAACTTGTGGACAGGGAATCCAACTGGAGGATCTGTGGTCACATCCTGTATGCTGCCTCGAGAGCCTTCTTCCTGTATGTCCCCTTATTCTCACTCTTCCCGTACAGATTCTTCTTATGCCAGCTTCACAAATCACCAGAATCAGTTCAGCCATATGCCACTTAACAATTTCTTCACCGAATCATTATTATCAGGATCTACAAATGGACATTCCTTTGAACCTAAACCAGAGTTTGAAAGGCGGTCATCCAGTATTGCTGTTCTTCGAATGAAAGCCAAAGAACACACGGCCAATATTTCATGGGCTATGTAAATTTGACTGTTCCTTAAAACTTCAAGTGGATACCCTATATTTTGTAATATTTAACAATGTATAAAGCCAACATGCAGAATATTTTCAGAAAATCTTGTTTTTCAATGAAACCTTGTAAAATATTTCCTATGTTATAAATAAATATAATAAGCACTAAACTCAAAATATAACTCATTAATGTTGGAGTCCATAATTGTAAATATTAACAGTGTAAATTAATTTAACTACTTTCTTAAATTATATGAAATGTAATTCACTGGGTACTTTATTGGATTATGTGGAATAACCAAAACAGCTCTTGAAAAAATTTTTTTTGCAGACCTGTATTACCTGTCATTCAGGTAGTAGTCAGTGAGGCTAATTTACTCAAACAGTAGAGATTGTTCACTTAGCAAAGTGAATGTTAGGAATAAAAGTGAACCTAAGCTCTTCTTGAATACCCAGTCATGTGCAAGCAAAAAAAAAAAAAATTAGGTTCTTTAATTTGCAGTGCTTATCGGTATTTAAAATAAGCTCAGATTCACTTTATTTACCAAAATGAACTTTTCAAAGTGGACATTCACTTTGTTTTTGAGTGAACAGTCCTTATTCCTTTAGTAAATAAAGAGATGAGTGACTTCTCCAAGCTGATTCAATTAAGCCAATGACCAGTGCTGTGGATAAGGCGATGCCACCAGTCCTCCTGTACGGGGCCCAGGCCAGCAGGGGGGCCCAGGAAGCTGGGCGAATCGGATGTGGGCAGAGAGGGTGCCCGGAATGGTGGTGATGGGGTTGGGCAACTACTGGAACCCATCTGTGGAAAAAGCCATACAAGGGATCGGTTCCAGTAATTACCCCCCTGCACCCACCATGCCAATCATCCTCCCTGTGCACATCTGATTCACCTTACCTGGGCTCCCACAGTGCCGGATTCCCTCCTCTCCTTCCCACCGGCAGCTGAAAGCACACAATAGGATTCCTCAGGATGCAGAGTGTGGGAAGGGTCTGATAAATATGTCATATTAACAAGCCTGTTCCTTTCCTGAATGAACACAATAAGTGATCAGTATTGAAACATTTATTATACTATTTTTAAAAACACCATGCATATAAAAACACCATAGAAACTGGTTCATAAGCATATATAAAGAGCCACAGTGAAACACATAAAAATGCATATGTAAGCCCATGTGCATTTTAATTCTTGACACGAAACTTCACCAAGGGAGTTTTTCACTGTGGTTACATAAAACCAACAGTTACATAATCATTGGATTTCTTGAGAGGGGGAAAACCCACCCAAGGAAAGAGGTTCAGGCTGTTGGGGCAGAAACAACACCATGGAGTTTCCCACTAATGTGGTATTCCCACTAATGTAGTAAAATATATAAGGCTTCAGGGTCTGCTCAAAATAGATGACAAAAATAATTGGTAGTAATATTTGCAGCTACATATGGAAAAAACAAAGTAATTGGTGGCTACCAAGATGTAAGAAAGTAAAGGATACAACATGTCACAACAAAAAAGGAAACAGATTTAGGCGTACCAACCACGTAGCCAGTCTCTTTAAAAGCCTGTTGAAAATTTGTGTCAAGATTTGAAGCCCGTCAGGGTTTTCATATGCACTGTGTTTCACAGTGGCTCTTTATATATCATTATGACCAGTTTCTATAATATTGTTATATGCACTGTTATATGCACAGAGATTTTTTAAAAGAGTATAATAAATGTTTCATTTCTTAAGTTCATCTGATAATTTTTGGCGCCTTTAAAATCCCTTTCCTTTGCTACTCCACTGTTCAAATGGAGCCAGTGTTCACTATGTTGTACAAATACAACTCTTCACATGATGGTTGAAATCCTTTCTGTTGTATTCACCTCCTAGAAGTCTGTAAAATGCTGAATGATCTCTATCTACCGTATAATATGTGGCATTTGATTTTGACCTCCCCCTGTAACAAAACCAGAGAGTCTTTCCACACTACCTTATACTTAGAAGACACATCTGTTTTATGGTCATGTTGTTCTTTACATATTTTCGAATGACAAAGTCCATCCTGGAAGAAATTGTGCTGACTGGATGGTAATTATATCAGCATGCATGTACTGCCATACCAGATTTTGCTATCAGTTTCCCTGCAGGTGACATTTTGGTATATTATCCAAAGTTAGATTGCTTCTCAATTGAATTTGCAATGTACACACATCAGCAATTCATGATGTTCATATGCTGAATGATGGAGATGCATACACCAAACCCAACAGATCTTCTCTTACTGAGTTATTCCTCAGTTTAGCATCTGTGCTTCCTGGGACAAATTTGCTGCATTCTAGCCCATTGGCCCGGTAATTGGACCTAGGTGGTTATGTTGATGTGCCTTGTCCTATCAGCAAGCTGAAGGCAATTAAGGAACACAGGAAGATTCATTGTCCAAACTTGAAGCTGAGGAGCTGAATTGGGAAGTAAATGTGGCACTCACCTGACTGCATTATGCCAAAAGTGTGCATAAATCAAGAACAGCTGAAAGAAATACAAACATATAGTTATTTCACTTGTGTATTTTAGCTGTTTTCCTGTGATTACATGTAAAGGGGCAGTTAAAGCCAAGGAGCTTTTCAGTTTTGGATACAATAGGGAAAGGTAAGAACATCTGAAGGTTTTTGTAAGTGTTGTCATCTTGACTAAAAGTGGGTGAAAATTAAAAATTTGGAATTTTTACCAAAACAGTAATAAAGGACAAATTGTCCAATGGGAACACTCCTCCTAGGATTCCCCTAGACTTTTATAATTTCCTATTGCATGCTTGCAGTCTCTCGCAGCTTTTTGCAGCATTACATTATCTGAATATTAAATGCTGCCCTTTGTCAATGTCAGGAGCTGCATGTGAGACCCTCTATGTCAAGAAATAAACCTGCTACTTGTCCAGCTAGTATGCCTACTGGGTTCAGTGTGCTTTGAGTCACTAACCTGGAATAAGTAAGCAGATAAATAAAGTCAGGGTAACAGATCAGAAGTCCTTTTCTGTTCTGGGCTGGTAACTCAAAAATTGAAGCAAGTCAGTTAGCATAAAAGCCAGGTAGCAAGCATTTGCAGAACGAGGAACCAGCCCTCAAATCTTACATAATTTTCAGAGACTACAAATCAAAATGCCTTGTGTAAACCAAATGTGTTTAGCAAATCATGAAATATATGCTTGCCAACACTTACTACGTATGTGACTTCCAGTTTTCATTTGAATCCCATCTTGTCTCAGTTGTTGGAGAGGGGCTCTAAAGCAACTCAAAGGTGACTATGAGAGGTATTTTCTGTTGTACAAATGGCTTTCCATGTATCTGTAGACTGTATCAAACAAGTGAATACTTACCATCTTTGAGTAAGGAAACAATGGTTGTTTACAGCTCAACTCAAACATCTGATCATTGTATGTTCAAGCATGATCATAAGTTTTTCACTTTAGGATTGCTAATGGCAAATCCCTTTGAATGACTAGCATATTTTTTTCAAGTTGAACATCAGACACATTTTTTTCTAGTTTGCACATAGCAGGGAAGGGTTATAACTTATGTCAAGTGTCCTTATGGAGGAGGTTTGTTTTCAATTCCTGTACAGATCATTTTTATAGCCAAGAAAGAAAATGTGAGGCTATCACTCAATTGACAGTCATCACAAAGTAGGAGGTTAGGGAAAATGTATGAATGGGGACATCTGTTTCAGTGATAACTATTAAAGATGTGATTTCACCTTACTTTGGGGAGATTTTGTTTTGTTTCATGTTATATTGACAGACTTTCTTATTTCAATATGAGAATTGAATTGAAATATTTCTGGCAAGTGGAATATTGTTGTGTTGAAATCATCTGCATTGCCAATTAGTTTACATGACAAATGTATAATACCATTACTATGTAAACTTTCATTATGTTAACCCTACCATTGTTATCTGGTTTTGTAATTTGCTGATGGGAAATTTTTATAGTGGTGGTACAGACAGCAATAAAAACCTAAACTAAAGAAATAGCCAGCACTATTTAAAAAATATAGGGTTGATTTATTAAAAGTGGAGAGTGCAAAATCTGGAACAAGGTGCATGGTGGCCAATCAGCTTCTAACCTCAGCTTGTTCAGTTAAGCTTTGATTAAAAAAAAAAAAAACCTGGAAGCTGATTGGTTTCTATGCAGAGCTGCACCAGATTTTGCACTCTCTAGTTTTAGTAAATGAGCCCCAATGTATTAAAAACAGAAGTGTAGAGCTAGGCATAGATGGACTGAAATTGGGCCAGTTCAGCAAAGATCAGATGAATTGCAATCTGTGTGTGGCTCTTCTCAATTACAGAAGTGAATTGTTAGTTTTATATCTCTGCAAATCTATGTTGCCTCAACAGGGCCCCTCTGAATACTGTGAGCCTTGACAAAGAAGTGTGGCTTTCACATAGATTTTTAATGTGAAAGGTTCTCTGTTTTTAATACATAGCGCTTAGTTACTGGTGGATATTTCTTTCATTTGGATTTATATGGTGACACAGTTGGCTGAGCACCCTTCCCTACTGACTGTGGGTGACAGGATGTTGAATGTTAAGTTATCCACACATGAAGTCAATTTTCGGATGGTTCCTGATGAACCGGCTAAAATTTGCTCTGTGGGTGGCCCTGTTGGCATCCTACCACCCAAAACTGAAAAATCAAAGGAACCGGGTGGAAAATTGTAGGCCAAACAGTGCTTGCATCCAGTCAGAGGCAGACATTGTTCCAGTATTTTGACAGCCGGAAATAATGACTGTCAGAATACAAAATACACAGATTCGTCCATCTGTGCTGTTTAGCCTGGATGGGAATTCATTAAATCTTTTCTTTATTCAGCCCAGTGGCTAAATAAGAAAAAAATCCATGTAGTATGTTAGCATAATTTAGCAGTAAAAAGCTGACAGGCATTTTAACCTTTCCTTATGTGTTTGCAGCTCTATTTTAAAGTGGTATTAAATAATTTTTTCTTAAATCAG
The DNA here is from genome assembly GCF_062004578.1 of Staurois parvus. Classification (NCBI taxonomy): domain Eukaryota; kingdom Metazoa; phylum Chordata; class Amphibia; order Anura; family Ranidae; genus Staurois; species Staurois parvus. The sequence continues at coordinate 23,005,533 of NW_028317821.1, forward strand.
AAAAAAACAACAAAGCTGAAATGTATTTGATATCTTTTGTTTTTATGTTTATTACTCGGAGCCTGGTTGTTCAATTGTCCCCTGGTTCTTCAATTGTCCCCTGTTTCTTCAATTGTCCCCTGGCCCATTCTCTCTGTACCCCCTGTGCTGCCAAGATCTGAGGTGAATATTAAAAAAAAACAAATACATATCAGTTTCTGATTTTGGGAAAAAAATGACTTTAATCACTATTTTAAGTGCATATATTTTTCTGCATGAGGCACACACAACAGGGTTGATTTACTAAGGGAGTAAAGACTGTTCATTTAGAAGAGGGAGTGTTGACATGTTAGGTGAGGCTGTGTTCAATCATCAAGGCAAAGCTCCTGTTGTTTCCTTCCCCCAGCACATGACTGGGTATTCAAGGTGAACACAGCTTCACTATGTTTATTAACATTCACTTTGCAAAGTGAACATCCTCTTTGTCAAGTGAAACGCCTCTGATGATTTTTTGCAAATCAATTCTACTGATAAGACAGTTATGCATACTTTACCATTTCTTTAAAATAAAATAATTTTCAAAATAAAAATTTAAGTAAAGAGTAGACATATCCAGTCAGTACACTTACACCCTTCCTCTACTATTTTAATTAATGCCCTTCTCTTGCATTACCTTAACATTGAATAACAATGTAACTAGACTATGGGGCTGATTTACTAAAACTGGAGAGTTCAAAATCTGGTGCAGCTCTGCATAGAAACCAATAAGCGTTCAGGTTTTTGTCAAAGCTTAATTGAACAAACTGAAGTGTATTTATTTATTTATTATAGGTACTTATATAGCGCCGTCAATTTACGCAGCGGTTTACATATATATCGTACATTCACATCAGTTCCTAACCCTCAAGGGGCATACAATCTAAGGCAGAAACTGATTGGCTACCATGTACAGCTGCACCAGATTTTGCACTCTCCAGTTTTAGTAAATCAACCTTTAAAGGGTTGATTTACTAAAACTGGAGAGTGCAAAATATATTGCAGCTTTACATAGAAACCAATCAGTTTCCACGTTTTTCATCAACGTTTATTTCAACAAGCTGAAGTTAGAAACTGATTGACTACCATGCACAGCTGCACCAGATTTTGCACTCTCCAGTTTTAGTAAATCACCCTGTATGTATCACATATTACAAGCAACATAATCTACGTCTGTGAACAAGTCTCATACAGTCTCATACAGATGATGTTTTATTGTTTAGTTCAGTACTTGTTTAGTACTTTGAGAGAGAGTACTTTAAGAACAAAAGATGTTCTCAAACCAATTTTCAGTTTGATTTGTATTATTGTGTATTAATAACACATGGAGAGATCAAAGTGTTTTCCAGTTTTGTTGGGCTTACTGTTAACTAAAATTTAAAAGGTCAAACATGTAAAATATTAACAGACGTTATTATGAGAATACCAGCGTTGAATTTCTGGCGAGTGGGATATAGGAACATCAAAACCCTCTGCATCACCAGAAATTGTTTTGTTTTTTTTCTTTGCTTGGCAAATAGATATTATCAATGCCCTTTCTATGTAAACCTTTCATCACCTTAACCCTACCATCATTACCTGATTCTGTCATTTTCCAGCATGAGTCTTGATATTCTCTTTGGCAGTATTTGCTGTAAAGGACTCGATTGTGGCAGTTTATTTTCTGTTTGATTATAGCACTGTCCAGAGAAATTACACAGAAAATAACCTCCCTCCCTTAACTACATTCATAGAGCAATTTATGTCAAGTGGAATTTCCTAGCACTGTAAAAATAAAAAGCAGTGGTAGCCAGCAAAAGGGAACACTCATATAAGGAGCAATAAACATATTGAAGCAGTTCATGGTAAAATGCTTTCATTTTGCTTTCACCCTCCAAGACTGTTAACAGTTTACAATTCTTCTTTTGAATGAAGAACATTAGTATGGTCATACCGCTTTCATATTATTTGCTTATGGCCAAACTAATGTATATGTATACCCTAAAAGCTAAACTGCTAATTATTTTTACTAACAAACACAAATAAATAGGTACATTTCAGGAGTTTATGGGTCATGATGATCAAATCAGGTGAATTACAGATTTGCACATATTTCAACTTAAATATATCAAAATGCAAAACTTTTATTTAGTTTTGGATAGAGTATGAACGTTTTATAATTGATGCCAAGTTCTTATTGCTAGAGATGAACACAACCGAAAAATGTGTTTACTTTCATTTTTAATTGTTAAGTAAATCATTTTTTTTCGCCATAATCGTTATGTTAGAGTTATTTGTTTTTGGTATGAGTCGGTATTTTGGGAGATTATATATTTGTTGTTCCGAATCAGTTTGTATTTTTGGAAGTTCTATTAGTCCTCATGCACACTTGACGTTTTGCTATTTTTCAGCTTTTTTTAAAGTGTTTTTGCATTAGCGTTTAGTGGTGTTTTACCGCGTTTAGTGGTGTTTTACTGCATTTTTCAGCGTTTGCAGTTTTTAGCATTTTTTAAAAAAAAAAATATTAAAGGGAGGTCAAAAAAAATCTAAAAATGCTGGTTTGCGGTGTATTACCACATTTTACCACGTTCTACTGCATTTTGCCGCGTTTTTCAGTGTTATAGTGTTTTTACAGCTGAAAAACTCCTCTAGAAACCCACTAGTTTTGTTTATTTTTTTGTCCAGCCAAAAAACGTCCCAGCCAAAAAACGTTGATTACAGCCTATGTGTGCATGGACACATAGGATAACATGCTGGAGAGTTTACTGACTGTAGAACAAAATGTCAAATGCCAAAAACAGCAGCTGTAAAAATGTTAAATGTTCCTGAGGGCTAATTATTTTGTTATTTTGGAAGATTGGCTGTATTTGTTATGTAATAATTAACCTCTTGGTGCTGGTGCCTCCCGACCCTTTAACCACCCTGGCGGTATTCCCGAGTGTAGCTCGGGGTAAAGTTTCAGTACCACAAGTGGTAACCCCGAGCTACACTGGGGCTTACCATGCGGCGCTGCTCCACGATCCCTTGATCACTTACCTTCTCCTGTGCTGTAGTGCCTCCGGCAATGTAATCCGGCGGATGCCGGCATCCGTCATCTGGGTTCCGTCCCCTGCGAGCGTCGGGACGTACGGGGGACGGAACGGCGGGAAATTTGAAAATGACAAAAAGTAACATTCACTAAAATCACTAAAATCACATAGTAAAACATTACTATATCAAACCATTTCACATACATTTTGTCCCGAGTGCTTTGTCCTGTGCCCTGCCTGCATTTTTACTGTTCTTTCTACCTGGAAACTGAGAAATGTCCATGGTGTCCAAAAAGTGTCCCTTTAGGTCAAAAGCGGTTTTAGACCAGCTAGAGAACAGCGATAGTAAATTAGAATCACTTGCAGAATTGAGTGATAATGATTCATGGGGAAATTCGTCATCAGACACTGAAAACGATTTTGCGACTTTGCTCAGTGATGTGCGAACTTGGCGCTATATTTCAAATTTCAGTGTTTTTGGTTTGATTATATTATTGAATTAAATTTATTATTATTATATTATTTTTTATGATTATTTATTAAATTATAATTTATGATTTCGTGTTTCAAGTTTTATCCTACCCGGGATGTTTACTAGACTTTTGTTCGGACAGATTTCAGTGAGTTATTTCTAAAAATGACAGGCCTACAATAAAAAAAAAACATATTTCCATGCAAAAAAATGTACTGTTTTGAGCACAGAAATATGGACATAATCAGACTGCTAGGGAGGTGAAGGGGTTTGTGCTGGGAAGTCAAGGTCTGCCGCCAAGAGACCGCATTTTTGCATATGGTCGCTGTCAACAGGTTTATAGATATTCATTTGTTGTGTTATTAGCTTGAATTAATTTACCCATTCCCAACTGACTTTGTTTGTTGGGTCACGCACATACCAATTAAAGGAATGGTCTCTCAAATTCAACCACAATACAAAAATAATCTTATTAGAATATTCACGCTACACTCACTGGAATAAAAGCACATGGATCCAAGTCAATCTGGATCATTCGCTATGTCATTATGTTATTTTGGATGCTTCAAACATTAACCAAAGTCCCAAACTATCGCATCGTATCTGAATTAAATAAATGAATACAAATGAGTTTCACTGTTTCATTATAATTTATTTCGGATTAGCTGAAATTCATTACTGTTGTGATTCAGAGATTTGGATACGTCCATATCACTAAGTATTTCAATTTGTACTAATTTCAATTTGTAACTAAACAAATTTCACATGTCTACTTATTGCAGAAACAGTGTCCATGCTAGGGATATTTATTCTCTCTGTTTTGGTGATCATTTTTAACGAATCTGAAAGTAAGGGAAAATGTAAAATTTTGAGCTGTCACCAGAACAGGAAGAGTGGGGAAATCTTCCAATAGGGACATATGTTCTGGTGACAACTGTCTAAAAGGAGACTTTCCTCACATTGGAGAGTTTTGCTCTTACTTTGTTTTGTGTCTGCAGCCCTTGTGCCCAACACACGTCCTGTAGTATGCATGAGGCCCTCTAGCCCCTGTGTGCATTCCATTGAGTGTTGGGCACTGGGTAAACACATCTGCAATGGATCCCAACCAGCAGCCTACACACTGAGAGCCTTTGTTTACAGTTTAACTGTGCTGCCACTGGGATGTGGCTGATCATTACCTGCACACTGGCTCCTGAAGTACTAGCTACATACCAGTGGAGGGGCCAAATTAAAAAGCCTGCAGAGGCTGCTAGTTCAAGCTCTGAGCTCGCAGCTGTGGGGGATGAAAACATGGGCTGTCAGGAGTTAATCCGCCTCTGTATGGCCCTGCAGAGTCTGTCAGACCTACGGCTGCCCTTTGGGAAAGTGTGAAGGTATAAAAAAAAACAAAAAAAACCCAAAATCATAGTAAAAGAAAGTTTCTTTCCAAATAATGTAAGTTCAATTAATACTTATAAAAGCAAAACTACTTTGTGCATAAGAGCCCTTCACACCGTTGCCATACAGTATGTTACTGCATGTATGGCATGCATGCTAATGTGTGTTATTTTGCGTTGTGTTAAGGCAGCTTATTCATTTTCAATGGGCTGGCAGTGCATCTTATTACATTAAAAAAAAAAATCACACATTATTTTTTTTAATGCAAGACATCGCAAACCATGCCATATATGTTGAGCTGAGCTGCAATGTGGGTCCAGTAACCATGCATTGAGCTGCAATGTGGGTCCAGTAACCATGCATTGAGCTGCAATCTGGGTCCAGTAACCATGCATTGAGGTGCCATTCAGAATTATTGACATCGCAACACATGCACAGCATTGTACTTGCTACTATGCATTGTGGTAATTAGAGATGAGCGAATTATTCAAAAATTCGATTCGACTGATTCGGCGAATTCGTGAAAAAATTTCGATTCGAGTCGAATATATTCGCTGCGAATTTAACTTATAAAAGGGTGTTTCTAGGCTTCAGAGAGCCTTTATATTAGTGCAGAACACTGTACCTTTAATTTAAATGCCCTTGGAGTCTGCTGGGGAAGAGAAATAATACTGTCAGTCAGTATGACATGCAGATGAGTGCCGTCGATCTTAGAATCACCGCACACTTCACTCATTTGGGCAGTCACGGGGCAAAAACCAGAGTGTGGAGCCACAGTGTGGCGGTGGAGGCAGCAGCAATGGGAGGCCATACAGCACCCTATGACAAAAATGGAACCCACCAGCAGTGTGAGGAGACCTGAAAGTGGCACATGGCAGAGTGTGGCGATGGAGACAGCAGCAATGGGAGGCCGTACAGGGACCCATGACACACTCTGGACCTGGCAGCAGCATGAGGAGGCGGCACAGGGGCCCATGACAGATTACGGGCCTGGCAGCAGCATGAGGAGTTGGTACGGGGGCCCATGGCAGATTACGGGCCTGGCAGCAGCAATGGGAGGCCGTACAGGGACCCATGACACACTCTGGACCTGGCAGCAGCATGAGGAGGCGGTACAGGGGCCCATGACAGATTACGGGCCTGGCAGCAGCATGAGGAGTCGGTACGGGGGCCCATGACACACTCTGGACCTGGCAGCAGCATGAGGAGGCGGTACAGGGGCGCATGACAGATTACGAGCCTGGCAGCAGCAACTTGGACAGGAGGACGTTCAGCTTCTGCACTGTCGGGTGCGTGCTCGCAAACTGTTGTCTCTTGGAAACGGATTCCAAGAAAGACTGCTGACGGAATCCGTGAAGAGGAGTAGCAGGAGAAGGAGCATCTGAACGAGCGGAATATGCCAACAAGCGACAACAGGGGCCCATGACAGATTACGGGCCTGGCAGCAGCATGAGGAGTCGGTACGGGGGCCCATGGCAGATTACGGGCCTGGCAGCAGCAATGTGAGGCCCGTAATCTGCCAGCACCCTATGACAAAAAATGGAACCCACCAGCAGTGTGAGGAGACCTGAAAGTGGCACATGGCAGAGTGTGGCGATGGAGACAGCAGCAATGGGAGGCGGTACAGGGACCCATGAGACACTGTGGACCTGGCAGCAGCATGAGGAGGCGGTACTGGGGCCCATGGCAGATTACGGGCCTGGCAGCAGCTATGGGAGGCCCGTAATCTGCCAGCACCCTATGACAAAAAATGGAACACACCAGCATTGTGAGGAGACCTGAAAGTGGCACATGGCAGAGTGTGGCGATGGAGACAGCAGCAATGGGAGGCGGTACAGGGACCCATGAGACACTGTGGACCTGGCAGCAGCATGAGGAGGCGGTACAGGGGCCCATGGCAGATTAAGGCCTGGCAGCAGCAATGGGAGGCCCGTAATCTGCCAGCACCCTATGACAAAATGGAACCCTGGGCTGGGGCAGGCAGAACCGCCGTATCTTTATCACGGTTTTCCCAGGCCAACGAATGGCGACGCTGCATATGCTGACGCAACGCTGTAGTCCCAACATGGGCCCCGTGGCCACGCTTGACTTTCTGGCCACATAGTCGACATACGGCAACGTTTACTTCCTCGGGCGGCTTGACGAAAAATTGCCACACCGCCGAGTAGGAAACGTTGCCCCCGCTACTCCTCACTGGCTGACTGCTACTTCCTCCGTGCACACCGGCACCACTACTGGCCGTGGTGGTAGGCTGCAGTGGAGCTGGTGCTCTACTCCGTGGCCGTTTGCCTCCACTGACACTGCTGCGACCCTGCTGCCTCCTGGCAGCAGCAATGGGAGGCCGTACAGGGACCCATGAGAGACTCTGGACCTGGCAGCAGCATGAGGAGGCGGTACAGGGGCCCATGGCAGATTAGGGGCCTGGCAGCAGCAATGGGAGGCCCGTAATCTGCCAGCACCCTATGACAAAAAATGGAACACACCAGCAGTGTGAGGAGACCTGAAAGTGGCACATGGCAGAGTGTGGCGATGGAGACAGCAGCAATGGGAGGCCGTACAGGGACCCATGAGACACTGTGGACCTGGCAGCAGCATGAGGAGGCGGTACAGGGGCCCATGGCAGATTAAGGGCCTGGCAGCAGCAATGGGAGGCCCGTAATCTGCCAGCACCCTATGACAAAAAATGGAACACACCAGCAGTGTGTGAGGAGACCTGAAAGTGGCACATGGCAGAGTGTGGCGATGGAGACAGCAGCAATGGGAGGCCGTACAGGGACCCATGAGAGACTCTGGACCTGGCAGCAGCATGAGGAGGCGGTACAGGGGCCCATGGCAGATTAGGGGCCTGGCAGCAGCAATGGGAGGCCCGTAATCTGCCAGCACCCTATGACAAAAAATGGAACACACCAGCAGTGTGAGGAGACCTGAAAGTGGCACATGGCAGAGTGTGGCGATGGAGACAGCAGCAATGGGAGGCCGTACAGGGACCCATGAGACACTGTGGACCTGGCAGCAGCATGAGGAGGCGGTACAGGGGCCCATGGCAGATTAAGGGCCTGGCAGCAGCAATGGGAGGCCCGTAATCTGCCAGCACCCTATGACAAAAAATGGAACACACCAGCAGTGTGTGAGGAGACCTGAAAGTGGCACATGGCAGAGTGTGGCGATGGAGACAGCAGCAATGGGAGGTCGTACAGGGACCCATGAGAGACTCTGGACCTGGCAGCAGCATGAGGAGGTGGTACAGGGGCCCATGGCAGATTAGGGGCCTGGCAGCAGCTATGGGAGGCCCGTAATCTGCCAGCACCCTATGACAAAAAATGGAACACACCAGCAGTGTGAGGAGACCTGAAAGTGGCACATGGCAGAGTGTGGCGATGGAGACAGCAGCAATGGGAGGCCGTACAGGGACCCATGAGACACTGTGGACCTGGCAGCAGCATGAGGAGGCAGTACAGGGGCCCATGGCAGATTAGGGGCCTGGCAGCAGCAATGGGAGGCCCGTAATCTGCCAGCACCCTATGACAAAAAATGGAACACACCAGCAGTGTGTGAGGAGACCTGAAAGTGGCACATGGCATGAGACACTGTGGACCTGGCAGCAGCATGAGGAGGCGGTACAGGGGCCCATGGCAGATTAGGGGCCTGGCAGCAGCTATGGGAGGCCCGTAATCTGCCAGCACCCTATGACAAAAAATGGAACACACCAGCAGTGTGAGGAGACCTGAAAGTGGCACATGGCAAAGTGTGGCGATGGAGACAGCAGCAATGGGAGGCCGTACAGGGACCCATGAGACACTGTGGACCTGGCAGCAGCATGAGGAGGCGGTACAGGGGCCCATGGCAGATTAGGGGCCTGGCAGCAGCAATGGGAGGCCCGTAATCTGCCAGCACCCTATGACAAAAAATGGAACACACCAGCAGTGTGTGAGGAGACCTGAAAGTGGCACATGGCAGAGTGTGGCGATGGAGACAGCAGCAATGGGAGGCCGTACAGGGACCCATGAGAGACTCTGGACCTGGCAGCAGCATGAGGAGGCGGTACAGGGGCCCATGGCAGATTAGGGGCCTGGCAGCAGCTATGGGAGGCCCGTAATCTGCCAGCACCCTATGACAAAAAATGGAACACACCAGCAGTGTGAGGAGACCTGAAAGTGGCACATGGCAGAGTGTGGCGATGGAGACAGCAGCAATGGGAGGCCGTACAGGGACCCATGAGACACTGTGGACCTGGCAGCAGCATGAGGAGGCGGTACAGGGGCCCATGGCAGATTAGGGGCCTGGCAGCAGCAATGGGAGGCCCGTAATCTGCCAGCACCCTATGACAAAAAATGGAACACACCAGCAGTGTGTGAGGAGACCTGAAAGTGGCACATGGCATGAGACACTGTGGACCTGGCAGCAGCATGAGGAGGCGGTACAGGGGCCCATGGCAGATTAGGGGCCTGGCAGCAGCTATGGGAGGTCCGTAATCTGCCAGCACCCTATGACAAAAAATGGAACACACCAGCAGTGTGAGGAGACCTGAAAGTGGCACATGGCAGAGTGTGGCGATGGAGACAGCAGCAATGGGAGGCCGTACAGGGACCCATGAGACACTGTGGACCTGGCAGCAGCATGAGGAGGCGGTACAGGGGCCCATGGCAGATTAGGGGCCTAGCAGCAGCTATGGGAGGCCCGTAATCTGCCAGCACCCTATGACAAAAAATGGAACACACCAGCAGTGTGAGGAGACCTGAAAGTGGCACATGGCAGAGTGTGGCGATGGAGACAGCAGCAATGGGAGGCCGTACAGGGACCCATGACACACTCTGGACCTGGCAGCAGCATGAGGAGGCGGTACAGGGGCCCATGACAGATTACGGGCCTGGCAGCAGCATGAGGAGTTGGTACGGGGGCCCATGGCAGATTACGGGCCTGGCAGCAGCAATGGGAGGCCATACAGGGACCCATGACACACTCTGGACCTGGCAGCAGCATGAGGAGGCGGTACAGGGGCCCATGACACACTCTGGACCTGGCAGCAGCATGAGGATGCGGTACAGGGGCGCATGACAGATTACGAGCCTGGCAGCAGCAACTTGGACAGGAGGACGTTCAGCTTCTGCACCGTCGGGTGCGTGCTCGCAAACTGTTGTCTCTTGGAAACGGATTCCAAGAAAGACTGCTGACGGAATCCGTGAAGAGGAGTAGCAGGAGAAGGAGCATCTGAACGAGCGGAATATGCCAACAAGCGACAACAGGGGCCCATGACAGATTACGGGCCTGGCAGCAGCATGAGGAGGCGGTACAGGGGCCCATGGCAGATTAAGGGCCTGGCAGCAGCAATGGGAGGCCCGTAATCTGCCAGCACCCTATGACAAAAAATGGAACACACCAGCAGTGTGTGAGGAGACCTGAAAGTGGCACATGGCAGAGTGTGGCGATGGAGACAGCAGCAATGGGAGGCCGTACAGGGACCCATGAGAGACTCTGGACCTGGCAGCAGCATGAGGAGGTGGTACAGGGGCCCATGGCAGATTAGGGGCCTGGCAGCAGCTATGGGAGGCCCGTAATCTGCCAGCACCCTATGACAAAAAATGGAACACACCAGCAGTGTGAGGAGACCTGAAAGTGGCACATGGCAGAGTGTGGCGATGGAGACAGCAGCAATGGGAGGCCGTACAGGGACCCATGAGACACTGTGGACCTGGCAGCAGCATGAGGAGGCAGTACAGGGGCCCATGGCAGATTAGGGGCCTGGCAGCAGCAATGGGAGGCCCGTAATCTGCCAGCACCCTATGACAAAAAATGGAACACACCAGCAGTGTGTGAGGAGACCTGAAAGTGGCACATGGCATGAGACACTGTGGACCTGGCAGCAGCATGAGGAGGCGGTACAGGGGCCCATGGCAGATTAGGGGCCTGGCAGCAGCTATGGGAGGCCCGTAATCTGCCAGCACCCTATGACAAAAAATGGAACACACCAGCAGTGTGAGGAGACCTGAAAGTGGCACATGGCAAAGTGTGGCGATGGAGACAGCAGCAATGGGAGGCCGTACAGGGACCCATGAGACACTGTGGACCTGGCAGCAGCATGAGGAGGCGGTACAGGGGCCCATGGCAGATTAGGGGCCTGGCAGCAGCAATGGGAGGCCCGTAATCTGCCAGCACCCTATGACAAAAAATGGAACACACCAGCAGTGTGTGAGGAGACCTGAAAGTGGCACATGGCAGAGTGTGGCGATGGAGACAGCAGCAATGGGAGGCCGTACAGGGACCCATGAGAGACTCTGGACCTGGCAGCAGCATGAGGAGGCGGTACAGGGGCCCATGGCAGATTAGGGGCCTGGCAGCAGCTATGGGAGGCCCGTAATCTGCCAGCACCCTATGACAAAAAATGGAACACACCAGCAGTGTGAGGAGACCTGAAAGTGGCACATGGCAGAGTGTGGCGATGGAGACAGCAGCAATGGGAGGCCGTACAGGGACCCATGAGACACTGTGGACCTGGCAGCAGCATGAGGAGGCGGTACAGGGGCCCATGGCAGATTAGGGGCCTGGCAGCAGCAATGGGAGGCCCGTAATCTGCCAGCACCCTATGACAAAAAATGGAACACACCAGCAGTGTGTGAGGAGACCTGAAAGTGGCACATGGCATGAGACACTGTGGACCTGGCAGCAGCATGAGGAGGCGGTACAGGGGCCCATGGCAGATTAGGGGCCTGGCAGCAGCTATGGGAGGTCCGTAATCTGCCAGCACCCTATGACAAAAAATGGAACACACCAGCAGTGTGAGGAGACCTGAAAGTGGCACATGGCAGAGTGTGGCGATGGAGACAGCAGCAATGGGAGGCCGTACAGGGACCCATGAGACACTGTGGACCTGGCAGCAGCATGAGGAGGCGGTACAGGGGCCCATGGCAGATTAGGGGCCTAGCAGCAGCTATGGGAGGCCCGTAATCTGCCAGCACCCTATGACAAAAAATGGAACACACCAGCAGTGTGAGGAGACCTGAAAGTGGCACATGGCAGAGTGTGGCGATGGAGACAGCAGCAATGGGAGGCCGTACAGGGACCCATGACACACTCTGGACCTGGCAGCAGCATGAGGAGGCGGTACAGGGGCCCATGACAGATTACGGGCCTGGCAGCAGCATGAGGAGTTGGTACGGGGGCCCATGGCAGATTACGGGCCTGGCAGCAGCAATGGGAGGCCATACAGGGACCCATGACACACTCTGGACCTGGCAGCAGCATGAGGAGGCGGTACAGGGGCCCATGACACACTCTGGACCTGGCAGCAGCATGAGGATGCGGTACAGGGGCGCATGACAGATTACGAGCCTGGCAGCAGCAACTTGGACAGGAGGACGTTCAGCTTCTGCACCGTCGGGTGCGTGCTCGCAAACTGTTGTCTCTTGGAAACGGATTCCAAGAAAGACTGCTGACGGAATCCGTGAAGAGGAGTAGCAGGAGAAGGAGCATCTGAACGAGCGGAATATGCCAACAAGCGACAACAGGGGCCCATGACAGATTACGGGCCTGGCAGCAGCATGAGGAGTCGGTACGGGGGCCCATGGCAGATTACGGGCCTGGCAGCAGCAATGTGAGGCCCGTAATCTGCCAGCACCCTATGACAAAAAATGGAACCCACCAGCAGTGTGAGGAGACCTGAAAGTGGCACATGGCAGAGTGTGGCGATGGAGACAGCAGCAATGGGAGGCCGTACAGGGACCCATGAGAGACTGTGGACCTGGCAGCAGCATGAGGAGGCGGTACTGGGGCCCATGGCAGATTACGGGCCTGGCAGCAGCTATGGGAGGCCCGTAATCTGCCAGCACCCTATGACAAAAAATGGAACACACCAGCATTGTGAGGATACCTGAAAGTGGCACATGGCAGAGTGTGGCGATGGAGACAGCAGCAATGGGAGGCGGTACAGGGACCCATGAGACACTGTGGACCTGGCAGCAGCATGAGGAGGCGGTACAGGGGCCCATGGCAGATTAAGGCCTGGCAGCAGCAATGGGAGGCCCGTAATCTGCCAGCACCCTATGACAAAATGGAACCCTGGGCTGGGGCAGGCAGAACCGCCGTATCTTTATCACGGTTTTCCCAGGCCACCGAATGGCGACGCTGCATATGCTGACGCAACGCTGTAGTCCCAACATGGGCCCCGTGGCCACGCTTGACTTTCTGGCCACATAGTCGACATACGGCTACGTTTACTTCCTCGGGCGGCTTGACGAAAAATTGCCACACCGCCGAGTAGGAAACTTTGCCCCCGCTACTCCTCACTGGCTGACTGCTACTTCCTCCGTGCACACCGGCACCACTACTGGCCGTGGTGGTAGGCTGCAGTGGAGCTGGTGCTCTACTCCGTGGCCGTTTGCCTCCACTGACACTGCTGCGACCCTGCTGCCTCCTGGCAGCAGCAATGGGAGGCCGTACAGGGACCCATGAGAGACTCTGGACCTGGCAGCAGCATGAGGAGGCGGTACAGAGGCCCATGGCAGATTAGGGACCTGGCAGCAGCTATGGGAGGCCCGTAATCTGCCAGCACCCTATGACAAAAAATGGAACACACCAGCAGTGTGAGGAGACCTGAAAGTGGCACATGGCAGAGTGTGGCGATGGAGACAGCAGCAATGGGAGGCCGTACAGGGACCCATGAGACACTGTGGACCTGGCAGCAGCATGAGGAGGCGGTACAGGGGCCCATGGCAGATTAGGGGCCTGGCAGCAACTATGGGAGGCCCGTAATCTGCCAGCACCCTATGACAAAAAATGGAACACACCAGCAGTGTGAGGAGACCTGAAAGTGGCACATGGCATGAGACACTGTGGACCTGGCAGCAGCATGAGGAGGCGGTACAGGGGCCCATGGCAGATTAGGGGCCTGGCAGCAGCTATGGGAGGCCCGTAATCTGCCAGCACCCTATGACAAAAAATGGAACACACCAGCAGTGTGAGGAGACCTGAAAGTGGCACATGGCAGAGTGTGGCGATGGAGACAGCAGCAATGGGAGGCCGTACAGGGACACATGAGACACTGTGGACCTGGCAGCAGCATGAGGAGGCGGTACAGGGGCCCATGGCAGATTAGGGGCCTGGCAGCAGCAATGGGAGGCCCGTAATCTGCCAGCACCCTATGACAAAAAATGGAACACACCAGCAGTGTGAGGAGACCTGAAAGTGGCACATGGCAGAATGTGGCGATGGAGACAGCAGCAATGGGAGGCCGTACAGGGACCCATGAGACACTGTGGACCTGGCAGCAGCATGAGGAGGCGATACAGGGGCCCATGGCAGATTAGGGGCCTGGCAGCAGCAAATGGGAGGCCCGTAATCTGCCAGCACCCTATGACAAAAAATGGAACACACCAGCAGTGTGTGAGGAGACCTGAAAGTGGCACATGGCAGAGTGTGGCGATGGAGACAGCAGCATTGGGAGGCCGTACAGGGACCCATGAGAGACTCTGGACCTGGCAGCAGCATGAGGAGGCGGTACAGGGGCCCATGGCAGATTAGGGGCCTGGCAGCAGCTATGGGAGGCCCGTAATCTGCCAGCACCCTATGACAAAAAATGGAACACACCAGCAGTGTGAGGAGACCTGAAAGTGGCACATGGCAGAGTGTGGCGATGGAGACAGCAGCAATGGGAGGCCGTACAGGGACCCATGAGACACTGTGGACCTGGCAGCAGCATGAGGAGGCAGTACAGGGGCCCATGGCAGATTAGGGGCCTGGCAGCAGCAATGGGAGGCCCGTAATCTGCCAGCACCCTATGACAAAAAATGGAACACACCAGCAGTGTGAGGAGACCTGAAAGTGGCACATGGCAGAGTGTGGCGATGGAGACAGCAGCAATGGGAGGCCGTACAGGGACCCATGAGACACTGTGGACCTGGCAGCAGCATGAGGAGGCAGTACAGGGGCCCATGGCAGATTAGGGGCCTGGCAGCAGCAATGGGAGGCCCGTAATCTGCCAGCACCCTATGACAAAAAATGGAACACACCAGCAGTGTGTGAGGAGACCTGAAAGTGGCACATGGCATGAGACACTGTGGACCTGGCAGCAGCATGAGGAGGCGGTACAGGGGCCCATGGCAGATTAGGGGCCTGGCAGCAGCTATGGGAGGCCCGTAATCTGCCAGCACCCTATGACAAAAAATGGAACACACCAGCAGTGTGAGGAGACCTGAAAGTGGCACATGTTTGGGGCATGATTCATGGCGGATTTAGTCAGTTGTGTCAGGAACTGGTGGTTTGAAATCCAGACTAATCCACGCCTGATTCATTTTCACAAACGTGAGTCTCTCCACACTTTGGGTGGACAGTCGTGTCCTCCGCGGAGTTACAATACCTCCTGCCGCACTAAACACGCGCTCCGATGCCACGCTACTGGCCGGGCATGACAGCATTTCAAGGGCAAATTCAGCTAGTTGGGGCCAAAGGTCAAGTTTCGTTGCCCAGTAGTCAAGGGGATTGTCTACCTCGGTTGGCAGGGTGCTGTCCAAGTAGGCCCAAGCCTGTTGTTTGAGGTCCTGCTCCAGGTCCACCTGATGCTGCTGCTGCTGCGGCTGGTTAGTAGTTTCCTCACTGCGCTGGTGAAGAAAGCTACTCATCATCGACTGCAGACTGAGGCAGCCGCTGCTGGTGGAGCTGCCACTGCTCCTACCACCCCACCCCTCCCCTGCTGCCATGGCAGCGGAACGCGAGCGCACAGGGCCCACAGTGTCTGAGGATGGACGTTGGCGCACAAAGGCAGAGACCAACTGACTACATAGGTGGTTTTTATAGTACGTTATTTTGGCCTCCCTCTCAGCAGGTGTGAAAAAGGCCACCATTTTTGAACGGTAGCGAGGGTCCAACAAGGTGGACAGCCAAAAGTCATCCCTCTGTCTGATGGTTATTATTCGGCTGTCGCTACGCAAGCAACCGAGCATGCTATGGGCCATTTGTGCCAAGGAATGCGAGGGACTCCCTGCCTCCATCTCCACAGCAAACTGCCACGGTGCGTCTGGGTCCTCTGTCTCCTCCTCCTCCTCCTCTACCAGATGCTCCTGCTCCTCCACTCCTGTCCGCTGAGTGGAAAAACCACCCATTTCACTCAATAATTCCTGAGCACAAATGTCCTCCTCTACCTCCTCCTCTTCTTCCTGTCCTGCCCCCACAGGGGTCATGTGGCGTTGAGATCTGTGCGCCACGTCTACCGCACCCTGACCAGCCATTGTTAACAGCATTTGTTCCAGGACGTGCAACAGAGGAATGACGTCGTTCATCCCATAGTCCTGCCGACTCACGAATAGCGTGGCCTCCTCAAAGGGCCTGAGCAAGCGGCAGGTGTCACGCATGAGCTGCCAATGGCTGACATCGAAGTTACACAGGGGAGTACCTTTATCCGCTTGTAACATCAGGAAATCGGTGATGGCCTTTCGCTGTTCGTAAAGGCGGTCTAACATGTGTAGGGTTGAATTCCACCTTGTTGCAACGTCGCAGATCAGGCGATACTGTGGAATTCCGTTCTGCCGCTGCAGCTCAAGGAGGGTGTGCTTTGCGGTGTAGGAATGGCTGAAATGCATGCAAAGTTTACGTGACATTTTAAGGATGTCTTGCAGTGGGATGGTGGATTTTAGGAACCGCTTGACAACCAGATTGAACACGTGAGCCATGCATGGCGCATGGCACAACCTTCCTTGATGCAGAGCAGACACCATGTTCTTTCCGTTGTCGGTCAACATGGTTCCGATTTTCAGTTTGCGCGGAGACAGCCATCTGTCGATTTTTCTGTTCATGACACTGAGAAGTTCCTCCCCTGTGTGACTACGTTCGCCAAGGCATACCAGGTGCAGCACAGCGTGACACCGTTGCGCCCTGCACATGTGATATGCCGGTCGGATAATGGGACTTGGCACGGGGGTGGCGGCTGAGGACATGAAGGAAGAAGAGGTGGTAGAGGCGGACATCTTTTGTGGACCAAGGACGTGCAAACGTGGAGGCAAAAGCGGCGTGACCTGTCCAAGTTGCTGGTGCGGCTGTGCCGGCACCACGTTCACCCAGTGGGCCGTAAATGACATGTACTGTCCCTGACCGTAGTTACAGCTCCACACGTCGGCGCTGCCGTGCACTTTGGCAGAGACCGACATGCTCAAAGACTGGCCCACCATCTCTTCTACATGTGAATGCAGGGCTGGCACTGCCTTTTTGGCGAAGAAATGACGGCTTGGCACTCTCCACCGCGGCGCGGCACAAGCCATCATTTCTCGGAAAGGTGCTGAGTCCACCACTTGGAAAGGGAGGGACTGCAGCACCAGCAACTTGGACAGGAGGACGTTCAGCTTTTGCACCGTCGGGTGCGTGCTCGCAAACTGTTGTCTCTTGGAAACGGATTCCAAGAAAGACTGCTGACGGAATCCGTGAAGAGGAGTAGTAGGAGAAGGAGCATCTGAACGAGCGGAAGATGCCAACGAGCGACAACTTCCCTCAGCAGAGGTGTTGGAGCCTTGACTGGCTGATAGAGGGCGATTGACGTCGGGTGACGGAGCAAGTAACGGAGTGGGTGATGGAGCGGGGGCTGGGGCAGGCAGAACCGCCGTATCTTTATCACGGTTTTCCCAGGCCACCAAATGGCGACGCTGCATATGCTGCCGCAACGCTGTAGTCCCAACATGGGCCCCCTGGCCACGCTTGACTTTCTGGCCACATAGTCGACATACGGCTACGTTTACTTCCTCGGGCGGCTTGATGAAAAATTGCCACACCGCCGAGTAGGAAACTTTGCCCCCGATACTCCTCACTGGCTGACTGCTACTTCCTCCGTGCACACCGGCACCACTACTGGCCGTGGTGGTAGGCTGCAGTGGAGCTGGTGCTCTACTCCGTGGCCGTTTGCCTCCACTGACACTGCTGCGACCCTGCTGCCTCCTGGGCAACCCACCTACTGTTTTGCTCGCTGCCAAGCTGGCACCCTCTTCTCCTGATGATGCGGAAGCAATAGCCTGATGACGACGAGGCTGCCAAGTGCGATCAGCCTCATCATCATCAATTAGGGTCTCCGCCCCACTACTAGCCCCCTCGGCTGCGTGTGGGTCAGGAGACAGACCTGTCTCTAGACCGGCTACCGAGCCACTCTCCTCGCCACTACTTCTTCGCCTGGCTGCTGAAGAGGCGGATGTCTCCCCCCGTTCCTGACCGCCCTCTGTTAGCTCTTCCTCACTGTACAGTGGGGCTGAGCCCACAGCATGCGATACTTTGCTTGGTGAGGGAACACCAAAGGACAGGGGCAGGTCGAGGACACGTGATTTCAGTGGGCTTGCTCCCGGGCCATGCCAACTAACGGTTGCGTCTGACGTACCCACCGACCGTTGGCTGTAGGTGTCAGAGGTGACCTGGGAAGAGGAAGACGACCGAGCCAACCAATCGATGACGGCAGGGTTGTCGGTGGAGACACGACCGCTGGATGACACCGGGAGCAATGGCCTCTGGCTGCGACTAGTGCTGCCTCGACCCCTTCCTCTGCTGCCACATCTGCTCGCTCCTAAAACATTGCCTCCTCTGCCACTCCTCTGCATGTTGTCTGACATACTCTTTAATTCAACGATTCTGTGTCCCTGAGTAACAATTCTGTGTCCCTGAGTAACAATTCTGTGTCTGTCCCTGAGTAACAATTCTGTGTCCCTGAGTAACAATTCTGTGTCCCTGAGTAACAATTCTGTGTCCCTCAGTAACAATTCTGTGTCCCTGAGTAACAATTCTGTGTCCCTCAGTAACAATTCTGTGTCCCTCAGTAACAATTCTGTGTCCCTGAGTAACAATTCTGTGTCCGTCAGTAACAATTCTGTGTCTGTCCCTGAGTAACAATTCTGTGTCTGTCCCTGAATAACAATTCTGTGTCCCTCAGTAACAATTCTGTGTCCCTCAGTAACAATTCTGTGTCTGTCCCTGAGTAACAATTCTGTGTCCCTCAGTAACAATTCTGTGTCCCTCAGTAACAATTCTGTGTCCCTCAGTAACAATTCTGTGTCTGTCCCTGAGTAACAATTCTGTGTCTGTCCCTGAGTAACAATTCTGTGTCCCTCAGTAACAATTCTGTGTCCCTCAGTAACAATTCTGTGTCTGTCCCTGAGTAACAATTCTGTGTCTGTCCCTGAGTAACAATTCTGTGTCCCTCAGTAACAATTCTGTGTCCCTCAGTAACAATTCTGTGTCCCTGAGTAACAATTCTGTGTCTGTCTCTGAGTAACAATTCTGTGTCTGTCCCTGAGTAACAATTCTGTGTCCCTCAGTAACAATTCTGTGTCCCTCAGTAACAATTCTGTGTCCCTCAGTAACAATTCTGTGTCCCTGAGTAACAATTCTGTGTCCCTGAGTAACAATTCTGTGTCCCTCAGTAACAATTCTGTGTCCCTCAGTAACAATTCTGTGTCTGTCCCTGAGTAACAATTCTGTGTCTGTCCCTGAGTAACAATTCTGTGTCCCTCAGTAACAATTCTGTGTCCCTCAGTAACAATTCTGTGTCTGTCCCTGAGTAACAATTCTGTGTCTGTCCCTGAGTAACAATTCTGTGTCCCTCAGTAACAATTCTGTGTCCCTGAGTAACAATTCTGTGTCCCTGAGTAACAATTCTGTGTCCCTCAGTAACAATTCTGTGTCCCTGAGTAACAATTCTGTGTCCCTGAGTAACAATTCTGTGTCCCTCAGTAACAATTCTGTGTCCCTCAGTAACAATTCTGTGTCTGTCCCTGAGTAACAATTCTGTGTCTGTCCCTGAGTAACAATTCTGTGTCCCTCAGTAACAATTCTGTGTCCCTCAGTAACAATTCTGTGTCTGTCCCTGAGTAACAATTCTGTGTCCCTCAGTAACAATTCTGTGTCCCTCAGTAACAATTCTGTGTGCCTGAGTAACAATTCTGTGTCCCTCAGTAACAATTCTGTGTCCCTCAGTAACAATTCTGTGTCTGTCCCTGAGTAACAATTCTGTGTCTGTCCCTGAGTAACAATTCTGTGTCCCTCAGTAACAATTCTGTGTCCCTCAGTAACAATTCTGTGTCCCTGAGTAACAATTCTGTGTCTGTCCCTGAATAACAATTCTGTGTCTGTCCCTCAGTAACAATTCTGTGTCCCTCAGTAACAATTCTGTGTCCCTCAGTAACAATTCTGTGTCCCTGAGTAACAATTCTGTGTCCCTCAGTAACAATTCTGTGTCCCTGAGTAACAATTCTGTGTCCCTCAGTAACAATTCTGTGTCCCTAAGTAACGTTTCTGTGGCCCTAAGTAACGGTTCTGTGTCCCTGAGTAACAATTCTGTGTCTGTCCCTGAGTAACAATTCTGTGTCTGTCCCTGAGTAACAATTCTGTGTCTGTCCCTGAGTAACAATTCTGTGTCCCTCAGTAACAATTCTGTGTCCCTCAGTAACAATTCTGTGTCTGTCCCTGAGTAACAATTCTGTGTCCCTAAGTAACGTTTCTGTGGCCCTAAGTAACGGTTCTGTGTCCCTCAGTAACAATTCTGTGTCCCTCAGTATCAATTCTGTGTCTGTCCCTGAGTAACAATTCTGTGTCCCTAAGTAACGGTTCTGTGTCCCTCAGTAACAATTCTGTGTCCCTCAGTAACAATTCTGTGTCTGTCCCTGAGTAACAATTCTGTGTCCCTAAGTAAAGTTTCTGTGGCCCTAAGTAACGGTTCTGTGGCCCTAAGTAACGTTTCTGTAGCCCTAAGTAACGTTTCTGTGGCCCTAAGTAACGTTTCTGTGGCCCTAAGTAACAGTTCTGTGGCCCTAAGTAACGGTTCTGTGGCCCTCAGTAACAATTCTGTGTCCCTCAGTAACAATTCTGTGTCTGTCCCTGAGTAACAATTCTGTGTCCCTAAGTAACGTTTCTGTGGCCCTAAGTAACGGTTATGTGGCCCTCAGTAACAATTCTGTGTCCCTGAGTAACAATTCTGTGTCTGTCCCTGAGTAACAATTCTGTGTCCCTCAGTAACAATTCTGTGTCCCTGAGTAACAATTCTGTGTCTGTCCCTGAATAACAATTCTGTGTCTGTCCCTCAGTAACAATTCTGTGTCCCTCAGTAACAATTCTGTGTCCCTCAGTAACAATTCTGTGTCCCTGAGTAACAATTCTGTGTCCCTCAGTAACAATTCTGTGTCCCTGAGTAACAATTCTGTGTCCCTCAGTAACAATTCTGTGTCCCTAAGTAACGTTTCTGTGGCCCTAAGTAACGGTTCTGTGTCCCTGAGTAACAATTCTGTGTCTGTCCCTGAGTAACAATTCTGTGTCTGTCCCTGAGTAACAATTCTGTGTCTGTCCCTGAGTAACAATTCTGTGTCCCTCAGTAACAATTCTGTGTCCCTCAGTAACAATTCTGTGTCTGTCCCTGAGTAACAATTCTGTGTCCCTAAGTAACGTTTCTGTGGCCCTAAGTAACGGTTCTGTGTCCCTCAGTAACAATTCTGTGTCCCTCAGTATCAATTCTGTGTCTGTCCCTGAGTAACAATTCTGTGTCCCTAAGTAACGGTTCTGTGTCCCTCAGTAACAATTCTGTGTCCCTCAGTAACAATTCTGTGTCTGTCCCTGAGTAACAATTCTGTGTCCCTAAGTAAAGTTTCTGTGGCCCTAAGTAACGGTTCTGTGGCCCTAAGTAACGTTTCTGTAGCCCTAAGTAACGTTTCTGTGGCCCTAAGTAACGTTTCTGTGGCCCTAAGTAACAGTTCTGTGGCCCTAAGTAACGGTTCTGTGGCCCTCAGTAACAATTCTGTGTCCCTCAGTAACAATTCTGTGTCTGTCCCTGAGTAACAATTCTGTGTCCCTAAGTAACGTTTCTGTGGCCCTAAGTAACGGTTATGTGGCCCTCAGTAACAATTCTGTGTCCCTCAGTAACAATTCTGTGTCTGTCCCTAAGTAACAATTCTGTGGTCCTAAGTAACGTTTCTGTGGCCCTAAGTAACGTTTCTGTGGCCCTAAGTAACGATTCTGTAGCCCTAAGTAACGTTTCTGTGGCCCTAAGTAACGTTTCTGTGGCCCTAAGTAACGGTTCTGTGGCCCTCAGTAACAATTCTGTGTCCCTCAGTAACAATTCTGTGTCTGTCCCTAAGTAACAATTCTGTGGCCCTAAGTAACGTTTCTGTGGCCCTAAGTAACGTTTCTGTGGCCCTAAGTAACGATTCTGTGGCCCTAAGTAACGTTTCTGTAGCCCTAAGTAACGTTTCTGTGGCCCTAAGTAACGGTTCTGTGTCCCTCAGTAACAATTCTGTGTCCCTCAGTAACAATTCTGTTTCTGTCCCTGAGTAACAATTCTGTTTCCCTAAGTAACGTTTCTGTGGCCCTAAGTAACGGTTCTGTGTCTGTCCCTGAGTAACAATTCTGTGTCCCTAAGTAACGTTTCTGTGGCCCTAAGTAACGGTTCTGTGTCCCTCAGTAACAATTCTGTGTCCCTCAGTAACAATTCTGTGTCTGTCCCTGAGTAACAATTCTGTGTCCCTAAGTAACGTTTCTGTGGCTCTAAGTAACGGTTCTGTGTCCCTCAGTAACAATTCTGTGTCCCTCAGTAACAATTCTGTGTCTGTCCCTGAGTAACAATTCTGTGTCCCTAAGTAACGTTTCTGTGGCCCTAAGTAACGGTTCTGTGGCCCTAAGTAACGGTTCTGTGGCCCTCAGTAACAATTCTGTGTCCCTCAGTAACAATTCTGTGTCTGTCCCTAAGTAACAATTCTGTGACCCTAAGTAACGTTTCTGTGGCCCTAAGTAACGATTCTGTGGCCCTAAGTAACGGTTCTGTGGCCCTCAGTAACAATTCTGTGTCCCTCAGTAACAATTCTGTGTCTGTCCCTAAGTAACAATTCTGTGTCCCTAAGTAACGTTTCTGTGGCCCTAAGTAACGTTTCTGTGGCCCTAAGTAACGATTCTGTGGCCCTAAGTATCCTTTCTGTGGCCCTAAGTAACATTTCTGTGGCCCTAAGTAACGATTCTGTGGCCCTAAGTAACATTTCTGTGGCCCTAAGTAACGATTCTGTGGCCCTAAGTAACGATTCTGTGGCCCTAAGTAACGTTTCTGTGTCCCTAAGTAACGTTTCTGTGTCCCTAAGTAACGTTTCTGTGGCCCTAAGTAACGTTTCTGTGTCCCTAACTAACGTTTCTATGTCCCTAAGTAACGTTTCTGTGCCCCTAACTCTCTCCCTGAATACAGCCAGGTCTGCCTCTGTTGAATGACTGGAGGCAAATGGTGAATTCTAAAATGGCCGCCATTTATAGCTCGACCATTACACAGTGCTGGCTGGCTGGCTGCTGATTGGCTAATGCGATCACATGTCATGAATGAATGCATTATGGGTCAGCGCGCCTTGTCTGCGCGCCTTCCCAGACATCCCCGCTCCGTCGCCGCACATGTCGCCGCCATTTTAGGAAAAATTTCGATTCGCGCATCCGAAGTCTGCTAATTTTCGGATTCGAAATTTTCCTAATATTCGAAACGAATTCCACTTCGCCTAGTTCGATTCGCTCATCTCTAGTGGTAATGTATGGTAAAACATGCGCTTTACTGTTATTATTATTATTATAATACAGGATTTATATAGCAAATATAATAAAATGGGGATAGGCGAGTGCTAAAAGTCTGTAAGCTGCTAAACACCAAAGGTACCAAAAACCTCTAAGATAAACAATAATAATAATAATTATAAAAAATAATTTGGGGCTCCTCGGGAGCTGTAACCATCCACAGAGCGGTTGTACCATTACTGGCAGCAGATGTTGGATAGTGAAGGATACCAGACCTTAAAGGGACCTCCAGTTTTCTGAGATTGATATCTCTAAATGTGCAGATTGATTGCGTATCTGGTGAGTGCGCAGTCTTTATAACCTGAGGTATATCACCATTTTATCGGATCAGATCACTGGATCCTGAAGATCATCACGATCTCCCATGCACTTTATCTCTGGACTATATTTAGATTAACTTTTCTGGCACTTTGCACACCATTAGTCACTATTTAGTGACATAGTTTATCACTGTTTATCACTTCATATATTGATGTGCAAACACCTTATCATTGTGGTCACCCATATAGTAGCTTGCTATATTTATGGTGTATATGTGCAAATGGTCTTGACAAAAATAACACATTTCATATGATATCACTAAGTCACTTTATTGTTATTTCTTGTGCTTTGCTATTTATTACTTATGATTTTATTGATTCTGCTCATTTATCGTGCATCATTTTATGTGGTTATCTTAGCGCTACACCCTGCTATTTATAGGATTTATATAGCATCAACAGTTTACACAGCACTTTACAACATTGGGGCAGACAGTCCAATTATAATACAAATAATACAGGAGGATTCAGAGGGCCCTGCTTGTTAGAGCCGACAATCTAAGAGAATTAATGCAACACAGTTTTTTAATACTAAGCAATTACTTGGCACTCTGGACATGTTGGGGGAGACACACTTTAGGTATATTTACTAATTAATTACTAGTTCTCAAAGAACTACCAGGGCGCTGTTGAGCACTGTGGTAGTTAAGTGATTCTTCCTGTCAGTGTAAAACTACCTGCTCATACTATGTACAGGCTGCAGGAGACCTGCATGGCATCAGCAATTTTCTGATCGCTGGTGCAATGCTTTCAAGGCCCCTAAAGCAAAAAATAGAAACTGAAAATTTTTTTACCTGCAAAAAAATTGTTTACTATTTTTAGTTAAAAGGTGAACTTACCCTTTGGGGGGAAACCTCTTGAATTGGACACAGATGGGAACAAAATGACAGATGTTTAAATTAGTCCCTACTCTATCCAAAATGATATTTTGATATTTTGATATGCTTTATTTCACTTCAGATATACTTTATTAAAATTTTTTCTGTATAATGCAGAACTTCCTCATCTCTGGAAAATCATAAATCATGCAATACGAAATCCATTAATTATGTGGGTACTTTCCAACATCCCCTACCCCAATCCTGGGCTTCAGTGGAAATAAGTAAAGCAGCACCTGCAGTGCACTGCAAGAAATGGTGGGATTGGCTAACTTCACTAACAGTGTAAGCCCCCGGTCACATTGGGTGCGACTTGGCATGCGATTTTCATGCTCTGCGACTTGCAAATCATATGGCAAGTTGCACCCTATTGTCTGCTCTTAGAGCAGTCATATCAGTGCGGTTCTGACTTGGTGGGAGCCGCAAAGATTTCTAAAGTAGTACATGCACTACTTTTGTTGTGATTTGCATAGAGATCTGTGTCAGATGTCAGCAATGAAATCGGCAGGTCACCCGATTTTGAAATCGTGTGACTTCACTGTAAGTTGCACGATTCCAAAATCGGCTTTGATGTGACCGGGGTGTAAAGGTCCCAAAGGGTCATGGTTGAATTAAACAAATATACATGGCTCACATATGCCACAGTGCTTGTAGACACACATACACACAATGCAGTATATGCAAATTATTGTGCCATAAGCAAGAGTGAGAATCTAACAGACATGTACACAGAGGTTTTATCAAATGAAACTCTTCTATTACATATGCTTTTCAGCTTACCTTTATTAAAGCGGAATTAAACCCAAAAGCAAACATTTATTATATTGCAGCTTACCAATTCTTAGATCTGATGGCTGCAGTCATTTTCTTTTTCAGGCTTTCATTCTTCTATTTTCACCAGTGATCTGGCCAGCATGTCTGTTGTTTTTCATATGAACACTCTCTCCAGCAGAATGTATTAGTTACAGGGATGAGACAAACCATTTAACACTAGCAGGGATGCCTACAATGATCAGCTTTTATTTATTTATGTAAAACCTTTGTTCCAAAAAGGAAAAAACTATATAATGGCTTATAAAGTATTAACTGAAGTTTAGCTTCAATTTGCTAGTGTATTTAAATCTGTTAGTACATCTTACACTCCCCTCCCCACAGACTGACAATGCTGCTGTCCAAATGTGTCCCTTGTGCTCATTCATCCAGAGTGGGGACCCTCTAATACAGGGGGTGTGTTACTAGCCAGATCACCAGATGAAAACACAGGGAAAAAAAAGCCTAAGAAAAGAAAATTGATGCAGCCACCACACCTAATGATTGGTAAGCTGCAATATATTACACTTTTGGTTTTGAGTTTAATATTTCTTTAACCACTAGCCTACAGGGCACTTATACCCCCTTCCTGCCCAGGCCAATTTTCAGCTCTCAGCGCTGTCACACTTTGAATGACAATTGCGCGGTCATACAGCACTGTACCCATATTAAATTTTTATCATTTTTTTGTGACAGATAGAGCTTTATTTTGGTGGTATTTAATCACCTCTGGGTTTTTTCTTTTTTCTTAAACAAACCAAAAACCACTGAAAATGTTGAAAAAAAAGTGATTTTTCTCCTTCACTGATGTGCAATAATGAGGCTGCAGTGATGTACACTGATAGACTGCACTGATGCACACTGATAGGTGGCACTGATGGGCACTGATGAGGAGGCACTGGTAGGTGGCACTGATGGGCATTGACAGGCATCACTGATGGGTACTGAAAGGCAGCACTGATATATGGCACTGATAGGTGGCACTGATAGGATGCACTAATAGGTGGCACTGATAGGCGGCACTGACTGGCATTGTTAGGTGGCAGTGACTGGCACTGATAGGCGGCACTGATGCACACTGATAGGCGGCACTGATGGGCATTGATAGGCGGCACTGATGCACAATGATAGGCGGCACTGACTGGCACTGATAAGCGGCACTGACTGGCACTGATAGGTGGCACTGATTGGCAGCACTTATAGGTGGCACTAACTGGCACTGATGGGTGACACTGAAAGGTAGCTCAGATGGGCACTGATATGTGGCATTGATGTGCACTGGTAGGCACTGATATGTGGCATTGATGTGGCACTGGCACGTGGCACTGTTCAGCACTGACAGCTGGCACTGATGGACACTGACAGGTGGCACTTCTGGGGTCACACTGATCAGTGCACACTGATCATCAGTGCTCTGATGATCATTGTACATGTCCCCTCCGCAGAATGCCGATTACCGGCTCTCCTCTCCTCTCGAGTTGTCAGTGTGACAGCTCGTGAGGAGAGAAATGCCGATAACCGGCATTTCCCTTTTTACATGTGATCAGCTGTGATTGGACACAGCTGATCACATGACCGAGCCGTTTATTTTCGACTCTTTCCATGGATTGGTGATCCGCTGTGTCCGAGGGACACGCACCGCTGATCGCCGCGCTGCACGCTCCCTGAGCCGCGCATGCGCGGTGAGAATGGGAGGATGTCATAGGACGTCCTCCCAGAATGAGAGAACCGCCTTGCGCCCGTCATTGAACTATATGGTGAGCGGGAGGTGGTTAAAGAAGAACATCATAGAAAAAGTCAGTGACTACTTAGCAACCAGCAACTGTTGAGACAAAAACATTTTTAGTCGCAAGTGATAGTGATCTGTGGCTGGCTGTAAATATACTCTTCCCAGTCTGAGTGGACAGTCGCTGGCTGTTAACATAATTGCCTACCCCAAAGTGATTGCGGCAAAGAGGCTTCAAAATAAGGCTTCTTGCAGTGGTGGGTGCAGTTCCCAGAACGCCACTGCCACTGCCACTGCATATCAAACACCTATGTCCTTCTCATGGCAGTCATGTTTTGTTGCCCTCTGTAAAGCAGTAGGCATAAGCAAGCTGCCAAGGGGAGAGGTTAGGGCCTAAGGGGCCACATGCAGCTACTTGTGTGGCCCTTGGACCCCAGCAGTCTGAAGTGTGGGTAAGAGTGGGAATAGGAGCATTGATTTGTAAAGTGGTAGTAGAAGTGATCTCTGCTAGCATTGTGTTACTTGTCCCCAGTATTTTCCTGCCTTGTGCAACTTGTGTACAGTCCAGAACTAAACCTATATCATGTCCAAAGTGTCTCACCATTATTTTCCCTAGTAATTCTGCAGTCCCTGACAGACATTTCTGGCATAATATATAAAAAATCTTTACAATTCTGCTCTATGGTATATGCAATTAGAAGAATATAACCCACACAAGCAGCCAACACAATATTGCATGCAACAATATAAACATAAAATTGGTAAAACAAGTGTGGCACTTCAAATATTCATTAAATAAACTTAAAAGTCCAATCCACAAGAATAGAAATATAGGGAATAAGCCCCTCTCCCCTGGATCCACAGCACTGCTATAGATATCTCAAAACGGCCGGGAGGAGAAGATAGAAAAAGTCCTTCACCATCACCAAACAGACTGCCTCTTACCGGATCATGTTACAGATGGGTCAAAATGTGCTGTACGAAACCCAAAAAGCAAGCCGTGGATCTGAGTA
The DNA here is from genome assembly GCF_062004578.1 of Staurois parvus. Classification (NCBI taxonomy): domain Eukaryota; kingdom Metazoa; phylum Chordata; class Amphibia; order Anura; family Ranidae; genus Staurois; species Staurois parvus. The sequence goes on from NW_028317821.1 coordinate 23,033,692, forward strand.
CTCTTTGATTCCAAATCTTCAAATCAAAATGAGCTCGAGGGTTAACATGAAGATAAATATAAAACAGCATGTACCAATGTAATTGAATGGTAACTTTCACACCAACAAGATGGCCACCAAGTTCTGATGCATGATGACATCACACGCTCTGGCTCCTCCCTATGCATTTCATCATCAATGACGTCATCAGCGGCATGGCCAGCATCAGGACGTAGCGCATACTTATAGGGAGAAAGGGAAATCCCTCCTCCATTATTCTAATTGGGTGAGCACCGAAACCGGAAGAAAAACACTGGTCACAAGGTTCAATATACTGGATACTAATATTCATGGGTAAAGTTGATCCAAGTAATATCTGACTTGCCTCTTTGGGGATCAGGAATTCATTTTTTCCCCTGCAGGAGCAATTTCGATCATGCTTTATTTGGGTTTTTGTCTTCCTCTGGATCAACTGTGGGCATAGGAGTGTGTATATTTCCCTTTTATTGGTTGAACTATATGGACTTGTGTCTTTTTTTCAACCAGACTAACTATGTAACTATGTAAGATTTCCTTCCTTTTACTTTTCTGGGGACAACCCAAAATTTGGAATTTTCTTTACTTTCACTTTCAATGGAAATGGTAAACAGGACAAATAGAGAGGGTGAATCTCCCTAATGGGGGCACAGACAGCAATAAAAACTGACAGTCTAAACCCTCTCCGTGGTATCCAAATTTAAAAAATAAGGTTTTGCCTTTAGTTATACTTTAAGATTATTCCTATATGTGGCTGTAGCACCCTCTTACTGCTAGGTGGCAGATAAGGTCTCCAAAATGGTGGGCCAGCACTTCACACCTCAGGTCAGAACTCCTAAATCTTTGTGAGGAAAAAAAAATTTGTCAGCAGTTACTTTGGAAATTTTAAATAGTTTCTTATAGGAGCTGCTAGCAACAGTCAATACAAAAATAAGAACTTTTAGGATGGAGCCCTATACTCACCAGATTGTTGATCAGCTTCTGGCAGCACACACACATTTGAGCAACCAGACATCCTGCAATGTCCACTGGCAGCAGCTTGTATCCCAGATCTTCAGGACATTCCTTAGGAGCGAAACAGCTTCCCCTGATGCTCTAACAAGGCTCCAACTTCACTCCTCCAGGATGTCTCTCTCCCCCAGCAAGTCAATGTATGCCTTTCAGGCCCCAGACATAGACCTCTGTTTCAGCAACAACCTTCACCGAGTAGAGGTCCTGGAAGGTAAAAAACCTCCGGCACAACCTCCTCCTCAAACAAAGCCTGGAATGGTAAAGGTCTTTCTGGAAAGTCACCCCACTCATATTTATTTCCTTCCCCAGCATGCACCATGGTCAATAAACCTCCTAGTGGCTGGCCAAGGAGACATAATTTTTTGTAGCTTAGCAATACTTTTTCTTAGTGCTCTATTGCGCCAACAGCAAGCATAAGTACACATTAACTTTAGGTAGGGATGGGCTCTCAGAACCTTGCTTATTTGGGACGTTCATTTTATTACTAGACTTTTAACTAGTATGGCGGGAGCTATGCATCATATATAGTCACAGTTTTTCTACCAATACTATATATGAAAACTTCCTTCATCCATTGTCCATGGTTGTTAAGGAAGAAGTGGGTCCTGGCACCAACCGCATCCTTTAGCAACCACTGATGTCACCCAGCCTCATTTAACTGCTGGCAGGGAATACCTGGTCATGCAAACAAGGGGGCAGGGATAGTTGCTGACAACATTGCCCAAATATGGGCACATTTGGTCAATGACATCACTGGGTATACCCTGCCTCTTTATTTACATTTATCAGCAGGGATAAAAGTCTAGCATAGATGAAGGGGATACCCAGCTTCCAGCTGCTTTGTTAATAAAAAGAACTAAACATCCAAAAGCTATCATTTTCCAGCAATTTAAACAGCATTTTTCCTTGTCTTGACTTGACTTCACAGTCATGTTATTTAAAATAATTTAGCTATTTTAATGTTGTCCTTTAAGCATTATTAAATTTGCTGCTTTCAAAATTATTAAAAAAAAAGATCTTTGTTTTGCTGCATTTTCCCAGGGCAGAGCCCGTCTCGCATGTCATTTGGTTGACAATCCCTAAACTACCAGCCTAGATAATGGCCATTGCTGTTTTATAACATTTGCTCCCATTCACTATATTAGGGTCTGGGTTCAGCACCTGAAATCAGTACTGTTTGCTGAACCCACCTAGAAGTTAACACAGCTACATTCAACTTCTTCCTATTCCTGAGTTTAGGGAAAATGCAGCAAAAGCAGAACTATTACCTCTCTGCGGCTTTCGACACGGTTGACCACCCCCTCCTCAAAAAAAAACTACACTCTCTTGGCCTCAGAGACTCCGCTCTCTCCTGGCTCTCTTCGTATCTATCACAGCGCTCCTTCAGTGTTACCTATAACGCTGCCACCTCCTCTTCACTCCCCCTCTCTGTTGGGGTCCCTCAAGGATCCCATGGGCCCCTTCTCTTTTCCATCTACACCTCCTCCCTTGGCCAATTGATACACTCTCATGGCTTCAACTACCATCTCTATGCTGACGACACGCAAATCTATCTCTTTACCCCTCACCCCACCCCTTCAGTCTCCGCCTGTATCACAAGCCTACTGAACGACATATCGGATTGGATGTCACTCCACTTCCTCAAATTAAATCTTTCCAAAACTGAGCTCCTAGTTTTCCCCCCAGCCCGCGGACCCCCCCCCCCGGACTTCTCCATCAAGACCAACAACACCACCATCAGCCCCTCCCCTCAAGCCAGCGTACTAGGTGTCATCCTAGACTCCAATCTGTCCTTCCAGCCCCAGGTCCATTCGCTGACAAACTCATGTAGACTTCACCTCCGCAACATCTCCAAAATACGTCCGTTCCTAACCTCGGAAACCACTAAGCAACTCATTCACTCCCTCATTATATCACGCCTCGACTACTGTAACTCCCTCCTCATCGGCTTACCTCACTGCAGGCTATCCCCACTTCAGTCTATCTTGAATGCTGCAGCCAGACTCATCCACCTTACTAACCGCTCCGTATCCGCCACCCCTCTCTGCCAATCCCTCCACTGGCTTCCAATCGCCCAACGGATAAAACTCAAAATGCTAACACTGACGTATAAAGCTGTTCATAACACTGCCCCAAACTACATCACAAATTTGGTATCCAAATACCACCCAAAATGTACTCTCCGCTCCTCACAAGACCTCCTACTCTCTAGTTCCCAGGTCTCCTCCTCCCATGCCCATCTCCAGGACTTCTCCAGGGCTTCCCCCATCCTCTGGAACTCCCTACCCCAATCCATCAGACTATCCCCTACTCTCCTCACCTTTAGGCGCACTCTGAAAACCTATCTCTTCAGGGAAGCCTACCCCACCCTCAGCTAATTACTGAACTCCTCCACTCTTCCTACCACTCCATCCCCCACAGCTATTTCCTCCTGTACCACTATCCCCTCCCTCCTAGATTGTAAGCTCCAAGGAGCAGGGCCCTCAAACCCCTCGTGTATTGAATCGTATTGTTACTGTACTGTCTCGTGTACTGTCTCCCATTATATTGTACAGCGCTGAGCAAACTGTTGGCGCTATATAAATCCTGTATAATAATAATTACAATTCAGAGGTCAGGCTGACTACAGTCTGGTTGCAACTCTATATCCATCTCTTTAAACTGGATATTTGTTATTTTATTTATTTTTTTAAATTTATTGTGCTGCAAAGCAGCATTTCTTCATCTCACATGGGCGAGAAAGACATGTAAGAGCCCCTCTCCCAGATTCTGGGCATATGCAGATGTGCCACAGAGCATTGGACTTCAACAGCCATGTGGTGCAGGCGCAGGTTTCCTTTATATCTGTGCATGTTCGTGAATCCCTTTGCATATGAAAAGACAGGCAGCACTGGAGTCCCAAAACGTTCTCTTCCTTATCCTGTGTGTACTTAGAAGTGATGAGGGGCTCTGCCAAGACCCAACAGCCAGGAGTTCTTTGGGATATCTAAGCAGGTGCCATAATTGTGGCACCGGAGGGGCAAGTAAACAGAGACCTGAAGTTCCTCTTAGGCTAGTGACACTCCACTTAAGATCAGAGTCCATACATGACATTTTGCAAAGGCATGAATAGCTGCCAGTCAAGATAAAAAGATAAAAAGCTTAAGACAAGTTACATGAGATGTTACATGTATTCATTTCTGCATGGGTATTTCAAGTTTTACATTTGCCAAAGTTTATGTGAGCCTTTCTATATAAATTACTTGTATTACTACTCATCTTTAACTCATTTACCAGTCACCTATCAGTAAATTTCACACTTCACATGAACCCATAGGGCTCATCACCATCACTAACTCACATAATCATTTTGAGTAAAAAAAATGCCTTTTTCTTGCCATGAATAAACATTTCCCAAGTTTTCACCTTAGACAGTTGAGATCACATGGTCTCTAGCTACAAATCACTGTTGCAGAGAGTCTATTGTGTTTGATTCAATTTCAACAAGGAAATTAAAAGATCTAATGTGCTGTCTCTGTGCTGTCCCTGTGCAAATAGAAAATGACAGGAGTTGATTTCATTCATATGTATATCTAAGAAACACATTGAATAAAACATAACACCATTTAAATCATCAATCTAAACACTTTTATAGACTTATTTATCTAATGGACTAATAATATTTCCTAAAAATGGTAAAAGCATAACCATATATTTTCACAATAAGAAACTGACTGCAAATTCTGTACTATAATTCCATAAATGTCTCCAAAGAAGGGATTAAAATGTCAAAAATGTATGAAGAAACTTTGTGGAAAAAAAGAAGGGAAAAATATGTTGCATCTGGAGAATTGCTCCATGCTTTGATTTACTTCTCCTCCCCTTTTGCCTGTCACATTCCAAGCTGCTTCGGATGAGTGGGAAAACAGGCTTCTTAAAAAATGAGTTCCTAATGCAAAAGTACACGGAGAATAGCAAAAATATATTAATAATTATTGCATAATGGTAAGAAAAAAGTGGCAGTCTTTTTGTAATACTCTTCATCAGGGGCAGACTGACAACTCATGGGGCCCCCGGGCAATAGGGGATCATGGGGCCCCTGTGTCCTTGCCCAAACTCAAAAAAGCCTATGAAAAAGGTACCAGGGGCATCTCATGGGGCCGCCCACTGACCACGGGCCCTCAGGCAGTGCCCGAGTTTCAAAATAGTCAGTCGGCCCCTGCTCTTCATACTTACCATACATTTGTATACATATACTGTACATATGTATACAGTGAATTGCTATAGAAGCACAGTGTTTTTATAGAGATACAGGGATTGATTTATTAACCGCTTGCCCTTCAGAGGATTTACCCCCCTTCCCGACCAGGCCATTTTTTGCCTTACGCCGCTGTGTTATTTTAACTGACAATTGTACGGTCATGCAACGCTGCACCCAAATTAAATTTATGTCCTTTTTTCCCACAAATAGAGCTTTCTTTCGGTGGTATTTGATCACCTGTGCATTTTTTATTTTTTGTGTTATAAAATAAAAAAGACTGACAACTTTGAGAAAAAAACAAACTTTTTGACTTTTTGCTATTAAACATGTCCAGTAAAAAAACAATAAAAAAATCAAATTTCAGCATAAATTTAGGCCAAAATGTATTCTGCTACATATCTTTGCTAAAAAAAATTCCCAATACATGTAAATGAATTGGTTTACATGAAAATTATAGTGTTTACAAATGGGGGTATATATACTGGGCTTTTTTTTTTCAGTGACTTATAGCAGGACTGCAGGACTGCGGCAGACATTCTGACACTGGGGGGAACTGACTTAGTGTCAGTGACATTCCCAGTGACACCAATACAGTGATCAGTGCTAATAAAAAGCACTGACACTGCACTAATGGCACTGGACAGGAAGGGGTTAACATCTGGGGCGATCAAAGGGTTAACTGTGTGCTGTTTTAAACTGTGTGGCTTCACTGTAAGCACACTGCTTTTCATGGCTGTGGAGCCATGCAACGCAGTGTGCAGGAGCTGACAGGGAAGATAACTGTTTTGTTTACAAACAGTTATCCCCCCCATAGGAGTTGCTCAGCAATCACTGGGCGCCAGCGAGTAATCACCGGCCGGGACCCAGTGATTGACAGCCAAGGCCGTGAATGGAGGCACGTGTAGGCCTATCCAGAAATGCAAAATCACACATATATATATACTTGATTTTGAGCACAGCAGCCGCCCTGTAGCAGTATTTTTGCTATGGGGCGGCGCTAAAGTGGTCAACACTGGAAAGTGCAAAATCTGATACAGCTCTGCCTAGAAACCAATCAGCTTCAAGGTTTCATTTTCAAACATTAATTGAACAAACTGAAGTTGGAAGCTGAATGACTACCATACACACATGTACTAGATTTTGCACTCTCTAGTTTTAGTAAATCAACCCCACTAAATATATATATATATATATATACATAGTGTATGTATTTATATTGCAAGAAGATTAGCTCATGCTAGAGCTTCCAAGGACTCTACCACTTGCTAATTCTTCTTTTTTTCCCACTTCTATTTAAAAGAAAGTTTCACAAAACATCAGAGAGGGTTATACACACAGGGGTTTTCAGCTTCTCTCTTCCCTAGCACCACAAATACTTTAACTTCAGCCTCCCAGCTATCTTGGTCCACTCAGACCCTTCATCTGCTTCCACACAGACAAATTAAACAACTCTAGCATGTGCACATTTGCTGCTCCTTTGCAGCCAAATGGACTCCTTGGGGAAGGAGGAGCTCTGATCCACAGACACTCCCAAATTGAAAAGAATTATGCACAATTGCACAATCAGTGGGATTTCTTTCTTAGCATAGTATATTATACATGAAACTAACAACTTTGTGTGACAAGACTTCTTTATGTTCTCATGCATTCCCAGTAAGGCTAAAACTGGAGATGGTGGTGAGGTCATCTGGAGGCAAGTGTTAATGATATGAAATACCTCTAGATCATTGGTCTCCAAACTGCGGCACATGGTCCAGATGTGGCCCTTGACCTGCCCTTATCCAGCCCCTGGGACACTATTCCTTTCACTGATACAAAACACTGTTGCTTCCACTGACACCAACAATGGGGCACCATTCCTTCCACTAACAACAATGATGGGGCACTATTCTCTCACTAACAACAATGATGGGGCACTGTTCCTCCCACTGATACAAATTACGGAACACTATTTCTCCCAATAACACCAATGATGGGGCACTATTCCTCCTACTGATACCAATATTGGATTACTCTTAGTACCACTGATAGCAATGATGAGGTGCTAGTCCTCTTACCAATACCTATAAGGAGGCACTATTCCTCCTACTGATCACAGGTGCTACAGAAATTTTATACTCCCACAGACCACCAAGCTGAAGTCACTGATGCTAGGGCATTTTGTACTCCCACTGGCCATAGTTTGGTCCCCCGAACTATGACCTGATGTCTGAAGTACAGTAAACTGGCCTTTATTAAGAAAGTTTGGAGACTCCTGCTCTAGACAGTAAATTTGTAGTTTTCTAAAACATCCAGAATGGGGACACATGCGTGGCCGGCCAGCAGATGACAGCTCACTGAGCAGAGCTCCGTCCATCCGCCAGTGACATCGCGGCACACAGCGAGCCCAAACCCAGAAAACATAACAGGCACACAGCTAAGGGTCACAGAATCCTCGGTCAGCATGACCCGATGTCGGAAAACACCAGGGCAACTGAGGAAACTCACCAACTTCTTTCCAGCCCTCGGTCCCTGTGGACAAGTTGGTGCCGGCTCCGTGACAGGCAGTCTCTCCCCTCATGAAGGAGACACACAGGGAGACACAGCATATCACCCAGAACCCAGGCTGAATGTACCATTATACCCAGGAGACCTGGGTGAGTCCTCTCCTCCCCTGTCTCCTACTACTAGCAGCCCAGCCAAATCTAGACTGAGATTGGACACTGATGTCCCCCATGACAGATAGCCTTTTCAGTTTCAAATCCTGACAACTCTCCAACTTTGATTGATTCCTATCCTGCCTCTGACCAACCTATCACAGAAATCGCTATGAAAAACATGCTCTTATCTCTGTGACAAACGTTGCATAACGACGTGACGGCGACATTATCCCAAATCTCCCTTACAGTACAAAAACAAGAAAAACGCATTCACCATATTAAAGACAAATTAGGAGAAATGTGCGCCGCACATATTGACCTCATAGATGCACACGCAGACCATACAGCTGAGATTGACCAAATAAACCTCAAATTAGCAGACCTAGAGGATCGCTGCAGGAGAAACAACATAACATTCCGTGGTATTCCCGAGTCCATTACAGCGGACGCCATAGTCCCATTCATTCAACAACTCATGAAGCATATCATCCCTACACTCACAGATGTGGAACTAGCCATAGACCAGGTACATCGCATTCCCAAACCATCATTCCTTCCGGCCGCAATCCCCAGGGATACATTGGCGCGCATACACTTCTATCATGTGAAAGAGAAGATAATGATAGCCGCCAGAAACCCCAATTCAATACCACCAACACATGCAAATATCAAATTATTTGCTGACCTATCCAAAACATCACTTCTCAACCGTAAGAAACTCGTCACTATAACGAAAGCACTACGGAACCACGGAATAGGATACCAATGGGGTTTCCCCAAGAAACTAACCGTTAAACACCAAGGTAGAATCTACACGATCAAATCCTTAGAAACAGGCATAGAACTCCTGAAAACGTGGAACATCATTGCGGAGGACACTCATCGACCCGCCTCCAACCGTTCGTAGCAAAAGGACGCAGAATTGTCATGACTCCAAACCAGCCTGCACTCTTCAGCTCGACACAAAACGGGCATTGCTCCATAAACAACTACAACTGGCAATCGGCCCAGTATGGACTTCCTCACACGTCAAGATTCCTCCCAGCATGATTCCTATAGCGAACCATGCTTGCTCAAGCCTCCATGTTACGAAGTAGCATATGATGCTACCCATGTCACTTGTATTTTTTGCAAGTCTTTTTTTATTCCTCCTCCTCCCCCACAGTACCAGTCAACTTGAACGAATCTACCCTTCCCACAGTTCTCCAATACAAGATGAAAACCTCCTTCCACAAAAACGAGCCCATAACAGATCGTCACTGGATGATCACCACCCACGCCATGAAAAACCCTATCTTTCTCCACTCTCTTGTAAACAACACCAATACCTCAAGCAAACCATCAACATAAGAAAAGATGATTAGTATATCTTCGTTAAATGTCAAAGGCCTCAACTCGCCTTATAAAAGATCCTTACTTTCGAGAGAAGCTCGATCTTTACAAGCGGACGTACTATTCCTACAGGAGACCCACTTCGCCTCTACTAAAATCCCCAAGTTCAATATCCACCACTACACCTCAACTTATATGTCAACAAACCCCAAGAAAAAAAAATGGGATCATCACGGCCATACATGAGAGGTATTCTCATACAACTTAATTCCCACGTCACGAAACAAAGAAACCAACAAATAGATAAACTCCTCTCCTCAATCAAATCAAAAGAACAAATCAACAAAACATCCCATTAATTTCTTCCTCTCTTAATACAGACAGAAACAAACTACGATCCCTTTTATTATATAAATACGATGTTAATCTCTAAAAGATGAAGTTAAAATATTACTCACTAGGTAACAAAGCTAACTCAGTACTATCCAAACTCATCAAGCAAAAACGACTAAAATCTAAAATTACATCAATTAAACACCCACCATACCTTATATACCAACCCACAGGATATAGCTAATGCTTTTGCAAATTATTATCAGAATTTATACAACCTTAAAAATGACCCCAACACCACGCAACCAACATCCACATCCATACAAACATTCTTACACACAACAAACCTCCCCCAACTCTCGCCGTCCCAACTTACTGACATCTCAATCCCATTCTCTTCCAAAGAGATAGAAGCGACTATCAAAACACTACCACTACACAAATCTCCAGGAAAGACGGATATACAAACGAATACTACAAACTATTTGCCCCAGAACTATCTCCATACCTAACCAGACTTTTTAATAATACAGCTGAAACTGGCACATTCCCTAGAGACCTGCTACAATCTAGTATCACAACTATACCAAAACCCGGAAAAGACTCACAACTTGTCCAAAACTATAGGCCGATTTACTTAATACCGATATAAAACTCTACGCAAAAATCATTTCACGCAGACTTCTCTCTTATCTTCCTACCCTAGTCCATCCGGAAACACCCCTCTTCTTGCTGGAGACAATGTGGTGACATAGGTTCAACACTGCATATCCTCTGGTCTTGCAAAACAATTAGATCCTACTGGAATAGCGTTTTCAATCTAATTTCAGAAATATCTGGAAACCTGACTGAAAGAATCTAGATAACTTCCATTTTGTATTATGTACGCCATTTTAAGTATTAAGTATTAAGTTAGTTTTTGTAGAGATATTAAAAGTTTAATGAAACTGGTTTTGGTTGTTCAAGGATGTATCAACAGAAGCTAACACGACCCTGACAATGTCTTTGTCTGGCTGTTTTCCCAGAAAGTTAGCCAAAATAATTTGTACCAAGAAATGTATATGTCATGTTTCATGTAGTTAGCTCATGATGGAAAGTTACAAGTTACAGTTTTGAAACTCGCTCCCCCCTCCCTTATTATTATCTGTAGTCTATATAATCTTATTAATGTCTAATAAACTTTGAACATCTCTGAACATAAGCTGTCGTGATTTCCGTGTTCAAGGGGTGTTCCCAGAATTCTGCTGATAAACCAGGAATCTCTCCACAGACCGGGGGTCTCTGAGGGGAAAAGAAAATCATTCCTTTCAGCTGGGGGCTCGGCCCGGGATGACCACCCACCTCACTTGGTAAGTAAACCTTTTGTCTTTTTATGACTAAAAGCTCTTTCTTGCCCTGTGTTGAGGGAAGGTCTTGAATCATTCTGTATTGTCTATATAGACCCGTGATAACCTGTAGCTGCTTTTGGTAAAGCAGACTTAACTCTTTGGTAAGAGTTACAAAATAGTGCACTATAATATAAAAAAAGGTGTTTTGGTAAACACAGTTCTCTGTTTTTGGTAAAACAGTGAAGAGATAACTTTTGGGAAGTTATCAAGAGGTTAATAAGTCTGTGGAGCAGATTCTGGTTTATCTGTCTTTTGCTTTTTCTTTCTGTTGCGTAGAAGTATAAGATAATTTGTTGTGTAGAACAAAATAAGATTTTAAGGTAAAATTGTTTTATACACTGTCTAAATATGGGTCAAGGAGGTAGTTACCCACCAGGTCCCCCAGAAAAGGGAGAAAATTGTAAGGATTATGTTGCTAGAGTTTGTGGAACGGACTATTATTTAATAAATCCCTGGGTGGATTGTATGGCAGGCTGGACAGAAGCTATGGGGAGTACAGACCCATTACCAAGAAAGGGGGAGAAAACTGGTTAAAATGGTCACCGTATTGGGTTGATAATAGCAAGGGAAAGTTCAATTTGATTTTCTCTTTAAAACAAAAGAGGAAGTTGAAATTGGATACATTAAAAATATGCCAGGAAAAGCATCAATCTGAAAAGACATGCAGACCCAAGATTGGACTGAAAACAGTTCAGACACCAACCCCACCCCCTCCGTATAATATATATCCTTCATTAAGTGGTTTTAAAAATGCTGCTGATGATGATTTTTTGATTAGTTTGGGGATGATTACTCCCCAGCCTAATGCCCCTCCAGCCCCTGCTCCTGTCTCTGCAGCTCCTGCCCCTGTCCCTGCGCCACTTCCCGTCCCGGATCTACAACCAATACAGCCAGGCCCCTCCACTAGACCCAAACAGATTATTAGTATAAAATCACCAGAGGAGGGTAGCCAAGTTCAAGGCATCCTTACAGAGAATAATGACAACGAAGGAGAGTTGGAATACGAAGAACAGGGACAGGTAAATATAATAAAATTACAGAAAAAGGATGGTCAATGGAGAAGTGACACCAGTCATAGAAAGGACAGAGAGGTGGAGGAATTTAGAATGCAGCTTAGATCCATGGATAAGAAACAAGAGGGAAAAAGAGAAGATGAGGGGGCCGTAGGAGGAAAGGAGTTGGCTATATTGACACTACCTTTTCTCACAGCAGGAGAACTAATGCTAAAAAAACCCATAGAATTAGAAGATATTAATAAGATTGTTAAACATTGTCCCAAGCCTACAGTATCTCCTGGAGGTACACTTGCTTATTTAAAAAAGGCATGTTTAGGAAGAAATTACACACAGGAAGATATGAGATTGATCATTGATGGTATTCTGGGAAATAATCCAGCTTGGGATTGGATAAATGTAAAAAGCATTAGTCACATAGAACCAAGTAATACACAGGCTACTGCCTATAAACTGAACACCACAGAAGGGAGAGAAACTATGTGGGAGGAGCTTGACACAGAATTAAAAAGGGTTTTCAAGAATAAGGCTTCCCTCCCTATTGCTACAGCATGTAAACAGAAGGTATTTTGGAAGAAACGGTTTCTCCTTACAACACACCTATCAATTCTGTTAAGAAGCCGGATGGCTCTTACAGGTTTGTACAAGATTTGAGGGCCATAAATAATTTGGTGGTTCCATTAGCCCCAATAGTGCTTGATATGCCATCACTCCTCACCTCCATTCCGTCCGATGCAGAATATTTTACAGTGATTGATTTAACAAATGCATTTTTTTCGGTTCCTGTGGACCACCAGACAAGGGCGCTATTTGTATTTATATTATGAAAATTGCCAGATGACCTGGTGTAGAATGCCTAGGGCTATGTAGATTCGCCTGCAGTCTACTCACTTGCCCTCCAGACCACACTGAGGTCCTGGACCCCTCCCAATGGTTCGGTCCTCATTATATATGTGGATGACCTATTGATTGGTAGTCCAAGTCAGGAGGCCAGTCAGGAGGATAGTTGGTCTCTGTTAGAATGGTTGTCAGGGAATGGTCACAAAGCATCTAAAAAGAAATTGCAATGGTGCCAAAATCAGGTTGAATACCTGTTGGTTTTATTCTAAGTCATGGTGAGAGGAATGTCAGTCACAAAAGAGCTGCGGCTCTCGTGGGTCTGCCCCGCCCACAAACAAAAAAGGACATGCTAACTTTTCTTGGTATGATTGGTTACTGCCGCCAATGGATACCTGATTGTTCATTCTATGATCACACTCTGAGGTCTGCCACACTTTCAGAATCACCTGACATTCTCACATGGTCAAATGACATGGTTGATGCCTTTGTGTACTTGAAGAATGCTATGGTAACGGCCCCTGGTCTTGGACTACCTGATTATAAGAAAATGTTTCATCTGTATGCTAGGGAAAATTGTACAACCATGGCGGGGGTCCTGGCTCAGGAATATGGAGGCAAGCTCCGCCCTGTAGCTTTTTTTTCCAAAGTAGTGCCAACTCAGGTTCAGGGCATGCCTGCTTGTCTGAGAGCTGTTGCATCGTGCGCAATTCTGGTGGGGAGGGCTATTTCTTTCACATTGGGACATGAAACTATCCTATACACTACACACCAAGTGTCCTTACTACTGAAAAACATACACACTCAACACATGTCAGCACAAAGGTTGAGCGGATATGAAGTGATTCTTCTATCTGATCCCAACTTGATTATTAAATATTCTTCAGCAAATTCAGGTCCTACTCCAATTTTGAATGCCCTACTGGGGCTAAAGGGGGAACAGGATGAAGTGGCACCAGAACACTATTGTATAACCCACATACAGCAAGACACTTCCCCTAGGTCCGACATGTCAGCTGTGGCTCTTGATGGGGCCCCAGATGTGTTTGTAGATGGTTCATGTTCTAGGCCAAATGATAATACTTACCATGCAGGATACGGCATTGTGCATCTTCCTGACAAAATACTCGAGGCAAAGCCAATTCCATATCAGTCAGCCCAAGCAGCCCAACTGATTGCCCTTATAAGAGCATGTCAATTATTTGCAGGACAGGACGTCAACATTTACACAGACTCCAAGTACGCCCATGGTGCTGTACATGATTTTGGGGTCATTTGGGAGAGAAGAGGATTCATTGCTGCTGATGGCAAAACCATATCTCACTCTTCTTTGATATCTGATCTACTCAAAGCCATACAGTTACCAAAAACATTAGCCATTCTACATTGCAGGGCACATACAAATCGCAGAGATCATATTGCCAAAGGAAATGCATTAGCAGATAAGGTAGCAAAGGAAGCCGCATTACAACAGGTAGCCAGTGAGCAGATGCCTTTGCTCACTTCAGGCATCACAACCACCCCACATGACCAGATGTATGCAGATCTACAAACATTTGCTACGAAAATCGATTTAGCAGACTGGGATGGTTCTGGAGCACAACTAGATCCAGCTTCTGGTCTATTGTGCTTAGAGGGGAAACCATGCATTCCCATGTCAAGTGCCCCACTGTTCATTGCACAGTACCACAGTCTAGGACATAGAGGATGGAAAACAACATGTGAAACATTATTGCAGGATTTTTACATTACAGGTTTATCTAGGTTGGTGAAAGAATATGTTTCTAGGTGCATTACATATATAAGGAACAATCCACAGAACCCAAAGAAATCACAACACCAGCATCTAGTGTACCCAACTACACCTTTCACCCATTTACAAATAGATTTTACCCACATGCCAAAAACAGGACAGAGGCAAGAGTTTTTGTTGGTAATGGTGGATATGTTCAGCAGATGGGTGGAAGTATTTGTCACTAATAAAGAAGATGCACAAACTGTAGTCAGAATTCTCACACAGGAGATAATACCTAGATGAGGATGTCCGCTGCAGATAAATTCTGATAACGGACCAGCCTTTGTGGCCAAGGTATGTCAAGATTTGGTAAAAGTACTTAAGATAGATTGGAAGTTTCATATTCCCTATCATCCTCAAAGTTCGGGTATAGTAGAAAGGATGAACAGGACGATTAAGGATAAGTTGAGGAAGGCCACTGGAGGAACCTATACCCACTGGAAGAAGATGTTACCTGCAATTCTAGCAGAGGTAAGAATGACACCTAATAAGACTACAGGGTTATCTCCTTTTGAAATATTAATGGGAAGACCGTTCCCCACTCCTTGGGCTAGACAGCCACTTATGTTAGAAAGAGGGGACCTTGACCTGGTACAACAAGAATATGTGAGAAAATTGATTCAGAGTTTAGATAAGGTTGAAAGAAATGTTGCTCGCATTTTTTTTTTATTTTTCAGGAACCAACACACCTTTTCCAAGTGGGAGATGTCGTAGTGGTCCGCCAACTCGCTAAAGACAAGAAGCAAGGCTACCCCTTTGGACCACCTACTACGGTGATAGCGGTTACCAGAACGGCTGTTCTGGTGGAGAATTCCCAGTCCTGGATCCATGCTAGTCGAGTGAAGAAGGTGAACCAAACACCTGAGAAACACGAGATGGAAAAAGGAGGTGAAGTATGAGAGAAAAATCCTCGAAGAGTGGGTGAAGTAAGTGAAAAAGGCCCTGAAGATGAAATTTTTTACTGCCCCTCATGGTGTTTTGAAACTCTGGATCCTATTGGGCACACTGACTGTGCTCTTTTTCCTGCCAGTATGGATCCTAACTAACTGTATTTATCACCCTGAGGACTTGGGCCTAATAAAAGGTATCTGTGGTCAAGGACTAGTTTTAAATGAGACCCAGATAACCAAAAGTGAAAGAAAGTCAAAAATAAAGTTTTGAAGAGAACAATCCTTTTTCAGGAAAAATGTTGATGATGCAGTTTAAATATGCTTATGCTCAAAAGTCAGGTTCTGATAAATGTTGGATATGTAGTAAGTTACATCCCAGCACATATGAAATTCCTCTTCTGGCCGCTCCAGTCAAAATATTTTTGTTAATAAAAGGGAATGTAAGTATTGGTTTGACCAATATTACTTCTAATGCCACCATATCTTTTCCAACTGGGGACTGGGGAATACTTCCCACAAGGGAAAGGGAATGTGCTCTCAGTCCATATTAAACATATCTGATCCTGGAAGGAGGGATGGAACTTCTTCTGTGAAACTCTGGCAAGTAAATGGTAAAACCCTGAATGAAAGTTTAGAAGGGATACAAGATAATGTGGGGAAAACTATGTTTGGAAAAGTTTTTATTTTACACTTGTTGTCACCCCTGAATTTCATTCTGCAATACAAAAAATTGCCGATCTCTTTGGGAAACAATACCTATATCTGTTGTGGTAAGATCTGTTACCCTTGGATACCGAGTAATGTCCAGGGCTGGTGCTATGTAGCCCAATTAGTGCCAATTATGGCAGCTATAGACCAAAAGGAACACCAGGTAAAAGCCAGTACATACCCAAAACACCAACTAACTCTGAGACAGAGAAGGGAAACCAAACAAGAAAAGGTAGATCTATTCTCTACAGGGGATAAGGTTTGGTCATGGTTTCCTACTTACACGGGATGGGGAATAACACTCATGAACAAAATAAATAATTACACAAACATTATTGATGATATACTGGAGAGGAACTCTAAGGACATAGGGTTGCTAAATAATGAGACCAGAGCTATTAGAAAACAGCTGGAGATGCAAGAATTAGCTATTGAAAGTATGAGTGCTGCTCTGACAGGTTTGTGTGAGATGACAGAGGATTCTGAATGTTGTACTTGGATATATAATACCACAATGACTGTTCCAGATTATTATGAAATAATAAAGCAACACAGGGAACAGGTAGATGGTTTGATGGAAGAAGCTAGATCTATAGGAAAAGATGGATGGACTCCTTTTGATTGGTTAGGATCAGGATTTGGTTCCATCTTTTCATGGATGGAAGGTATCGCTGTAAGCATAGTCATGATATTGTTTTTTGTTTTATCTTTATATCTATGTTTTAAATGCTCATTATATTGCATTGCTAGAGCTACAAAGCCGCAAAATACAAATGAAGGTTATCTGGCTATGTAAAGAATTGAGATCATGTTCATGATCTTAGAGGGGATTGAAAGAATCTAGATAACTTCCATTTTGTATTATGTACGCCATTTTAAGTATTAAGTATTAAGTTAGTTTTTGTAGAGATATTAAAAGTTTAATGAAACTGGTTTTGGTTGTTCAAGGATGTATCAACAGAAGCTAACACGACCCTGACAATGTCTTTGTCTGGCTGTTTTCCCAGAAAGTTAGCCAAAATAATTTGTACCAAGAAATGTATATGTCATGTTTCATGTAGTTAGCTCATGATGGAAAGTTACAAGTTACAGTTTTGAAACTCGCTCCCCCCTCCCTTATTATTATCTGTAGTCTATATAATCTTATTAATGTCTAATAAACTTTGAACATCTCTGAACATAAGCTGTCGTGATTTCCGTGTTCAAGGGGTGTTCCCAGAATTCTGCTGATAAACCAGGAATCTCTCCACAGACCGGGGGTCTCTGAGGGGAAAAGAAAATCATTCCTTTCACTGACCACCCCAAATCCTTCTTTAGCACTCCTACATATCGGAATCGAAGGATTTCCTCCTAACTCCCGCACCATCATTGTCCACACACTTTTTGCATCTAAAATCAACATCACTAGATTATGGAACAGCACTAACGCCCCTTCTCTCACACTCCTGATCCAAGATCTTAACTTCCAATGTGACATGGAAAAGAGATCAGCATCAAACAATTCCTCTCAACATAAATTCACACCTTCAATGGGCTCGATAGTTACACAACCCAAAATGCACCATACAACTTTGATTAATAAATCGCAAATTTAAAACCAAAAATAATAACCAAACCTAGACTGGTACTTCCTCCCCCTTCCAAGTTACATACCCCTCCCCCTTCCTTTCCCCCCTATCCTTTCCTGTTCTATACTTCCCCCAATACCTCATACACTTCGCCAAGTTCAACATACTGACTAAAATGCCTCTGATGATGTTGTTTCATAGACCCTTACTACATCCCCCAATATTTGGAGGGATAAAATACTCTTGTCTATACTGTATTACGACATTTCCTGTTGAACTGTATAACATCGTCTGTTATGTCTTTAAAACCCTCAATTAAAACTTATTGAAATTAAAGCATCCAGAATATATGTTATAGTGTACAAAGTTCCACCAACAGCAGACAATCTGATTGTCAGTATCCATAATCACTGTTTTAGCAGTTCCGCCATTTACCTTAATGACTTACCCACCACCATCTTTGTTTGCCCTGGATCTGGAAACACTCTATTATTTTCTTCTCCTCACTTTGATGTGCCATTTCACCAATGATACTACAGGGCAAATAAACAGCAAGCCTCACATGCTTTTTTGCATTGTATGCAGGCTCAACAGAAATATCCTTACTGTTGCCAGGGGTGACGGCAACTATTTTGGCACTTGAAACTGGGCATGCGGATACATCCTCATACCCAATATTATCATCTCCAGTGATATTCCAGTGCACAGGGCAGGTTACCATATCATGTCCCCATTGGCCATCAGCCAGGTACTAGGTGACTTCAAAATGTTCCTTTTTCTTACTGGGGAAACCCACCCGGGAGAAAATGGTGAATAGGGCCTCGGCTACTTTAGGGGCGGAGATGCTGGAAAGGGGAACAGCCTCGGGGTAGCGGGTAGCGTAATCCACCACCGTGAGAATGTACCGCTTTGCGGACTTACTGGGTCGGGCCAGGGGTCTCCGGATATCTACAGCTACCCACTGAAAGGGCTCGTCAATGATGGGTAAGGGGCGGAGTGGGGCCTTGGGGTGATCCCCTGGGCGTCCCTTCCTCTGATAGATGTCACAGGTCTGACAGAAGTGGGCTACGTCCTGGGTAATACCCAGCCAGTAGAAGGCTTGGGTCAGCCGCAGCCCCGTTCTCCTCTTACCCAGGTGGCCGGCTACTGGAATGTCATGGGCTATCTGGAGTAGCGGGAACCTGAACCGTCTAGGCACTATCAGTTGTTTGGAGCTAGCAGAGGGTTTACCCGGGTGGCATGGACCTGCCTCACGGTACAACAGCCCCTGCTCCTACCAAAGCTGGTCTCCACCCCCCTCCTGCCGCCCTGCGGCGGCCTGGGACCTAAACTTAGCCAAGGTGGGGTCTGTGGCTACCTCCCGATTGAAGGTCTCCCGGTCCCAGGTCAGGGGAAGGTCGGGGTCTCTCACCGAGTCCATGCTGGGGAAAAGTCCCGTGGTGGCTTCGTCTGTATGAGGACCTCGGCCTGCTTGGCTCCGGGTCACCGCCCCGACGTACTGGCATCGTAGCTCCCCTAGGTAGTTTCCGAGCAGAACATCCGCCGGTAGGCCGCCCATGACGCCGATCTGGCACTGTTGCTCCCTGAACCCATAGTCGAGATGTACGGATGCTCTGGGGATATGATGTCTGGCTCCTCCCACCAGCTCGATGGCGAATCCAGGGACGGGTTGGATGGCTTCTGGTTGGATCACTCGGGGGTTGGCGATGGTCAAGAAGGCCCCGTATCCCGGAAACTGGTGGCACTGTTTCTGGGCGGGGTATGTAGCCCTCGGGGGGTGGACACTGTAAATCCACCGGCAGTGGTTGTCTTCCGGGAAGCCCATGCATTCGCTGGGAGGCGGGGGCAGTGGTTCTTCTGCGGGATTGAGCTTCAGGTAGTGGACAGCGCGGGGGAAGCAACGGCTTCGGGAGGTGGGGCAATTGGCTTGGAGGTGCCCTGGCTGGTTGCACCCGTAGCAGCGGTGCTCCATGGGGGGCCCAGTGAACCGGTGCTCCTGGTGGCAGTCCTGCAGAGTTGGCAGTGGTAGGTGGGGGGCCCGTTTTGGCACAGGTGGTGGGTGGCAGGGCCCTTTGCAGCTCAGGGGCCTGCCGTTTCCAATGTGGTTTGATGGCCAGGATCTCATCGGACAGGGCAGCGGCATTTGCAAGGGTGGTAGGGGCTTTCTCTCTTACCCATCCATGCACCTCCGCCGGGCATTGGTTGTAGAATTGCTCCTTCAGAAAAGCATGGATGATTTCTTCTGCGGTGCGGGCCTGTTCCCCCTCTAGCCACCTCCGACAGAACTGCGAAATCTTGTGCGCATACATCCGATAGGATGGCTCTGCATGGCAGGGCAGGTCACGGTCACTTCTGGGGTCACCGCGTAATACTCCAACACAGTCTGTTTGACCCGGGCGTAATCCCGGCCATCCACATAATCCAGAGTGTGGTAGGCAGCAGCTGCACCCCCTTCTAGCAGACCCACGAGGTGCCATATCCAATCCGTGCTTGGCACCTCCATGAGCTGGCACTGCTGCTCAAAGTCCTGAAAGAACCCCTCCACATCCTCAGCGGCTTCGTTGAAGGGTTTAAAGTCCTTGCGGCTGACCCGGGGAGGGGGGTAACCCGCGGCCCTGGGGCTGGAAGGACAGCTTAGCTCACGGTGGCTCCCTTGGCTCTCTCTTTCATGCGCCCTCCGGATAGCCTCTCGCTTGTCCTCTGCCGTGGCATCTGACCCCAGGAGGGCCATCTCTTCCTCCACCCGAGTAAGCCAGGGGCTCTTGGACCCTGGGTCATGATGTGCTGGGGAGGCTGGGATTGGCCTGCTCTCCTCCCTTGCTAGGGTGTCCTGGGGATCAGCTTCCTCAATGGCTGTGACCAGATCCTCTTTGGCTAGGCCCCTCCAGGTAAGGGAGAGCTACTTGGCCCTCTCCTATGTAAGCCGTGTACCGAGGTGGGCTCCCCAGGATACAGTGAAGTCACGAACGAGGAAAGCAACCCCAACACCAGCTTTTGCCACAACAGAATTTTACTTAGATGTGGCAAATATACACAACCACAAATGCTGTAAACACAATAAATTTACATGCACCCAGCCCAAAGACTGAGACCCTTGTGCTGCACAGCACGGCGCCATCTGATGGATGAAGGTAGAAAGTGAAGTAATTTACCTACTGGCGGGCACAAATAAGCTGCCACACCTTACTTGTTATTACCCTAAAAGAGCAAGAAGTAGTGTATGGGTGTACGATATGGGCTAGCCTGCGGTGCAGCACAACAGCTTACAATCTTACACAAATCTACAGTATTCCCTCTCCCATAACTGGTCTTGTAGCACGTGCCTGAGTATTCCTTCTGAGCAAAATGCCAGTCTGGCTTGAGTTTGTAGGATTTTATCAGCTTTTCAATGTGAAATGTCACTTTAAGTTGTGGAGTCCTTCCAATAATCAGTAACAACACTTGTGGCCTGACACAGAGACCCTAACTAACTAACTATAGGCCTGGACTCAAGGCGCCAACACTGAAATGATGTGCGTGCACGATCTTACCGACCTGGGTCTGCTTTGCATACGCTGGTGACTCTGAACAGAACTAATGTCTCTCCAACAAGCATGCGGTCTCGCCGTATATGTTGCTTAGTTCCTCTGCTCTCATCAGCCTTCCTGGCAGCAATCTCATCAGCATTCCTGGCAGCAATCTCATCAGCTTCCTGGCAGCAATCTCATCAGCTTCACTCAGCTGCAGCTCTGGTTACTGAGGGACGCTTTCACACCTGGATGTCATCAGATTCTCAGCTCACATGGCCCCTTATTCACCATGCTCCAAAACATGGCTTCTCTCTCCCCTTCCTGTTCTCTCCAACTCTGAGTGCAAAATCCCACCTCTTCATAAATATACAAATATCTATGCAGTCTGAGGCTGTTAGAAAAACAGTGACATCTTGTGGCTAAAGCGCAGAATGTCAGTCAAAACATTAATTTACTTCCACACAAACAGTGTTCAAACAATGAGAGCTGTTTCCCCATCTCACACCTGCAGATATGCCACAGTCCACTTCTTGTATTTGCTGGGCCGGGCCTGTTACCGCATCCACTGGCTTTCGCTGTCTGCCATCTCCTCAGTGTCCTGATCCCACCGCTGCCAACCAGTGTGAAGGAGCGTAGGCAGGACAGAACACACAGAGTAGATGGCAAACGCACAAAGCTTTATTGAGACAAACAGATGACAGTCACCGAATAGGGGAGTTCGCGGGGAGGGTAAATAAGCCATTCCAGGCGACACGGAAGGACCAACACACTTAAAGTCCAGCACCAAGAGCCAAGGGAGAGTCTCTGTAGCAAGTAATCCAAAAGGGGGGGTTGGTTTGAGGTCAGCACAAGAACAGTTCAAGTGAAGCAGGCAGAGGGCTTGTACTCGCGGATCCCTGGAGTCTAGCAAACAGTCTTCCCCAGATCTGGTAGAAGGGGGGGGGTCCTAGGAAGCCTTGGGTCTCTGCCAAACCTGGCCACGGAAAAGGTCCTGGCTGCAGCTCCCGGGCTCCTTCCGTCAGCTAGACAGTGGTGAGTACCTCGGGAGCTCTGCATCAGCTTCTTAAAACTGGTAGGACCCCCCTAGTCACCTAGGCAACCAGGGGGGGGGAAGGTAGCGTGGCTCAAGCTTGCCTTAGGAATGCCTTTCATCTTTGCAGGAGGGGGGAGGGGCACGGATGTGAAATGGCAGAGAGAGAGCAGGGACAGAGCAAGGGCTGAGAGGGGGGGGGGCAGCTGTGACACCCAGACATATTGAATTTTCTCTCCAACAACCACTGGTGTTGCTATAAGCAACTACACTCCACTTTCATTGCCGGTCATCTTATCACTTTTTCATTGCATTCAGAGTGGGCTTTCCAGATGCGTTAGCGGTGGGAGTTGACTGGCCACAAAATGCACAACACACACTTATATATACTGTATTTACATGAGGCACATGTATATAAGCTTTAGTACTTTAGAAGGGAAGTGTCAGGACTCTGTCCTTGGCAGAGGTGTTCGGAGACCTGGCACCCCTGCCAGTATCTTGCATGGCCACAGAAGTTCACATCGGCTCGAATTTGGCGCCAAATGGCCTTTTTTTGAGGAAGCCCTGCACTACTCTCAGGTGCTGATTGATCTCTGGCTCCTTAGTACCTTCGTTTCCTTGCTATCCTGACTTGTGATTTCCTGTTTTACGACTCGGCTTGCTCTTGGACCTGTCTGCTCTGTTTAACCCCCGACTTAACCCCGGCTTGTCCAACGGATCTTCTCTCCTGCTTTCTGTGTATGACCTCAGCTATCCCTTTTGACTACATCTGCTCTGATCCCCACCTGGCACCTAACTTTGGCTCGAACTGGTTATCCTGTGATCCTCTGTTCTCTGGAAGACCTGCAAACCTCGCACAGGCACTCCCTGCCTGTAGACCCCATCACAGTGCATCAGCCGTGCTCCTGGGTGGACCACCAAACCAGCACTCCCACAGGCAACCTGTGCTACTCTGGGCCTGACTCCTGCTGTCCCACCTTCAGGGGAGTCTGGAACTTAGCCGCAAGGGAAGCCCTCTTTCCATTGGCCTCTGTCACCAGGTACATGATAGGAGGTAAGCATTGGGCACAGTTCTCGGCTGCCTTTCTCTTACTTTTGCATAGCTCACCTCTTCCCTGTGCTTTCCTCCTTCCCTCTTCATTGTTGTCCTTAATATTGCACTCATTTTCACCACAGTTGCTGTTTCTCTCCTAGCTATTTTCTCCTGGGTGTCCACTATCCCACCTAGTCTCTGTTTCCCTGCTTCGTGGTCATTTTTTGCTGAGTGACATTTTACCAAACCCCTTCTCTATGCACTTACAATTCTGCTCTGTTCTCATTCTTTGATCTGCCTCTTTGCACCCCTTCTCTCTCCACCTGTCTGCACCCTTTTTGCCCATGGCTTACTGCCTTTGATCTATCCCTTGCCACCTATGCTGTATTTCTGTTCTATCACTGCTCCTTTTTTTCTTAAATAATGTGTGCAAGGACCCAGCCTTCTGGCCTAGAATTTCAGTGAATTCCCTACAAGCACAGTCAAATTAGTTTGTTATGTGAACACAAACCTATGGCTCCTCTATGACAGCTCCTGGCTGCTGTAGTGGAGCTAAACTGGGCAGAAAAGTAATGTTGCCAATTGTATCATCAAAGTACTGTAGTTTCATTGTGCTCATATGTCCCACTCTTCTTCTTATTCCAAGCAATTTAAAAATAATTTATACCTCTCCTTTGACTTTGGAATTGCTGTAATATTTTACTATGTTGTATTTGGCTTTACAAATCAAAGTATTTAACACACCATCTTTTTTATTTTTTTCACAGCGATTGTTAGGATTTAAAAAAAAAAAAAAAAAAGAGTTGCCTTCCTTAGGATCCCATTTGGGCACACAATGCATACAGGAAGGGCTTTCTACCTTTGTATTTTATTGTTATATAAATCCCTCCAACAGTTTATTGTAGGTACTTATATAGTGCTGTCAATTTATGCAATGCTTTACATATATATTGTATATTCACATCAGTCCCTAACCCTCAAGGGGTGTACAATCAAAGGTCCCTAACTTACATTCATACATACTAGGACCAATTGGGACAGGAATCAATTAACCTACCTGCATGTCTTTGGAGTGTGCGAAGAAACCCATGCAGGCACAGGTAGAACATGCAAACTCCAGGCAGGTGGTGCCATGGTTGGGATTTGAAGCAACAACTCTAGTGCTGCCAGACGGAAGTGCTAACCATTTAGCCACTGTGCTGCCCACAGTTAGCAGTTAAAAGTTTGAGAACAAAACTTTCCATTTCTTTACATTGGAGCTTTGATTTCCAGTCTGATGGAATCTCAATGAGCCTCACAGTGATCTGAAAGGTTCTCATGGTCCAGTTCCAATGCTATTATGCTTAATTAGTCCATTTATTCAATTGGAGCCTTTGTGGTTACACTAAAAACAATGTAACCACAAAGATTTTGAAGGCATGAATGAAACTGTTAGGTTATTGCTGCCTGTACATTGCTTGAGTAGGAATTTCAGTCTAAAAAATATTTTCTAGCTTTTCTATTGCTGGAAAAGAGCTAGTATTTAAATAAGTTGTTTTCATTTTTAAATCAGGGATCCAGAATAATGTGTTATCTGTGACCATTCCATTTTAGGATCGCTTTCATTAGACACCATGATATATATGTGTCTGTCCTAGCAATGTATTATCCTAACAAAAACATGAAATGCTGGAAGAAAGGCTATAATTGGAGTGACATTACTAATGTCTACTTTAAATGGTGGCAATGTTGGTAGATGCACTTTGGTGGTGGTAGTGGCAATTTTACAATATGATATCTGATATATATGAGCTATTTTTTAAAGGAAGTGGATTAATGTTCAATAAGCAAATATTGAAATACTGTATTTTATAGCCACCCATTAACTAACAAATTGTATCTCAGTGTTCTGATATCAATATACTAATATGATGGGCTACTGTACTTGCTTCACCTTATCCTTGCTATTAATACTTCCTATATCAAATTGGGGGGAATTAAGTAAGCTTCCTGCACCATTATAATACTAGCTTGGGTGGCATCTGCCATATTAACCAAGCAGATAGACCTAATTCTTTACATAAAAGTTTTACTTTTCTTAACACTTAGCGCCCATTCACACTATGTGCAGTTCCTGTGATCCACAGGAAAAGTATAGCCAAAATAGCTTTGGTTGTACTTCTGCTTTAGGCTACACTTACTTCAGGACTCTGAATAAATGAAAGATGGGGGAAAAATGCAAGATAATAGCCCATTTACCTGAACTGTCAAAGTCCAATGACAAGGTTGTCCCTGCAGCGTTACAGCAGAAGTCCTGCCAAAAACTAACACATTCAATCCCCTCGGTAAAAGATTGGTTGCACAAAATTGATTCTATATGTGCCATGGAAGAAACTAGAGCCTTATCTTCAGATACATTATCTCAATTTCACAAACTTTGGCAAACGTGGGACCTATTCAAGGATTCACTTGGTTAGAAAGCACATATTCAAAATTTACAGCTATATCTCCAGCTTTTTGGGGATTACTACCACGTTCTCCTATCTTTATGTCCTTCCCCTACTCTTTTTTTTCTTTCTTAATCACATCCTACTAATTTTATCTTTTATTTTATTCTGTAAAACATGTAATTCATATTCCTTCAGATCTGATGCTTTGACCTACACACAATTAAAGATGAGCAATAGAAATACCATTCCAACTTTAGGTATACACGTTCATAATTGTGGCAGTTGTATGATAAACAAAGCCGGTCATACAGATTATATGTTGTTGTTATCATTACATTAGACAGAACGATTTATGACTATAATTTCTGTTACTGTATCATATCCTAACATATCATATCCTTATGTAATCTTTTATTTAATGTCCGCCAGGGCATATTTTCAGGGGGTACACGAGGGAACACAGTTCTGGCACCTCCAGCACTGAATTTATGTAATGGCAAGGGGTGCTGCAGTGTGCTGGAAGGTTTGTTTATGTGGGCTGCTGGCAAATCTATTGTTGCTGGCAAGGGTCTATTATTGCTGGGGGATCTATTATTGATGGGGTGCATTTGTTGTTGCAGGGAATCAATTGTTGCTGGGGATCTATTATTACTGTGGGGATGGTGTTGCCAAAGGGGTCTTAGGTTCCTTGAGGGTCAATTGTTGCTGGGAGGGATCTACTAATGAGGGAGAGGTCTATGGCTCCTGGCTGCTGGAGGGTCTATTGATGCTGGCTACTGGAAGATCTATTTTTGCTGGCAAGGGTCTATTGTTTCTGGGGTGGATCTATTGATACTGGGGGGGGGGGGGTATTTTGTTGCAGGAAATCCACTGTTGCTAGAGGGGGTCTATTGTTGCTGGCTGAAGGGATCCGTTTTACTGCTTTTCTTGTTATCTTTAACCAGTTCCATACAAATTACTCAGTGCTACAAATGGATATTTCTGTTCTGTATCCTCTAAAACAGTGTTTTTCAACCTTTTTTGTGCAAAGGCACACTTTTTTCATGAAAAAAATCACGAGGCACACCACCATTAGAAAATGTTAAAAAAATTTACCTCTGTGCCTATATTGACTATATATAAAGTAATTCTCTTGAATAGGAATCAAACACAAAGAAATTATTTTATAATTACTTTATTATGAAATAATAAAGTATTTTATAATTGGACCCGGGGGCCGGACCAAGAGTAGATGAATGATGTGTATGTGTCATCCATAGTAAGTATAGTAATATTCCCCCATAGTAAGCATAGTAATTAATCCCCCATATAGTAATTCATCCCCCATAGTAATTAATCCCCCATATAGTAATTCATCCCCCATAGTAATTCATCCTCCATATAGTAATTCATCCCCCATAGTAATTCATCCCCCATAGTAATTAATCCCCCATATAGTAATTCATCCCCCATAGTAATTCATCCCCCATAGTAATTAATCCCCCATATAGTAATTCATCCCCCATAGTAATTAATCCCCCATATAGTAATTCATCCCCCATATAGTAATTCATCCCCCATAGTAATTCATCCCCCATATAGTAATTCATCCCCCATAGTGTAATTCATCCCCCATAGTGTAATTCATCCCCCATAGTAATTCATCCCCCATAGTAATTCATCCCCCATATAGTAATTCATCCCCCATATAGTAATTCATCCTCCATATAGTAATTCATCCCCCATAGTAATTCATCCCCCATATAGTAATTCATCCCCCATAGCAATTCATCCCCCGTATAGTATTTCATCCCTCGTATAGTATTTCATCCCCCGTATAGTATTTCATCCCCCGTATAGTATTTCATCCCCCATATAGTATTTCATCCCCCATATAGTATTTCATCCCTCATATAGTATTTCATCCCCCATATAGTAATTCATCCCTCATATAGTATTTCATCCCTCATATAGTATTTCATCCCCCCATATAGTATTTCATCCCTCATATAGTAATTCATCCCTGATATAGTAATTCATCCCCCATATAGTATTTCATCCCCCCATATAGTATTTCATCCCTCATAAAGTAATTCATCCCTCATATAGTATTTCATCCCCCACAGTACTATTCCCCCCCCCCCCCCCTTCTAGTAAGCCAAGTCCCCCGTGTCAATTCACTTACCTTTTGCGTTCCTCTCGCTGTCTTCCCGCGCCGTTCGGGTCTTCAGGGCGGACTGTGAGAGGAGCCTAGCTCCCCTCCCCTCACGTTCGGCACGCTGCCCCGCCTACACACATCCTGACAGCCACATCCGCAAGCCGGATTAAAAGGTCCGCGCGGACTTTTGGGGCTGCCAACCGAGAGGAGGCAGGGGAGCGGCCGACCGAGAGGAGGGAGGGGAGCAGGCGCCCGGCACACAGAAGAGCCGCATTAGACTGGGTAAAGAGCCGCATGTGGCTCGCGAGCCGCGGCTTGCCGACCACTGAATCATTAGATTCTAATGATTGGTCTATTTGTGAGCCGAAGCCACATGTTACAGATGAAATTGGAATTTTTCCCACGGCACACCAGACAATATCTCACGGCACACTAGTGTGCCGCGGCACAGTGGTTGAAAAACGCTGCTCTAAAAGAGGCAGTATTGGGAAGTGGGTAGGGGACGGTGCTTAGAGGTGGGTAAGGTGCTGAGACAAGAGGTGACTGAAGAGAGAAGTTCCTGTACCTATTCTCTGAGAAGAAAGATCCCTAATGTCCACATTTTCTGTATTGATTTAGAATGCATTAATTGAATCTGTTTTACATCTGTTGTTCTTTCTTTGATAAGTTCAATAAATATCTATTGATCCAAAAATAACAAGATAAAAATGAGTAGCCCATTAACAATACAAAAATAAAAACAGCTTTTGCTCAATATACAGGTTGAGTTCAGCAGTTTTTCATGTGATACCTTTTTCTGCAACTAAATGTCCTAAATATGATGGTCATCATGATCCAACCCTCTTCCTCTGAGCTAAGATCACTTTGGACCCACCCCAGCGTGTTACTGGACAGCGAAAGAGAGAAGCAGAACAGTTATGGACTCGTCTCTTCTGTCACTCTGCTTTCTCCTGCTATCAGCATGCTTCTTGTTAGCACTACTATAATTGGTTCATTGCACTGCATCTTCCTCTCACACTCAATTTCTGCTATACAGGAAATGCACAAGGCTAATACCAGGTTAAAATCAGGTAGTTACATTTAAAATGCATGTAATAATGTATCAATTTTTACAGAGCTGCATTATGTTGTGTTTTTTAATATCTACCTTTAGTTCAGCTTTTAGCACTAGGCACTGCAGAATCCACATAGTGACCTTCTTTTTATGAATGGGATGCAAAATGCAGGCCATGGGGGAATAAAAATTTCTAATGTCTAATTAGCATATTTGTTTTTTCAGCTATTTTTTGTTGCTATTCTTGTTCAAAGCTTATAGAAACACATCACACTTGCGTGCGTTTTCGTGTATTGAGCAGTGTTGCATTAAGTCAGTCCACTGATTCAAAAAGTGTCCATGTGAGAGTTTACATAGGAAAAAAGTATGTGCATTTGTGTGTATACATTTATTACACATGCACACACACATTTTATTTATATTAACCAATGAAAAGTAAATGCCAGTGTCCCCACACATCAATGAATCAAAGTACATAAAGGAGGTTTTAAGGAACTTGGGAGTTAGGTGTTAGAAGCGGAATGTGTAACTGCCAAGGGAAATCATTTCAGACAAAGTATTCTAAGTATACAGCTAAGTGTTGCTTTTGGCACATGTATTTTCTGGCCTTTATAAATAGACTGAAAGATAAAATCATCTCATCACTGACATTAGGAAGATGATCCAGAGAAAGTAATCCTGTAAGAAGTTCCATAAACAGGACCCTTGCTGAGAGGAGCCACAACCTCTTCTAAGAAGTTATAAGAGTTGTCACCTTCTCCAAGAAGTCTCAGCATATGTGGAATGCTGAGCCAGAGTAAATACACCCAGCTGCATTTCTCTTTGTAAATATACTCCAATCCTCTGTCTTCCTACAGCTTTCTGCAATATGAAGGAAAACACCTTACTTTCTTGAAATACTGTTTTATTTCCAATAATGACCTTCAATGATGTAGACCACTAGGTGATATTTTGCATGATTCACCAGGTATTGCTAGGGGCTTAGATGTTCACTTCGAGTTAGACTCACTCAGGTGGCAAACATTATGATAGGAATGGACACGTTTTGGAGTTTTCATTTTGACAAAATTTCTGTGAAAATTGGGACTTATCGGTAATATTCCCGATTTTAGTGACATGCTTTAGAGTCAAGGAGAAATTAAGGTCATTGTTGGTAGTTTTTTACTGTGTAATGGACTATGCAAGCTATCCCAAGGGTTATGCGAGCTACTTTAATTTTTTTAAATATTTCTAAAATGTTATTCTTATAATTTTTTACCACATTTAACAAAACTATGTCCTAAGTGAAAATTGTGTGCACCTAAGAAATAAATACCATCAATGATATAGTTTTGTTTGTCAACAAAATCATGCGAGCACAATGTTGTCCTTGAGATATTCATACTGCAGGTATGATGGGAAAAAAGTACAAAAATGAGGTAAAAATTAAAACTTGTAAATATTTAATATGGAAAGTTATTTATAATTGATTTAAAGACTGACAAATTAAAGATCTTAAGGTGTCCTTGATCTGCCTTCTTTTCTGTTTGAAGACAGATCCTAGTTGTGTATAGGTTTTACCAATCTTTTAAGACTTGCCCACTAACAGTGCAGGAACAAGGTCAGCTAGTGCCCAGGGCAAGGATGCCAACCCTTCCCACCAAAATGTATGAGTATTATGTATTAGCAAAAATCCCCCCCCTCCCCAATATAAAATGTGAGCACTAATTTTTCCACTTACCCCTTAAGCATAAATTCCCTTTCAAGCCAAAATTCTCCACAAACAAAAATATCCCCTCTTCCAGTACAAATCCCTCCTCCCAGCTCAAATCTTCTACCTCCCCAAATCCTCCACTCCTAGCACAAATTCTCTACCCCTCAAATTTCCCCTCTGAAGTTGATTGGCTACCAGGTACACCAGATTTTCAGTGCTCCAGTTTTAGTAAATCAACCCCATGGTGTACATCACCACTGTTGTGAACTGTTGTGAATAAGTCATTAAACTAAGCTGTGTACTGTTAAAAAAAAGCCTTTTATAACTTCTGTACAGCCAGCCTTTTGGCTTTTTTTTTAACTGGAACAGTGCTGCTGGCTATAGCTGGCAACACTGATCATTGTATTCTGTATTCTCCCCGCCATCAGAATACAATAGCTCTACAGGAGGGACTCCCCTGTGAGAATTTTGTGTGTTGATGGGGGAATCAAATCTTTTTTTTTTTTGTTCAATTAACATTAAAAAAATAAAAAGCAAATTCATCTTTGGCCTGCTTTAGAGAGCATTTCCTTCATTTTGGACTTTTTTTAGTCTGAAGTTTTTACCATTCCCAATGCTAACCATTCCCTATTCCATTCCCCAATCATACAAAAGTTATGGATTTAGGTAAATTTCAAGTGCCTATGCACACTGGTTTGTTAAATCAGTACACTTATGTTAAACCTTGTGTTGTGCACTAATAATGTTGCAATAACATACATTAAAGAAGCCTATTTCTTTAAATAGGCTATCACTGAACAGAGAAATGTACCTGCAGCATTTTTTGCAATGCATGGTACCACATCACACCAATACGCATTATGTACATTACTGTAACTTTAATGATTTGAGATAAGGTAAGATGAAATTTGTTTGGTTGCAATAGAGTGAACTTTGAAATCAATTCAATAAAAGCCTGCAATATAGAATCCTGTATTAATATAGCAAATATGCCATATATGAGCAGGCATAATTAAGTATAGATAGAATGGTCTGTGGGTAGCCACTTCTTTACATTTGGATGATATTGCAAAGCAAAAACCTGCTAACTACTAAAGGTGCAAATGGTGGAAGAGTTAAAGCTGTTCTGACAGAAGTCCTTAGATTGAAATTGCTGATCTCTTACTGAAAATTCTAGTTACTTGCTTCAGTACACGTGAGTCATTGCCCCAAGAATAAGCATGTAGAAATTGGGATCAGTGTGAAGTCAGAATTCTGTATACTTGTTCTGGGTCACTTAGAAAGAATGGAAGTGAATGGATCATCATGAAAACCAGGTAATGATCATTTTTAAAAGGAGGGGTTAGCAAGGACAGCCTAAAATCTATATTGGACAAGGGTGCGTTTCCCTCTGACCAATTGATGAATCTAAAATATATAACCTTTATTCAAATATATAAAAAATGTATGCTCAGCTGTAATTAATGCCTATTGCAGTGGAATGTACTGTGCACAACAATATGACTGGATACCATTGCAATTATTTATCTTACATCCACCAGACCAAATCAAATACCATACCGTTTTAGATGAAGTGACAGCATACATAGAGGCACTGAAGTTTGATCATAAGCCTATCAGTTTGAATATATAATTTCTGTTAACCTCCCTAGCAGTATGATTATGTCAGAATTTCTGTGCTCAAAGCAGTACATTGTTTTCAATGGAAATATGTTGTTTTTTTATTGTAGGGCTGTAATTCTTAGGAATAACTCACTGAAATCTGTCCGAACAAGAGTCTAGTAAACATCCCGGGTAGGATAAAATTTGAAACACGAAATCAAAAATTATAATATAATAAATAATCATAAAAAATAATAATATAATACATTTTATTTAATACTGTAATCAAACCAAAAACACTGAAATTTTAAATATAGCGCCAAGTTCACTGAGCTTAGTCACAAAATAATTTTTAGTGTTTGATGACGAATTTCCTCACGAATCATTATCACTCAATTCTGCAAGTGGTTCTAATTTACTATCGCTGTTTTCTAGCTGGTCTAAAACCGCTTTTGACCTAAAGGGATGCTTTTTGGATGCCATGGACATATCTCAGTTTCCAGGCAGAAAGAACTGTAAAAAGGCAGGCAGGGCACAGGACAAAGCACTAGGGACAAAATGTATGTGAAATGGTTTGATACAGTAATACTATCAGATTTTAGTGTATTATGTGTATGTAAAATTTTGACATTTTTGAATCTCTCGCCGGTTTCGTCCCCCATGTGTCCTGACACTCCAGGGAACGGAACCCGGAAGACAAATTACGGCATCGGCTGGAGGACATGGCCGGGGACACAGCGGGAGGACAGCGCAGGAGCAATGCGGCAGTGTAATCCCAAGTGTAGCTCGGGGTTACTGTTTCTGGTACTGAAACTTAACCCCGAGCTACACTGGGGAATACCGCCAGGGGGTTAAGGAAATGGAGCTACCCCATGGACCAAATTAATTAGATAGTATAATCTATATTGATATGTAATACAGGTACACTCATCCACGGGCTTAAATGTCAACCTCTCATGAATAAGCCCCATACATCACCATATCAGACAAAAATACCTCACTGTCTTAAGGAATGCAAATGATACATTGTAAAATGCAGTACAGACCTCTCCAAAAAAAAGGTGGGAGAGGAGTGAATTCCATGTGCATTCAAAAAGTGCTCCCAAAGAAAGACCCAAATAAAAAAAGAAACTTTACATGTTTCGCTCCAGAAAACAGAACTTCGTCAGGAGTATAAAGAATTAAAATAGGTTACATTGTGACTGGAATTTGTGCTCAGCTGCACATGGTGGCAAAATGGTACCTATCGTTTATTTCATCTCTATATAGAGATGGCCATCAAAATGGCCCCTGCACATGCTCAGTTCCTCATTAGACACCATCTTGTGGACAAAAAACTGCACATGCACTGTTAATGCCCCACTAATTAAGGACTAAAATTACAGTTCATATCATTATATAGCATTTATGGAGCAAAATCAAACAAAATGCACAGAATCCCTAATCACACACAAGGGAAGGAAGGGAAATCCTTAATTTAAAGCATAAGGTGCCCTTGAGCCTAAACAAAAAATCCATTTTGCTTCAAGCTTCAAAATACATTTATCTAGGTCTCATTTTCTAGGACCCAGATTATATTTGTCAATAATCCAAACGTTTAAGAGGTCAGTCTTACCATCATGTTTTTGTATCATATGTCTTGCTACTGGTCTATCCTTGTTTTGAGCAATATTGTTCACATGTTCAAGAACTGGTCTCCTAAAGGGGCGAATTGTTTTTCCTACATATATTAGGGGGCATGGGCATTTCAAAGCATAAATCACCTCCTCTTTGCGGCAATTATAGAAATCTCTTATTTTAATAATCTCCCCATCAGGGGCGGACTGACAACCCATGGGGCCCCCGGGCAATAGGGGATCATGGGGCCCCCAGGCAATAGGGGATCATGGGGCTGCTGCGTCCTTGCCCAAACTGAAAAAAGCCTATGAAAAAGGTACCAGGGGCATCTCATGGGGCCCCCTACTGACCCCGGGCCCTCGGGCAGAGCCCGAGTTTCCAAATGGTCAGTCCGCCCCTGCTCCCCATTTTTAGGGTTAACAAACTTCTTGGTATTGCTCAAGAAAGTACATGCCTTACAGTGACCACACCTGAAACTACCTTTTGGTTTCTCAGGTAGCCAAGTGTGTTTCATTGATGTTTTAGAGGTTTTTTCTAGATGATTATGTACTTACATGTCTCTCAAATTCCTACCCCATCTGTGGGTTATCCTGGGGTCTTTAGATAGGATCTGTGATAAATATTTGTCCTCATGCAAAATGTTCCAATATCTCTTTATGATGTTGAAAATCTGCCCGATTGATTTGAGTATTTGCCAAAAAATGGATGCTATCATATTTAATTTTACTCATGAATTACATCCCAATATTGTTTTGATTTAAGGTTGCTACAAATTCCACGAACAGATCCTTTTGACCCTGCCATAATATGAACACATCATCAATGAATCTTACCCACATAAGAATGTGTGATGTAAAACATTCTAGTTCTTCTACAAAGACCATAGTACACTTCCACCACCCAAGAAAGATTTCCTCTGCGTTGTCTATATACTTTACCATCAAATAGGAAAAAATTGTGTTCCAATACAAACTGCAAAAGTTGGAGAGTGAATGTGGTATGGTTCTCAAATAGTTTGCTTCTAGTTTCCAGAAAGGATTTACAAGCTTTTAGACCCAAGTCATGACTGATATTGCTATTTAAAGCCTCCATATCTAGACTAGCTAACCACACATCATCTTCCATTGTGATATCTATTAGTCTGTTTACAAAGTCTTGTGTATCTTCGATATATGAAGGTAAGCGTACATATTGTTCTTTGTACAGGTTCTCTTACCAACTACATAAAATTAGCTTTTTCCCCTAAAATCTATTTTTATTTATTTATACAGAGAACAAGAATAAGGTGCCATACAGAGAACACTTGTGTCATCCAATGCACATCAGGGCATGTAGCCACAAATTCAGTATATGAAAATAGCAAGATTCCAGGTAACAGTTCTCACTTATATGGGTCAAACAAAAAAAACTACCATTACATAGACAAATGACTGAAAAAAGAAAGAACATAAAAAACACATTTCTGTCATCATGCATCCAAGAACTAATACCCATTGCATCTTAGCTATTCATATACTATTTATGATCCACCAATAATGTCCCTGTAGGCCGCAGTTGTAGTACAATTATTCTAAATAGACAAAGTTTATACATCTACTCCTCAGCCTCTGTAGTGTTTTGAACTCTAGTGAGCCACTATTTAATTGTTTGGGCTCTGCATTGTTCCCAAAATTTTGGAATCAAGCTTTTTGGAAGAAGATAAAGAAATGGAGACCAATTGTACACTTAGCACTCTAGCATGAAATAGGAAGGGGATCTTCAGGTAGGTTGTATTGTAAAGCTTTTGCTATCACTAATCTCACCTCTTGCAAAAAGGGTCTAATATAGGGGCACACGCACCACAGATGTAAAAAACATACCCTGCTGACTACAACCCCACCAATATTCTGCATTGACTAAAGTACATGTCAGAGACAATTTCTTTGGAACCCTATACCATCTTGACAATAAATTATAACAATATTCTCATGTTTTATTATGACCTATAGGTGAGCTTCATCATTTTAAAAGTTGTCCCTTCCAGGATCGTCTTACCCAGATCTGTCTACTATAGTCAAACAACATAAGAAGTAGTAAGGTAGCTGACAGGAGTTTCAGAGCAAGGACATGTTCCCTACACATGAACTCAAAGGGGTTAACTCTCTGCAAGATCTAAACTCCTGCCCCTCACAACCATATAGAATAGATCCCACCTGATTCTTGTGACCAACATTCCCCAAAAATGGTATAATTTTATTAACATCTGTATTTTGTAATGAAAACAGATGGTAATTTTAGCAACAAGTTGGGTCTGTACCTTCATTTGGTAACAATGTAATATAGGCATTTTGAGCACCATCAGTAATCACATCTCCTTCAGTGAGAGAGTTAAAGTAGGAAGCCATATATGAAAGATGGATGTCTGAATATTTCAAATAATACAGTGGGTTGAGCCATCGGGTCGCAGGTTTCTCCTGGACCCCACACTTTTAAGCATGGCCAAGACCTCTGTAGGCATAATACTAGGCTTTAAAGCCCAACTCTAGACAAATAAAAAAATATCCCTTGCAGTGGGACTTATTTGCTCATTTATGTGTAGTGGAACAACAAAAATAGATTTAATTACCTGATTCTCTGCTCCTCCTCACAGCTAGACTGGTCCCTACAGCATCTGCACCATCCTCCCCCGTCACACTACACTGGTCTAGAGTACTGATGTTAACAAGACCAGAGCAGGGTCCATAGCCATAGCACTGGATGTGAGGATGCTGAGGGACAGTCCCCTGCCAAATCATGGGGGAGCACTGTCAGTCAAGGCAGCGGAGGATCAGGTAAGTAAAATTGTTTCCCCTTTGCCCTAGACAAAATGAGCTCACACACCTCTGAGGGAGAGCACATCAGCTGATGGAAGGACTGAAATTGAAGTTGTGTGATCGGGCCACCCTGTGAGCATTTTCCTGGGGGGAATCTTATTATATCCAACCACTTTTTTTATCTGCACTTATGTGAATTACATTTTACATTTGTTTTAATAAATTGGATACAAATGGAGGGGGCTGGATAGTGTTTGTTTTATTGAGGATGTTACATATTAGGTACAATTGAAGAGGAAAATATTCTTTTTTTTAGAAGACTCAAGGAACTAAAGTCCTCAGAAATCCATGGTACATATTTTCATTGTATCAATGAACCAATAGGCCGATATAAACAATCCATTATACCCATTTTGCTTAATGCCGCTAAACCTAATCCAAGTTTACTGGTATCAAGCCATAACCCCAACTATCCAACAGTGGTTTCACCAGGTTGATTACATACAGTATGTTTAATAGAAGACTTTGCATTTTGTATGTGTGATAAACAGAGTCTTTTTTAATAAAATAAGGGCCTTCTGGTTCATCTTTAAGACTACCCCTTATTACCTGGACTTTTTGGTACATATAGCATTTAAAGTGATTGTAAACCCTCACCTTGTAACACAAACCCATTTGGATTGAAATAGAAATGAAGGGCAAAACATATAGATATAAAAAACATATTAAATACCCTTTTCCCATTTTTAGTATTCACATTCCCTCTGTTCTCAGCTGCATAAGAGCTGGCAGAGGAGAAACAGCAGGACACTGATCTTCCCAGTGAAAGGCTGTGCAGGGAGGGTGTGTCAGGACAAATCTGATAATTGGAGAAGAGCACACTGACTTCCCAGCACAGCTAGAGAACTGACCATGGTGTGTTCTCCTGTTTGGTGTGGTCAGTTTTTAATAGGAAATCAGAGGGACTGTCAGGAACACCAGGTATTTCACACATAGGGAAGCAATACAAAGAACAGGACACTTTTTCATACAAGTACATGGTACAGCAGGCACATATCAGGAATATGAAATGTTGGATTTACATATTCTTTAAGTATTGGTATTACTTTGCCCTTTTAAATGCCCTTTAAAGTGATATTAAAGACTTTTTTTCTAAAAATAAAAAAGATTTTATATTTACCTGCTCTGTACAACAGTATTGCATAAAGTGGTCCCTAACCTTCTCCTTGCAGGTCCCCCACTGGTGCTGTCTGCTTCTCCTTCTTCCGGATGCCACCTCAGCAAGCGCAATGCCATAGACACACAGAACCTGTAAGCCACACCGCGCTCCCTCCTCATAGGAATTTGACTAACAGTTGCAGTAGACAATGGATCTTACTTCCCTCAGTTTCTACTGTGAGACCAGGATAAGAGAGAGGCGAAGTGCTTCGGCCAGGACAGTGCTTGAGCAGTGCGAGGAGTCACATATGTGTTTAGGGATTGGGGGGAGAACAGGTAGTGGGAAGTTGTTTTTACTTTAATGCAGAGAATCTTTGTCTAGGAGGCGGGGTGGATTTCTTGATCATGTGATCACTACGATTGGCTGTCACAGTGTTCACAAAATTGGGAGCCCACCCTGTTGTCTCTTGATCACAAATAAAGACCCTGCACATGCATCACATGGTCTTCAGGAAGTTAAAGTATTACTAAACCCACAACAGTAAAATCAGTCTGTATATACAGTAAAGCATGCTTATTATACTCACTGTGGAGCCTAAGGGGTTAATCCTCTGCATTGTGTAAAAAGGCTGTTTGATCCTGACTTCTCTGACCATCCCCTTCTTCCAGCATTTCCATCTTATCTCCTGATAAGACATATCATGTGGAGACTGAGCAGTTAAAGCTTGTAGGAGGAGTTTTCTCTAGGAGGATGTAGAACCCGTGACCTCTGTGTGGATAGTGCTGATTGGCCCTGTGCTGATCACATGCACTCTCCCAAGAAAAAAAAAACTCTCTAGCATTCAGTTTGGTGTGTATTGCTAGAGAGTTTTTTTTTCTTGGGAGAGTGCATGTGATCAGCACAGGGCTAATCAGCACTATCCACACAGAGGTCACGGGTTCTACATACTCCTAGGGAAACTCCTCCTACAAGCCTTAACCAGTGCTCTGCTGAAGTTACAAGACTGCTCTAACTGCTGATGAGAAAAGGTATTTAGCAGTTTATATTTACTAACATAACTGCATTTCCATGTTCCGTGTACTGTGGGAGACCAAATATAGTGAATGCAGGGTCCTGGATTTAGTTACACTTTAATATACTGTATGTGTAGCGCTACCCCCAGGGGAGCCGCTTGAATATTTTCCCAGGTCTCCCCTTTTTTTTCACCCCACAGCCAGGCACAAAGTATTTTCCACAGCCAGGTGCACACACACTTCCACGCATTGTCTCCAATGACCAGTCAAGGGGATGTTGTTTTTGGAGTTTTACTGTGGAATTAGGGATAGGGATAGGGGATTTTAGTAGGATACTCCAAAATTAGAACTATTCACACCCTGGACATCTAGCTGATCTCTTAGTTAAGTACTGTTGAAGTCCTTGCTGAAGACAGATGGAAGACTTCTCTTTAGGTTGTAGCAACAAGTAGTTTAGGATTGAGCAGTGTCCCTGGCAGCAGCAAGAGTCAGAGAAGCTCTTCAAAACACTGGTCGGTGTTCCCTTTTCTCAGACTCATGCTGTCTATCAAGCACCAGAGGGGTAGACAAGTACACTCAGTGAGAGTCCCATGAACTCTCTGTCTGTACTCACAAGTCCAAGGACAGAATGGCAGCCTCATTCCTATCTTCCAAGCGACTCACTCCAGTGATACCAGACAGATGTTTGGCAGACAGCTCCACTCAGTCAGCTTACTGTAGAACCAGGGTCACTCTAACTTCAGGCCCTCAAGTTGCACACCTGAGGCGGTATGGCAGCAGGTCCCAGGGGAGGCAAGCCTGCCTCCAGCCTGTTTTGGTGGAATCCTCTCATTTCCAAACCCATGTGCTCACAGAACATAAATACTACTCCCAGCATGCAATGGGGCCACCCTCCCCTGCAACTGGCTAGGGTTGCATCCATATTCATGCTTTTCATTTGCTTAACCCCCACCTATGTTCTGGAAGGCTCTCATAGCTTCCTGAAGGCAGGTGGAGCT
Organism: Staurois parvus; assembly: GCF_062004578.1. Taxonomy (NCBI): domain Eukaryota; kingdom Metazoa; phylum Chordata; class Amphibia; order Anura; family Ranidae; genus Staurois; species Staurois parvus. The sequence goes on from NW_028317821.1 coordinate 23,073,527, forward strand.
CAATACAAACAAATAGCATCAGAAATTCATGAGCAGACCTGAATAATCATTTGCAGCACTGTTAAGTAAAATACCAAACTGGCAGCTATACCTATCCTAATTATACAGATAGGAGGGTGCTACATATGAAAAAGGTATTATGTGATAATAGTTTATTTTATTTATATAAAAAAATTCCTTAATTACCAATGTAGTGTTTCTGTCACTTCAGCAAGTGTTTTTATAGAATGCTGTATAATTTTATTGTAAATGTACCTGCCTATGGTGTACAGTTAAAATAAAGTCCAATAAACTGTTTTTCAATTAGTTAATGTTGTATTTGTTATGTGAATTACACAGACTAGGTTTCATTTCATATATCTGAAGCAAAATTTTGCCTTATAAACTCATTCCAAAAGTTCATAAAATGTTAGCTAAATAACCATTTCTTGGCATACTCAGCAAAATGATGTTTTGGCTTTAGATATTGAAGCATTAGCTGATGTTGTGTTCACTTTTACACATATTCCAGACTGTGTTCACTTTGTAGGTAATTTTCTATCTACTTTTCTAGGTCTACACATAATTGATAAAGTTGCATAAAAATGCTTGGGCTTGTTGCAGGGCTGTTTTATATCACTTGTTACCACTTTAAAGTGAAGACAATGTATCATACTGGCCATCAGCTGCCCCCTGGAAACTCCTTTTCTCTCTGATCTAGGCAGATCACTCTTGAAACTCTGAGATGGATGAGCTTCTACTGCAGTCACAGGAGAGGGAAAACATCTCTTCAAGTGCTGCAACAGATGAGATCCATCATGTGGGGGAATGGATTTGACCTTGTCAAGTGGACTAAAGTAATTAATTTAAGAACTCCTAGAGGGAGGCTGTGTTCACAGATCACCAGATTGAACGTGTTCATGCTATGATCACTGCTTCCTTGGAATAGCTTCATTTAGACATTTTCTAGTGATGCTGAAGAAATGAGATTTTATTTTTTTAAATTAAACTGGGTCACATTTTTTGAATATACACAAAAAAATAAAGCAGTGAAAATCACAAGGAGGACTTTAAGTTTAACGTAACCATTGCATTATTTCTATAGAATACAAACAAAGGTGTGTTTTTTTTAAATTATAGTTTGCCTCAGCTGTTGCCAAAAAGAGAGAGTAATGGAGATGTTTAGGGAAGTATTAAAAATCAGCAAAATCCTTATTAAACATTAATTTAAATGATATTGAAAGTTTGTCCTGTTTCTCCCACAAAAAACACCCCAGAATCTTTTATTAAAATTGGACAACGTTGTCTCTGCACATATAGCTACACTCCCAATACAGGTATATGAGCAGAAAAAAAATTGCTTCTTTAAAGAGCAAAAATCAAGTGATAGTAAAAATGTGGCAGGTTGTAGTACTTCTATATTCTAAAACTAAAATTAAAAAACAAAAAAAAAAAGTTTTGGCTTTACATACACTTTACACTTTAACTTGTCTCTAAATCGGACAAATGTGTCATTGGATCAACCACTGGAGTTCTTTGCAGAGGGTATCTTGTGTTAAGGAGAATCCATGATTATTTCCATGTGAGTTTAAAGTAAAAAACTAAATATTTGTAAAGTTTGTACAATAGTGAAAATAGATATCTATGAAAATTGAACAGGTGTTTAACTGAATTTGTATTGAATAGCCTCCATTCATACCTATTTATTTATTAAAGAAGTGCAAAATGCGAAGTGGGTGCAAAGTGCAATACCCATACTAACCAGTTTACTGCAGTCAGACCATAAAAAAAGATAAAGGTTACTTGGCCAGTAATAGATGTTGCTGAACAGTTAGACATGCATGCATAATCCAAATGTATCATGATGTTTTGTTTATCACTTTCTCCTATAAATAGAAGCAGAGGTGGACTGACAACTCATGGGGCACCCGGGCAATAGGGGATCATGGGGCCCCTGTATCCTTACCCAAACTCAAAAAAGCCTATGAAAAAGGTACCAGGGGCATCTCATGGGGCCCCCTACTGACCCCAGGCCCTTGGGCAGTGCCCAAGTTTCCAAATGGTCAGTCCACCCCTGAACAGAAGCATTCTGACCATATAAATGCTCCAGTATAAATCAGTGTCAAAGGAATGGGAGGAAGCATTTGCAAATAGTCCAGGCATCGAGAAAAGAAATAGTGATTGGGAAAGGTTTTTAACTTTGTTGTCCATCATACCAATTCAGCTCAATCATACAATGTTCTATGGAATTGGATAATGAATTGTTGGGAGTTTTGCTGGTTTGCCAAATGTGTGACACAATTCACTCTTCCCTAATAATCTCGAAGATTTTACTAACACGTTATACCCATTTCAGCTTTTAAACATATAGATTTAAAAAATGAAATGCACAAAACCATCTCTAACTTGGTTTTGTCGGGACAGTAAATTAAAAATGTCACTACTAAATCCTTGGAAAATTGCAGAATAGTAAAAGTATTGGAAGTATACTTGCTGAATGCTGAACAACATATAAATCTGCTGTTAGCAGTGGCAGTAAAAGTATCCAGTTTTTTTTTCTAACTGCATAGCAAAACATACTAACCACAGTAGGCTCAAACTGCTGGGAAACTCACCATGTGCCAAGATGCCATAACTCAGGGCTCTCCAATGTTTTATTAAATAATCCAAAATATGTTGACAGCCCAATGCTGCTTTAGCAGACCGAATAAAACTTTAAGCTGCCAGCAACTTTCTGGACAGCTGTCTATAAAAACATACAGTGGATTGGCAACTGATGTGCCAAGCTGGCCAGTAGATTACATTGTAGCAAATGTAACTCATAATGGTGCGATTTAAAAAAATCAGAACCAGTGCTAAAAGTATTTTTAATGATGTCAACTCATTAAAATAGTTTAATTTTGAGTACTGTATAAGCAAAGGGATAGTGACATGAGTAATCCTATTCTGAAACGCTACATCTCTGAGGGTGCTGTACATTTCTAAGTAAAAGGGCATTATTCAGAAGCCTTTCATCAAGATATCCAGGAAGTGGAAGTGAAAAGAAAGTACTTCTCAGTTGCAGACTAAAAATGTTACACAGCTCCCTCTCTTGTTTTTTTTTTTTACTAAATAGCAAGCTATGGGTAACATTATCACTTTCCATCATCCTTGTTCTTGACCGACTGTAAGTAAATCCTTAGTCTTGATGATGATTGGTATGGATTTTAAGGGGGGCCCCGGCAAAGAAAATAAAAAAGGCTTGGGGTTCCCCCCAAATCCATACTAGACCTATATATGAACATGCAACCTGGGTGACAAGGAAAGGGAGGGGCAGTGAGCATGCACCCCCTCTTGAAACATACCAGGCAACATGCTCTCAACTTGGATAGGGTACTTGCCAGGGGTGTTGCCTGGCAAGGCATCATGTCCAAATGTTGATGAGCACAAGGTCCTCTCACCCACAACCCTGGCCTGGAGGATGTGGGGGTCTGTGAGGGGGGTTATTGAGAGCTGGAAGCCACTTTAGGATATGGGGTCACTAGATATCTCCCCTACACACACACATCACTAATTCCTTGTTACTCATATACAAAAAATAAGGCAATATAAACAAACACACAAACACTATTGACTAAGTATTTTATAAAGATCACTTGCATTATAAATGACATTTCCCCACAGTTTTTTTTTTTGCCATTTTTCAAAAATTTTATATAATTGTATCCTTCATATTATCTAGATTTATGATTTGTTGAATAGTTTTAGGTATATGAAAAAGTGAAATCAAAGGTGTAATATTTTCATATTTACTGTGATACTATCCAGATCCCCATTTGTAAAAATGATGTGAGAACAGCTTCCACAGCATTCTGGTTTCAAAAGGAAACTCAAGCAAATTTGTTCTTATATGTTGGTCAGATCATGGCACTATGGTAGATTTTAATAACTCCATAATTTCTTAATTTAATCTTTACCTTAGAGCTAAAATCTTTTCTGTTGTTGACCCACATATTCTCTGCTTGCTTAGACTCCCACACACATACTCAGAGCTCACACACACAGAGCTGAGATGTACTGGAAGAAATCCGGCACACATGCCGACTTCCAAAACAATAAATCTTTCTCTGCCATGCTCCAATCTACCATATTGCAAAACAAGACTGTTCTAAACGTTAATTAATGATGATGACTATTCTGGCTGTGCTGTCTCTTCTCCATATTCATTTCTCATTGCCATGCTGTTCTGCTGCCATGAACTATATATTAGACGCTGGTCATTTTTTTTTACTATCTGTGGGGCAATATAAAATCTAGTCACAATAAGCTGTAAAGAAGTAATTTTTCCCAGCCTACATTTTCATTCAGCACCCAATCACATTAAGTGGACTTTTGAAAAAATTAGAAACATCCCTTGCAGGTGCTCAGATATAGTATTTAAAGTAAAGGATAAACTAAAAACCAAGCCATATGACTCTGCTTTACTCTGAAGGTTCCCATATATAGTATTTTAGAAAATTATAAAAGGAAAAAAGTCTTTCAATTGACTGAATATAGCATACATGATGTGTCAAATTGTAGCACACTGTGCCTGCTATACAACTTTCTTTGGATGAGTGGCTACAACACAAAGAAGTTCAATTAAATCTCTGCTTTGCTCTGCATTGCAGTGAATGAAACATAAGCTTTGGCATCAAAGCATGTGAAAGCTGTAGCCCACATTTCTATGAATAGTTGTTCTCCTGTGATGTCAGGAAGCCTGGGATTTTTAACATATAAGCCAGGTTTGCAGTTAGGGTTGCCTCCTTTTTTTCAAGCCAAACCCAAACACTTTAGTGGTGCACTTTAGTGGTGCACGGCATTTTTTTCTTTTAGTGTACATTTCTAGGGTTGGAAAAGACCAGGGACACCATTGGGTTGCCCAAGAAGAGTAGTAATGTGCGCTGCAGTGAACAGTGGGTGTGGCCAAATTGCCTTAACGGTGGGAGGGGCTTAAAGAGGTATGATTAAATTAAAAAAAAATATTCTTGTACCCATAAAATATGTTTAGCTCGCTTTGCCACAAGTAAGAGTCTCACAGGCATGTATAAACCTCAACACAATAATTAAAAAAATAAAATAAAACTCTTCCATTACATATGATTTTGTGTACACTGAAAATAGTCAGAGAGCTAACATTTTATCTGAGCCTGCCTTAAAGAAAAATTCACTAGAATAGTCATGAACTGCTTAGCAACGAGCAACAGTTAAGACAATGAACACTTTGGAGAGAAGTATGTAATGTGTAATATAGTGTATGTAGTGTAGGAGTGTGTAATGTACAATATAGTGCATTTAGTGCAGAAGTCTGTAGGAGGAGTGTATAATGTACAATATAGTGTATACAGTGTAGGAGGAGAGTGTAATGTACAATATAGTGTATACAGTGTAGGAGGAGTGTGTAATGTACAATGTAGTGTATACAGTGTAGGATTGTATAATGTACAATATAGTGTATACAGTGTAGGAGGAGTGTGTAATGTACAATATAGTGTATACAGTGTAGGAGTGTGTAATGTACAATATAGTGTATACAGTGTAGGAGTGTGTAATGTACAATATAGTGTATACAGTGTAGGAGGAGAGTGTAATGTACAATATAGTGTATACAGTGTAGGAGGAGAGTGTAATGTACAATATAGTGTATACAGTGTAGGAGGAGTGTGTAATGTACAATGTAGTGTATACAGTGTAGGAGTGTATAATGTACAATATAGTGTATACAGTGTAGGAGTGTGTAATGTACAATATAGTGTATACAGTGTAGGAGGAGTGTGTAATGTACAATATAGTGCATACAGTGTAGGAGTGTATAATGTACAATATAGTGTATACAGTGTAGGAGTGTATAATGTACAATATAGTTTATACAGTGTAGGAGTGTATAATGTACAATATAGTTTATACAGTGTAGGAGGAGTGTGTAATGTACAATATAGTGTATACAGTGTAGGAGGAGTGTGTAATGTAAAATATAGTGTATACAGTGTAGGAGGAGTGTATAATGTACAATATAGCGTATATAGTGCAGGAGTGTGTAATGTACAATATAGTGCATTTAGTGCACAAGTCTGTAATGTACAATACAGTGTATATAGTGCACGTGTGTGTAATGTACAATATAGTGTATACAGTGTAGGAGTGTGTAATGTACAATATAGTGTATACAGTGTAGGAGTGTGTAATGTACAATATAGTGCATACAGTGTAGGAGTGTATAATGTACAATATAGTGTATACAGTGTAGGAGTGTATAATGTACAATATAGTTTATACAGTGTAGGAGTGTATAATGTACAATATAGTTTATACAGTGTAGGAGGAGTGTGTAATGTACAATATAGTGTATACAGTGTAGGAGGAGTGTGTAATGTAAAATATAGTGTATACAGTGTAGGAGGAGTGTGTAATGTACAATATAGCGTATATAGTGCAGGAGTGTGTAATGTACAATATAGTGCATTTAGTGCAGAAGTCTGTAATGTACAATACAGTGTATATAGTGCACGTGTGTGTAATGTACAATATAGTGTATACAGTGCAGGAGGAGTGTGTAATGTACAATATAGTGTACAGTATATAGTGCCAGAGTGTGAAATGTACAATATAGTGCATTTAGTGCAGAAGTCTGTAATGTACAATATAGTGTATATAGTACAGGAGGCGTGCGTAATGTATAATATAGGTATAATATAGTGTATATAGTGCAGGAGCATGTAATGCTTGAGGGGGGATCTCCTCAAACATTACATAATCTCCTGTAATTTTGGGGTTGATGGGGGAGGGTCTCCTGGTGTAGTTTGGGTAAGAATTGGGGAGACCCCTGGTGTATTCAATATGGGGAAAGGGGGCTGTAGTATTGGGGTAAGTGATCTCCCAGTGTGTATTGTATTATCCTGGTGGGTGGAGGTAATCCCTTGCAAGTACATTGCCCAGTAGGTGACACAGAGTTTGGTAGGTGCTCACAGTCCTGCTGGGCTGTGTGGTGTTTGGTCCCCCAGCAGTCCCTGGTTCGGTGGGTAGAAGTCTCTCCCAGAATGCCGCCCCGCTGCTCACCTGGAAATTATCCCTTCACACCTCCAGTGTGTTCCTGCCCCTCTCTGGGTGTCTCAGCCCCACCCTCTGGGTGTATAATAGAAAGGGACGGGCTCTCCTGGTCCCCCAGCTCCCCACTATCTCCTCAGCCCAGACAAGTGTGGGTGACCACCACTCACCCCAAAGCATTTTTAATGTTCCAAACAAAGACTTCTGTCCTGGTTTAAGGCAGATTGAAACCAGGACACATGATTCTAAAACACAGACTGTCCTTCTGAATCCCAGATAGGTGGCAACCTTAGCTCTGCCAGGGGCAGGCCAATAGACACATAATTGTTCCCCATTCAACCAGGTTGGGTGAAGAATTTATTGTGTGTGCCAACTTGAAGCAGAACTGAACGCAGGAAAATATGAAAGTTGGCAGTTTTGGACAAAGGCATCCTGTGTCTCTTCTGAAAAATAAAAGCTTCCTTTTCTTTTTTACTAGCAAATGTTTTTTGAAAGAATAATGTCTGCTTCAGATAGGAGAAGGAAGAAAACTGTAAGTGTTGGAACATGGAAACTTAAAGCGGGGAGAAGGTCATGAGCTGTGCAGTACCTTTTCTGGGCATGGCATGACTGTAATGTGTCCGGGTTTCAGGCAAGCTGAAATCTGGACACATGATTCTAAATGGGTGGCAACACTATAACTGCCAGCATGAGTGAACTTCCAATAAACAATAACAGTGTTAATAAGGGTACATTGATCGCTTCTAATTATATTTTTCTAAAGTTCAGCTTTGAAAAAAAAAAATCCATTTATACTTCTCATATGCATATACATATGCATTTTTTGCAGGAAATATTTCAGCAGGGACCAGCCGAATTTCAATTAATGTATTGGCAAGGTGGTTGTACAGAAGTTGATTTACCAATTACCCTCTGTACAACTGCCCTGTTGGAAAATTTCTGCTTGCTATAGCCAGCAGAGCTGATCAATGTATTCTGACAGTGGGGAAGTCTCCCCACTGTCGGAATATTGAATGTGTGGATGGGGGATTCAAGTTTTTTTTTAAATTTAACCTGCTGGTTGAATAAAAAAAATTAATCATCTACGGGCTGCCTTACCTATTGTTTAACATTTTCTGTTGTAACTATTAGACATGATCACAGCTACAGTATATGTTTACAGTGGTTCATTCTTCTTAAACCTTTCAAACTTTGCAGTTTTTTATGAACTTCTAAAGCAATGTGACACTTAGTACAGTATGTGCATGTACAATGTATTTTTTGTAGTACATGAAAAAAAATACTGCTTGCTGCAGTAACCACTTCAGTGCTGGAAGACTTTCCCTCTATGACCAGGCCATTTATTGCTATCTGCACTGCACTATTTTACTGGTAATTGCCTGGTCATGAAACGCTATACCCAAACAAAATGTATCATTTCCAATAAAAAAAATGTAACAAAATCTTATTTTTTCATAACGTTTGGCCAAAATGTGTTCTACTACAAGTCTTTGGTAACAAAAAATCCCAACAAGTGTATATTGATTGATTTGTGTGAAAGTTATAGCATCTACAAACTATGGTATATACAGTATATTGGAATTTTCTTTTATTCTACTAAATAGCAGAAATAAGCGACTTATAATAGGACTGCAAAAGTGCAACGGGCAATCTGACACTAACTGATGCTCTGGGGAACTGACTAACTGCCACTGACATTACCAGTGACATTAATACAGTAATCAGAGATATGTTCTGTCACTGTACTCATGACACTAAGAAAGGGTTAAAATCTAGGGCAATCAAGGGGTTAACTGTGTGCATAACTATGTGTAATATGTGTAAAAGTGTGCTGCTTTTACTAAGAGAGCTTTTTGTTTTTCATCTCTGCTTTGCCGGGATGAAAAACAGAGAGATCATCCCTCTGTACAGAGCTCTGTGTCATTAATCACAGGCTCTGGGCTTTAATTGTACACAAAGCTGATTAGCAGGTCCGGGCCATGAATAATTGGCCACGGCTTGCTGACAGACACAGTGGGTGTTGGTGGGTGGGGTGGCCCTCAGGCGCGTGCCCCATACCCTGAAGCATGCAGCGACGTACCAGTACGTCACTGCCTGCATGGGCTGCTTGTTCACAGTACAGTGCAGTTGGGCAGTCCAAAATCGGGTAAAGCAGTTTATGCCAAAATGTCTATTCCATAGAAAGGCATTTTACGGAAGTAATACGCTATAAATCACTATTAAGACATATTAAAAATGCAGAAAAGTAATTGTAACCCAAGCAACCCTTAGACATAAAATGGTGCTCAAGTCATTATGTACTAATTATATACTAAGCATGTATGAATGTCTCAGAGCAGCACACATAAAATGCATTGAGAAGGCCTTATTTTGGAACAGCAACACAGATCACATGGGACGATCCATCTTGGAGAACTAAAATTGAGATTTAACAGCCACAGGACATCTAAAGAGGTTATTGGTCGCCTGCAGGGATAGGTTTATCTCAAATGCTAGGTCATCCCTAGCCTGTGAGCAACTATAGACTAACTCTGGCCACATATCTTATGGTATAATTCTTTTTGCCCTGGACAGCAATAATTCTTAAATGGTGCTGGATGGTTAACTTGTTCAGAGGTAGAATCACTTCCACCTGCTTCACATGTTAAATGTCCAACATTTAGTAGATCAGTGACCATATTCAAGAGACATTTTTGTGAATTATGTAGTAAGGGATCAAGAATATGGTTGCAATCTATCTATCTATCTATCTATCTATCTATCTATCATATGTATCTTCATCTTTTTAGTGCATAGAACACACGAAAAGTGCCCAAATATTTCCTTTTATGTGATCTGAAAATATCATGAATAGGGCTGAGCTTTGAGTTTGGGTTGATTGTGTGTTGAAACCAAACCCTTGCTGTTCGAGGTTTGCTTAGAAAATTATTTCACATTCTTTGCATTGTCTTCATCTTTGTAAGTCCTTTGTTGTTGTGTTTCTTGGCAAAATGCATATTCCTCCAGAACTTGGGATCCACCCCCTTGAGAGACTCATATTTCTGAGATTTGGGCTAATTGATTCCATTCTGTCCCATTTGCTAGGCTGGTTGTGGGTGGTGTGGTTCTTGGACTTTGCCACTATGGATTTCCAATACCTTCCAGGACCAGAAGGAAGGCAAATTAATCTTGAAAAAAAAAAAGTAAGATTTGGCAAATTTTAGGATGGGTTTGGGAAATGGCCTGCAAATTAAACACAGACTGATTCACTCATCACTAGTCATAAAATGTTGTAATATTTCAATCTATACAGTCATTCATTAATTATATAGTGTGATGAAGACATTCATTTCCTGTGTTTCCATAACTTTGAAGCAAATTCAAGTTCATACAAAATATGACCCAGTTGTTTTCTTTTTAAATTTATGTATATGTTTGTATAACCCCCAAGTCTCATCTTCTTTTAAAAGGATGTCCTTTTGTAGGATTTATTAACCAAGGATTTAAAAAGTTTCATCTTTCTTGTACTATGAAATAGCTTATGAGACATGGGGGCAACTTGAAAAGAAATTAGAAATTTTGTTCTGTGTGTGTGGGACAGAAATTGAACTTTAGTTAAAAGAAGAACTTCTATGGGATGGATTTGTCATCTGGAAAATATATGTGATGATGAACATTTGCATCTAAAATGCTTTGTCTTCATAGAGAAGCAGTTTGCCATAGGATGTCGATATAGTGTAAAGTATACCCAATCACCTCTGTAGGCCTTGGATCATTGCAAGATGAAAAACTGAAGACCTGCTACTAGGATCATCTGTGCAGTTCATGTGCCCATCACTGAAGAACATTTCCCTGTCATTGGGAAATAATGAATTGTGTTAAAAAAAATTAGCACTCATGTGGATACTATGTTAATAGACTTCTGAAACATTCTTCAAGGAATAACTCTAGACTGAACATAAAGATATATTATAAATACAAAGCCCATAACACAATGCATTTCAAGTGCCACTGGTAATGCAATTTTCTCACAGGTCTTTGGAAATAACATATGTTGGTTCCATTGCTAGCTGCTCAGTTATCTATTAGCACAAACTATAGGGTTTTGACTTAATGCATTTCAAGTGTTTTGCACCCTCATTATGAATGAGCTGCCAGCTGAGCCAAAACCTAGGTTAGAACTGAATTTCATCTCTCAATGATGTGATTAACAAAGTATTTACAGTATAAGTTCTTTTGGGGGGTTTTCCATTTTGTTAAAGAGGGCTTCAAGATCCTGATAATGGCCCATAAAAGGCCCCTATAACCATCAGGATAGCGTTCTGGGGAGGAGGTACAGTATGTTGAGCTTGTGTGACTTAGTTTGGTTAATTAGGGGGCCATATATGTATTCTCTTCTTTTTTAAGGGGTCTGGAATAGATTTTTAGGACTCAAAGTTTCTGGTATGAAATTGGGGGGAGGCATGCTTTTTATTTTTTGTTTTGTTTTGTTCGAGGTCCCCCTTGACAACCATACCATACTCTCATCAAGAATAAGAGTCTAGTATGTATTTTAGGGGAAACCCCAGCATCTTTTTTGTGGGATCCTCAATTAACATATATACCAGCCCCTCATCTAGGATGAGGGTCTGGTATAGAAGCAAACAATTGTATCTTGCTTTGTTTACAAACAAAATTAGGCTGCTGGGAGATGCCATTTACCTGCAAAAAAAATGCATTTCACTTTTCTTTTAAATGTGACTTTTGCTGCAGTAGGTTGTATACATGATACAGATGTGTCACTTCACAGACAGGTTAAAGGGATCCCCAGGCATGTTATTTAAATGAATTTTTTATGTTGCCCTTAAATCAATTTCAAAATATTTGCTTCCTGCCAAACAATATTTTTATTTTTGTTCTGCTTTAGTACATGTTTCCCAGGGCAGAGCCCAGCCTCCCATGTTATTTGTTTGACAACCCCTTGCCTATTAGCCAACAAAATGTCTCTTAGGGCTAGTTTACATGTTCTTCAAAATGTGGCTTTGGACACGCTTTTTAAAGTGCTCTGAATGCCAATCAAAGCCCCTTCACCAAATAAATGGTTAGCTTACAATCCTGTGCACATGTTGCTTTTGCTGTGCTTTGCTTACAAAATTACACCCCCGTGTTGCTTTCATGGTGCTTCAAAGCATCTCCAAAGCCTCCAAAGAAGTCTATGACAAAGCTCAGTTGCAGCACCTGTAGCTTTTGAGAGGCTTTTATTCAGCTTTAGCTTCTCTTTGTCTTGGAGGTATTGCAAGTATGAGATTTCCGAGGAAGCACTGGAAAACCAAATAGTTAAACTTTCCACCCAGATTTAAAGCTAATAGAGCTACAGATAGACTTTCAAATGCAAAATATGTGTACTACTGAAGGAAAACAATATACTGAAAATAAATTTAATATGTATATATATATTATATGAAAGGCTATTCTGTCTGCGTATCCTGTCTTCCTTTTCACTGGATAACAGGTTATGGTTTCAGAAGTAATGTAACATATACAGTTGTGTCCAAAATTATTCAACCCCCACTGAAATTGAGTGTTTTGGCCAGTTTGACATTGCTTTTGATCATTCAGTCATCTTGCTTACATTTACATTAAAGAGGCACTTGTAGGTCAGACAAATATAACATAACAGTTATAATGAAATAACCACAAATGTCTTTTCTGTGCTCACAGCATTATCAGTTTTATTCAACCCCCAAGTGACATTCAATCTTAGTACTTAGTACAGCATCCTTTTACAGTTATAACAGCTTTTAAACGTGAAGCATAGCTTGACACAAGTGTCTTGCAGCGATCTACGGGTATCTTCGCCCATTCTTCATGGGCAAAGGCCTCCAGTTCAGTCACATTCTTAGGCTTGCGCACTGCAACTGCTTTCTTTAAGTCCCACCAGAGGTTCTCAATCGGATTTAAGTCTGGTGACTGCGATGGCCACTCCAAAATGTTCCAGCCTTTCCTCTGCAACCATGCTCTAGTGGACTTGGAGGTATGCTTGGGATCATTGTCCTGTTGAAAGGTCCAACGTCTCCCAAGCCTCAGGTGTGTGACGGACTGCATCACGTTTCCATCCAATATCTCCTGGTACTGAAGAGAATTCATGGTACCTTGCACACGCTGAAGCTTCCCTGTACCTGCAGAAGCAAAACAGCCCCAAAGCATGATTGACCCTCCACCATGCTTCACAGTAGGCAAGGTGTTCTTTTCATCATAGGCCTTGTTCTTCCTCCTCCAAACATAGCGTTGATCCATGGGCCCAAACAGTTCTAATTTTGTTTCATCAGTCCACAGAACACTATCCCACAACTTTTGTGGTTTGTCCACATGGCTTTTGGCATACTGCAGTCGACTCTTCTTATTCTTTGGAGACAGCAAGGGGGTACGCCTGGGAGTTCTGGCACGGAGGCCTTCATTACGCAGTGTGCGTCTTATTGTCTGGGCTGAAACTTCTGTACCCACATCTGACAAATCTTTTCTCAGTTCCTCAGCAGTCACACGGGGACTTCTCTCCACTCTACGCTTCAGGTAGCGCACAGCAGTCGAAGTCAGCATCTTCTTTCTGCCACGACCAGGTAGCGTTTCAACAGTGCCCTTTGCCTTGAATTTGCGAATGATGCTTCCTAAGGTGTCTCTTGGTATGTTTAACATCTTTGCAATCTTCTTATAGCCATTGCCCTTCCTGTGAAGAGAAATCACCTCTTCTCTTGTCTTCCTGGACCATTCTCTTGCCTTCACCATGTTTGTAACCACACCAGTAAATGTCTAGAAGGAGCTGAGTATCACAGTCATTTTAAAGCTGCCTAATTGGTGCTTATTATGCTTGATTGCTGCTCGGTGACATCCACAGGTGTTTTCAATACCTGATGGAAAGCACCTGTATGAACCTCTGTTCTTCAGAGTGGTAGTCTTTAAGGGGTTGAATAATTGTGGCAATGAAGAAACCACATAAGAACCATTTACTACTGTATTACATAAACAATTGATGTCATTTTAGTTGCATTTGGGTAGTTACAACGTCCTTGTAGGATTTGATTCTGAATACAATTCCAAATGTACACTATAGTCCCTAAACCCCTTTACAGCATTGGGGGTTGAATAATTTTGGACACAACTGTACTGTGTTTCTAGCTCATTTACTGCATAGTTAAAGGTTTGTGGACACCTGACCATAATACCTAGATCAGCTTTTTAGACATCCCATTCCAAATCATAGGTATGTTGCTACTTAAGCCTCCCCACCCCCGCTTTGGGGATTTAATAGCCTCCATTCTTTTGGGAAGGCGTTCCATGAGATTGTAGAGTGTTTTTCATATTGCACGACAACAGCTGGCTCTCGGAAAGATGCCACCGGCAGTCACTTCTGGTTCATGTGTATATATTCTGGGAGTGTCTGGTGCAGACATCACATCCGGTGTGCAGTGTGAAGCAGCATAAAGAAGAGCGGAGTCCTAATCAGAGCAGAGCAGTTGGCACACATGGTGAGCAACATGGGAACACTATAGCAGAAGGTGAGCAGGGACTGGATAGAGAGGACTGCACGGCAGAGGATCAGCAGAGCTGGGGGGAGAAGAAGAAACTAGCAATGTCACACATGCTGCACAAAGTGGGAGCAATATAGCAGGAGGTGAGCGGGGACCAGAGAGAGAGGAGGAAGAGCAAACCAGAGGATCAGCAGATCTGAGGGTTGCTACTGAGTGGGGGATCAGCAGAGCTGGGGATTACAACTTAGTGAGGAATCAGCAGAGCTGGGAGTACTACTGAGCAGGTCATCTGCTGAACAAGGGTATTAATAAGCTGGTAATATGCTGAACGAGGTTACCAATGACCTGGGAATCTGCTAAACAGGGGTAGTAATGAGCTAGGGATCTGCTGAATGGGGCTATTACTGAACTTCTACTGGGCCCCTTTAAAACAAATAGAAAATCAACTCCATTAAAATCCTGTATAATAAATAATAATAATAATATTTCATGTACACCTAGTTTTAGTGAAAGGCTACCCACTTGGTGTCAGAGCAGGTGGTAAGCAGGCCTAAAAAAGGAACAGAGGGGGACAGCAGTCACCATGAATGTTTATTGAGTGAAACTACAGTTCCTGGCAAAAAACCCTGTACTTTTCTGCAGATATAAGGGTGAAAAAACACCCCAAAACATTAAAGAGAAAGAAAGAACTCCCCCATAGAATAAGGATCAAGCAGCTACAATAATGTTTATACAGTAAATGTAAGTTCCATTTGCATACATACTTAAGTACTTTATATATATAAACTGTTTATGTTATTTGACAATATCTTTGAATATAAAAAAAGCAACCTAGTTAGTTCTTCTCTAAGTTACTTCTATATGTC
The DNA here is from genome assembly GCF_062004578.1 of Staurois parvus. Lineage (NCBI taxonomy): Eukaryota > Metazoa > Chordata > Amphibia > Anura > Ranidae > Staurois > Staurois parvus. Next base: position 23,088,918 of record NW_028317821.1, read on the forward strand.
ATTATATTTAATTTATGCAGATGTCTCATGTCAAGCTCTAATCTTGCACCACACGTTTGTGCTGCAGACTAGGCACTTGATCCCAGGGTTAAAGGTCATTTGGCTCTTGACTAATGTACCTCATTAAAGGAGAGAAGGAAAATGACTTTGGCAATCTCGGTGCTGTGAAATATAACAGAGCTGTTTTTTAATCACTTTGAACGGCTTTTACAAACTGCAGGAAACACAAAGCTTCCAAGCATTTCAAGAAAAATCAATTTCTTGTACTCTAGGAACCTTTTCTAATTGCTAAACATAATTGGCTCACTAGTGCTTCTGTTTATTCTGACACATTTCAACTGATTTCCATAAAGAACGTTTAATTCATTTTGAACCATTGCTGACTTACTGAATTAGGACATTTAGAACCTATAGAATTCAATACTGCTTGCAATTTGCCAGACCAAACAACTCCCAAAATCTAAAAGTAGACCTATTATCTACCTTTCTTAACAAAGCATAAAACTGGCCATTGTCATGAGGTGGTGACCAGAAGCTCTGTGATTCTCATGGTCCATTTTTACCATGATCGTGATATAAACATGCGCACTTGGCTGAAATTTGTACTTAGGCCGTAAGTAGACATATCTTGCATCAGTCTTATATTGAAGGAAGAAAAATAAATGGCCAAGAAACTCCAAATTGGACAATGGATTGGTATGTCAAGGGATGTATTTGGTTGAATCAGACAATAATCCAGTCATACTTATGGATACTTTTAAAACTTAAGGTAAGGTGCTAAGGGCACCAACATGTGACTAAAACAATGTTATTTTTTATGCTAATACATGTTATGTTATTAGAAAAAGTATTTGGTCACCGTGATGTTACCAATGGTTGAGAAAGAGAACTCGAGCCCTGATAGCATCTAAACCTTAACACACTGAATAGATCGTTGCTACACTACAAATTTTGGATTCAAGCAGTGCTGTTGGCTGCTATGTGAACATTCATATTAAATGATATTAGATTAGATTATAGTAATAGTAAAACAGCTATATGCACCACTGAAATAAATACTGTACATGCTTACAGCTTTTCTTATCAACGGATTTAAATTCTGTTTTGCAAATGAGAACAAAAGAGCACAAACCTTGTGCATTACCTCAGCAAAAAATTAAAATTTTATAAAATAGGATGTATACTCACAAACGTAGCAGTATAAAACACATATCATCAGAGCTCTGATGAAGAGGGGATCTCCCTATGAAACGTGTCAGCTGTACTCTGAATGTCTCCCATTTTGGTAGGACTCGCACGTGTCTCCTACTCCAGTGTTCCAATTTTGCTTTAGTAAATGACTTCACCTGGCCAACAATTGTGAGTCTTTAAAACCACATATGAGCTAGGCCAGACATTTTAAAGTTTGGTCCTCCTTCCAGAGCATCCTAGACCTTAGTTGTGCAGTTCTTTAGCACTGCTTGCAAGTACTGTAGTCAGGGGCGAACTGACAACTCATGGGGCCCCCGTGTCCTTGCGCAAACTCAAAAAAGCCTATGAAAAAGGTACCAGGGGCATCTCATGGGGCCCCCTACTGACCCTGGGCCCTCGGGCAGTGCCCAAGTTTCCAAATGGTCAGTTTGCCACTAACTGTAGTGATACTTGTCAGAAATCAAAGGACTAATTTCCAATACAATCCAGCCTTTCTTTGGGTAACTTGAAGACTGGTTTAAATTTTCTGTGGCCTTTTAGAATTCAATAATGTACTCAAATTCAGGCTGTATGTACTCTACATCTTTATGCTGTGTTAAAATGAATCTAAATGAAAATGTGCCAAAGTGTCCCTTGTGTTCAGCGGTAATAAATCTCCTAGATATTAGACTGTAATACCCAGCTGACTTGTGAAGCTGACAGATATTCAATGCAGTATTTGGAATAGTGAATGAGACACAAATATGTTTGAAGTGAGTATGTAGTCTGTGTACAGCCACTTCTGTTGTTTAACCACTTCAAGTCACTTTCACCCCCTTCCTGTCCAGGCCAATTTTCAGCTTTCAGTTCTATCACACTTTGAATGACAATTGAGCGATCATGCAACACTGTACCCATATTCATTTTTTTGCATTTTTTTGAGACAGATAAAACTTTATTTTGGTGGCATGTATTCACCACTGGGATTTTTATTTTTTTTGCTATATAAATGAAAAAGTCCAAAAAGTTTGAAAAAAGTGTTTTTCTTATAACATTTTGCAAATTTCTTTATAAATCTTGGCCAAAATGTATTCAGTTATTTTTTTAGTAAAAAAAATAACACAAATTAGTTTATAACCAAAAATTATAATTATTTTAACATTATTTTAACATTGTTTTTTTTTTTTTATATTATTTGTTTTTTTTGTAACATACTGTCCCCCTAGCAATACAGAGTCACCATAGTGACACTGTACTACTTGTGGGGGGTGATGAAGATTTTTGTTTTACACTGATTGCTTTTACACCCATAAAGGCTGTAAAATCAATCATTTCTCCTTCTCTCTGGCTGCATTCTTGGAGCTATTGAGAAATACTGTGAGAGCTGTAATTGGTCACAGCTTGTCACATGGTACAAGGCTGTTGTGAAAAGCCTTGTACCATGTAACCTCTTTGATCATTCACAGATTTCACAAGTAGTAAGCAATGATGTCAGAAGTGACATCTTGCTTACTACTACTACTATTCATGTGATTATTGATTGGTGATCAGTGATCACATGATCGGGACCTCACACAAAGGTCCCATACAGAGATTGATGTTCCGCTGTGTCCTCCGAACACAACAGGCACCGGATCGCGGTTCAGCGCGCTCCCAGGAAGTACGCATAGGCTGTGAATGCAAGTGCCATTTATAAATGGCAACCCGCTCCTGCACTGCTCCCATCTGGCCTTTTATGTACATGGTAGGTAATACACGATTAGTCTGCTAGCCCATTATGACATTAATATTGTTGATCCAATCTTGAATTTAATAACATAACACTAAAAGTACTTTTTAACTGCCAGCAGTGTAAGTCCCTAAATTTGACCAGGTAGCAGTCTCTGTACAGCAGAGATGGAGTGTGAGAGGAAGCAGCAGCCCAAAAAACAATCAGCTAATTTGCTGTCAAGAAGCATGCTGACAGTAGGAGAAAACAGTGACATAGAGTTGAACTCATCACTGCAGTTGATTTACTAAAACTGGAGAATGCAAAATCTAATGCAGCTCTGCATAGAAACCAGTTGGCTTCCAGATTTTTTGGTTGAAGCTTAATTGAACAAGCTGAATTTAGAAGCTGATTAACTATCATGCACAGCTGCACCAGATTTTGCACTCTCCAGTTTAGTAAATCAACTTCACTATGTTGCTTCTCTTTTGCTATCCAGTAACAGGCTGGGACGGGTCTAGGACAATCTCAGATAAAGTTGTATTGATGCTCGCCGAGTGGCCATTAGACTGATATTTGGTCACCGTGATGTTACCAATGGTTGAGAAAGAGAACTCGAGCCCTGATAGCATCTAAACCTTAACACATTGAATAGATCGTTGCTACACTACAAATCCAGGATTCAAGTAGTGCTGTTGGCTGCTATGTCAACATTCATATTAAATTATATTATATTAGATTATAGTAATAGTAAAACAGCTATATGCACCACTGAAATAATTACTGTATATGCTTACAGCTTTTCTTATCAACGGATTTAAATTCTGTTTTGCAAATGAGAACAAAAGAAAGAGCACAAACCTTGTGCATTACCTCAGCAAAAAATTAAAATTTATTAAAATAGGATGTATACTCACAAACGTAGCAGTATAAAACACATATCATCAGAGCTCTGATGAAGAGGGGATCTCCCTATGAAACGTGTCAGCTGTACTCTGAATGTCTCCCATTTTGGTAGGACACGCACGTGTCTCCTACTCTAGTGTTCCAATTTTGCACTGTAAATTTACATTTTTTACTGAGGTAATGCGCAAAGTTGGTGCGCTTTCTTTTGTTCTCATTTGCAGTATTGGTCGGGCTCCCCCAGCCTTGTTTAAGAGCTGCACAACCTTTGATCCATTGGTGGATGAACTCCCATAGAGGTTGATCCATCCACCTATTTCTGATCTGGGTCCCTGAGCGCAGGAGGTGGTGTTTCTGCTTTCTTTAAATTCTATTTTACCAGTGTTGTAATTTTCACAAATTTTTCACCCTGCATTGGCAAACAGGTGGCATGGGTTTCCTCCGGGTACTCCGGTTTCCTCCCATACTCTAAAGACATGCAGGTAGGTTAATTGGATCCTGTCTAAATTGTCCACAGTATGTGTATGTATGAATGTGAGTTAGGGACCTTAGATTGTACACCCCTTGAGGGTTAGGGACTGATGTGAATGTATAATATATATATATATGTAAAGCGCTGAGCAAAATTTACGGCGCTATATAAGTACCTGAAATAAATAAATACATTTATATTTTCGTATTAAATTCATCTTCCTGGAATAGAAGTTTAGCTTTCTATGTCACTTCTGCACCTCCAGTTTCCTAATTATAGATCAACATAGAGGTTGCTTCATCTCATGCATTAAGCTAAGGGAATTTTCACTCAGTTTAGTGAATATGGTGGAGCTATACTGAATTCAATCATCCACTTTTGCAAGCAAAAAAATAAATTTTTTTGGCAAATTTACTTTGCAGATAATTGGGTATTCAAAGTGAACACAGTTTTGCCTCATTCACTTTGCAAAGTGAACTTTTTCTACTGCTTTAGTAAGTAAACTCAATATAATCACCATCTCTGCTATGAAAGCAGGGAGCTGACCCAGAAGTCTTTAAAGCTGATTTATGAAGCAGTAATACTAAATTATCAGAGTCATATCCTGACTTGCAGAGGTGAGCATATATCTCAAGAATGGCTGGCAAAATATAAAAATCCTTTGCTAGGTAGAATAGTAACATGTTAGTATTTCAACCATGAATTGAGCTGATTGTCTGGAGGTCTGGAGTCCATCAGTGTAACTTTCAAAACCTGACCCCTTCCAGGGCAGTACATGAGGTTGAAGACCCCATACGTCACCCAAGACAACAACAGTAACAAAAAAAACATAAAAAGTAGGATAATTAAATAAACAAGACAATAATATTGGAAAGGGTTAAGCCGCAGCCCATTACTGGGGTTAAAAAAATATTAATTGAACCAGTAAAACTTTATATAATATTAATAACTATAAACCAAATTAAAATGTTTAAATAAATACCAAACATTGAGCTTCCAAGACAACAAAACATAACCAGTTCATTAAAGTATTTTTTCACACTGTCCCAACAATATTCCCAACAAAGGATAGCTGTGACTAAGGGAGTGAGGGCAGGATAGCTCAGGTGACTGAAAATGAATGAGCCTCAGAAGCAAAAATATTTAAAGGTGAGTCAGATCCACAACTGATTGCCAGGTTATCTCTCCAAATGTCCAGGGCCAATATGAGCTGAAGGATACCGACAGATCTTCCCAGTGACAGCTGATAAAAAAATCCCTACCTGGAGACAGCCAACAAGGGTGACCTGAAACAGACAAAATGGAGAGCCAGAAACTGCCCAATACAAAATCCTTAGAAACTGCCTAAATTCAGCTTTGTGATTTTGTGACCCTAACATACTCAGCTTACCATTGCACTCCCACCTCTGCAAAGATGAAAATACCCAATATTTGCAGGTATGGAAGGGTATGTGATTCAAGCTCCTTCTACTCTTGTAATTGGGATGGTGTTTAGCCTAAAGCAGGCCACAGATGGTGTGATTTTCTTTCCTGCAACCACTGCTGGCAGGAAAGAAAATCACTTGATTCCCCCACTAACACAGACAGTATTAATGGGGGAATCCCTCTCGCAGAGCTATTGTGTTCCCGCAGCAGCAAGGGGAGCATGGGGAGCCATTCCTGCCAGGAGAACACAGTGATTATTTCTAGCAGCTATAGTCTATAGCAATAATTCCGTGATAGAAATCTGACATGCTGGTTTTACACTGGTCGATCGATAGATCATCTTGGGTATAGTCAGTCTGCTGTCAGGAGCATGTAGTGATCCTGCTCCATCACAGCTGCTGGTCTCTTTCCAGCATCCTGATTTTGGTTGTATTACATTATCCCTGTCTGTCCACCTGCAAAGTGGCTTATGTGTCCAGTCTCTGGGTCGAGATCAAATCTGATTTAAGCCAGCCAAGCCTGCAGTCTCATACTTGTGATATTGCATTTGTAACATGTGCTCCAAACTCCCTGTTTCTCTGCTTAGCTCTGCTAGTTTGAATTTCCTCATTGATGACCTTTAACTGTCTTTTGACTACAGATTTGACCCTGACTATTCTGAACCTTGCCTGCCTTGAACCTGGACTGTCATTGAACCACTTTGCCTGTCTGCCAGACCTTAGTACCTGCTTTCTATGCTTTTGCATCTGCCCCAGAGTGGTATCTAAGCACTATAGAATTGTGTATAAGTACTGAGGTAACCAAGTACCTGTAGACTTGCTTGCCTTATGAGAAAGGGGGCTTCTATTGGTGAAGAACACAGAAGCTAGCTATAGTGTCTGACCACCTGCGTTAGGGGAAACCATGACACCTACCCAATATGGATCAAATCTTGACCAGTCTCTGCTGCACCAGCCAAGATTCCAACCATCTATGGCTGGCCCAACACTATCACATTTGATGTGGAAACAGTTCTCAGCCCAATGTAAACCTGGCTAGAGTGCCTCATCGGGCTTCCTCTCCTCCCTTTCAGCACCTGAAAGGCCAGGTAGGGAAGTGAAACACAGGCTACACATGTACTGCTAAGGAATATGCATTAAAGCACACCTGTTACTTTTCTCTGCATGGGCCCATGTTTGCTTTAAGAGTGTGTAAAAAATATAGCCAGAATATGAATACAGTAAGCCAAAAATGAGATCTATGATATGCAAAAATATAATAATAAGCAAGAAAAAAAACAGTAAATGCAGAAACAGAAGGCTAATTTTTTTTAAACTAATCCTATTCTAAATTATTCAAACTTTAGTGTCAATAAAGTTCTAGAAGTCTTTACCTTGAAGTGAATTTTTGTAAAATGTGGAAAATCTTTAATATTATAAGACAAGTTTACTGTTCTGTCTAAAAAGGCTTTTCTATATCATTGGGAATTTTCCTGATATTTTTCAGAAATAAGAGCAATTTTAAACTCATTGATTACACAGGTGAAGTTTTTACTGTGCTTCCTGTTTATGTTTAAAGTCAACTGCCACATTTTCTCAGTTTTGATATAAAATATAAGAAACTATAATGTGCATCTGTTTTCACACAATAATTAAAACAAGGGGCATTGAAGCTTTAGTAAATGACTTCACCTGGCCAACAATTGTGAGTCTTTAAAACCACATATGAGCTAGGCCAGACATTCTAAAGTCTGGTCCTCCTTCCAGAGCATCCTAGACCTTAGTTGTGCAGTTCTTTAGCACTGCTTGCAAGTACTGTAGTCAGGGGCGGACTGACAACTCATGGGGCCCCCGTGTCCTTGAGCAAACTCAAAAAAGCCTATGAAAAAGGTACCAGGGGCATCTCATGAGGCCCCCTACTGACCCTGGGCCCTCGGGCAGTGCCCGAGTTTCCAAATGGTCAGTTCGCCCCTAAATGTAGTGATACTTGTCAGAAATCAAAGGACTAATTTCCAATACAATCCAGCCTTTCTTTGGGTAACTTAAAGACTGGTTTAAATTTTCTGTGGCCTTTTAGAATTCAATAATGTAATCAGATTCAGGCTGTATGTACTCTACATCTTTATGCTGTGTTAAAATGAATCTAAATGAAAATGTGCCAAAGTGTCCCTTGTGTTCAGCAGTAATAAATCTACTAGATATTAGACTGTAATACCCAACTGACTTGTGAAGCTGACAGATATTCAATACAATATTTGGAATAGTGAATGAGACACAAATATGTTTGAAGTGAGTATGTAATTTTTTGTACAGCCACTTCTGTTGCTTAACCACTTCAAGTCACTTTCACCCCCTTCCTGTCCAGGCCAATTTTCAGCTTTCAGTTCTATCACACTTTGAATGACAATTGCGCAGTCATGCAACACTGTACCCATATTCATTTTTTTGCATTTTTTTGAGACAGATAAAACTTTATTTTGGCGGCATGTATTCACCACTGGGATTTTTATTTATTTTTTGCTATATAAATGAAAAAGTCCAAAAATTTTGAAAAAAGTGTTTTTCTTCTAAAAGTTTGCAAATAAATAATCTTTCTTCATAAATCTTGGCCAAAATGTATTCAGTTATCTTTTTAGTAAAAAAAATAACACAAATTAGTTTATAACCAAAAATTATAATTATTTTAAAATTTTATTTACATTTTTATTTTATTTTTTTATATTATTATTTGTTTTTTTTTTAACATACTGTCCCCCTAGCAATACAGTGTCACCATAGTGACACTGTACTACTTGTGGGGGGTGATGAAGATTTTTGTTTTACACTGATTGCTTTTATACCCATAAAGGCTGTAAAATCAATCATTTCTCCTTCTCTCTGGCTGCATTCTTGCAGCTATTGAGAAATACTGTGAGAGCTGTGATTGGTCACAGCTTGTCACATGGTACAAGGCTGTTGTGAAAAGCCTTGTACCATGTAACCTCTTTGATCATTCACAGATTTCACAAGTAGTAAGCAATGATGTCAGAAGAGACATCTTGCTTACTACTACTACTACTATTCATGTGATTACTGATTGGTGATCAGTAATCACATGATCGGGACCTCACACAAAGGTCCCATACAGCGATTGATGTTCCGCTGTGTCCTCCGAACACGCAGTGCTGCGTGCTCCCAGGAAGTGTGCATAGGCTGTGAATGCAGGTGCCGTTTATAAATGGCAACCCGCTCCTGCACTGCTCCCATCTGGCCTTTTATGTACATGGTGGGTAATACACAATAAGACTGCTAGCCCATTATGACATTAATAATGTTGATCCAATCTTGAATTTATTAACATATCACTAAAAGTACTTTTTAACTGCCAGCAGTGCAAGTCCCTAAATTTGACCAGGTAGCAGTCTCTGTACAGCAGAGATGGAGTGTGAGAGGAAGCAGCAGCCCAAAAAACAATCAGCTGATTTGCTGTCAAGAAACATGCTGACAGTAGGAGAAAACAGTGACATAGAGTTGAACTCATCACTGCAGTTGATTTACTAAAACTGGAGAATGCAAAATCTAATGCAGCTCTGCATAGAAACCAGTTGGCTTCCGGATTTTTTTGTTGAAGCTTAATTGAACAAGCTGAATTTAGAAGCTGATTAACTATCATGCACAGCTGCACCAGATTTTGCACTCTCCAGTTTTAGTAAATCAACCCCACTATGTTGCTTCTCTTTTGCTATCCAGTAACAGGCTGGGACGGGTCTAGGACAATCTCAGATAAAGTTGTATTGATGCTCGCCGAGTGGCCATTAGACTGATGACCTCTAGAAGCAGAAAAACAAAGTTTTGCAAGGGAAATCTCTGGACTGAAGCTAAATATTTTAGCAAAAGCTGTTTTTTTAATTTAACTTTTGATGGGTTAATTCATTTTTGCTTTAACCCTCTGAGGACCATAAAGTTATGGAATGCCAAAAGAATCAATTTTTTGTTTTTAAAGTTCGTACACTTCAGTTGCTGTAACTAAGCCATTTCATGAAATAATTGGCAAAAAGCTAGATCCATTTGTTGATAAGAACTAATATTTTGACTCAAATCAAAAAAAAAAAAAAAAGTATTTTAAGTTCTTAATCAGATGATACAGGAAATTAAAAACATGGGACAAATACGTCCCTTGGTCCTCAAAGGGTTAAGCATGGTAAATGTATAAAGCATTTATTAAACTTTACATAAAGACCTTCAAAGGACACTCTTACATTTTTTCTTTTAACTTCCATATTTAGCAAATATACTGTTAATATTTAAAAATCTTTTTTAAAACTTAAAAAATATGATTAAGAGCAAATGGGTTGTAAAAATGTCATAACCCCAACTATTTTTCAGCAGCAGACATAGAAAGCCTCTAAAAATGCTGAATTCATTACAATACATTATACCTGCTGTCAAAATTGTATATGAAACATCAGGAACTGTGTTGTACTTGTATTTCAACAAAATGCCTTCTTTAAAAAAACATAATTCAAAGAGATAACTACATGACATTGTGTACAGACAGCGTATTTAATCGACATCTAATGTGAGTGAAATCTTGGACAACATTTGTTTTAATTAAGCCTAAATCTCTTTATGTCATAGACAAAATGTAACTGGGCTTCTGTATCTATGAGTGCTAAAAACCGACATTTCAGTTGTACAAGTGTGCCTACAGCAAGGAAATCTGTGTATTGCATATTGTTTTATATTATCCATCTGCATAGATCAGCCTTTTTCAACCAGGGTGCCCAGACACCCTGGGGTGCCTCCATGTTTTTTCAGAGGTACCTTGGCGAAATAACTAAATCTTTATCCGAAATTGTATACAAGCCAGGGGTGGAGAAAAAACAAAAACACCTCCAACGATGGGTGTCCTATGTGTGTGGATGCTGCATTCTATAAAACTATTAGTTTTTTTTTTTTTTTACATTTTATAATGGGGTGCCTCAGGATTGTGCATAATTGTAAAGGGACTGAAAAACAGTTAAGAAACACTGGCATAGATTATGCTCAACATGCAGGATTGTGGATACATTGTTACATTGTTATTACGCTATGCCCATCCTAACCATTAACTGCTTCTGCACCGCCCTGTAGCAGAAATACTTCTACAGGATGGCACGGGTGCACAAAATCACATATATATGCGTGAATTTGCAGGTCCGGGTAGGGGGAGTGTGCCCCGCCATTTGTGGCCTCGATTGTCAATCACCGGGTCCGGCTGGTGACTCCCCGGTGATCTCTGAGAATTACTGAGGGGGGAGAGACCTGTGTGTAAACAACACAGATCTCTCCCCTGTCAGCTCCTGCACACTGCTTTGTATGGCTCTGGAGAGCCATACAAAACAGTGTGCTTACAGTGGAAAACACACACAGCACACAGTGCAACAGCACACAGTTAACCCTTTATTTGCCCCACATGTTAACCTCTTCCTGCCTGGTGTCATTAGTACAGTGTCAGTGCTTTTTATTAGCACTGATCACTGTATTAGTGTCACTGGTGATGTCAGTGACAGTTAGTCAATTCCCACCCAGTGTCAGAATTCCCGCTGCAGTCCCCGCTATAAGTCACTGATCACCACCATTACTAGTATAAAGAAAATAAAAATAAAAATTCCAGTATATATGCTGCCATTTGTAGTCAGTTCCCCCCAGTGTCAGAATGCCCACCGCAGTCCCACAGTCCTGCTATAAATTTCTGATCGCTGCCATTACTAGTAAAAAAAATCTGTTTTTAAAAAATTCCAGTATATATACCACCATTTGCAAATGCTGTACCTATCATGTAAACCAATTAATTTACACGTATTGGGATTTTTTTTTTTACCAAAGACATGTAATAGAATACATTTTGGCCTAAAGTTATGATGAAATTATATTTTTAAAATGTTTTACTGGACATGTTTAATAGCAAAAAGTAAAAAATATTTTTTTCTAAAAATTGTCGGTCTATTTTTATAGCGTTTATAGCACACAAAAAAACCCACACAGGCGATCAAATACCACCAAAAGAAAGCTCTATTTATGGGAAAAAAAAAGTTAATTTCATTTGGGTGCAGTGTTGCATGACTGTGCAATTGTCAGTTAAAGTAGTGCAGCACCATATAGAAAACAAAATGGCCTGGTCAGGAAGGCGGGGGTTAAATCCTCTGGAGGGCAAGTGGTTAAACCTCATTATTGCAATTCATGCTTTATACAAGCAAAAATAAAGAAACCACTTTTTATAGGTTCTTTTGCATTTTCTATGTAAAGTATTTTCAGTGTAGGTGGGAACAGGGGTGGACTGACAACTCATGGGGTCCCCGGGCAATAGGGGATCATGGGGCCCCTGGGTCCTTGCCCAAACTCAAAAAAAGCCTATGAAAAAGGTACCAGGGGCATCTCATGGGGCCCTTTACTGACCCCAGGCCCTCGGGCAGTTCCCGAGTTACCAAATGGTCAGTCCGCCCCTGGGTGGGAATCAGCTCTTTGATGGGGTTTTTAATGCCAGAGGTGTTTCTCGGACTTCTTGATCATGTGACCACTGTGATTGGATGCCACAGTGGTCATGTTTGAAGCCCTCCTACCAGCTTCCCAATCATAACCAGTGACCGGAAGCTGTTGGTGACATTAATTTACAGTGCTAGTTAAAAGCTCTGTTGGCATATACAGTATGTAGTGGCATGGCATTAAAGCCCACCACATATTTGTGTAGAGCCAGAGTCAAGAGGATTATTGCCATTATCCAGATTTGAATCTCTCTCTCTCAAAAACTGGAATGCCTAATGATCTAATTTAGGATCATTGGAACTATTTCAGCTGTGTATATTTTTCAGCTCTAATAAATGCCTTAAGGTAGTTCTATGTTAAATTCTCTTTTGAATTTGAATGACCTACCCTTGATATATATGTAAATTTTTCTGGAACGGTCAAGAAGTTGCATAAGTCATGTTTATGGCATTTTGTGCACTTTTATTCATATTATATCATATTTTGCTGGTTTTGTCCCAGCTGGGGAAACACCCTCTGTTTTCTTCCTGGTGACTATGGTCACTGTGACAGAAGAGTGATGGAAGTTCAAAATTTTGAGGCTGCCACTGGAAAAGGGGGTACAAGGGAAAATCTATAGGGGACACCCGTTATGTTGACAACTGTCTAAGAGAGGATTTTCCCTCCTTTTGATAATCTTTTATCTCCATATCTGTTGCATCTCAAGGACAGCAATGGAACAGACTGGGCAGACAGCATTAGTGCTCCATTTCTCTATTAAAAACACAAACAAGTTGTATTTATTTATTTCAGGTACTTCTATAGCGCTGTCAATTTACGTAGTGCTTTAAGTACATATATTGTACATTCACATCAGTCCCAGCTCTCAAGGGGCATACAATCTAAAGTCCCTAACTCACATTCATACATACACATACTAGGGTGAATTTAGACAGGAGCCAATTAACCTACCAGCATGTCTTTGGAGTGTTTGAGGAAACTGGAGCATCCAGAGGAAACCCATGCAGGAGAACTTGCAAACTCCAGACAGGTGATGCCGTGGTTGGGATTTGAACCAATGACCCTATTACTGCCAGGTGGAAGTGCTAACCATTTAGCCACTGTGAAAGATCAATAGTTCTTTTTTAGCACAAACATAATTCATGGCCTTACACATGTTAAAATGGCTTGATACACATATGTCTTACTAGTACATGACCTTTAAATATGCTATGGGCATGGCTTAAATAGTACACTATATTTACAATGTGCTTATATTTTAACACCTGGGGGGTATTTGTCAGGTTAAAAAGAAACACGTCATGAATAAAAAAAATGCATCCTCTAAACCATAAGCCCACAGTTGATGCAGAGATAGGCAGGTTGCCGGCGGAGAGGGGGGATGAACTTCCACAATTCTTGTCTAGGCGAGAAAAGCTGAAGCGGGAGTCGGTATATGTCAGAAAAGGGTATCTACTCCAAGTAAAGAAAACCTTCCAATAATAGTAGAGGGGGAGGAGGAGGAGGATGAGAGGAACATTCACTTTAAGTGCAGTTCTGCATTAATGTCCCATGAAAAACCCCACAAACCGCCGCAACCCCCTCAACCTTATACATGTCCCCCTCCTAGCCGCATCCACTACCTCCACTCTCGGTTGCACTCCTGAACGCCCGATTGGTTTGCAATAAGCTCACCGCCATCCACGACCACTTTATCTCCCACTCCCTCAGACTCCTAGCGGTTACCGAAACCTGGATCCAAGCCACTGACTCCACCTCCCCTGCGGCACTCTGCTATGGAGGTCTCGTCTGGTCCCATTCACCCAGACCAAGCGGTCGCAGAGGTGGTGGGGTCAGCATACTCTTGTCACCGCTGAGCACCTTCCAGGTCCTCCCAAACCCCCCCTCTCTATCCTTCTCCTCCTTCGAGGCCCACTGCATCCGGCTCTTCTCTCCCACCCCTCTGAGGATTGCAGTAATCTATCGGCCTCTTTGACCTGTATCCCGCTTCCTCGAAGACTTTTCCGCCTGGATACCCTTCTTCCTCTCCTCTGAGCTACCCACCATAATCCTTGGTGACTTCCTTATCCCTATCAATGTCAACAACCCGGCTACATCCCAACTCCTCCACTTAACCTCTTCCTTTGCACTCACACAGTGCACACAGTCCTCCACCCACACCCTGGACCTCGTTTTCTCCCATCTCTGCACCCTCCACAACCTCACTAACACCCCTTTCCTTCTCTCTGACCACAACCTCATTACATTCTCCATCTCCCCGTCCTCTAACACCTCCCCCACCAAACGTCAAACCATCACCAGCAGTAACCTCCGCAACCTGAACCCGGCCCCTCTCCACTCTGCAGCTGACCGTCTGTACGACAGTATCCTTCCACTGTCATGCCCTGACCTGGCCACTGCTGCGTATAACAACTCACTATCAGCTGCCTTAGACTCCTTAGCACCCCTAACCACATGTAGCATTAGACTCCGACCGCTTCAACCCTGGCAGAATGACCACACTAAAAATCTTAAATGATGCAGTCACACGCTGGAGCGACTATGGCGCAAAACCAGATCCCCTCGAACGTTCTACCTCTACAAATCCGCCTTCCTCTCCTACATCTCCTCCCTTCACGCCGCCAAACAAGCCTACTTCGTTATCCTCATCAACACCCTCTCCACCTGTCCTCACCGGCTCCTCTCCACTTTCAACTCCCTACTCTCCCCCCCCCCACCTCCACCCAGTACCTCACTAACCGCCCACGAGATTGCCAATCACTTCCAAAATAAGACTGACGCAATCTGTAAGGACATCGCCAATGCTCAATCTACCTCCCCACCTAGCCTCCCTCCCACCATAACCCCATCAACTCCCCCCTCCTCTGACCTCACAACTGCCCTGCCCCCCACCACACCTAACACCCCGCACACTATAACCTCCCCAACACTCCTCTTCCATCTGGGGCAATAAAAGGGATAACTGTGTGTCTAGGGAGTGTTAATGTGTTCACAGTGTACTGTTTTTAATAAGGAATGTGCTGGTTTTTGTCTACCTGTTTTGCAGGGAGATAAAAACCAGCATGTCCCAGTTGTCAGTAGAGTTTTTTACAACACAGATCTCTCTCCTTTCACTCGCCCCGATGATCATGATTCATTGGCCGGGACCTGGTGATTGGCATGTAAGGGAGCTAGTAAGACTGCACCTAGGTGAGCGGGTGTACACCCTACCCGGAAATGCAATACCAGTACCAAGGTTTCCTGATCTTCTAAGGGCTGCACCTCAGTGAATGACAGTTACAGTATCCCTAGTCAGAATAAAGATTTGAGCGCTGGTTTCGTTTTTTGTATAGGCAGTGGTAAATTACATTTCCCTCCCTCCTCCTCCATGTCCTCATATTGCTAAACACTGTGGAGGCGGGTTAAAGAATGCTGATTGATTCCATTCACCTAGAAACTCACAAAAAAAGCTTAAATTTAATTTATAAATTCTAAGATTCAATTTTAATTTATTAAACATATTTAATATAGCAAATGCAATTGCTAATACCTTTAAAGTAAAAAAAGAGCCTTGGATGCAGATGCTGTCTGAACATAAAGAAAGCTAGTGTCAATCGTCTTTGACTCTGTCTACACCATGTTAATGCACAAACAATACATATTTGGTGTTCAATAAAGATTTATAGGGAGCTGTAAAACAGTATTTCATATTTATAATTTAATTTGAATTGCTCTTTTGAAACAGGCTTTTTTTTAGACATTTGACTGGCATATCACCAATCAGGGCTGGCTAGACACAGACTAATGCAGGCCATAGATGGGTTGAAAATCGGCCGAAAATTCGTCCGAAAGAATAATCGCCCGATTTTCGGATCGTTAGTGGGTGAATTTGTCAGCCGTTTTTTTGTGATTTTGACATTTTTTTTAATCTGTTATGTTGAAAAAAACAACTGATTTTGTCGATCGGACGATTTTCATGGCAATGATGGGCAAATCGGCCGATCTTTTTACCGATTAAAAAAAATGTGCATGAGCCGTGACCTGCAAGAAGAAGGAAAAGAGGAAAAAGAAGAAGAAGATTAAGACAAAGAAAAAGAAGAGGAACATCTGTATCTATTTGTATCCATTTCAGATACAGATGTTTCTATTCGGATACAAATAGATACAATGTTGCAACTGCAATACTTTTAAATGTAAAAAATAATAGCGGAGTGTCCCTGCAGAGAGCTCCGCTATTATATTTGACGTTTAAAAGTATAGCAAAGTTGCAACATTGTATCTATTTGTATCCGAACAGAAACATCTGTATCCAAAATGGATACAAATAGATACAATGTTGCAACTTTGCTATACTTTTAAATGTCAAATATAATAGCGGAGCTCTCTGCAGGGACACCGCTATTATATTTGCTGGCCGTAGACGGGACAAAAGTCAGCCGATTTTTTTCTACCAATGGTGGTAACGTCGGCCAATTGAACGACCGATTTTTCATTTTTTTTAAAAAAAACAGACGGTTTTCTCCCCATCTGTGGCCTGCATTACACTGTAGAGAGCATACATCAGTAGAGTAATAGAAGCCCCTCCCAAGGATCGTTCCCTACAGATGGCACTGCAAGTATAAGGCACTTAGAGATTAAAAAAAACAAAAACAACAAAACAAAATACAGAGGGATGATATATATGATTTATGAGAATTAATTATGGCAATTAACACTTCTCTGTTTGGTAGCACTTTTAATGCTGACAATGCGTTAAAGTGTTATTAAACCCAGGACCCTGTATTCACTAAATCTGGTCTCCTATAGTACAAAGAACATGTAATTGCAATTATTTTAGTAAATATAAATAAATAAATAAATCATAATAATACATAATAATAATATACCTTTTCTCATCAACAGTTAGAGCAGTCTTGTGACTTTTATCAGTGTCTAGCAGAGCACTGGTTAAAGCTTGTAGGAGGAATTTTCATTCTCCTCTATGAGGCTGCGGGATCTCTGACCCTATGTCTGAACAGTGCTGATTGGTCCTGTGATGATCACATGCACTCTCCCAAGAAAAACCTATCTAGCAATACACACCAAACAAAGCATGTGCAGCTTGCCCCTAATGCTCTATTGTATCAGAAGATGGATTGGGGACAGTAGAAGAAGGGGAGGATCAGAGAAGTCAGGGTAAAACATCTTTTTTACACAATGTGGAGGATTAACCCCTTAAGTTCCACAGTGCAAACATAACAAACATGATTTACTGCTTATATAGATGGATCTTACTGTTGTGGGCTTAGTAACACTTTAAGGTAAAAAACATTCTGCCTTTATAATCACTTTATTGACACAGTTATTGGCAAATCAATAGCCCATAGGTGAATTGGGAAAACTTTAGTTACTAGAGCAAATGATTACTAATAAACATTAATCATTTATTAATAATACAGAATATTTATTTTGGTTTAGTGTAATCAACAATAATGTTTAATTAACCCCACTACTGGGGTACAACTGTTTTACTCATGATATACTGTATGTATGTTTCCTTTAGGCCATTTATCATGATTCCTTATGGATAACGATCACATCTATGCAGTTTTTGTGGGAAAGGGTCAGGGACTTCTTTTTCTGCAGCAGTTTGTGTTTTTAGTCCAATAGACTTCAATGGAACTGCATATAAAACACAATTGCTGTATTTAGTGTGTGTTTTGTGTGCATTTTTAATCTGCCCAGCAAAAATTTGGCCAAAAACACGTAAAAAATGCATGTGCAAAAATGCACAGCACAAAAAGCACTGCAGAAACCAATCAAACGCAAACAGAATAGGTGTGAACCTAGCCTAACTGTATCCTCATAGCTTTTAAAAGATCTTTTTTTTTTTTTACATGTGGAATGGATTGAAATCAGTAGAGAAGGAAACTTCTACTTTGATGAATGTCTTCCATGACTTCTAAAGATAACTTCAAGAAGATTTCACTGCATGGATAGTTTTGCTTTGGTAGCACAGTAATTTGCTAGCAATTTAGACTAGATCAGCTAACCTTTTGTTTTCCCAAGAGCTCATCTCAGACAATTAGATGCATACTAACAAGTCAGTAATGGTGGATCGGAGGAATTAACACATTTTGGATTAGGACAGAAACCATGCTGTCTTCAAACTTTTTAGACCAAATAGAAGGGTGATGTCAAAATATTTGTAAAGCTAATACCTCTACTCAGCATGCACTATATTTCTTAGCAGGCTTCCCAGTAAAACTTTCTACCAGCCCAGACAGAGGTACTGGTTACAATTATCCACAACAACCTTATCAGGTGTCAACTAATTAGCTTCAGACATGGACACAGCAATTAGAGAAGAGTTTAGCTCACTACTGGGGGCTTGTTAAGTAAGATTTATGCAGATTTCAGAGTCATTACATTAGCTAGAGGAGAAGATGGCATATGATTGTAGAGATTTAGGCAAAAAGGTATTTTAAAGGAATTAACTACATGTAACAGCTCACATTGAGCATTGGTGCACCCTTGTAACACAGACTTTCCTTTATAGAAATGATTTAAACACTGGGGCTGATTTACTAAAGAAGTAAAGGCTGTCCACTGAGCAAAAGGAATTATCACATTGGAAAATAATGTTAATAAATAAGGTGATCCTGTGTTGCTAAATAAAAAGTTTTATAAGTTTCCTTTAGGGCTAGTTTGCACTAACCTTGCTTTCTAAAGAGCGATCCATGTTTAACCCCTAGACGCCTAGCGCAGGTAAATATGCAGCCTCTTGGCGTATGGGCCTTGATGGCAAGCGGCTGTATATTTGCATACCGTTTGAAAATATGTATGTGCTGAGAGCGCACGCCCTGCACACACCCAACACATATGTCCATGACTCACGGAAAAGTCCCAATCTCCCCTTGCGATCAGGACCTTTTCCAATCATATGACCGCCATGACAGCGAATCACGGCGGTCACATGACCCTAAAACCCCTGGCTTCTGAAACTCTTAAAGGGCCCGGAGGCGTCGGAGAAAAGAGGTTAAATTGCTCTGTAGAGGGCATTTGAAAGCCAATTAAAAGGCATTTCATCACTTCCTCACTGCCTGTTATGACCCCTTAAACCAGTGCCAAATTTATAAGAGGGCAATGCTTTCCAGGCTCCTTTGGACAAAAAAAAAATAAATGGACATTTTTTTACCTGCAAAAAAATGTGCATTTATTATTTTTGTCCAAAAGGTAAACTTGTCCTTTAGTCTTTGACAATAAAACCTGGAAGCTGATTGGTTTCTATGCACAGCTGCACCAGAGTTTGCAGGCTCCAATTTTAGTAAATCGACCCCCATGCATCTGCACCTGGAAGTTGTCTATGTATACTTTGCAGTGATGTGTGATATTTATGAACATTTTCAATAAAAATGTATTTTAGATAAAAATTCTTTAGATTGTAAGCTCCATGAGCAGGGCCCTCATATTCCTTCTGTACTGAAATGTATTGTAATTGTACTGTCTCCCTTATATTGTAAAGCGCTGCGCAAACAGTTGGCGCTATATAAATCCTGTATAATAATAATATATAGATATATACCTCTTAGATTGTAAGCTCCAAGGAGCAGGGCCCTCCTATCCCTCTTGTATTGAACTGTATTGTTACTGTATTGTCTCCCGTTATATTGTAAAGTGCTGAGCAAACTGTTGGCGCTATATAAATCCTGTATAATAATAATATATAGATATATACCTCTTATATTGTAAGCTCCAAGGAGCAGGGCCCTCCTATCCCTCTTGTATTGAACTGTATTGTTGCTGTATTGTCTCCCTTATATTGTAAAGCGCTGAGCAAACTGTTGGCACTATATAAATCCTGTATAATAATAATAATTTTAACAGAAAAATAACTACAATAGTTTTTAGAAGCTGTCTTGACCATTTTTATCTTTTAGTTCAGGCTACCACACTTTATATTGTGCACACTAGCTTAGAATTAAAATTGGTAATGAAATATCTACAGGTAATGCAGCCCACCACCTTAGTACTTTTTTAATTATTTCACCAGTGCAGTAGGGTACTAGCGTCCACCCAGTTCCATTTATTATATACGAACACCCTTGGTTGCCCATATGGAAGAAAAATATTTTTGAAATATATTTTAAAAATATTCTTCCCAAATATATAGACATATATTTGAAATACTACAATTTTGGGCATATTCAATATATATATATATATATATATATATATATATATACTGTATGTTGAACTGCATTTTTATTAAAAAATATATGAAAAATATTTTTTAAAATAATTTTCAAATATACTGTATGTCTTTAAAATACAAATCTACATTTTTGGAATGCATTTATAAATATATGTAAAAATATATGTTAAAATGACTTTTTTATATGTTAAAAAAAATCTGAAGAATATATTTAAAAAATATATTTTTAAAAATATTTTTCATATATTTTGTAATATATAAAAAACATATTTCAACATGCAGTATATATATATATATATATATATATATATATATATACTGCATGTTGAAATGTTATAACAAATGTATAACAAATATATTATTATTATTATACAGTATTTATATAGCGCAAAAGGGTATGCTCAGCACTGTACAGTAGCAGGGTGGACAGAACATGAGACAAGACAGTAACAATACAATACACGAGGGGTTCGAGGGCCCTGCTCTTTCGAGCTTACAATCTAGGAGGGAGGGGAAGGTGGCACAGGAGGAGATGGCTGTGGGGGATGGAGTTGCGGGAGGAGTGGAGGAGGTTAGTTGTTAGGTGAGGTCGGGTGTTAGGTGAGGTTGGGGTAGGCTTCCCTGAAGAGGAGGGTTTTCAGGGTGCACCTGAAGGTGAGGAGGGTAGGTGACAGTCTGATGGATTGGGGTAAGGAGTTCCAGAGGATGGGGGAAATCCTGGAGAAGTCCTGCAATCGAGCGTGGGAGGAGGAGACCAGGGAGCTAGAGAGTAGGAGGTCCTGGGGAGCGGAGGGCACGGGTAGGGTAGTATTTGGGTATCAGGTCAGTTATGTAGTTTGGGGCGGCGTTGTGAATGGCTTTGTAGGTCAGAGTTAGCAGTTTGAATTTGATGCGTTGGGCAATCGGGAGCCAATGAAGGGATTGGCAGAGGGGGGAGGCAGATGTGGAGCGGTTGGTGAGGTGGATGAGTCTAGCCGCTGAGTTTAGGATCGACTGGAGAGGAGATAGCGCTTGTTTGGGTAGGCCAGTGAGAAGGGAATTGCAATAGTCCAGGTGTGAGATGATGAGGGAGTGTACGAGTTGTTTGGTGGTGTCTGGGGTGAGGAATGTGCGTATCTTGGAGATGTTGTGGAGGTGGAGCCTGCAAGATCTAGATAGCAGTTGTATGTGGGGTAGGAAGGAGAGGTGGGAGTCTAGGGTGACACCCAGGACTTTGGCATGTGGGGTGGGAGAGATGGTGGCGTTGTTAGTAGTGATGGAGAAGATGGGAGGGGGAAACGGGGTGGGGGGAAGACCAGGAGCTCGGTTTTGGATAAGTTAAGTTTGAGGAAGTGGAGCGACATCCAATCTGATATGTCGTTTAGGAGGTGGGCGATGCGGGCAGAGAATGAGGGGGTGAGGTGGGGGGTGGAGAGGTAAATTTAGGTGTCGTCGGCATAGAGATGGTACTTGAAGCCATGGGAGTGAATAGGTTTGCCAAGGGAGGAGGTATAGATGAAGAAGAGGAGGGGCCCGAGGACAGAGCCTTTTGGAACCCCAACAAAGAGGGGGAGGGAGGTGGCAGTGTTGTAGGTGACGCTGAAGGAGCGTAGGAGGAGAACCAGGAGAGAGCAGCATCCTTGATGCCAAGGGAGTGCAGTTTGGCAAGGAGGAGAAGGTGGTCAACAGTGTCGAAGGCCATGGAGAGGTCGAGGAGCAGGAGGATAGAATAGTGGCCATTGGCTTTGGCAGTTAGCAGGTCGTTGGTGATTTTAAATAGGGCGGTTTCGGTGGAGTGCAGGGGACGGAAGCCAGACTGTAGGGGGTCAAGGAGGTTATCAGTGAGGTGGGCACTTAGTCGATTGTAGGCCAGGCGCTCAAGGAGCTTGGAAGTGAAGGGCAACAAGGATATGGGTCTAAGGTTGTTAAGGTTATTGGGGTCAAGGGAGCGTTTTTTGAGTATGGGGGTGATGTGTGCGTGCTTTAGATGGTTTAGCAATGTTTTGCTCTTTTTTTTTTTTATAGTGCAAAAAATAAAAAACCCAGCGGTGATTAAATACCACCAAAAGAAATCTCTATTTGTTTAAAAAAAATATAAAACATTCATATGAGTACAGTGTTGCATGACTGCGCAATTGTCATTCAAAGTGCAAGAGCGCTGAAAGCTGAAAATTGGCCTGGGCAGGAAGGGGGTGAAAGAGCCCAGCAGGCAAGTGCTTAATTAAGAACTAGTAAAAACACATTTTGTGTGTACAGTTCTGTTTCCTCTATCTCAAAAGTTTAAAAGCCCTGTTTGGTCCCCTGATATTTTCCTAAAGCCCCCACTGGTAAAAAAAAATGAATAAATAGATACCCCCCATTTCCACACACACACTTAACAAATCCTTGCAACACACTAAGGGCTTGTGTACACCAATGGATTATTTATGGTACGTATAAAATGTGCATGCTGGTGTGTGTTGTGCACATTCATTGCTGTGTTGTGTTACAACGCATCACAATCTCTTTTTATTTCTTTTTAAAAACTTTTTTTAAACTACATTTATTGAACTCTATGTGCAGCAATGTGTTGTAACTCATTGCTGCGTTTTGTAATATGTTGCATTGCAATAAAATGTATGTCTGGATCATTTTATCACAATACACACCAATGCAGTGCATACACATAACTGTGGTTTGGATTGGGTGTTAGCACAAGACAGGTGTGAAGCCAACCTCCAGATTTGTTGCATAAGGTGCTTATTTCCAGTTTTGCATACTTTCAATTTTCACCATTCCTCAAATAGGTACAAGTTAAAATTTACAAATATTTGTTATTTGTGTTTGTATGTGCTAGTAATGATTTTAGTGTATTTTTATAGAAAAAATGGTAACATTTGCACAACTCTTAAGGGATGAACAAAATCAGCAGGTCCACCTTTCTATTCTATGGGTATTGTGCCTTCAGAAAAAGTATATTCTGGAGGTAAATTACATAGAACCCTCAAACATTATATGTTTTTTATAGCATAGTCCCAAGAGAAAAAATTGGTGGGTTTTGCAATTTCTTATGTCACAAGGTATTTGCGCAGCCGTTTTTCAAAGGCAATTTTTTTTTAAAAAAAATATACTTTTTTTTATCTTTACTACAAAAACCCCCACAATAAATAACCTATTTTTTTTGTAAAATATAAAAGATGATGTTACACTGAGTAAATAGATAAGAAACATGTCATGCTTCAAAATTGTGCACACCCACGCAACGGCGACAAATGTCATACATTTTACTAACCATTGGCGATGCTTTAAAAGCCTATACGGGTTACCACTTTAGATTTACAGAGGAGGACAAGTGCTAGCATTACTGCCTATGATCTGACGTTCGAGATGATACCTCACGTGTGTGGGTCAATCGCTGTTTGCGAGTGTGCTGCATCAACAAGCACATTCACATTTGCACATGAACACAGGAGGACAGGGCACTTTACATTTTTTTAATTATTCATGTATTTATTATTTTTTATTTTTGCACTGTTGCTTTTATTTTTGTTTTTTGGATCCCTTTTATTGCTGTCACAAGGAATGCAAACATCTCTCGTGACAGCAATAGACACATAACATGTGCTCTTGGGAGAAATCTGGGGTCTGTAAGACCCCAAATCCCTCCTCTGTACTAAAAAGCACTACACTTAAAAATGTTCAAAACACCAAGATCGGTGTTTTGAATGCTTTTATTTTTTTAAAAATTATGCTTTTTATGTCTGAGTAAACCAGAAGTGATGTCAGGTCATCACTTCTGGTTTACTATAAAGAATTGCTGATCAAAGCCGATCCCAGCTTTGTTCACTTTCTAGCCAGCCGGCGGATGCGCCAGCTGGCCACCCGGGTTCCCTGGTGGGACGGGAGTGCCCGAGCAAGCCACAGAAGGTGGCGGGAGAGAGGGGGAACATCCCCTCCCACTGCTTGTAATAGAAATCGAGTGGTTAGGTAGCCGCTCTGATTGCTTTTTGCAAGACAGCCAATCACTGGCTCCAAAAAAAAGATACCGAAGTGATGCCTGCAGCTGCAGGCATCATCCCGGTAAAGCACTGAAAGTCCAGTGATGTAACCGTACGTCGGAGAAGTAGTTAAACTATATAACATGAAGAACTTAATGAAAGATTTCTGAGATTTTACATAAAGTTCTCTCAACTGAAGCAAGCAAAACCTGGAATACAAGTCAAGTAACCTACATTTCTGCCACTAAGGGACACTGCAGGGGAAAGGCTCCAATTTAGTTTCCTTGTGGGCTCCATCTTGTACCTCCTACAGTTGAGTGATTGTTGTGATACAGTAGATGCTAGTTTCTGTCCTCCTCTCAGACCTTAATTGACAGGTAAGAGGGCAAATTTGGCAAATTATTTTATCTTTATAACCTTTAAAACATCCTATTGATATTTTCCACCATCACAGAATAATGTTTACCTATAGTCTGGTCAGTAAATTCGCTTTTTCTTTTCCTCATCTTAGTAAAATGGTGAAACCAAAATCTAGAGCAGTGTTTCTCAAACAGAGTTCCACAAGAGGTCCCCAGAGGTTCCACCACAATCTGCCTGTCCATCACAAGCATAAGACGGATAGATTGCATAGCTGACAGTCAAGCTGCAGAGCCGCAGAGGAAAACAACTTGCATCACTGTCCTGCACCAATCCCAGCCAGACCTCCCCTCCTGTCTGTCACAGGTACTTGTGTTAGATATCACTCAGGAAGGATGAGAAAAGAGGGGGCTTTAGATCAGCGGGCCAGATACGATCCAGCAGCTTTCTTGAGCTACTCTGCACGGGGAAAACTGCTACAGACCCCAGTATTGCGCTCTCCAGTACTGTTTCCTCCTGGACCCCCTGTACTATGCTATGCTCTATTGACATCCTATACTGTTTCCTCCTGGCCAACCTATACTGTTCCTTCCTACGCCCCCCATATTGTTCTCTCCTGGCCATCCCTATACTGCTATACTGTTTTTCTGCCCTCAATACTGTTCTCTCCTGGCCACCATATACTGTTTCCTCCTGGCTTCCCTATACTGTTCCTTCCTACCCCCCCATATTGTTCTCTCCTGGCCATCCCTATACTGCTATACTGTTTTTCTGCCCTCAATACTGTCCTCTCCTGGCCCCCATATACTGTTTCTTCCTGAGCCCACATACTGGCCCCCCTGTACTATTCCCTCCTGGCCCTCCTGTACTATGCTGTGCTCTTCTGGCCCCCCTATACTGTTCCCTCTTGGCCCCACTGTACTGTTCCCTCCTGCCCCCCTGTATAGTTCTCTCCTGGCCTCCCTGTACAGTTCTTTTCTACCCTTCCATATTGTTCTATTCTGGTCCCCCTTTACTGTACTGTGCTCTTCTGCCCCCCCCCATACTGTTCCCTCCTGGCCCCCTTGTATTGTTCCCTTCTGCCTCCCCCGTGGTACAGTTCTCGCCTAGCCTCCCGGTACAGTTCTTGCCTTGCCCCCATACTGTTCTCTCTTGCCCCCGCCCCCCATACTGTTCCCTCCTGAATCCCCTGTGCTCTGCCCTGTTGACCCCCTGTGCACTGCTTATCTCACGTTTGAGCCAGAATTGAGCATCTGTGCAAAAAAAAGCACAAGTTTCACATTAAGGAGGTAAGTTAATATTTATTGTTTTGTTTAATGCTCTTTTTAAGAATAATTGTTGTTATATTTACAGTTTGCTGATCACATCAATGTTCCATGACCTGTACATATGAAAATTATTTCAGGGGTTCTCTGTTATCTCAGAGACTTTTTGCCAGCGGTTCCTCAAAGGTAAAAAGGTTAAAACCCTGATTTTAGAAACATTTTCACAATGCAATTTCTGCTGAGATCAAAGCTTCAATTAGCAGTGTAACAAAATGACTTTGACTATGTAACACTACTCCACACTGATTTTTTTTTTTTTTTCATTTTTTTCCGAAAATTTCCAAACAGGGAAATGTTTTTTTCCCTATGGTATTAAAATTTCTGGAAATTTTACATCTCTAGCCATGCATCAATGTCACATTTGACATCATCATGCTGGCCTGAATCATCACACTGGCACGTGCTGCATGTCCTCCATACCGGAGCACACCTTTCTTTAGTGATAACAACCAAGGTAAGTCCCTTTGTTAGGGTGGACCTTGTTATGAGACCTCAGGTAGAGGCATGGGGATCAAAGTGACTTTTGCTCCTCAGCTTAGGTGGACAGCTTTAACACCTTTTTCTGCCTCTGTAATAGCAATCCTTGGTTAGAACTTAGGTTGTTTGGTTAGGGCTTTTGGTCCCTGTTTTGGCCTCACCTCATGATCTGTCCAACTGTTTTCCTTCATTATCTACCCTCCCCATAGGCTAGCTGATATTTCTGGGGGACTGCTTGTTTCTATTTGTGTCAGTGCACATACTGTCAAGGTCTTTAAAGACAGAGGAGGAGACAAATTTATTTTATTTTCAACTTTACAATATTTAAGTAGTATTTGTAATATGATGCAACAATTGTGTGCAATGTGTTCAGATCTTGAAATGTGCCCACAATTGTATTAAACAATACTTTTATACTGTCAGGTATTTTCAGTATTTTCTCCTTAGATGGACTTTGAGATCATTGTAGAATATCATTTATTTTTACAGTACATCAGAAAACATGGTCCTGATGAAGTAGATTGAGATTTTCTAGTTTAAAATGCCACTTGCAAAGTCTTTTTGGTTTCTATATATTTTGCATACTATTTTAGGATGGTGGCAATCATGATCTAATATACTCATGTGAGAGTCCACACTCAATATTACTAATTGTTATATTAAAAGAGGATTTTAAGGGGCATATCCATTAAATAGTGTATAAGACTTTTACTAAACATTTACAGGTGCTTAATTAATTATTGTAATTTACACCACCTTGCTTGCACCAGTATACCGCCTGGGACTGTCAGAGTGAAATCCAAATCATACCTGTTACTGCAAGCATTATTGCAACTGTTACTGCCAATTTTACTGCAATTGTTACCACAAGTGTTAAAACCAGTGATACCAACCATATTTCTGCAAGTACTCCTATAACGTTTTTGGCCATACTACTTGTTCAAATACAAGAACTTCTACCTTTCCTTGCTCTCTGTGTGCAGGCTCTCCATGTATTGGGTACCTCAGCTCCTGGCCTGCCCACACACTTTTTAAAAAAAATAAATATACCTGGAAGTGTTTTGTTGTTTGTGTAGCAGTTCATACAATGTTATATTATATAAACATTAATTTCAAAAAGCAATTATTTTTTAATGTATTTTTTACAGGTTTTTAAGAAATATTCTAGAAATGCTTTACACATACAGTATTTCTAACTTTTCAATGAAATTTTGTGCTCAAAAATATTCAAAAAGAAATAAAGCTCACTGATTGTCTGTATTAGTTAAGATTCGTGAATGGAAATGTAAGCATGCATGTACAAAAATGTTGAGCATCGTTTTGCCAGCAAGGGAGAGTGATTACTGCTTAATCTTACAGGCAGCATGAGCTCTATTTTAGCAAAGCATGCCCAGTATGTCAGATGTATGGTAATATAGAACTGTACCCTTGTTGTTGTGTATGTCTCTGCATGTGCTCTAATAAATAAAAGATGTATGAACTATGCTTCCAAAAGAATGAAAAGGAAATACCCTATGGCCTTCTCGTATTTGTATCACTTCATACGTTTCTGGTTGAACAGCATAGGTTAAGAGCATATTGTTTTCTTTATCTGACTTCAGCTGGTTAGCTTATGTGTGGATGTGTGACTACACTGAATTCTAATTTAAAAAGCCAAAAATACAATGAATTACTTTTATGACAAGGAAAACACATGGCTGAGATGGAGACAGCTTGTTGCATATATATCATTACTGAGTCACCTGTGTTAGGGGGCATGGTGAATAAAAACCCTTTTGTAAATGATCACTTTTGCTTTAAAACAGTTTCATTTATAGAATACTGCAGTAATAGTTATTGAAGTGTTATAATTCAGTTTGTTGCCTAGATAGCTATATTTTTATTCATCCTAATCCCAAAGGGCTTGGTAAATAAGAAAAGTCAAAGTTCATATCTCAGCATTAAGTCTAAATTCTGGAGGTTATTTTCTCTTAATGTTATGCATTACCCTGTAATTTAATCCCTACTTTTATGATGTTAAACTGAATGTGATTAGAGAGTTCATAGTCATGGATAAATAAGTGATATAGAAGATGCTTTGAGGGCACAAACTGGCTCCCTGAAGAAATGATGGAAATGTACCATACTCTACTACACTCAGTCACTATGATAATTGAAAATCAGAGCATGGTAATGTCTATAGCACGCTTTTTTCATTACCATCTATTTAGCTGAAGGTTTAAGGGAGCTTCCATGCCTGTTAGTTAGAAAAAAAAAATGGAAAGTTGTACCTGTCAGTAATTGTATTTTTCTAGCGCTAAAGCATGATAGCCTACACATGAGTATAGCTCTGACCCCAGCCCAGTACTACAAGACCATTTATACTATATTTGAAACATCCACCACAAGGTAGTATTCTCCTAACTGTAGTCACTGTGAAGCCCTCAGGGGGTTTTGTTTGTTGTAATGCTTTAGCATCAGAAACAGAAAAGTATTGATGGGTAAATATACATTTTTCTGTTTTCCTGACACATGCATGACAGTATACATATGGGACATAGCACACCACACAAAGAAGGGCAATTGTGAAAAAATTGTATTCATTAGATTTATTCAGAACTGAACAACAAAACTCCACTGTAGTAATTTTCATCCATGCTTCCACAAAGTTTAACTCAGGTAGGCCCTAGTGTTACCATTGGTTACTCCGTCCCCTTACTGCTAGGAGGGCTGTGAGTTGGTTATATAAAATGGTCTTTCAACACTCATTGGCTGTACACAGCTGTTACTTTACATTGTTGTCATGTCTCCATCTGCCCGAGAGTATTTTTCTAGTTAGACATTCAATGTACCTGTTTTCTTGGCATGTGAAAATTTGAAGAGAAATAAAAAATTATGTATTTTAACAAAATTACACTGTGGTCATTGCTACCGGATCGACATTGTAATGGACTGGAAACATTCCACACATGGACCAGGTTACTGCCCTGCAGAATACTTCAGGAGATAGACTTCTGAACTCTATGCAAGATAACAAAATTTCTCTGGAGTGAGCCCTGAGATTAATCAGTGGATCTACCCACTTTGACAGAAAAGCCCTGCGGAATACTTTGACCACTCATGATGCAATCATCTCAGTGGGCGCAAAAAGCCATTTCTTGACATCTCCAGGAATGGTGAACAAATTGTCTGTCTTTCTGACTGAAGAGGTCACCTTGATATAATTCTTGAACATAGCCCCAACACCCAAAGTATGAGGGGAATCAGTAACTTAATTCTGGAATGTTGACAGGGCAATGTCCTGATTTGGATAAAAAGTTTTGCACACCTTTAGATGATACTGAGGAAGGGTCTGTATAGGTCGAGGGGAAAGGGCGCAGTACAGGGGCGGACTGATCATTTGAAAACTCGGCACTGCCCGAGGGTCTGGGGTCAGTAGGGGGCCCCATGAGATGCCCCTGGTACCTTTTTCATAGGCTTTTTTGAGTTTGGGCAAGGACACAGGGGCCCCATGATCCCCTATTTCCCGGGGGCCCCTTGAGTTGTCAGCCCCTGGTGCACTACTATATAGGCAGCAGAAAGTCAGATGATTGTTTCAAATGCAGCACTATGATAAATGAGGCACACGAGGGGCATGAAAATCCCTAGAAACCATATTTCCGCACCCAAAGCTCCTGGCAGAGGCTTTGCTCTTGAAAGTACCTTTAGTGACCTGCACAGAGGGAATTTTGTAACAGGAGAGGACTAACCTGTGTTGCTGGCCAGATGAACCTAGGAAGACAAGGGTGAAAAAAAAATTCTCCTTAGTAACAGCAAAAAAAGAATGCTGCTTTGTAGTGGCTGTTTCATTTATAGTCTAACTAGTCCAGTGATTGGGTTATAACCACATGTATGCTGTCAAGCTTGGGTCATGAAAAAATAATGGAATGAAAAATAAACGAATGGATGGAAGGAAGGACAGAAGGATGGATAGAAGACAGGAGGAACAGAATGGATAGGAAGGAAAGGAATGGAAAACAAAAGAAAAAATAAAAATGTTTTATGAAAGATCTCACGGTACTTTGAGACCAGGCTGTATGATGGTGACTCCCCAGGGATCATGTCCATGTTAGTGTGGGCTCTCAGGAAGTGGGTTCAATGACACTAACCATTAATTAACCTGCAAGAGGAGTAGTCACTTGGAATGGGAAAAATGCATCTGCTGGTGACAGTGGTGGGAAGGTGGTAAGTATTACAGTAAAACCTATTTTTCAAAATCCTGGACAATACATTTAAAACTGTTTGGCAATATATTTAAAAATGAAAAAAGAAATGGATATGGAAAACAAAACAAAGAAAAAAAGAGAAGAAAGAAAGTAACGAAAAGCAAAGAAAAGAAAACTAAAAAAGAAGAAAAAAAAGAACATTTTTAATGAGTGCAAATTTTTTTTCACACTTTAAATATTACTTGTCACAGAATTCAGCCAAATATTCTTTTTACTAGTGGAAAATCAATATTCTATGTTGTATGGTTGCGCAAGTGTACATTTTATGCTAATGAGAAGGTGAAATTAGTTTCAGATGATGCACAGAGAATATGCCCTGAGAGCTTTGTGCAAATGTGGGCACTGATGTTGCCCTTTTCAAAAGTTTTATTGGTCTGTGAAATTACTGCATGTACTCATTGATGAAAAATAATATAGTGGGAACAGTCCAAGTGGAACTTCAATTGCTTAAATGAGGACTCCTTCAGATACCTCAGGCGTAAATATTACTTATGGATGTATACTATACACAGATGCTGTTTGTATTATTAAAGAAGTTTGGTCAGACATAAAACCATAACATTTCATGCCCTATGGATTTGGAAAAGTTAGCGAATGAATTTTCTTAACAAAATCACCCAAGGGAAAAGGTAGAATGACAAAGTATAACGAGAACCCTCTGTATATTGTGCTAATGGGAAAGGTATATATATTTGTTAAGAATGCATATTATAATTTACGGTAAATAGTGAATAGAGAGGCAGATACTTTTCACAATGGTTTATTTGACACATGCAGGTCTCTGTAGTAAAAATGAATTGTACCTACAATAGCTACAGCTGTAGCTTCAAATAAACCAGAAATTATATCTACAAAGTACAGTATATACTTTTATTTCATATTTTGAGACACATTTATCAGAATTAATGAATGATTCTGACTCAGTTTTCACCTGATATCCTCTTTTGGTTTTGCCTATTAATTTGTAGGGCCTTTATATTCACAGATATTTCACTACAAGAATTTTACTCTTCTTTTATGGTGGACTCCTGATTATTTTACTAGCTCACCCTGGCAATTATTTGCTAGGAAACTATTGAACAGTTATTAATACCTGGCTTTTTGGCTGATCTGAGCTGTAGCTGGCTTTCATGTCTTTTGTTCATACAGTGGGTATTCTTCAGCAAACTGGGATGTACTCAATCAAATTTGAATGGGTGGTGGATATCAACAGAAACACCTCTAAAATAATTCTCAATGCAAAAAAATGTTTAGGGCATAATGGACTTTTTGTGGTGCTCAAGAATATACTCCTAAACGTATCAAAATGACAATCCTTTTTTTAGAATCCTAACAAAATCATAAAAATAAAAAAGACATACATCCTGATGAACATCTAAGCTCATCACCATACATGTTACAATCTACTTTAGACTCATTGAAAGAAAGGCAGCCCATAGATGATTCAATTTTCTTTCCTTCATCCCCTTATCAATCACACATATCTCCATGGACCCTACGTCATAGCTGTATATAACATTTCTTCTTATTAACAGTAACAAAACCACCATAATGTGATTCATGAAAGTCTATGAAGCGTCCAGAAGGAGAGAGAAAGAGAGCTTTCAATTCTCAGCGCATTTCAGGGTTTGACACCGCTTCTTCAGTGGGAGAGGGAGGAAACCACAATTGGATGAATCTACAAAACAAGCAAATATTCAATATTCATGAAAATACAACATTGTAATAATCCAATTATACAATCATGTACTGTATTAATGCTGTACTAACCAAACCAAAAATGCTCGGCCTACACAAAGTCTGGCTGTCAGATCCAGAACTCAGGCATCATCTGTCACCCCGAGGCAAGCATAGGGGAGCACAAGGAGAGAGGAAGGCTTACAAGAAAAACACAGCTACGTAAATATGCACAATTAAGTACCTTATTAATGTCTCGTAATATTTACTATGCGCTAACTTGATAAAGAAAAAGAAGCTGGGGAGTGCCTTGTGATGTTATACAGTATGTGTATAATTGTCTCAAAGGTCCAAGGTGATACCTAAGTATCATAAATGTATAACAAATATACAGTACGTATGTCAGATACTAACTAAATAATTAACTAATGTGACCTCTGCCTTGGGGCAAATGAAGGAACATATTATCATTATAAGCCTTCCATATCTTCCAAACAGATCATTTAAAGAAATGGGAGGGAAAGAGAAAGGAAAGGAAGGTCTTCTAGTGCCAGGCATCCACTTTGGATATAGTAGTTAACAATATCAGGGCAAAGTATTCCCACAGAAAGGTTACCTGATCCTAGATATCAGGTGGCTTTATGTGGCATTACATGTGTCATAGTCTTGTAGTTGATAGGGATATTACCAACACCCTGGTAAATTTACCCCAGCATGGTTTCCTTTGTTATTGATACAGTTGTATGGCAGGAGTCAGTAAGCAATTCCACAGGAGACCAAGCCTTACACTATGAGCTGTGACAAGCTATAGCTAACATAACAAAGTTTTTTTATGTCCTTTGAGATCAATAATAATGCAGAGAAGCCTCTAAAATGTATGGGAGCTCTGATTTACTAGAGGATTAATAATGTAGCTTAGGTTCACTTGAAATAACAAGTAAGGTTCAGGGGAAAGGCTTCTAAAATGTATCAGAATCTGTGAAAAACTTATTAATGATTCTCTAAAGCTCTTTCCTGAGACTCGTGACCAAACATATTAATAAAAAAAAAAACTGCAGATTTTTCTGAAGAATTTAGCCTAAAATACAACATTCTTACATTCTTCTGGTGTGGATCACGTAGATGTAAATGTGGATACTGGAGTTACGTTTTACCTGAAGGTGGGTTTTACACAAAGGCCTGTATGTTAAAATGTCATTTCATCTTAAATTTGGGACCCATAGAAATGGAAAGAAAGTGTCTATAATGCTTACAATAACCAAGCAAATACTTTTCTTCATCACAGCTGTGATCTTGTTGGCTGGATTTTCTGACATAATAAGCTCTGCAACTTAAGTGAACTAATGGTGAGAAAGGTTAAATCAATTAAATGCAGGAGCTGGGGTGAGGTAAGATTGTTGAGCATATATTATAAAACCAGGTGCGGACTGACCATTGGGAAACTCGGGCACTGCCCAAGGACCCGGGGTCAGTAGGGGACCCCATGAGATGTCCCTGGTACCTTTCATAGGCTTTTTTGGGTGTGGTTTGAGTGTGGGCAAGGACACGGGCCCCATGATCCCTTATTGCCCGGGGGCCCCATGAGTTGTCAGTCCGCCCCTGTATACAACACCTTTTCTACTTTTCTACTTTAAAGCAGAGTTTCAGCCTTTTTTTTCTCCTTTGAAAGACAGTTGTCTCCCTCTTCACAGTCCGTTTTGGCGATATATATGTATATTTTTTTCCCTAAATACCTTTTATTGATAATTTCTGTCTCCATTTCCGGTCCTGGCCGCCTAGGCGATTACATTATCAGGCATTCCTTAGGGCTTCTAGGATATCGGCGTCATCTATCCCAGCAGTCCTATGGAATGCCTGATACCAAAATCTTGCGCTATTATGAGATCGGAAGTGACGGGTTTGCAGGGATTTCTTCACACTGCACAGGTGCGAGATCGCTCCTTCTTCACACTGTGCAGGAGCAAAGTGCATGCTGGGTAGCCAGTTGCACAATTTCCCGGAAGAATGTCTGAGCGAGCTTCAGGTACCCACACTTAAGATGACAGCGTTCACAATATGAGGGTGCATTAAGTAAATGTATTTTTTATAAGGAAAGCAAAGGATTACAAGTACAGGTGATCTCAACTTGCATTGCCTAAGCTGCCACTCTCATGTGGATGCCTTTAGAAAACAAATAATTAAACAGAAGGAACTCCGCTTTAATTACTGGTGCCAAGTTCATCTATTTGCTCTGCTGAAGCTCATGTTCCTGAGTGTCTGAATGAAATGCTTCTTTGGACATAATAAATATCTTTTAAACTGACTCTGCACACTGATCACTTGCTATTTTTTTTTATCCGCGCACTCAGAAAAGTTACTAAAATCACAAGGATCTGCAGCACAATTGTAACAGATACATTTATCTCTTACCAAATCTTTGTCTTTTTTAGCTTGAGGTGGAATTTGAATCAAATTTAAATACCTTCTGAATTTATTAGCTTTCTAGAGGATCAAATGTTTGCTATGTCTTGGAAATTTGACTGTAACACTAGTGCCTGTGAAATTCTCAATGATTGGCTCAATTCTTTTATACAAAACAGTACATAGGGTCCTCTGGTGACTACCTGTATATACTAAGCTTAAAGTGTTACTAAACCCAGGACTCTGCATTCACTGTGTCTGGTCTCCCACAGTACACAAAACATGGAAATGCAATTATTTTTAGTAATTATAAACTACTAAATACCTTTTATCATCAGCAGTATATAACAGTCTTCTGACTTCTATCAGTGTCCAGCAGAGCACTGGTTAAAGCTTGTAGAAGGAGTTTTCATTCTCCCCTATGAGGCTGCAGGACCTCTAACCCACTGTCTGAACAGTACTGTTTGGCCCTGAGCTGATCACATGCACTCTCCCAAGAAAAAAAAAACAACTCTCTAGCAATACATACCAAACTGAGCATGTGCAGCTTGCCCCCAAGGCTCTAATCTATCAGAAGATGGATTGGGGGACAGTAGAAGAAGGGGAGGATTGGAGAAGACAGGATCAAATATCCTTTTCACACAATGCAGAGGATTAACACCTTAGGTTCCATAGTAAGCATAACAAGTATTCTTTACTGCATATACAGACTGATTTTACTGTTGTGGGCTTAGTAACACTTTAAGGCTTGTTAACAATATCTGATGGCAGCTGAATGTTCAAGAATAAACTACTGAAATGTCTTTCCTGTGAAACGTTTTTCCATATACAGTGCAAGCCCACTATCATTATCAGGGTTTGTTCAGAGATTATAGTTTATTCATGCATTAAAATAGCATATTCATGTATATAGTATATTCATTTATAGTTTATTGATATACAGTTAGGTCCATATATAATTGGACACAGGCACAATTTTAGTTTTTTTCTGGTATTTATCAAAACATAGCTATAGTTATATAATGGATATGGGCTGAAAGTGCACACTCTCAGGTTTAATTTGAGGGTATGTACATTCAAATTAAAGGAAGTGTTTAGGAATTACAGCTTTCAAGAGTAGCCATTCCCCCTTTTTCAAGGGACCAAAAGTAGTTGGACATCTGAGTCAAAAGCTGTTTCATAGCCAGGTGTGGGCTACTCCTTTGTTATTTCATCATCAATTAAGCAGATAAAAGGTCTGGAGTTGATTCTAAGTGTGGTATTTGTATTTAGAATCTATTGCTGTGAACCTACATCATGCGTTCAAAGGAGCTGTCCATGCAAGTGAAACAGACCATTGTAAGGCTTCAAAATGAAACAAATCCATCAGAGAGATAGCAGCAACATTAGGAGTGGCCAAATCAACAGTTTGGTACATTCTGAGAAAAGAAGAACGCACTGGTGAGCTCAGCAACATGGACGTCCACGGAAGACAACAGTGGTGGATGATCGCAAGATCCTCTCTATGGTAAAGAAACACCCATTCACAATATCCAGACAAGTGAAGGACACTCTCCAGGAGGTGGGCATATCATTGTCAAAGTCTACAATCAAGAGAAGACTTCACGAGACCAAATAAAGAGGGCTCACCACAAGGTGCAAACCATTCATAAATCTGAAGAATAGAAAAGCCAGATTAGATTTTGACAAAAAAAAATTTAAAAAAGCTAGACCAGTTCTGGAAAAGCATTCTTTGAACACATGATACTAAGATTAATCTGTACCAGAATGACAGGAAGAAAAAAGTGTGGAGAAGGCTTGGAGCAGCTCATGATCCAAAGCACACAACGTCATCTTTACAACATGGTAGAGGCATTGTGATGGCATGGGCCTGCATGGCTTCCAGTGGCAGTGCGTCATTGGTGTTTATTGATGATGTGACAGAAGACAGAAGCAGACGGATGAATTCTGCAGTGTTTAGAGATATACTGTCAGCCCAGATTCAGCCAAATGCAGCAAAGTTGATTTGACAGCACTTCCTACTACAGATGGACAAAGATCCAAAACACACTGCAAAAGCAACCCAGGAGCTTTTGAAGGAAAATAAGTGGAATATTCTGCAATGGGCGTGTCAATCACCTGATCTCAACCCAATTGAGTATTCATTTCATTTGCTGAAGGCAAAACTAAAGGCAGAAAGACCCACAAACAAAGAATAACTGAAGACAGCAGTAGTTAGAACCTGGCAAAGCATCAGAAAGGAGGAAACTCAGTCTTTGGTAATGTCCATGGGTTCCAGACTTCAGGCAGTCATTGCTAGTAAAGGATTCTCAACAAAATATTAAAATGTAACATTTTATTTATGATTTTACTCATTAGTCCAATTACATTTGAGCCCCTGAAAATGGAGGGACTGTGTATAAAAATGGTTGCAGTTCCTAAAATTTGTACTTGATATTTATATTCAACCCCCTTGAATTAAAGCTGAAAGTCTGCACTTCAAATTCATTTGGATTGTTTCGTTTTAATTTATTCTGGTGGCATACAGAGCCAAAAGTATGAAAATTGCCTGTGTCCAAATAAACAGTATATGGACCTAACTCTATATTAAATCATTTCCTGATCCTACCTTGAAGTGCATATGAACTGAAAAAAGATGAGATATGTTATAGGGAACATTTAGAAATATTAGGGCTCATTCACACATACAATGGTGACTTGCATTTTTCTATATCTGATAAACAGAGGTTACTGCTAGGGCACATAGAAAATTACTATTTGCTATGTGCTCTATTCACACTACAACACTGCACTGATGTATATTGCGTTAGAATGCAACATGTATGTATTTTACCACAATGGAAGAGAAAAAAAGGATAATTTCAAAAGTTTGTCCCCTTCAATGCCCCTTAGGTTATCCTTCTGTGAGGGGAAGGTGCTTGGGGAGAGTCAAATCCCCCCCCCCCCTTACTTCACAGTCCCCAGTGTCACATCAGTTTCACTTTCACAGTAGTGTTCTCAGGACCCCTGCACATCACCCCCACCCACCTCTTTACAGTACACCCCCATTATTTTCAGCAGTCCTCAACCCTCCTTCAAATAATCACCCCCACCCCACACTACTGTCCTCTGCCCCTTCACATCTCTCCCCCACACTACTGTCCTCTTCCCCTTCACATAACCCCTGGCAGAACTGTGCCCTCTTCACATCCCCCCACAAACATGTCTCCCCTTTAGATATCCCTCCCCACAGCATTGCCTCCCCCCTACATCTCTCCCAATAGCCCTGCCCCACTCCCTCACATCACAAATCCCTCCCAACAGTAGTGTCCTCTGCCCTTTTCACATCAAACCCACCTCCCCCCCCCACACACACATAGCACTGCCCCCTTCACACCCCACCCCAGTAGTATACTCTGCTCTCCTCACATCAACTACACTCACACTTCATATCCCTACCCCACAGTACTGTCCTGTGCCCCCTCACATCCCTCCACAACAACACTGCCCCCCTTTTTACATATCCCCATCCACAGCAATGCCCCCCTCCTTGCATCACAAATCCCCCCCCAACAGTAGTGTTCTCTGCACTCCTTACATCAACCCCCCCACAACACTGCCCCCCTTTACATCACCCCTTCATAGAACTGCCCCCTTTACATCACCCCCCACCACCACCATATGCACACAGCACTGCCCCTTTTCACATTTTGCCCCCCTGTACATCACACACGTAGCCAGAGTAGTGTCCCTGGCCCCGCTTCACTCTCTTTCCTTGGAGTGGAGAGCGGGAGGCGGATCATTTCTGCATTGGGTGTGGGAAGCACAGCACATCATTAAACAAAGCTGCTTCTTTCCCTTCATCCTCCACCGCTGCTATAACAGCAGAGCGGACAGCAGGAGCCAGAACATTTCTGGAGTGAGTGTGGAATAACAGCACAGTATTGAACAGATCGCAGGAGAGGGAGCTGGCAGAACATTTCTGCATAGTATGCAGGAAGCACAGCACAGCATTTAAAAGAGCATGGGAGCTGTGGGGCTTAACTTTTTGTATTAATCAGCAGGTGATTGGCTGCTAGCACAGCCCTGCTTCCAATCAGCCACTGGTTAACTTAAAAAGTTAACCCTGGCAACTCTTGCGCTCTATTCAATGCTGTATTGTGCTTCACGCATCTGATCCAGAAATGTTATGACAGCTCCCTCTCCCGTGATCTGTTCAATTCTGTGCTGTTATTCCACACTCGCTCCAGAAATGTTCTGTCTCCTGCTGTCCGCTCTGCTGTTATAACTGAGGTGGAGGATGTGGGGAAAGAAGTGGCTCCTAAATGGCGTGATCGGGTCCGGATGAAACAATGGCTAGGTCCGCCATTTAGTGATGCCTGATCTAGATGAATGTGTCATCATGGAGAAGCAGCACAACAAACTTTATGATTAGGGATGAGTCAACTGTTCAGTCCAAACCTAGGTTGGCCTAGGCCCTGGCTTTATTTATTTAATGATGTCACTACTATCCCTGCCTCTTCTCTTATATACCAGATGAAAGCTCATGTGCTCCAGGTCCATCGGGTTTTAAATTTTGGTAAGTTGGCAGGCAGCAGAAATTGTGATTGACGATAGATGTACAATGAGGGACTATTTTTTTTATTTTTTTTTTAATAATAAACCACTTGTTAAACGTTTTGGTGTAATAATAATAATAATATTAAAGCTATAATCTTATTTTTGGAGGCCCTAAAGCACCAGAACAGTATGACTACATTTGGAGAGTAAAACTACAAAGGTATTTTTTTAAGAGGCATGGTGAGTCTTGTAATTGTCTTGCAATACGTCTTTGGAAAATGCCAAAAGAAAATAAATTGATTTCTGTACACAAAGTTCTCACTTTATGTAAGATATTACTCACATATAGCATGGGCTTACCCAGAAACACATTCTCCTTCTCCTCCAGAGTATAGGGATACAATATACGTGAGACTTTTGCATTGTTTGGACTGATATATATATTGCTCAGCATAAATGAGTACATCCCAGAAAGCCTTTCCTTTCCTTTTAGAATCAACATTTCCTATGGGACACTATACTACAGAATACTACAAATGCTGGCCATTGATTGCAAACAAGATTTGTTAGTTTGCACACACAAAACATTATTTTTCCTAACAAATTAATTCAAGACCATGTTGCAAAAATGAATACACCACAATGAAAATCAAAATTCTAATTAACAAGAATTCTACCACAGGTGAGTCTAATTATTCATTAAACAGGTGTCCAGCAGACAGTAGATTATACAAGGGCTTTTCTTAACAAAGAAAACCCTTTCCCATTTCATACTCTCAGCAATGGCACCACATGGAAATAAAAGAAAGGTGAAGGCTACAAGAAGATCAGCAAAGGTTTACTTATCAGTCAGAATACTGTAGCAAAAGTGATACAAAAATTTAACAAAGATTCGACTGTTAACATCTTGACAGGAGCATCTTCTGATGAGAAGGGTTCAAGAAAATCATCATGCAAGTTCACTGCAGTTAGCTAAAGAAGTAGAAAGCCAAACTGGGTGATTGTTTCCCGTGACACAATGCAATACAATGTTGGCCATGACGGAAGCCTCTACTAAAGCCCATGAACTAAA
The DNA here is from genome assembly GCF_062004578.1 of Staurois parvus. Taxonomy (NCBI): domain Eukaryota; kingdom Metazoa; phylum Chordata; class Amphibia; order Anura; family Ranidae; genus Staurois; species Staurois parvus. The sequence continues at coordinate 23,129,298 of NW_028317821.1, forward strand.
AAGACCTCCTAGAATTTGCCAGGGCCCATGCTGAAAAAGAAGAACACTACTGGGATTCTGTACTCTGGAGTGATGAGACCAAGATACATGTTTTTGGAATTGATGGTGTATGGTGTTGGAAAGGTGAGGAGTACAAAGAAAAATGCATGGTGCCTACAGTGAAGCTTGGTGGTGGCAGTGTCCTTCTGTGGGGTTGCATGAGTGCTACTGGTGATGGTATTATGAATTCACAGATGTACTGCTCTAAATTGAAAGAGAAGATGCTACCATCACTCCTTGTCCTTGGCCGTCATACACTTTTCCAACATGAATGTTATCCAAAACACACATCTAAGGCCACTGTTGCATTTATGAAGAAGAACAGAGTGAAAGTAATTCAGTGACCAAGTATGTCTCCTAATCTGAACCCAATCGACCACCTATGGGGAATTCTGAGGAGAGGAGTTGAGAAATACTCTCCAGCCAGTATCCAGGCTCTAAAAGAGGTCGTTCTTGAAGAATGGAAAAAGATAGATGTTGTAATATGTCGCCAACTTGTTCATTCCATGCCTAGAATTGGTGCTGTCTTTACAAATCATGGAGGTCATACAAAATTCTAGATGTAGGAGCTTTTGTTGTGGGGTGTATTTATTTTTACATCTACTAATTTGAGTAAAACTGATGATTTTGTAGTCTAAGTTATATTATTAATCTTACTTTCATGTAAAGAGCTAAACAAATATTCTATAAAACTAAAAGTTTTGTCAAAATTGTGGAAATTGTTCTTGTGTTCATTGAGATATTGATTCAAATCTTACTTTTCAAAAGGAGTATACTCATTTATGCTGAATATTTTTGTTTAATTTGTGGTCACACTAAACCAAAAGAAGGAGTATTTGTGACAATTTAAGGAAGTAATTCATGCAGCAGAGGCTATTTACATCTAATCTACCCTGTAATTTCTTTCATTTTGATAGCTCTCTGTGCTTGCAATAAATGTTTGCGCACCTGCAGTATATCCTATGGCAGGATGGATGCTATTAGGGATAGGCAGAACATACTTGGGTTTGGTTATAGGCCAGTTCACAGAACATAAATTATAAAAAAAACCTCATATCCTTTACATCAGAGGAAACTGGTGCTGCCTGTGTGATCAGTTATGATACTAACCATTTGATGGCTCGACAGTTCGGGTTGAGAGCACAATCAATTGTGACAGTTATCATTCACTGCATGCTTTGAATGTAACTGTTTTGGAAAACAGTTTAATTGATGTGTTTAAATTTCATTGTAGAATATTAACCTGAGTGAAGTCAATTAAAGCTGAATGTTAAAAATTAGTAATTGCCATTTTCTAGGCTAATAGACAAGGGATTGTTAAAGAAATGGCATGAGGGGCTGATCACTGCCCTGGTAAATAGTACCAAAGAAAAAATTATTTGTTTTAAATTTGTTTGGTGGGCAGCAGAAATAGCAAAAATGCTCAACACTAAAAAATGCAAAACTTGCCTGTGAAGTGGTATGTCTGTACAATGTAAACAACTTATTACAGCAAAAATGACATTTACAAAAAAAAAAAAAAAACAATTTAAATTGCCTGGAAATAACATCTCAGTCTGCTTTACTTCTGTTTGTAAAGAAATGACTTTGCATTCTGTTCTTTTATACCAGACCCTTATCCTGGTTGAGGTCTGATATATATACTGTATATATACTGTATATATATATATATATATATTAATGGGGGACTCCCACGCATGCAAAAAAAATGGCATGGGGCTCACCCTAACATACATATATACATGCAGATCTGCGCTAATCTTGATGAATATCATCTGACTCCTGCGGAAAGAGAAAAATCACATCCACCAATGGACACATATGACCCTATTGCTCACTAGCATTCAATTACATTTCCTGAGTCCTGGGCATCCAGGGTGATGTCATTGCCCAAATATGGCCATGGATTCCTGGTCAGTAATTTCAGGCTGGGTAACGTCATTGGTTTCTAAGGACAAGGTAGGTTCTGGCACCTTCTACTTTCTTAGCAACCATGGACAGATAGGAAGTTGTCATAGATAGTAGTGGCACAACAACTACTACTACTATATATGATGTTCAGCTTTTGCTTAACGGGCTAAAAGTTTGGCATTTGGACGAACATCTGAACAGTCAAAGTTCAGTGCAAACTTATGTTTGAACCGAACCTTGAACTTATCCCTAAAACCATACATGGCAGTCAGTGAATGGGCTAGAAGAGTAGGGTAGGTGCAAATGGCATTATCTCTTTTGTGCATGTAGACCTACAAGTGTAGGGCAATATGCTTTTAAAAATTAGGCTCAATAAATTGGGTAGTCAAGGAAGTATAACTAGCAGGTGATTTGTAGGTGATATAGACTTTGATTTTTTATGTGTGTGTAGCAATACAGTATATACAAACAGTTCTGGTTATATACTTACCAAAAATCAACATAAATCTTGCAGCACATAGGTGGGCTATTTTGGCACCTATATGTGTAGTTTTTTTTTCATATTTTGTATAGGAGTTCAGAGTATAGTACCTCTTTAAGGAAATGTAAAACGTTATTACATTCTCCAGTGGATTCACAGCACTTGTCCACATTTAAATCTTTGCAGAGGTCCCAGAGCATTGAGTATTGTAGTTCTGACTGGCAGAGCAGGAAAGGTGGTGGTGTGACAGGAAATGCACATACAGCCCCCTCTCCCCTCCTCCAAGTTACCAGATAAACTTTTCTTGTGAAGCCTACTGCCTTCTCATCTCCCCTGATTATTGCAGGTTCTTAGACCTCCAGCCAGCCATGTAGGGCACAGAAAGTGAAACTATCAGCTTGCTACTATACTTGTCTGAGAGAGACGGCATCCCCCTTAGTGAAGTCCAGGGCAGCTCCTGTAGCACAGGCAAACAACTCGAGGGATCCAAGCCCCAAAGGGCCACCACACTGGAACTAGCAATTGGGGAAGGTCTCCCCACAGTAGGTAGTTCTTCTGAAGAAGCTGCATGCTATTAGGCTCCTGCCTGGCTAACTGCACACAATTTTGACCATGATGGAACAGCTACCCAACTACCCATTTCCTTCCTTATTCTGGGAACTTATGAGGGAGGCAAATTAGAGTTAAAGGCACCTGCACCTGCATCTGAACAAGGTGAGTAAATGTGAGCTCTGCTACATGGACATAACAGCCTATTTCTTTTAAGGTCCTTAAAATTAAAGCTTCACTTTGGGCAAATACTAACTTTTTACCACCACTACCTCCCACTCTCCTCTATCCTGTCAGGCTTTCTTTTTCTTATCTGGTAAAGCCAGATATACAAACCTAAGTCCCCAACCATGTCTCTCCCCACCACTTCTTTAGGGTGAGGGTGACCAGTAATCTAGCTTTGCAATAGCATCCAAGAATGCCATCCCCTTAAATTCCCTCTGCTGATGTCAGCCCTTCTCTGGATCCTGGATAGAACCCCTCTACTGGACGTCTAATGGGAAGTTTCCACATAAAGCAGGCAGTAACATGGGCACCTGAAGAAAAGCCCAACCAGGAAATAAACTGAAAAGGAGAAGGCTCAGGGCTAAGGCATCATGTGATCCCAGCTTAAAGCAGATCTCCACCTTATCCACACCTTTTTTCAGCTGAATACAAACTTTATACCAAGTTGTAACCATTTAGGATACTCACCCATCTAGTGGATTCAGAGGTATCCTACAGAATCCCTTCAGAATTCTGCCCCACTCTGTCCCGTGCCAGCATCTTATTATCTCACTTTATTGTGAGGCCTGTCGACTTTTCTGGGTTCAGCCCCCAGGCCTCACAATGACGCATGGCTAGGCCTGCCCCCCCCCTCCTTCTTTCTTAATAAAGGACTATGCAGATATATGAAGTGCATATCCCAGGAGGCATAGTGGGGATAATGTACATCATTCACCTAGGCAAATTATGTGCATGGGGAGGGGGCAGGCCAGAAGATTTTACAAAAAAAGTAAACAAAAAAAAGAAGTGAGTGCTGTGCAAAAAGGAGGGGAGCAGGAGTGGATGGAAGGCAATTTACTCTTGAAGGGTGAAGAACCTCTTTTAGATCAGTTAAGGGACACATAGATAGGGCTTTTTTAAATACAACAATAAGGTAAGAGGGCTGCAAAAGGGAGATATCTTTATCCTTGAGTGGGTTTAAATAGTCAAATAACCTCCTCCAAGCTTTGAGTACTGTCCATGTCCATGCTGGGGAGATTTCTCATTTCCTGTCAATTTCACAAGTATAAAATTATAAGACAGACAAGAAGTGAGTGGAAATTTCCCCAGTGGGGACACAAACAGTAATACCTTGACATATGTGAGACATTCTATTTAAACGAATTACGGAATTATGGTAACTTGGACTTAAATTAATCTATAAAATGACATACTAGTTTCCCTTTCTCCAGTTTAGGATTAACAATTATTTTAAAAGTATCTATATTCCTCAAGTTGGCTATCTTTGACACCTGCCCCTGGAAGAGTGTGGTAGTTGATTTAATTTTGGTAGCAGAGATGTGGTTAGTTTCACCTTTTCCATGGGATGAATCTATGAGTAACTTCAAAAAGATTTTTTGCTTTTCTTCTTTTTTTTTACATCAAAAATAGATAACCATATTTTAATAGGGCTGTCAGATGTATGTTTGTTTACCTAAGATCTTTGCAAACACATGAAACCACAGTATCTTGAGTTTCTCTGTACCATAGTAATGTAGCTCCCAGAGTTCAGTCATATGTTGTGGAAATGGATTAACTTCCACCATTCAGTGACTAGTGAATACTATCATTTTATACAAACTAACACTAAAAAATAAGCAACATCATAGCTCACATAAATTGAGCCACATTAAAAACAGGGTTAAAATTAGTAAATGAAAATGTCCTTAAAACATGTTTTATAACTGGTCAGCAATAATACCTAGGGGGTCTGTTTAATTTGTTTAATGTATATTTAATGTCTCAACAACTGTGGTTTTTAAAGATCTTCATCTGTAATCAATTTTTGTTATTAAAAGAAAATTCATAACTGACAAGTTTGACCCACATTAAAAATAGGGATAAAAATAGAAAATGAAAATCTCCTTATTTTTTTTCTTATAACTGGTCAGCAATAATGCCTAGATGGTATGTTTCATTTCTTTAATGTTTGTTTAATTTCTCAACAACAGTGGTTTTTAAACCTTCATCTGAAATTGATTTTTATTGTCTAATTAGAAGTTAAGAGATAGAGATTAATATTTATTTCCTCTACTCAGCAGTCATCAACTTCAACAAACTAAATTCTAACAGTAACATTTAATATAGTGCTGAAAGGCCTGTAACACTTTTTGGGTACTAGCATCCTGATGCAAGATGGGGCTTTGTGCTGTTTGATGCTTTTGCACTTAGTAGCAAATCTACCTGCCTTAGCCTCAGCAGCAAACAGGGGTGGACTGACAACTCTTGGGGCCCTCGGGCAATAGGGGATCATGGGGCCCCTGTGTCCTTGCCCACACTCAAAACACACTCAAAAAAGCCTATAAAATATACCAGGGGCATTTCATGGGGCCCCCTACTGACCCCGGGCCTTCGGGCAGTGCCCGAGTGCTCGAATGGTCAGTCCGCCCCTGGCAGCGACTGAAATAATAGCACATAATGAAAACAATTCTATATACACTGTTCAAAAAAATTACAGGAAGACTTTGAAAACACATAAGATCTCAATGGGGAAAAATATCATGCTGGATATCTATACTGATATGGACTGTGTAATATGTTAGGAACATCAGGATGCCCCATCGTTTGATGAAAATGAACATTATCAACCTACAGAGGACTGAATTCAAAGACACCCCGAAAATCAAAGTGAAAAAATTATGCAGCAGGCTAGTCCATTTTGCTGAAATTTCATTGCAGCAACTCCAAATGGTATACAGTAGTTTGCATGGCCCCCACGTGCTTGCATGCCTGACAATGTCGGGGATTGCTCCTAGTGAGACGACAGATGGTATATTTCTTCCCAGATCTGGACCAGGGCATTCCTGAGCTCCTGGACAGTCTGAGGTGCAACCTGGTGGCGTTGGATGGACCAAAACATGATATCCCAGAGGTGTTCTATTGTATTTAGATCAGGCGAGAGTGGGGGCCATTCAATGGTATTGATTCCTTCATCCTCCAGGAACTGCCTGCATACTCTTGCCACATGAGGCCGACCATTGCCGTACACCAGGAATAACCCAGGACCCACTGCACCAGTGTAAAGTCTGACAATAGGTCCAAAGATTTCATCCCGATACCTAATGGCAGTCAAGGTTCCATTGTCTAGCCTGTAGAGGTCTGTGCATCCCTCCATGGATATGCCTCCCCAGACCATCACTGACCCAGCACCAAAACCGTCATGCTGAACGATGTTACAGGCAGCATAACAATTTCCACAGCTTCTTCAGACCCTTTCACGTCTGTCACATGTGCTCAGAGTGGACCTGCTCTCATCTGTGAAAAGCACAGGGCACCAGTGACAGACCTGCCAATTCTGGTGTTCAATGGCAAATGCCAATCGAGCTCTATGGTGCCAGGCAGTGAGCGCAGGGCCCACTAGAGAATATTGGGCCCTCAGGCCATCCTCATGAAGTCTGTTTCTGATTGTTTGGTCAGATACATTCACACCAGTGGCCTGCAGGAGGTCAATATGTAGTGCTCTGGCAGTGCTCATCCTGTTCTTCCTTGCACAAAGAAGCAGATACCGGTCCTGCTGATGGGTTAGGGACCTTCTACAGCCCTGCCCAGCTCTCCTAGAGTAACTGCCTGTCTCCTGAAATCTCCCCCATGCTCTTGAGATTGTGCTGGGAGACACAGCAAACCTTCTGGCAATGACACATAATAATGTGCCATCCTGGAGAAGTTGGACTGCCTGTGCAAACTCTGTAGGGCTCAGGTATCGCCTCATGCTACCAGTAGTGATACTGACCCTGGACAAATTCAAAACTAGTGAAAAACAGGCAGAAAAGATGAGTAGGGAAAAAAATTTCACTTGTAAAACCATTCCTGTTATGGGGGTCATCGCATTGTTGCCCTTCTAGTGCACCTGTTGTTAATTTCATTAACACCAAAGCAGCTGAAACTGATTAAAAATCCCCTCCGCTACTTAACTGACCAGATCAATATCTCAGGAGTTTAATTGACTTGATGCTATACCCTGATTAAAAGTGTTCCTTTCATTTTTTTGAGCAGTGTATTTGGTGTGCTTGCTGAGTCAAAGCAGTATTTATTAAGTATCCTTAAAACCAAAATTGAATGCAAATTCTGATATTTATCCAGTGTTCTCTAATTAAATCCTTGAATGCTGAGTAATCTCATTCTCTTGGTAAGAACTAACTTGTCTACTCATTTGATCTACAGAACTTTAAAACAAGCTGGCAAGACATGAGATGACCATAATGGATAACCTGGAAACTTTCAGTAAAGACTATTAAAAAAGTTGGAAGATAATCAACTGCATGATTAGGAGAAGCCAACATTATCAACAACCAACATTGCACTAAATTCATTTAAACCCAGGATTGTAATTAGAACTGTCTTTACCTTGGGTAGAGTTTATAAAAATACACTTCCTTTTTTGTATGCCGCTTTGGTGGCATGCTATATCACAGTGGAAATGTAGGTAGTGCTTTTAAATCAGTCTCATTGCTAACCTTGCCATGTTCAATTTAATTACATTTAGCCTTTTTTACATTGTCTTATTATCTGTACTATCAATTTTTGTATGTTATTTTGGTCCCATACACAGACCTCTTTTTTTGTGATCTGACCAAGTATTTATCCCAGCTGTTTTGGATGATTGGATATCTGGTGCAACACAGAAAACATTACATTTATCTGCATTAGTCTGATCATTCCCAGTGTCAGAATTTTAAAGGACAAGGAATAAAAAGTGATTCTTTCAGAATTAATTACTCCATGCTATCAGCTTCAAAAATATTGTAATTTTCCAACCCTTGTGTAGTACTACCCCTGCAGGAAACACCTGATCGTTTGGGTCTTTTGTTCTGCACCTTGACTCCAAGAACAACCTTAGCCCCTCTGACACAGCAGGTTGAGTGAAAGTTACTGCAAGCACTCATAGGAACACAAGCGTAGATACCTTTAACTTGGCTGTAAATTAGTATCAGTAAATAGACAGAAAACCATTTAGTGGTAAAGGTAGGTTCAGACAGTCTGCTATACAGTGTAATATTTTTACCAAGGTAACTTAGAATAGAGTTCTGTACCAATAGACCGGGATTAACTCATGAATCAGCAAAGTCAGCAATAAACAGTGCATATAAGCATTATCTGCAAGCTGAATAATACTATAACTAGTCTAAAATGCACTCTAGGGGAATGACTAGGATATGGCACAATGTTCCCTGGAAGCTACCTCTTAGCATATGCAATAGGCGAAGGTTTCTGTGTAGCAGCTGTAAATGGACAGTTTTTAGTCTTAACTCTTCAGTGGGCTAGTGTTGGGGCCCATTTCTACTGTCAGGGCTCCAGGTATGACCAGAGGTGTGTGGACTGACACAGGGAAACGCAGGCTTCAGGTATAGTATAAACAATACAATTTATTCAAGACTAAACAATACATAAACGCAGTGCAAGACTAAACATAAAAACAGTGCAAACAAACCAAACCTCCAACAGATAACAATAAGAACAATACTAAACGTAGTCAGGCAGGCCGGGTCGGTAGCAAACGGGCAGGCAAGGTACAAGGAGCAGGCGGAAGAGTAGTCAGGAATAGCCGAGGTCAGTACAGGCAGAGTTCATGCAGAGTCAGGATTCAAGCAGGCAGGATCAGGATACAGGGGCCAAGGGAAACTATACACCAAGGCACTGACTGCAGGCCTGGCCACTCCTTAAATACACCTCCTGCAATCAGCCTCAGGTGATGACTTGATTGCAGGAGTGAGCTTCTGGCTGCTGAGAGCACCCGCTGGCCAGCCCTGGTACTGCAGCCCACACGGCAGGTGAGTCCCACCACCAGTGGTGAGTTCATTCCTGACATCTGCCATTGGTGCATGTGAGAATAATCCCAGTCAAGCCTTCAGGCAGCAATAAGGCTACTAGATGGCTGCATAGTCAGTTCCTTAAGGACTCAGACTCTCTAGCAGCAGATAGTAAATCCCCACAGCAGCAGCTCACCAGTTACAGCATTATTGCAGCTCACCATCCAGTCACACACAGTGACTCTCTGTCAAATCTCTGCTCTGCATCCAGGTGACTCTGGATTTTGGCACACCTGGCCTAAGCATTGTGGATACTGCTCAGGCTGCTGTTATGCAGCAGTGGTGGTGCACACTGGACAGCGATCTACACTCTCTGGGCCCCCTCATGGCAAAAGCAAGCTATGTCCTGAGCAAGCTCAGCCTGAGAAAATTCACCTCTGACCCCTCTTCCTGGCAGTTTTTCCTGGGGAAGCACAGTTCAAACAATCTTTATTATAGTAAAGTCTCTTTCCTCTAGACTACAGTTCCCACAGTGCAGTGCTGCCTGACTCAGTATATTGAACTCTTCCTCTTCAGAAGCTCCATCTTCTTGCTGATATGGCTGTTAACCAGTTCAGCACTGCAGAGCAGCAGCTACAGAGAGCAGCTACAGCCAGTGTTTTTGTCTCCTCTTCATTTACGGCAAGCACCTGCAGTCACTTTCATTGTTGTACTTCTTACAAAATCGACTGAATAGCAATAGAAATCTGAAAATGATCTCTGGATATTTTGATTGCTATATTAATGCTGAACTCCAGAACTCCAGCCTTACTTCAGTCTTGCACAGTTGCACAGGCTCCTCTTCTGTACTGAAACTGCATACTCTGATTTCACTGCACGCTGTGAGCTTCTGAAAGTGTGATTTAGGATCTGCAACAAGTCAGATAGAGCCTACCCAACTTCTTGGCTGGGGGATGTCCAGTCTTATCCAGCTTTTTCTTCCCAAAGCTTACTGCTCTTGGTCATTTTATTAATTTGATGTAATTTTTCACATTCACAGAGGCTCAGCAGTACATGTGGGTATTCTTTACCATGGGTGGAAGGAAAGAAAATAACTAAATTACCCCATCAACACATACAGTGTTGATGGGGGAGTCCCTCTTGCAGTGCTATTGTATTCTGATGGCTGGGGGGGGGGGTGCCTTACCGGCAGGCAGAGTACAGTAATTACTGGTAGTGGCTATAGCCGCTGGCAAAAAAAGCATGTAGCTGAATCAGTTTACCCGAGTCGATTGATGGTGCAATCAGCCTGCCCATACATGAATCGACATTTGGCCGGTTCCTGGTGAAATGGCCAAATTTCAATCCATGTATGGCTGACTTTAGTGGATTGAACCTCAGCTTTAAAACAATAGTTCCCTTAAACACCTGGGTTTATATGTGTAAGCAACTGCTTTCTTGTCCATCCATTGATGTGGCTGTGATCATCTTGGATAACTATCCTAGCCTGTTCCATAAAGAGATTTTTGTAGTTAGTTGGCACATACACAATTGCTTGATGTTTATATAGTAGTGTATATGACCAGCATAAATGTGCAGGTTGTATGAAGCAGTGAAGCTCTTGAAGGATCCAAGCTTTTATATTGGTTTCCATTCTCCTTTCCATATATAAACATCTCTCCATATTGTGTACATCACAGGTGTCATATAATGAATAACAATAATATCAAGGAAAGGGTAAGCTTTTCTGCACTTAACTTGTTGAAACATGTGCTCATATAGGTAAAATGTGATCACAAATGATGTGCTAGTTTTAAATATTTAAAGATATTTTAACACTTCTTCAAAGATATTAGAAAACCTATTAAGTTAATTCCTTGTGTTTAGCTTTGAAGTATGGCATGAAACGTAAGGACAGATGTATTGTCTGGGCATCTTTCCAAATTCATTTTGAGAAGCATGAGGACTTTGTATTATAGGTCTGTGGCACCTGGGACTTACAGAAATAATGTGCATGTCAGCATCTCGGTATATTGGAATTAAAACATTCTGCTGTATATCATAGTGTACAGCTTATTGTAAAGCCAATAAATTATTTTTACAACATATCATTCTAGAATATTACATTTTAGATGAGTCTAATAATAATGTCTAGCATGAAAAATATTGCACATATATTCACGAGCACTACAGTAATTTTTGTATATATTTGTTATTTGTGTATTATCAGTCAGAACCTTATTCTGTGATATCTGTATCACTGGCATGTGTACAGTTTAGAGTAATCAGTCTCAACACAGGAGAGGGCTTGCTACAAGTGTGGGAAAAAAAAACGTAAAGCTGGGATTCAACTTTAGGCCTCGTGCACACAGGGAGTTTTTGCAGCCACTTTTAGGGGAGTCAGGCATTTTTTTTTACTGCTTCTAAATGGCCCTCTATGTTATCCTATGTGTCCAAGCACACATAGACTTTTAAAAGCTTTAGTAGCAGTAGCGTTTACCAGCAGGAACAAAAACCCAGGGCCAGTGCTTCCAGGTTCTGCAGCGTTTTGGCAGAAAAAACATTTGACGCGGCTAAACGCAGCTAAACGTGTCTAAACGCTAGCCATGTTAAGCGCTTGAGCGTTAATCCATTTCAATGGCTAGAATAAATCATCATTCTGGCTAATGAAACGAATTAACACCTAAGCACTTGACGCTTGTAAACTAGCCTAAATGCTTGTAAAAGCATTAGATACTTTTACAAGCATCAGGCGTTTTTTCTGCAAAAATGCTGCTGCCAGAGGACAGCTTCTAGGACAGTTTCTTTATCCCCTGTGCCCCAGATTCTGGGGTTTTTGTGTGGGAGGAAAGAACAGGTGCACCAGCCAGCCCCAGCAGCCTGTAAAAGGCTAGGAGAAGGTGAAAGGTGAAAATTAAGTGGCGGGATAGGGCTGAACACTGTCCTAGATGGTACTAATGTCTAGGGCTATATGCACCCAGGGATAAATGCCCAGAACACAAGAAATTCTGAGATGGTTGTAAATCACCGGCAAATTGATTGTTTTCTTTTTTTGTTTACAAACTGTTTATTTAGAGATATTGTAAAAAAGACGGTATTACAATATATAAGCAATTTTAGCAAACTACATAAAGGGTAATTATCATTAGCACATCAAAATATCAGGATACATAGATATATATGTTTTACATAAAATATGAAAAACACCGATATATCAAAAATAGAAAAAAATTTAAATGAAGCATATAAGGAAATAGAATAAAACCTAATTCTATTATAGTAATTTTCATAAACATTTGTTGGATAGTACCAGAAAGAAAAATAGAAGTTTTAGTCATCTACAGTATTCTCAATAGAAAACCATATACGGTATCCCATCTTGCATGAAAAATATGCATGGATTCAAAGATTGTATGAAAAATTATTTCTGTTAACATAATGGCATCAATTCTGTCCTTTGCAAAAAAGATACAGAAGGATTCTTCCTAATAAATGAAATGGCCCATAGTGTTGCAACACAAAAAGTATGAGTAAGGGCTCGTTCACACTTGGCTGTTTTGCCAACGCTTGCCAAACGCCCCTATAGCGTTTGGCAAGCGTTGGTCTGGCATTTGCGGAGCGTTTTTTAACGCTCGGCAAACGCTCTGCAAACGCCGCATGCGCGGTTTAGCGGCGGTTGCTAGGCGTTTGCCGAGCGTTAATAACACCCCACAAACGCCTATAATGCAGTTTGAGTGGTGTTACCGCTCCGCAAACGCCCTGCAACCGCGTCGCAACCGCACCGCAAACGCCGGCCGGGCGTTTGCGGAGCGGCACCATAGACGAGAATAGGAGGCTTCAACGCCTCCTGACTCGTCCAGAGGCGTCCGTTTTGCCGCGACGCGACGCAAACGCTCCCGTTAGAACAGCACCATGTGCTGTAATGTGTAGAATAGGCAGAGGCGTTTGGGAAGCGGTAAAAACGCTTCTCAAAAGCCTCTCTGCCGCCTGCACACAAGGCTAGTGTGAACATAGCCTTAGTTGCACTGAAGAGAAAGACATTCCCGGAATGGGAACAAATTGTAAACACATTGAAGGATAGAGAGTAATAGAAATAGATATTATTTGTTAGGCTAATGAAGATATTATATATAATATATATCTATATATTTTATCTATATCACTATATTTTTTTGGGGACTTTATATGATTTATATGATTTTGATATATAATTTTTTTGGAACTTTATATGAGTTATATGGTTTAGATATATATTTTTGTCACAGACACTCACTATATATTTATATAATCTTTACTAGCGCAGTCTGTTTATTTTGAATTTTGATGTACCTTAGTATTATAGGGTGGATGTTGCAGATGATTTAATTTACATAGATCTTTTACTGTGAGTTTCTTGGCGCCACCTATATTCATCTATAATGAAGATATTGCCTGCCAAATTGGTTGTATTTCCTCAGAGCTCCAAAAAATATGAAGACCAAAGCCTTTAGCTGCACAACCCCTAAAACAGTTTTCTGAAGAGTCGGCAAACATATAATAAATTCTAGAGGGTATATAATACCATCTAGTTAATACATTTATGGCTGTTTTTTAATAGAAAAGGAACAAGTGCATTTGTGGAGATTTACTATCACGATAGACCAGTCCTTCAAAGAATATTGTTCTCTGCATTCTTATTGGTTATCTGTTTCTTTTATAAAATGTAATTTTTGTTGTACATCCTACAGCAAGAATAACAAAAAACATGGGGTACCCACAAAATTCAAGCCAGAACCCTTATCTTTGATATGGGTCTTTTATGGATTTTAAGGGGTTACTTTATGCAAAAAATGATGTGGGGTCCCCCAAAATCTAAGCCAAATCCTCATCTCAGCATAAGCTCCTATCCTTCTAAATCCTTCTAAATCATAACAGGTTACATGCCCTCAACATGGGAAGAGAGCCCCCTAGCAAAGTAACTTGTCCACAAGTTCATGAATTCAATTGCCTCTTTCCCACCACCCTGGTCCAATGGTTTTGAGGATCTGTTGGGGGGGGGGGATACTTATTGGTATCTGGAAATCTTTTTAAAAAATAAGGGGGCCTCTAGATACCATTACCTCCCCCCCCCCCATGTGAATAAGTAAGGGGTACATGGTATGCCTACTCATTCAGAACAAAACCTTAACCCATAAAAAGAAATCCCAATATGTGTAAATTAATTGGTTTACATGAAAGTTATAGCGTCTACAAATGGCAGTATATATGCTGGAATTTTTATTTTTTTTATACTATCAATCCTCACTCCTAGCACATATTACCTAATCCCTCCTCCTAGCACATATTCCCAAATCCCCTCTCATAGCACATAGCCCCCTCTTTTCACCTCCTAGAACATATCCTTCCCCTCCCCCTCCTAACACATATCCCCCCAATCCCCCCTCATAGCACATACCACTCAACCCCCTCTTCAAGCACATATCCCACCCCAATCCCCCTCCCAGCACATATTCCCCCAATCCCCCCTCCTAGCACATATTCCCCCTAATCCCTCCTTCTTGTATATATCCCCCCAATCATTCCTCCTTGCACATATCCCCCCTGATCCTTCCTCCTTGTACATATCCTCCTTAATCCTTCCTCCTTGCACATATCCTCTTTAATCCTTCCTCCTTGCACATAGCCCCCCCCAATCCTTCCTCCTTGCACATATCCCCCTAATCCCTCCTCCTTGCACATATCCCCCCTAATCCCTCCTCCTTGCAAATACCCCCCCAATCCTTCCTCCTTGCACATATCCCCCTAATCCCTCCTCCTTGCACATATCCCCCCTAATCCCTCCTCCTTGCAAATACCCCCCCAATCCCTCCTCCTTGCACATTTTCCCCCTAATCGCTCTTCCTTGCACGAACCCCCCCCCCGTAATCCCTCTTCCTAGCATATATTCCCCCAATCCCCCCTCCTAGCACATATCCCCCCAAATCCCTCCTCTTTACACATTTTCCCCCCAACCATTCCTCCTTGCACATATCCTCCTAATCCTTCCTCCTTGCGCATATGCCCCCTAATCCTGCCTCCTTGCACATATCCCACCTAATCCCTCTTCCTTGCACATATCCCCCCTAATCCCTCCTCCTTGCACATATCCCCCCCAATCCCTCCTCCTTGCACATATCCCCCCTAATCGCTCTTCCTTGCATGAATCCCCCAATCCCTCCTCCTTGCACATATCCCCCAATCCCTCCTTCTTGCACATATCCCCACTAATCCCTTCACCTTGCACATATCCCCCCTAATCCCTCCTCCTTGCACATATCCCCAGTAATTCCTTCTCTCACATATCCTTCCCCTCCCCCTCCTAACACATACTCCCCAATCCTCCCTCATAGCACATACCTCTCAATCCCCCCTTCCTCCTTGCACATATCCCCCTAATACCTCCTCCTTGCACATATCCCCCCTAATCCCTCCTCCTTGCACATACCCCCCCAATCCCTCCTCTTTGCACATATCCCCCCTAATCGCTCTTCCTTGCATGAATCCCCCGCAATCCCTCTTCCTTGCACATATCCCCCCAATCCCTCCTTCTTGCACATATCCCCCCTAATCCCTTCGTCTAGCACATATCCCACCCAATCCACCTCCTAGCACATATTCCCCCAATCCCCCTCCTAGCACATATTCCCTCAAATCCCTCCTCCTCACACATATCCCCCCAACCATTCCTCTTTGCACATATCCCCCCCAATCCTTCCTCCTTGCACATATCCCCCCTAATCGCTCCTCCTTGCACATATCCCCCCTAATCTCTTCCTTGCACGAATCCCCCCCAATCCCTCCTCCTTGCACATATCCCCCCTAATTCCTTCTCCTTGTACATGTCCCCCCTAATTGTTCCTCCTCGTACACATCCCCCTAATACCTCCTTCTTGTACATACCCCCCAATCCTTCCTCCTTGCACATACTCCCCCAATTGCTTCTCCTCATACATATCTCCCCTAATTCCTCCTCCTTGTACATGTCCCCCCTAATTGTTCCTCCTCGTACACATCCCCCCTAATACCTCCTCCTTGTACATACCCCCCAATCCTTCCTCCTTCACATACCCCCCAATTGCTTTTCCTCATACATATCCCCCCTAATTCCTCCTCCTCGTACATATCCCCCCCAATCCTCCCTCCTTGTACATATTCCCCCCAATCCCCCCTATTTCCTCTGCATTGCACATATCCCTCCTCCTCGCACATATTCCCCCTAATCTCTCCTTGTACATATCCCGCCCCCTAATTCCTCCTCCATATGCATATTCACCCAATCCCTCCTTCTCGCACATGTCCCCCCTAATTCCTCCTCCTTGCACAAATCCTCCCCTTCAATCCCTCCTCCTTGCACATATCACCTCCCCCAACACCCCTCCTAACGCATATCCCCCTCTTAGCACATATTGCCCTCCAATCCCCCCTCCTAGCAAATATCTCTCCCCAGTGCCAATAGTCGGTAATCCCTCCACCTCTAAACTCAAACACAAATTATTTACGTGCCCCTACACACACACGCACACACGATCGCTAGTTTAATTACCTGCACCCTGCACACATGTCCTCCTGGCGGGACTTGGAAGAGGCAGGGTGCAGGTAATTAAACTGTGTGCAGTCCCAACTAGCGATCGTGGGTGTGTGTATGTGTGTGTGTGTGAGGGAGAGGGCCCAGCACAGCCTCTCTCCTGTTTATCGCTGCCTCTGTCTGCCCTTAGCTGAACACAGATTACTGCACCAGTCTGCGCACTCACGTCCCAGGCCAACCCTGAGTCTGGGAATGAGGGATGGTACTTGGCCATTGGTCGTCAGCCAGGGGATCCACAATGGAAATCTGGGGGGCGCAGCCCACCCCAGCACCCCCTAGATCTGGCCATGTCTAGCTACCTCCTTTATCATGTCCAAAGTCTCTGACCATCTCCTGTATCATGTCTGCAGTCTCTGAAGGGAAGTCTGGAGAGGAGTCAAAAGCGGGAGAACCGCCAGTCCCAGGATGGGGAGTCATAGAAGGAGTCAAATGTGTGTACACTGTGGAAAGGAGAATAAAGGATCAAACCACAGCTGCCAAGCTGGAGCCCAGAGAGGACCATCTGACTGAACCCTGCACGCTGCACCTGAGAGGAGATCACTAACAGTGCAGTGAGGTAAGTCTGGGGGGGGACACTGATGTAAGAGGGAGTAACTACAAAAAGGTAACTGAGCATTGATATAGATGTCCCCTCTTATAGTGCAAGGGAGAACTCTGTGGACCCTGATGTAAAGGGCAACACTGCAGACCCTGATGTAAGTGGGAACTCTGATGTAAAGGGGAGCGCTGTAGACTTTGATGTAAGGGGGGCTCTGGTGACCAGAGACCACCTTATATCAGAGTTCCCCTTTACACCAAAGTCTACAGCATTCCCCCTTACATCATGATCCGCAGTGTTCCCCTTTACATCAGAGTTTCCCTGTAAGGGGAATCCTGCAGACTCTGATGTAAGGGGGAACTCTGTGATGGCTGGATTGCCATAACCTGGCCTTCATGGAAATAGAGAAATATGGTTTTTGACTCTTATAACTTAAACACATGCTAATAGTGCTAGCTATAGGCTTATAGCCTAAATATTGATAGTTGCACTGTTTTGCCCTCAAAACAGTGATTTTGAATACTTTTTTTAAGGTGTCAGTAAAAAATGTGGCTCTGTCAGTAAATTTCACCATTTTTTTCTCAGTAAAATATGGTGCTGTTTGTAAATTTTGGGTGTCCTGTCAGAAAATTTCACTTCGGGGGGTTGGCAACACTAGTACAAACAAAGGTCAGTGGGCTCACATCTTTTAGTGGCAATCAGGGGCGGACTGACCATTTGGAAACTCGGGCACTGCCCGAGGGCCCGGGGTCAGTAGGGGGCCCCATGAGATGCCCCTGGTACCTTTTTCATAGGCTTTTTTGAGTTTTGGCAAAGACACAGGGGCCCCATGATCCCCTATTGCCCGGGGGCCCCATGAGTTGTCAGTCCGCCCCTGGTGGCAATACTGCTACTACCCCTAAGTTATGGACACTAGGCTACATCAACTGGAAGTTCAGGCAGTGGGCAAACTGTCCTTATGTTCGACCTGAACCCATGGCTTACCCCTAGTAATCATTTTGTGGATCATAATTGTAATTATTTATACTATATTAATGCATGCTACCATTCCGTCTAGTGCATATGATTTTGTTATGATAATGGTCTGTGAGTGTCATACTTAGGAGTCTGTCATGGTGAAGCTCTGTAAATATACTGCTCAAAAAATAAAAGGAACACTTTGAAAACACATCAGATCTCAATGGAATAGAATTGTAAGGAGGCCCAATCATTTGATGGAAATGAAAATTAATAACCTACAGAGGACTGACTTCAAAGTGAATATATATATATATATATATATATATATATATATATATATATACCGGTATATATATATGCTTAATTTACCAGCGCTATAAAAATACCTGTAATAAATAAATAATAAATCATTTGTCATGGTGAGGGTCTATAAGCCTAATACATATTAAATTCAGTTGATTTTGCTTTTGTGAGGATCTGTGAATTTAACACACATGATTTAGTCATTGGTAGGGTCCGTGTGTGTCATACACATTATTATTATACAGAATTTATATAGCGTCAACAGTTTGCTCAGCACTTTACAATAAAACGGGAGACAGCACAGCAACAATACAGTTCAATACAAGAGGGATAGGAGGGCCCTGCTCCTTGGAGCTTACAATATAAGAGGTATATATCTATATATTATTATTATACAGGATTTATATAGCACCAACAGTTTGCTCAGCACTTTACAATAAAACGGGAGACAGTACAGCAACAATACAGTTCAATACAAGAGGGTTAGGAGGGCCCTGCTCCTTGGAGCTTACAATATAAGAGGTATATATCTATATATTATTATTATACAGGATTTATATAGCACCAACAGTTTGCTCAGCACTTTACAATAAAACGGGAGACAGTACAGCAACAATACAGTTCAATACAAGAGGGATAGGAGGGTCCTGCTCCTTGGAGCTTACAATCTAAGAGGTATATATCTATATATTATTATTATTCAGGATTTATATAGCGCCAACAGTTTGCTCAGCACTTTACAATATAACGGGAGACAGTACAGCAACAATACAGTTCAATACAAGAGGGATAGGAGGGCCCTGCTCCTTGGAGCTTACAATCTAAGAGATATATATCTATATATTATTATTATACAGGATTTATATAGCGCCAACAGTTTGCTCAGCATTTTACAATATAAAGGGAGACAATACAGCAACAATACAGTTCAATACAAGAGGGATAGGAGGGCCCGCATGGTTTTTTATAGTCAGAGCTCTGCGAGTGTTAAACATTCTCACCAATGGTAAATGCATGATGCTAAAAAATAAGGTCACACAAATATGTAAAATTTGTGTTTATGTGTAAAAAGTTTACAAGCTTTCATATTAGGTGAAAGCATTACCATGTAAAACACTTTTGTATTAAATAACATGATGCTTGTAGTTGCCTGCTTGCACGCTGTTCCCTTCCAGCAAGCTTCTTTTACCCTTTGTCTCCCCCTTCAGGAATATTTTATTATTGCTTTCTTTACACTGATTTTATTCCATACATTAATTAATTGTTTTTGTTAACATTTACATACTTGGAGTGCTTATTTTTCCTTTTGTAGCACTACATTTCTTTCACGCTTTCTTTAAAGTAATGAAATGCTTCCATTTAACTGTTTATTAAATCTATATTTTCATGAAAAAAATACACTAAAATAATTTTTAGTCCACACATACACAATTTAATCCACATTTTTTGTACAAAATAAAAGATGAGGCAATGTCAAGTAAATAGATACCAAAACTTTAAAAAAAAAACCCCTGCCTTATGGACTCTACAGATCATACAAAAATACTAGATAATATTACTAACCAAAGCAATACCAAAATAACTGCAGTATATTCCCTATCTTAGATTGTAAGCTCCAAGGAGCAGGGCCCTCCTATCCCTCTTGTATTGAACTGTATTGTTGCTGTATTGTCTCCTGTTATATTGTAAAGTGCTGAGCAAACTGTTGGCGCTATATAAATCCTGTATAATAATAATATATAGATATATACCTCTTATATTGTAAGCTCCAAGGAGCAGGGCCCACCTATCCCTCTTGTATTGAACTGTATTGTTGCTGTATTGTCTCCCTTTATTTTGTAAAGTGCTGAGCAAACTGTTGGTGCTATATAAATCCTGTATAATAATAATATATAGATATATACCTCTTAGATTGTAAGCTCCAAGGAGCAGGGCCCTCCTATCCCTCTTGTATTGAACTGTATTGTTGCTGTATTGTCTCCTGTTATATTGTAAAGCGCTGAGCAAACTATATAAATCCTGTATAATAATAATATATAGATATATACCTCTTATATTGTAAGCTCCAAGGAGCAGGGCCCTCCTAACCCTCTTGTATTGAACTGTATTGTTGCTGTATTGTCTCCCGTTATATTGTAAAGCGCTGAGCAAACTATATAAATCCTGTATAATAATAATATATAGATATATACCTTTTATATTGTAAGCTCCAAGGAGCAGGGCCCTCCTATCCCTCTTGTATTGAACTGTATTGTTGCTGTATTGTCTCCCGTTATATTGTAAAGTGCTGAGCAAACTGTTGGTGCTATATAAATCTTGTATAATAATAATAATAACAAAAAAAGGACTGTTCATTAACACACATTAAAATCAGATACAATATAGTAAAATATTCTGCATGGTTGGATAACTGATCAGAACACTGCATATATACCTTCTTTAAGAATCCTGTAGTCCATGGCTATATGTAAGCTGAACTGTATTACTATCCAAGTTACACTTTTTCAGTTCTTGGCATACAGGCATTAATGTCCACATGCAGCACATATGGATCAATGTGCGGCTGAGGTTTCTGTGCTTAGAGTGTGCTCAATTCAACTCCCAGCACAGTGACTAATGACCAAACCAGAAGCTGCTGGGACTACTTCTCACCCAACGCTGGCACCCCATTACCTGGGTCTTTACATCAGGAAGGAAGGAAAGGAAGGACTGAGTGATCACATAAACACTGTGATTGGCTGTCACAGCGGTCACATGATCACACAGTCCTTCCTGCCCTTCCTGACGTATGGAAAAGAAGAAGGGTATGGCCACACACCGGAGGTATAATGAAAAAAGTGAAGATAGTTTATTGATCCATAAAAGGACAAAAATAGCACCAAGACAATGCTAGCTGTTAACGTGTTTCACAGGATCACGTGCTTAGTCATAACAAACTTCCTGATGTAAGGACCTTGTTTAAGGTAAGGGACTTTTCAGACGTAGAGTTCTCTTAGCTTTACTTGTAATGTACTGCAGAAATGTAGGCTATTGGAATTGGAAGAACTGATCGAAGCCAGGTCTCTATAAAGTGATTGTAAAGGTAAATATTTTATTTTTTTTAAATAACAAACATTATTATTATTATTATTATACAGGATTTATATAGCACCAACAGTTTGCTCAGCACTTTACAATATAACGGGAGACAATACAGCAACAATACAGTTCAATACAAGAGGGATAGGAGGGCCCTGCTCCTTGGAGCTTACAATATAAGAGGTATATATCTATATATTATTATTATACAGGATTTATATAGCACCAACAGTGTGCTCAGCGCTTTACAATATAACAGGAGACAATACAGCAACAATACAGTTCAATACAAGAGGGATAGGAGGACCCTGCTCCTTGGAGCTTACAATATAAGAGGTATATATCTATATATTATTATTATACAGGATTTATATAGCACCAACAGTTTGCTCAGCACTTTACAATATAAAGGAAGAAAATACAGCAACAATACAGTTCAATACAAGAGGGTTAGGAGGGCCCTGCTCCTTGGAGCTTACAATTTAAGAGGGAGGGGCTGGTGGTACAAAAGGTAATAACTGTGGGGGATGGGCTGGTAGGAGGAATAAAAGATTCCGTTATTAGCTGAAGGCAGGATAGGCTTCCCTGAAGAGAAAGGTTTTCAGAGATCGCCTAAAAGTGGGCAGAATAGGTGATAGTCTGATAGATTGGGGTAGAGAGTTCCAGAGGATGGGGGAAGCTCTGGAGAAGTTCTGGAGACGAGCATGGGAGGAGGAGACAAGGGAGCTAGAGAGCAGGAGGTCATTAGAGGAGCGGAGAGGACAGTTTGGGTGATATTTGGAGACAAGATTGGTGATGTAATTTTAGGCAGAGTTATAAATGGTTTTATATGTTATTGCTAATGTTTTAAATTGTATTTGTTGGGCAATAGGAAGCCAGTGGTACTTGTGCATGCTTGCTCCTGAGCCACCTCTGTATGTCTGTAAGGCACACAGAGCGTGGCTTGGCCTCTTCCCCTGATCTCTCCTCAATGACTGTGATTGACAGCAGCCAATGACTTCTGCTGCTGTGTCTGATCCAATGAGGAGGTAGAGAGCTGAGAGAGCCTCTGTTCTTGTGCACATCAGTGGATTGAAATGGGGCTCAGGTAAGTATAAGTGGGGGCTGGTGAGCTGCAGTAGAAGGTTTTTTTCCTTTAAGCATAGAATGCATGAAGGTAAAAAAACCTTCTGCCTTTACAACCACTTTAAAGATTTTATTAGTCAGAGAACATGGGCAGAATGCTGCTGTAAAAGGCTAAAAACATTGTTGCCTACTGCTACATGTAAATAGTAGCAGCAATAATCCTTAATCAGTCTCAAAAATAAACTATAAAATCTATAAATATCTATTATGACATTTGTCTAAGTGGATCTTGGTACACCATATCATTTTCTCATTGTCTCACTAAGCTAATATAGGTGATCAGTGTGGCCTACATCCATATGTGGGGTATCCACGCAGAAGCTCCTAGCTAAAAGCAAGGTTAAACATTGTAAAGCAAGGCTAAATAAGGCTGTAGACCCTTTTCACCTCCCCACTCTCTCTTTCTCTAGCCCATGCTGTCTAGTAAAAAACAAAAGGAGATAATTAGCTGCACGTGCTACTGTAGTAGCTCGGGGCAGAACTATTTTAACTCCTGCAACACAAAGGATAAAACTGTTGTGGTATACATTGCTGCTTGTGGTTGTCTTATCTAACCAAAATCTGCTATAATATACATTTTATTGATATCATTTGTTCAGTATTTACAATGTACAGTAAGCTAGTCAGGCTGTCAGGAGGCTTATAAAAGAACACTTTTATGATAAAGTCAGCACATATGTGCTGCTTTAGTTATGGGTGAAACGGATGCTGATAAATCTGTAAAGATTTCACTTTAATCATTAGTTAAACCACGGTGTCATATTCATCCCAAAAAAGATAAGGTTCCACTCAAAAGGCTGTAAAAGAAAAAGACTGGCAGCCCAGCACAGTGAAATCTGCCTCCACCATGCAAAATTAACTGCATTGGAAACTGTCGCCAGTTTAAATGTATCTAAAGCCAAAACGTTTTTTTTTTTAAGTTATCTATATAGTGCAAAAAGATCAGCACACATGTCCAGTTTTTCTTGCCATCTATATGAATGACCTGTTGCAGTGTGCCTGGCTGCCTTTGCACTGTTTTGGGAAAGAAATTGTTGCACTTAACAGATTCTTTGAGGGTAAGCGCTACACTGCATTTTTCCTTTCACATGATTGGATGATGGAAGTCAGCAGAGCTTCTTCTCATTCACTAAGCTCCGAAGAAAATTCCCATACAAAGTGCAACTTCCCTTGCAAAGTGAACAGCCTATTTGCCGTTAGTAAATGAATTGCCTTAAGAAAGAGAATAACTATGGGATCAGGCTACTAATTTACTGTTAAAATTGTTGTAAAATATTTCTGACAAAATGCAGTGCAAAAAACTAAAATGAAGCAAAATCACCCATTACTATCAGTCAGAATAAATGTTTCCAAAACATCGATCTTGTTCGGTTCAGCCGGGACGATTCCCCTTCAACACTGACTAGACTGATGAGAGAATTGAGCAATTTGCTTTCATTTCACCTGTGGTAAAATGAAAGAAAAAATGTATAATTTTTGGCTTGCTATAAAGTTGATTGGTCATTATAGGTTACTGCTCTTTACACTGCCTTAAAGTGTTACTAAACCCACAAAAGTAAAATCACTCTGTATATGCAATAAAGTATGCTTGTTATACTCACTGTGGAATCTAAGGGGTTAATCCTCTGCATTGTGTAAAAAGGCCGTTTGATCCTGTGTTCTCTGATCCTCCCCTGCTTCTGCTGTCCCCAATCCTACTGCTGATAGTACAGAGCTCTAGGATTTACTCAGTCTAGAGTGCATGGCTAGAGAGTTTTTATTTTCTTTGGGAGGGTGCATGTGATCAGCACTGGGCCAATCAGCACTGTCCAGACAGAAGGTTAGGGGTCAGAGGGTTAGGACAGTCAGAAGGTTAGGACAGTCAGAGGAGAATGAAAGTTCCTCCTACAAGCTTTAACCAGTGCTTTAACCAGTGAGTAAAGGTATTTAGCAGTTTATATTTACTAAAATAATTGCACTTCCATGTTCTGTGTACTGTGGGAGACCAGATATAGTGAATGCAGGTTCCTGGGTTTAGTATGCAGCATCATAGGACAGTCAGAGGAGAATGAAAGCTCCTCCTACAAGCGTTAACCAGTGCTCAGTTGGACACTGATAGAAGTCAGAAGACTCCTATATACTGCTGATGAGAAAAGATATTTAGCAGTTTATATTTATGGAATTGCATTTCCATGTTCTGTGTACTGAGGGAGACCAGATATAGTGAATGCAAGGTTATGGGTTTAGTAACACTTTAACAAATATGTTCAAATATGTCCGCCAGATCAAACAACAATATAATATCAGAGTATCACCTACTCTCCTCTCCTTTAGGCGCACCCTGAAAACCCATCTCTTCAGGGAAGCCGACCCCACCCCCTGCTAACTTGCTGACCTCCACCACTCTTCCTACCACTCCATCCCCCACAGCTATCTCCTCCTGTGCCACCATCCCCTCCCTCCTAGATTGTAAACTCGAAAGAGCAGGGCCCTCAATCCCCTCATGTTTTGCATTGTATTGGTATTGTTCTGTCACATGTTCTGTCCCCCTTTGTAATGTACAGCGCTGAGCGAACTATTGGCGCTTTATAAATACTGTATAATAATAAATAATAATAATATCTTGAAGAGATTGTGAGGATTTATTGCTATGAATTATTTATAAGTGGGATTAATCTGCAATGAAAAGCATTTTGGAAAATATCTTGTTTGTCTTGTCTGTCTGTCTAGAGTAGATTGTTGTAGGTATTTATCTTGAAAAATGTTTCCTATTTTTATTTCCCCGAGCTTGCTTTGCAAACCATATTCATTAGTAAATATTTTAAAATAATCAGTAAAATTTCTTTAGTCTACAAACAGAACCAATGCTCAGATAATACGTAAAGTGAATTAGGATTAGTTAAAGTGGCATCATACTTTAAAAAAATTAATTCTACTATTTCTTTTCTTTCAGTTTAAAAAATAGCTTCATCAAATGACTTTGCTACTGACCTCTTCCTATTCCTGAATATAATATCCTGTAAAAATTCAAGTTGCAACCACTGAGACACTTCTGAGTGACTTATATTATTATAATACAGGATTTATATAGCGCCAACAGTTTGCTCAGCGCATTACAATATAAAGGGAGACAATACAGCAAAGATACAGTTCAATACAAGAGGGTTAAAAGGTTCCTGCTCCTTGGAGCTTACAAGAGGAAGGGGCTGGTGATACAAAAGGTAACTACTGATAGGAGAAATGGAAGATTGGGTTATTAGCTGAAGGCAGGATAGGCTTCCCTGAAGAGATAGGTTTTCAGAGATCGCCTAAAAGTGAGCAGAGTAGGCGATAGTCGGATAGATTGGGGTAGAGTGTTCCAGGGAATGGGGGAGGCTCTGGAGAAGTCTTGGAGACAAGCATGGCAGCTAGAGAGCAGGAGGTCGTGTTAGGAGTGGAGAGGACAGTTTGGGTGATATTTGGAGACAAGATTGGTGATGCAATTTGGGGAAGAGTTATAAATGGCTTTATATGTTATTGTTAAAGTTTTGAATTGTATTTGTTGGGCAGTGGGAAGCCAGTGGAGGGATTGGCAGAGAGGGGTGGCAGATATAGAACTGTTGGTAAGGTGGATGAGTCTGGCAGCAGCATTCATGATAGACTGAAGAGGGGATAGCCTGTGATTAGGTAGGCCAATGAAGAGGGACTTACATGGTTTATGGCTTATAGAAGCCATAAGCTCGAGATGCGTAGCACTATTGAGACAAAATAAAAACAGAAATGCTCTCAAAACTCTTAAAATGTGATGTTCCTAGACTTTCAGGCACACGATATAGAAGGACTATGAATTCTGTCCTAAACATGTATGTATTATTCTTTAGGTTCCTTAGGTAGCAAAAGCTAGTTAGAATTAAGCATAAAACATAAATGTAATCCAAGCCAGATTCTATTTATGCTTTTCATGCATTAAACTCATTTAGGTTTTCAGTCAGATTTCATTACAAGGGATACTACCGTGCAAAACACATAGCAGTAAGGTTATGCACTTCAGGAATCTGAAATGATGAGATTGTAGTATCTGATTTCAGCAGAACCTTTCTCCCAGGTTCCAGTGTATGCGCTATACACTGCTTGCTTCCTTAGGTACTAATGCAGTCAGCATGCGCCCTGCAAAAGTGTAAACACAGACATTCTCTGCAATCAGTGAGGTTGCTGTCTTAAGGCAAGAAAATGTTTTTACAAGGAAATACAATTTATGTTCCTGATTATGTTTCTGTCCGAGACTGATAAAGTCAAAGCCTGAGATTGATCGTTTCAAACTTTGTTGATCTCTGAAACCTAGCTCAAACTTTTTAGATAGCGTTCTAAAGAAAGGAAAGAGATGCCTGGGCTGATGTGTCTAAAGTATAAATAGTTACAAGCAGCTACTTGCA
This sequence comes from Staurois parvus, assembly GCF_062004578.1. Lineage (NCBI taxonomy): Eukaryota > Metazoa > Chordata > Amphibia > Anura > Ranidae > Staurois > Staurois parvus. Next base: position 23,156,245 of record NW_028317821.1, read on the forward strand.
AACCCTCTCTTTGGAAATATTGATTATTTACTAGGTTTGGCTTTTTCTTGTTATTCAGAACATGGTTAACTGATTTAGTGTTATTTTTCAGTTCTTTTAGTAGAAAAGTAGCTCTATTTAGTGGAGAAATAAATTCTTTTCAAATACTATATAAAACTATTCTCAATGAAATACATGTGTATTAAACCTAGCCTACAGGCAAACATAACAATGCCATTTAATTCAGTTATGTATTCATTTATAAACATTTAAATGTATTTTTACAGCTCCTTCAAAGTGAAAAAGTATGCACTATATTAAAGCACCCTTCTTAACCCTTCTCTACCTAAAAGCTGGAATAAACAAATATGTTTAACCACTTCAAAAACGGACACTTTTACCCCCTTCCTGCCCAGGCCAATTTTCAGCTTTCAGTGCTCTCATACTTTGAATGACATTTACTCAACTGTGCAATCCTTTACCCAAACAAAATTTTCATAATTTTTTTTAGCAGATAGAGCTTTCATTAGTGGTATTTAATCATCACTGGGTTTTTTTTTATTATATTTGGCAATATAAGCAAAAAAAGACCTAAAGTTTTCAAAAAACAAATTAAAAAAAATCCTAATATAACATTTTTCAGATAAGTAATTTTTCTTCATAAATTTAGGCCGAAATGTATACTGCTACAGTGTATTATTTAGTGTATGTGAAAGTCATAAGTCAACAAGCTATGGTACGTATCACTGAAAATTGATCAATCCTGATGTACTGACTGCCTATCTCATTTTTTGAGGCCCTAAAATGCCAGGACAGTACAAATACACCCAAATGAGGCATGGTGAGCTTTTTGAAGTTGTAATTTTGTGTCACTATTAGAGATGAGCGAATTATTCAAAAATTCGATTCGGCTGATTCGCCGAATTTGCGGAATAAATTTGATTCGATGCGAATTTATTCGCTGCAAATTTAACTTATTAAAAGGGTTTCTAGACTTCAGAGAGCCTTTATATTAGTGCAGAACACTGTACCTTTAATTTAAATGCCCTTGGAGTCTGCTGGGGAAGAGAAATAATACTGTCAGTCAGTATGACATGCAGATGAGTGCCGTCGATCTTAGAATCACCGCACACTTCACTCATTTGGGCAGTCACGGGGCCAAAACCAGAGTGTGGAGCCACAGTGTGGCGGTGGAGGCAGCAGCAATGGGAGGCCATACAGCACCCTATGACAAAATGGAACCCACCAGCAGTGTGAGGAGACCTGAAAGTGGCACATGGCAGAGTGTGGCGATGGAGACAGCAGCAATGGGAGGCCGTACAGGGACCCATGACACACTCTGGACCTGGCAGCAGCATGAGGAGGCGGTACAGGGGCCCATGGCAGAGTGGCGAAGCGTAAGCAGCTTAAATTGAAGGCCATACAGAGGCCTATGTTAAAAAGTCCCCCCAGCAGCAGTGTGGGGAGACGACTATCAAGAGTCCAATGGCAGAGTGGCGGAGCAGAAGCAGCTTCAATTGAAGAAGAAGAGGATGAGGATGAAGAAGAAGAAGAAGAAGAAGAAGAGGATGAGGATGAAGAAGAAGAAGAAGATGAGGATGAAGAAGAAGAAGAAGAGGATGAGGATGAAGAAGAAGAAGAAGAAGAGGATGAGGAAGAAGAAGAGGATGAGGATGAAGAAGAAGAAGAAGAAGAAGAAGAAGAAGAAGAGGATGAGGATGAAGAAGAAGAAGAAGATGAGGATGAAGAAGAAGAAGAAGAAGAAGAGGATGAGGATGAAGAAGAAGAAGATGAGGATGAAGAAGAAGAAGAAGAAGAAGAAGAGGATGAGGATGAAGAAGAAGAAGAAGAGGATGAGGATGAAGAAGAAGAAGATGAAGAAGAAGAGGATGAGGATGAAGAAGAAGAAGAGGATGAGGATGAAGAAGAAGAAGAGGATGAGGATGAGGAAGAAGAAGAAGAAGAAGAAGAGGATGAGGATGAAGAAGAAGAAGAAGAAGAGGATGAGGATGAAGAAGAGGATGAGGATGAAGAAGAAGAAGAGGATGATGGTGAGGAAGAAGAAGAAGAAGAAGAAGAAGAGGATGAGGATGATGAAGAAGAAGAAGAAGAAGAAGAGGAGGATGAGGATGAAGAAGAAGAAGAAGAGGATGAGGATGAAGAAGAAGAGGATGAGGATGAAGAAGAAGAGAATGAGGATGAAGAAGAGGATGAGGATGAAGAAGAAGAAGAGGAAGAGGATGAGGATAAAGAAGAAGAAGAAGAAGAGGATGAGGATAAAGAAGAAGAAGAAGAAGAGGATGAGGATGAAGAAGAAGAAGAAGAAGTAGGATGAAAATAAGAAGAATTCCATTCCAGCAAAAAGTGTATCTGCAGAGAGCTCCGCTATTTCTGACAGTTCTCTGACAGTTCCTTCACATTTACAGCGGTTGAAACATTGTATCTATTTGTTTCCGAATAAAAACATCTGTATCCTAAATGGAAACAAATAGATACAATGTTTCAACCGCTGTAAATGTGAAGGAACTGTCAGAGAACTGTCAGAAATAGCGGAGCTCTCTGCAGGGACACTTTTTGCCGGCTGTAGAAGGGATGAAAATCGGCCGATCGGGGAAAATTCGATTTGCGCATCCGAAGTTTGCTAATTTTCGGATTTGGCGCGAATCGAATTTTTCCTAATATTCGAAACGAATTCCACTTCGCCAAGTTCGATTCGCTCATCTCTAGTCACTATTATTTGGAAAATGAAAAAATTATTTTTCTTTCTCAAAATTGGCATATTGACAAGTTATATCTTACACATGGCATGCATACTTGCGATTACACCCCAAAACACATTTTACTACATGTTTGATACATTTTAACAGCCTAGCCACATAGAGAGTTAGTGTTGCTTGCATTCTGGAACAATTTTTACTCCTCATCTGAATAAAATTTCAACAATTCATCTTCACCTTGTTGCCGATCCTATATGATTTGATTTACTGGTTCAGTGGATAGAAACCGCAGGAGTCGCACGGTGAGATATATACTCCTTATGGAAAACATGCTATGAGGGTTGCAACACCTATTCTTTGTATGTGTAGCCACATAAAGAGGCCCAACATCCAAGGAGCACCTTCAGGCTTTCTAGGGGCATAAATTACACATCTAATTTCCTGCCAACATATCACATTTTAGACGTCCTGGAGCACCAGGACAGTGGATATACTGTCAAGGTCCTACCTTTCCTCAGACCTTGTGCTGCTCCATGTGCTGGCATCTATCTTAGGTGTCTGCAAAGCATTGTGGGATCCTTTATGCTTTCAGCCCTCTGCGGCTCCTCCCCAGGAGGTGGCGGCTTATCACATATAAGTCTGCTGTTTGTGGCTGTCCATTGCATTCGTGTCCTGTCTGTGGCACAACAGCAAGCTCCTGTTTAGCTACTCATTGCTTTCCTGGATACCGACTCGGCTTTGGCTAAGACTCCTCCTGGCTTCTGACCCCGGCTCTGGTGACCATTCTTCCTGGCTCCTGATCCCGGCTCTGGTGACGATTCTTCCTGGCTCCTGATCCTGGCTTTGGCTACGATTTCCGCTGTTGGACTTGCATAGACTCTTGTCTTATTTTTATATTAATAAACCTACCTTTAATTGCACCTCCTTGTGTGTCTGGCTCCTCGCTCTCTGACACTACACGAATGCCATGAATCCTGACGGTGCAGGTACGCCCCCGCTCCCTATGTTGGTTGCCAGACTTGATTAGCAGGATCTCTTGTTGGCTCAGTTCGCTCAGGCGTTGCAGACGCTGCTTGCACGCACAGCGCACCTTGCTCCTAGTGCTATTAGGCCGGTTGTCACTCCTGTGGTCGCTCCCGTTGTTGCTCCGGTTGTTGCGCCTACCTCCGCATCTGCTGCCGCACCTGCGGTGCCCAGAGGTATGATTGGTTCAGCCCCCCTTCCACAGCGCTTTGGGGGTGAACAGAGTCAGTGTCGGGGTTTCCTTAACCAAGTGGGCATATATTTTGAATGGATACCCCACACATTTCCTACTGAGAGGTCAAAGGTGGGCTTCCTAATCTCGCTGCTCTCGGACAAGGCCTTGACCTGGGAAAATCCCTTATGGGAGAACAATAACCCTGTGATTCACAAGTTTTGCCGGTTTTGTTGCCTCCTTCCATACGGTATTTGATGTGCCTGCTCGCTCCACCTCTGCTGCTAAGCTGCTCATGTCCATGCATCAGGGTTCACGAACCGTTGCCGAGTACGCCATAGAATTTCGTACCCTGGTGGCAGAGGTGGGTTGGAACAATGAGGCTCTGGTGGCTGCTTTCTCTCATGGTCTCTCAGATACGTTGAAGGACGAGATTGCAGCCAAAGAACTGCCTGTGGAGCTCGAAGCACTCATTTCCTTCCTAATCCTGATTGACACCAGGCTCAGGAAGAGGCCTTCGCTTAAGGAGCGTCTGTGGAGGCCTCCTAACCGATTGGCGCCTACATTTTCTGTCCCACCCGTTCCTCCCTCTCCTGTTCGACCGCCTCAAGGGAGCAATGGTCTTTGCTAAACTCAACCTTAGGGCTGCGTACAACCTCATACGGATCAAGGAGGGCGACGAGTGGAAGACCACGTTCAACACCAGAACTGGCCACTATGAATCCCTGGTTATGCCCTTCGGATTGTGTAACGCGCCCGCGGTCTTTCAGGAGTTCATTAATGATGTCTTTCCTGACTTGTTGCAGCAGTGCGTGGTGGTTTACTTGGATGACATCCTGGTTTACTCTGCGTCCATGGAGTCTCATATCCAGGATTTTAAGCGAGTGCTACAACGATTACGTGAGAACGAGCTTTTCTGTAAGCTCGAGAAGTGTGAATTTCACCGATCCCAGGTTGCCTTTTTGGGCTACATCCTTTCAGCTGTGGGATTTTCCATGGTCCCTCAGAAGGTTTCGGAGGTTCTGCAGTGGCCTCGTCCCAGTGGTCTTCAGTCCATTCAGCGCTTTTTGGGATTCGCCAACTATTATCGGAAGTTTATCAGGAACTTCTCCACTCTGGCCAAGCCTCTCTCAGATATGACCAAGAAGGGCAGTAATCCCCATGAGTGGTCATCCGAGGCTATCTTAGCTTTTGAAGCTCTGGAATCTGCCTTCGCTTTGGCTCCGATACTGTCGCATCCCAATCCTGGGTTGCATTTTGTCCTCGAGGTTGATGCATCTGAGCAAGAAGTAGGCACCCTCCTGTCTCAGCGTCGGTCGCCCGATGGACCCCTACTTCCCCGTGGGTTCTACTCCAGGAAGCTTTCCTCCGCAGAATGCAACTATCAGATTGGAGACAGGGAGTTGTTGGCCATTATTCAGGCTCTCAAGGAATGGAGGCCCCTGCTCGAGGGTTCTGCGGTTCCGGTTCTCATTCTCACTGACCACAAGAACCTGACATATCTCTCGGAAGCTAAGAGGTTGACGCCCCGTCAGGCCAGATGGGCTCTGTTCTTGTCGCGTTTTAACTATGTGGTCTCCTATTTGGCTGGCTCCAAGAATGTCAGGGCTGTTGCCTTGTCGCAGCAATACTCTGAGCTGTCCAGGGAGGACTCTGAGCCGACCTCGGTCATACCTCTGGATCAGATCCTGGCTGCCATTCATACCAGCCTGACTTCTCCCCTTGGGGAGCAGATTTTGGCAGCTCAAACTGATGCTCCCTCCAGCTGGTAGATGTTTCGTACCTAAGGGATTGCGCATTCGCTTGCTGCGTACCTACCATAATTCCAAGACCGCTGGTCATCCAGGGAGGAACCAGTTGTCCTGGGTCGTTTCTCGTTTATTCTGGCGGCCATCTCTCCATTCCGACATCGCCTCATATGTAGCGGCATGTTCTGTCTGTGCCCAGAAAAAGCTCCTCAGCATCTTCCATTGGACCTTCTGCAACCCATTCCCAATGGGGAGCGTCCCTGGTCACACCTGGGCATGGATTTTATTGTAGACCTCCCTGCGTCTCGAGGCCATACGATCATTCTTATGGTCATTGATCGTTTCTCCAAGATGTGCCATTGTATTCCGTTCAAGAAATTGCCGACTGCGTAAGAACTGGCTACAGTTTTCGCCAGGGAGATCTTTCGCTTGTATGAGTTGCCTAAGGTGATTGTCTCGGACTGTTGGAGCCTTCTGCTCCCAGTTGGGTATCAAGCTCTCCTTCTCTCCGGCCTACCACCCGCAGTCCAATGGGGCTTCGGTGCGTTCCATCCAGGCCCTGGAACAATTCATTCGCTGCTATATCTCTGACCATCAAGACAATTTGGTCGATCTCCTGCCATGGGCAGAGTTTGTGAGGAACTCGGCTGTCAACTCCTCCTCCGGGATGTCTCCCTTCATGGCCAACTATGGGTTCCAACCCGCTGTATTGCCTGAGTTGTTCTCGCCACAGGACATTCCGGCTGTGGATAACCATCTTGCTGCCCTGCGTTCCTCGTGGGGGCAGATCCAGAGGTCCTTGAAGGACTCAGCTCAGTGCCAGAAGCTCCAGGCTGATCGTAGACGGTTGCCCGCTCCTTCATACCAGGTTGAAGATCGGGTGTGGTTGTCCACTCATAACCTCAATCTTCAGGTGCCTGCACTGAAACTGGCTCCCCGTTTTGTTGGTCCTTTCCGCATCCTCAGCAGGGTGAACCCGGTTGCCTATGCCCTTGCTCTTCCTCCTGGGATGTGTATCTCCAATGTCTTTCCACGTATCCCTGTTGAAGCCTCTGGTCAATAATCGCTTTACTGCCTCTCCGCCTCGGCCTCGTCCTATCCGGGTCAACGGTCATGAGGAGTATGAGGTGAGCCGCATCCTGGACTCTCGGTTGGTCCGCGGTTGGGTGCAGTTCCTGGTCCATTGGCGTGGTTATGGTCCCAAGGAGCGTTCCTGGGTTCCTTCGGCGGATGTTCATGCTCCTGCTCTCCTCTGCGCTTTTCACGCCCGCTTTCCACAGAAGCCTTATGTTGAGCCGCGGAGGGGCAGGGGCCCTTAAGGAGAAGGTACTGTCAAGGTCCTACCTTTCCTCAGAACTTGTGCTGCTCCATGTGCTGGCATCTATCTTAGGTATCTGCAAAGCATTGTGGGATCCTTTATGCTTTCAGCCCTCTGCGGCTCCTCCCCAGGAGGTGGCGGCTTATCACATATAAGTCTGCTGTTTGTGGCTGTCCATTGCATTCATGTCCTGTCTGTGGCACAACAGCAAGCTCCTGTTTAGCTACTCATTGCTTTCCTGGATACCAACACGGCTTTGGCTAAGACTCCTCCTTGCTTCTGACCCCGGCTCTGGTGACCATTCTTCCTGGCTCCTGATCCCGGCTCTGGCGACGATTCTTCCTGGCTCTTGACCCCGGTTTTGGCTACGATTTCGGCTGTTGGACTTGCATAGACTCTTGTCTTATGTTTATATTAATAAACCTACCTTTAATTGCACCTCCTTGTGTGTTTGACAAATACCCACACAATGACTCCATTTTGAAAATCAAACACCCCAAAGTATTTTCTAAGAGGCATAATGAGTTTTTTGAACATGTCATTTTTGTCCACAAGTCTTTGGAAAAAGTGGAAGGAAAATTAAATGTGTTTTTTTTAACACAAAGTTGTCAATTTATAACATATTTCTAACACAAAGCATGTACATACCAAGAATTACACCCCAAAATACATTCTGATACTCCTCCTGTGTATGCAATACAACATGTGTGAGACCTTTTCAAAGTCTGAACAGATTATATACCAAACAATGCAACCTGTGTAACAGAAAAATCAGCAAAGACCCTCCATCTACACCTCCTCCCTTGGCCAACTCATACACTCTCAAGGCTTCAACTACCACCTCTATGCCGATGACACACAAATATATCTCTCAACCCCCCACCTCACCCCCTCGGTCTCCGCCCGAATCACACACCTGCTGAGCGACATATCAGACTGGATGTCGCTCCACTTCCTTAAACTGAACCTCTCCAAAACCGAGTTTCTTGTCTTCCCCCCAGCCCGGACACCACCCCCCTTTGACTTCTCTATCACATCGAACAACGCTACCATCAAACCCGCCCCACAGGCCAGAGTACTTGGTGTCATTCTGGACTCCAACCTATCCTTCCAGCCCCAAGTCCAATCTTTAACAAACTCGTGCAGACTGCACCTCCGCAACATCGCCAAAATCCGCACGTTCCTAACTCCAGAAACCACTAAACAGCTCATCCACTCCCTCATCATATCACAACTCGACTACTGCAACTCCCTCCTCACTGGCCTGCCTCGCCGCTGGCTATCCCCGCTTCAGTCAATCCTGAATACGGCTGCCAGACTCATTCACCTTTCCAACCGCTCCGTCTCCGCCACCCCCCTCTGCCAATCCCTCTACTGGCTTCCGATTGCGCAACGGATCAAATTCAAAATCCTAACGCTGACGTACAAAGCTGTCCACCATACCTCCCCAAACTTCATCACTGACCTAATATTCAAGTACCGCCCAGCACGCACACTCCGCTCCTCACACTCCGCTCCTCACAAGACCTCCTTCTCTCTAGTTCCCTGGTCTCCTCCTCCCATGCCCAACTCCAGGACTTCTCCAGGGTGTAACCCATCCTCTGGAACTCCCTGCCCCAACCCATCAGATTATCACCTACTCTCCTCTCCTTTAGGCGCACCCTGAAAACCCACCTCTTCAGGGAAGCCTACCCCACCGCCTGCTAACTTGCCGACCTCCTCCACTCTTCCTACCACTCCATCCCCCACAGCTATCTCCTCCTGTGCCACCATCCCCTACCTCCTAGATTGTAAGCTGGAAAGAGCAGGGCCCTCAATCCCCTCATGGTTTGCATTGTATTGGTATTGTTCTGTCACATGTTCTGTCCCCCTTTGTAATGTACAGCGCTGAGTGAACTATTGGCGCTTTATAAATACTGTATAATAATAATAATATAGAAAACAATGTACTGCAATGGTCTCCTCTAAGAGTGGTTAGTGAATATAGCATAGTGTAGCTTCACCTACAGCAGTTCCAGTTCCTAAAAGCTCAGAGGGCTGGAGTTGGGAATCTTTGCCTTTGTACATGTGGAACGCATACAAATATCCCGTGGCTCTTTCTCGCAGCTTGTAGAGCTTTACTCCTTATCTGGCCCTTTTACTGAGCATGTACTGCTTGATTCCCAGCCACCACTGACCTGGAAAAATGGACTCAACCACACAGATTTCTTTGTCTGAGACATACACTAGTAGTGGCAAATTTTATAAAGCTTATCATAACCAGGCTGATCTTGGGGAGGGCACTGTGTATTGTAGCTGAAAGCAGGAAGCCTAATCATTTCAATTTCATAGCATGACCTTGGCATTGCAGCTGAATAAATGGGCATGTGATGGATGGGGTGGGTGGACCAGTGAGCATGTCCTACATTTTTTTTTTTGTAAGCTCCATGTTAACCGTGAAGCCCAAAAATGATTTGAACTTCTCTACTGTTAGAGGTATCTATTCAAATGGACAGGCATAGGATGAATTGGGGTTGTTTTCAATATGTTGCTGGACAAAAAGATTGGTCTAGTTTAACTAAAGTAAACTGTCAGACAACTTTCAGGTAAATCAATTTCTGAAAAATGTTCAGTGTTGGCAGAACACCTGGCAGTGCAGTGAAAGGGGGATACTTGCTGATCCCAAGTTGGAGGGCAGCCATAATGGATTCACAAGTGTGTTTGGGAGATTTGTATGGGCCCTAGTTCTTGGGTTCTGATGTGATACCCCAGTACTAGTACTGGGCCTTTAATCCACTGGTCTAGCATGTTTGTTATTTTATACAAAATAAATTTACACTCACTTTAATACAGTGATTTTGTTTGGTTGTCAGTTCTATTCAGTGGTCATGATATGGTATTTTTTCTGAAATACCCCAATCAGGATAATACTGCATTATACCCATAGATGGACCTGACTATGATAGATAATCACCGCCTAAGCAAAATATGGTCAGACTTTGTGATGGCTGGGAAAATGTCTGTGACATTCTACCAGCCCCTTTTTAAAAAATAAATAAAACTGTCCAGTAATCCAGTATGTAACTTTGCGTCTGTGCAGGAACCTCCTGTAATAAAGACTGGCCACTGCTGCTCTCTCTCTCCTTGTGTAGGGTGATTGGTCTTGTATCCATCCCCCTCCTGCAGTTATTTGCAGACAACCTGTAGTAGGGGAGCCTGCTAAGTCCCTCCAACACCTTTGGTTTCTTCACAGGCTATTTGCCTCACAATGATGATGTCACTGCTACTTTCATATAACATCAGCATTGTAATAGCAATAAAAGCAATATTTATATTTGAAAAACCCAATATGACTTTACTTGAAAACTCCTTTCACATTTGAGTGTTGTCTGTCTGATGGCCATCTCTTTCCAAACCTTCCTGGATTCCCTGCATGCTTTGCAGCTTCTCTTGCAGTTTATTTTCAGTCTCTAAGGACTACATATTCCATGGTACCTTGCTGCCTGCAAGCGCGATTCTTGTTGCATAGGGGAGTAAAGAATGCTTATCAGTTTTTTACTGATATGAAATGAGATGCATTGTTGTCTATGCTGAGTAAAGATCAGTAATACAGCATTAAGTACAGAGCAGTAAAATAAAATAAAACATTTTACATTTGAGTGCAGATATTTACTCTCATGTTTACTGTTTAGGCCACTTGCACACGAGCATCATTATTTACTGATGTTTACTCAAGAACCTGTGACGCCCATGTGCAAGGGGCCACAATACAGGCAACGAAGAAAATTTTTACTCGTCTATACTCATGTATACATTTACACACCTTTACTCGCCTATACTCGCCATTACTGAGGTCTTTACACACAGTTTTGGCCCCTAGCACATGGGCCTATCAAGATCCTTTGTAAACATCAGTAAATTAGGATTCCCGTGTGCAAGGGGCCTTAAATAATTGTAGTATTCACATATTAGTAAAATATATTCTTGAAGTGGTTGTAAAGCTAGGTTTTTTTTTACCTTAAAGATAAAAAAACATTCAGTGGTCTGCTCTTCCCCCCAGCCCCCCCCCCCCCCACTTAGCTTGATCTTGATCCAGCGATGTGCACAAGAGCAGCATTTTTTGCTCCTTATTGGCTCAGAGACAGCAATGGGAGCCATTGGCTCTTGCTGTTGCAAATCACAGCCAGGAGGAGGGAGCAGGTGGGGGCGTAGAGCCAGGCTATGTGGACACACAGAGCCCGCACAAGTAGTACATAGTAGCTTGCAGGTGACCTGAGAAGACGTGGATCAGAGCTGCTCTGTGAAAAACCATTGCACTGAACAGGTAAGTATGACATGTTTATTATTTACAAACAAATTATAATTGAAGGTTTACTATCACTTTAAAATGTATGTGACAAGATATTCTGGGACAATTAATACATAAAAATAAATAAATAATAATAAAAAAAATATGTATATATATATATATATATATACACACACACACACTATATTGCCAAAAGTATTGGGATGCCTGTCTTTACACGCACATGAACTTTAATGGCATCCCAGTCTTTTTTTTTTAATCTTTATTTGATTTTTCAATACAAAAGAAGAACAATATAATTACAAAAACAATCCACATATGCATACTTCCATTTTACCCCACCATTATCCCCTACCCCATCTACCTTCCGACCCTCCCCTCGACCCAGTACCCCCATCCACATCCCCTTACCTAATCTCTATTTTCTCTCATGATTGTCTATCTGTATCTATAACCCTTCCTTCCACACTCTCTCTCAGGTTCTCCATTAAACTCTCTCCTGACTTCCCTCCTAAGCTCTGACAAGTTCCGTGTATCTTTCAGACACTTTATATTGCAACCAGCTACACCACGTTTTCCTAATTTTTCCATTTTATCCTCCTCTATATGATATAACTCCTCCATTCTATAGATATTTTCAACTCTTTTTATCCATTCATTTATTCTTGGTGACTCCTTAACTTGCCAGAGCCTGGGAATCAGGCCCTTAGCCGCATTAATTAAGTGATAAAGTACCCTGAAGTTTCACTGAAGTCTCAAAATTATAGAATAGATACATCCACAAGTCTTTCTGTACAGTCATCACACATATCTTCTGAGTATATTGGATTATTTCCTTCCAGTATTCCTGTATTTTCAGGCAATCCCACCATATGTGTGCTATTGTTCCCTTTTCTCCACATCCTCTCCAACACAATAGGTGAAATATCTATTTGTTGTTTATGTGCCACACTTGGTGTAATATACCGTCTTGCCAAACATCATTTATGATAAATTTCCGCTGTGCGCATATTCATCACCTCGTATGTTAATTTGAAATTCTATTCTTTTGTTGCTCATTCAATTCTGTTCCAAGCACCTTTTCCCATTTTTCCAAGAGGATCAGTTCCTTCCATAACCATAAGGATCTTATATATCCTAGAGGTGACTCATTTTGGGACTATATTTACATTCAACAATTTTTCAAATGGATACATGTCCTCCAACGTCCTCAGTGGTTGTAGGAGCATTGAAACCAAATGGTTTAATTGACAATACCGCCATTCATCTAATGTGAAAAATAAATCTTTTTTCTTCTTTAAATCTTGAAAAGTGTGCAATTTCCCTTTATTCAATATATCCTTTAAATGTGCATTCTTATCTTTAATCCATTTCCCAAAACTAATATCCTTCCCTTTGGGGAAATACTCCGTTCCCGCCAAGGAAGTAAATACTGAATTATATTTCCATCCTTTTTGCCTATACATTCTATCCCAAACACTCAAGGCTTTCCTTGTCAATGAACTAATCTTTGCATCCAATGTGCAAAATGTATGTGGTATCCATACAATCTTTCCTAACTGTGCCTTACTTAAGATTCCTTCCATATTAACCCAACCCTTCCCTTGTGAATTAAATGTCCAATCTACTATTCGTGATAAAATCACTGCTAAATAATAACTCCTCACATTGGGCAAGCCCAAACCCCCATTCCCTTTTGCCCTACTCAAAATCTCATAACTGATTCTTGGTTTCTTATTTACTCATATAAACCTGAGTATCATCTTTTTTGTTATCCCAAAGAAAGACCCTGGAAGGTGAATTGGGAGCACGTAGAACTTACACAGAATTTTTGAAATTATCCTCATCTTTACCAGATTTATACGTCCTATCCAAGAGGCTCCTCCCTTTGAAAGTCTCCCCAGCTCATCCTTTATTTCATTTATTAATGGAATATAGTTTGCCTGATATAGGCTTTTTATTGTGGGAGTTAATTTTATTCCCAGATAGCCTATTTCCTTTTCTCTCCAGATAAATTGGAACTCTTTTTGTAAATTTAGCTTCTCTGATATTGAGAGATTGATATTTAAAATGTCTGACTTTGCCAAATTTATTTTCAGATTTGATAGCTCACCATACTGTTTTAATACTTTCATTAGGTTAGGCAATGTTATTCTAGGGTTAACAATATAGAACAACATATCATCTGCATATGCTGCCATGGCATCCCAGTCTTAGTCCATAGGGTTCAGTATTAAGTTGGCCCACCCTTTGCAGCTACAACAGCTTCAGCTCTTCTGGGAAGGGTGTCCACAAGGTCTAGGAGTGTATCTATGGGAATGTTTGACCGAGAAGGCCTGGCTTGCAGTTTCCGCTCTACTTCATCCCAATGGTGTTCTATCGGGTTGAGGTCGGGACTCTGTGCAGGCCAGTCAAGCTTTGCCACACCAAACTTGCTCATCCATGTCTTTGTGTACTTTGCTTTGAGTTGTAGTATATATATATAGAGAGAAAAACAGGTATCCAAGGTTTATTGTAGGAATTAAATCATAAAAACATACTCACAGACGAAGCATGTATCTAAAAAGCATAGAAAAATGACAATGGCCACAACGGCAGGCAAGGTGTTCTCACTGTCAGTGCGGTCAAATGGCTGACGCGTTTCGGGGACGAATCCCTTTCCTCAGAACTGATGACCAACCTGTATGGAGGTCAAGTAGTAAATAACCAGGGCTAGATGCCTTGGGAGCAAAGCTCCACCTCCTCTACTTGTTATAAGATGAGGGGTTGGAGGGGGTTATTTAAAGTGCAATATTTTGTAGTTTTTATAAACGCATATACATACATATATACACATGCATATACACATATACAAAGAGATATGCATGCACTAAGAAACAAAGCAAAATAAAAAATTATTAAAAATACATGAATATAGCACCTGCAAATGTAAATAAATAGAAAACATTTTTTTAAAATAAAATAAATAAAAATAATAATGTATATGAAAATAATCATAGTAGTAACACTGGCAATGATGATAAAAATAGTAATATTAGTAAACATCATAAAAATAAAAGTAGTAAGACTAGTGGATAATGGATGATTATCAGTTAAAAGTAATGAGTGTGGCTGTAGACCATATATATCTCTTCAAACGTGAAGCGGTGAGCAAACTGTCAGCACTGTGTAGTGATATTGGACTGTTGTTGGGGGAGGAAAAAAAAAAAAAAAAAATTTGGGAACATTAGAAAACATAAAATAAAGAGTGTGTGTGTGGGTAAATGAATGACCTTTAGGAGGCAATGGTTAAGTGAATGGATGAGACATATGAATATGGTGTAGATACCTCTGATGCTGATGCACGATGAATGGAAAGTAAAGTGAGAGCCCTGCTGTTGATGCCTGAGTGGGATGGTGAGGGAGTGTGCTTTTATACCTGTGGGGAAATGGCTGCTGGAATGCAAACCACAAGACAGGAAGTAAACTCCGGATGACTCATGCCTGCTATCCCTGGAACAAAACATGAACAGGTGCAGTGATTGCAAGGCTCCTCCCAGGGGGGAGGGAAGAAGGGAACTGAGTCAGCTTAGCCATGTGGAGGATGGCTGGAGGGGGTGAATGTGGTGTTGTGGTGATATGTTCTATAATGGAAATTAACCTATGAGAGTGGCAGACTTCGGGGGCAAGGAAAAAAAAAAAAAAAAAAAAAAAAAAGGGGGGGGGGGGGGGGAAAGGGAACCAAGAGGGCAAATATGTTTGTAATGAATATTGAAAATGTAATGATCAACATGTCAGAACTGAGGGGAGGAGGAGGGAAGGGGGATACAGACATGTGGTGAGTATTGTATGATGTATGGCGTGTGGCAAAAATAGGGGGGGGGGGGAAGAATGAGAGAACATGAAACTAATGAATAATAAGTCTGAGAGAAAAAAAAAACAAAAAAAAAACAAAAAAAAAAAACACACACCCTCTGATGCGGGTGTATATTAAAAATATGTGATAAACTGATGCAATTGTGTTGGTTTAACTGATCGCAAGGAATCTGTATATATAAATAAATAAAACATCCAAATTCACACCGCACATGAGAAACTGAACATAATCATAAACTATGGTGGTGGAAAAATTATGATCATGAAGACTATTAATAAACTAATGAGAACATACGCTATATATATACTGTATATATTTATATCTTAAATGTAGTAATATTATTTATATAATGTGTACAAATAAGTATAAAATAATAATGGAGCAAACATACCAGCAACTTATATTAACAATGTACTCATTTATGTACTGTAGATATGCACTATGATGAATGACTGAAATGATAAAAAATTAAAGTGTTACTAAATCCACAACAGTAAAATCAGTTTGTATATGCAGTAAAGCATGCTTGTTATACTAACTGTGGAACCTAAGGGGTTAATCCTCCACATTGTGTAAAAATGCTGTTTGATCCTGGCTTCTCTGATCCTCCCTTTCTTCTAATGTCCACCTCTTATCTCCTGATAGGACATATCGTATGGAGACACTCTGTATATGCTCAGTTTGGTATATATTGCTAGAGAGGTTTTTTCCCTTGGGGGAGTGCATGTGATCAGCACAGGGCCAATCAGCACTCTCCAGACAGAGGTCAGGTGTCATGCAGCCTCCTAGAGCAGAAAGAAAATTCTTCCTACAAGCTTTACCAGTGCTCTGCTGGACACTGATAGAAGTCACAAGACTGCTCTAACTGCTGATGAGTAAAGGTATTTAGCAGTTTATATTTACCAAAATAATTGCATTTCCATGTTCTGTGTACTGTGGGAGACCAGATAGAGTGAATGAAGGATCCTGGGTTTAGTAACACTTTAAAGTGCAATGTTAGATAATGGTCAGTGAGATGGCAGCATCTTACTCGACCTGGCATTGCACTGTTTGCTTTTATCAGTTCAGTAGTTTCATCAGAGTAAACATATATAAATGAGATAATTTTATAGGAGAATTATCGACTGTTCATAATAATATTATACTTCCACATATAGTTTCTGAATTTTAATTTTTTTTGGACCTAACCCTCAACATGGGCATTACTAAAAAAAATGAATTGCGCTTGTATTGGTCCACAGACCCGATTCTTAACATGTCTGTGTTCTCTGGTGCCATGGCCAGGCATAGATATGAGAGTATAATGTGTTTTGTGAATCTCAACAACAATACACTCTGTTGTCATCGAGGTGACCCTGAATTTGACCGGCTTCACAAAATTCAGCCCCTCCTAAATCACCTTAACCAAAAATTTGCAGATGTCTATACTCCCCAGCAAAAAATTTGTGTTGATGAGTCCCTTATAATTTTTCTGGCCGCCTTGCATTCAAACAATTTCTCCCCAGCAAGTGTGCCAGATATGGGGTCAAGATGTAGAAGACCTGTGAGAGGGCAACAGGCTATACTTATAATTTTTGGATTTACGAGGGAAAAGAAAGTCACGTTAAGCCCAGACTACATGGGGAGCAGTGGCAAGATAGTTTGGGACTTGGTGTCACTCTTTTTCCATATGGGGTACCACTTATACGTGGACAATTTTTATTCAAGCGTGCCACTATTTAGACATTTGTACAATCTTGGAATTGGCGCATGTGGCCCCATGTGACCTAATGTGTGCAAACCATTAGAAGTGGGTGGATGCAGGGTGTTATATTCTAATGGTGGGCATACCACACACTTTTTATGGCAGAGATTTCTTCTATTTCTTTCATTCAGCCCACAGGCTGCATACAAGAAAAAAAAAGTACATAGTATATATAGCCAACAAGGACCAGCGATGTACTGGCACATCACTGGTTTTGAATGGGTATACTAGGATGATGCCTACAGCTGCAGGCATCATCCTGGTATAATTTTTTTCAGTCGGCGATTGGCTTTCATGTAAAAGCAATCCTAGTGGCTAATTAGCTGCAGGATTGCTTTAACAAGCAGTGGGAGATGATGCCCCCCCTTTCCCGCTGCCTTCCACGGCCTTCTCGTGCAGTCCCGTGCCATCAGGGGAACCTGAGAATGCAGTCGGTGTTTCTGCCAGCTGACCATAGAGCTGATTGGAGACCAGAATGGAGCCAATCATCTCTATAGCCTAAGAAATCGGAAGCTACAAACTTTTCATCACTTCAGTTTCGCAGGATATAAACAGCGCCATTTGTAAATCGGGAAAGCATCTGATCACACCGATCTTGGTTTGATTAGATAATGTAAGGGCAGAGGAGATATCTAGAGTCTAATAGACCCCAGATTCCTCAAAAAATAATATAAGACAATGCCTATTGAAGTTATAGGGAATATTTGCATTCTCTGTGATAGCATTAAAAGTGCTAAAAAAAAAATGAAAGGGACAATGTAAAAATAATTAAAAAAATCAAAATAACTTAAAAAAAACAAAAGAAAAAATCACACTTGCCCCCCCCCGCACGCACACACCTGTGTGCGCAAGTGTTGACCCTGTGCTGGCATGTAAACAGCAGTTGTGAAGCATCGTCGTGAACGTCAGATCAAGGGCAGTAATGCTAACACTACACCTCCTCTGAAAAACTAAAATGGTTGCTTGGAAAGGCTTTTAAAACGTTGCCTATGGAAATTAAAAACATATGCAGTTTGTCGCCATTGCACGGGGCATGCACAGTTTTAAATCATGTCTTGTTTGGTATCTATTTACTCGGCATACCATCATCTTTTATATTTTACCAAATAATTGGCCAATATATTGTGTTTTTGTGCATTAAAATTAAAAAAGTGTTTTTTTTTTAAATTGCTGCGTGAGTACTATGTGACATAAAAAAAATTGCAGCGCCCACCATTTTATTCACTAGGGTATTTGCTTTAAAAAATATATAATTTTTGAGGGTTTAAATTAATTTCCTAGTTTTTTCATGGGAACAAAAAGTGTCAGAAAAGGCTTGGTCTTCAGGTGGTTAGAAGAGTGAGTGATGTGTGGCATAAACTTCTAATGCTGGGCATAAAATGCCCCACTCCCCAAAACGACCCCTTTTTGGAAAGTAGACACCCCAAACTTTTTGCTGAGAGGCACGTTGAATCAATAGAAGAATTTGTTTTTTACCACAAGTTTTTGGAAAATTACAAAATAATATATAATTTTTTTACACAAAATTGTCACTTAAATGATTTATTGCTCACACATGTCATGGGTACACGTGGAATTACTCCCCAAAATAATTCTGCTACTTCTCCCAAGTATGGGGGTACCACATGTGAGAGATGTTTTGGCAGTCTAGCTAAGTACAGGACCCCAAAATCCAATAAGCACCTTCAGGCTTTTAAAGGGCTTTATTTCCTCATTACACTTCCTGACTACCTATCACAGTTTTGGAGGTCCTGAAATGCCAGGTCCAAACCCCCCCAAATTACTACTTTTTGGAAAGTAGACACCCCAAGGAATTTGATAAGAAGCATGGTGAGTATTTTTCAGATCTTATTTGTTGCCACAAGTTGTTGTAAAATGAAGAAAAAAAACAAAAACTTATTTTTTCTTTTCTTTTTTTATATTTCAAAACCTTGTGAGAAAAAATTAGATCTGCAAAATACTCACCATGCCTCTTTTTAAATTTCTTGGGGTGTCTAGTTTCCAAAAAGGGGTCATTTGTGGGGGGTTTGGTGCTATCCTGGCATTTCAGGGCCTTCAAAACTGTGAAAGGTAGTGAGGAAGTGAAATGAGCAAGTTACGCAACTTCAGGCTTTCAAAGTGGTCATTGGAATTCAGGCTCCTGTATGTCGCTAGGCTCCCAAAAAGTCTCACACATGTGGTATCTATCACATACCTGGTGATGGAGGCCAATGGAGAGTGGGCTTCCCGTGCGGCTAAGTTCCAGACTCCCCTAAATATGAGACAGCAGGAGTCAGACCCAAAGTAGCACAGGTCGCCTGTAGGAGTGCTGATCAGAGGTACACCCAGGAGCACAGCTGATGCACTGAATGGAGTCTGCAGGCAGGTGGCGCCTGTGAGAGGTATGCAAGCATTCAGGGAAACAGAGGACCACAGAATAGTCGGTTCAAAGCCAAGATCAAGTGTCAGGTGGAGATTGGAGCAGATGTAGTCAGTAGAGTAGCCGGGGTCATACACAGAGGAGCGGGAGAGAATATCCGTTAGCCAAGCCAGGGTCAGGTCAGGAGTTAGGCAGAGAAGACAGGTCCAAAAGCGAGCCGAGTCGGTAACAGGAAATCACTATAGAAGGAACACAAACAATGGTACTGGGGAGTCAGAGATCAACCAACAACTTGAGGGAGTGATGAGCCTCCTTATAAAGGCCGTCTGGTGCCAAACTGAGCCAAAGCGTGCGCAAGCGTGCGCATGCGTGTTCCAGCTCATGTCCGTGCGCCAATGCACATGGATCTTTGCCAACGTGCACTTCTGTGGCCATGCAGGGTACTGGCAGGAGTGCCAGGTCTCCTAGAACTTCTCCTGTGGACAGTACCCTGACAGTATCCCCATACTCGTTAGAAGTAGCAGAATGTATTTTGGGGTGTAATTCCACATATACCCATGGCTTGTGTGAGAAATATATCATTAAATGACAACTTTTTGTCATTTTCCAGAAACTTTTGGAAAAAAAATAAATCTTCCATGGACTCAATATGCCTCTCAGCAGATAGCTTAGGGTGTCTACTTTCTGAAAAGGGGTCATTTGGGGGTGTTTGTACTGTCCTGGTAATTTAGCACCTCAAGAAATGTGATGGGCAGTCAGAAAGTAAAAGCTGTGTAAATTCCATTATCTATCCCATAGTTTGTAGATGCTATAACTTTCACACAAAGCAATCAATATACACTTATTTGGATTTTTTAACCAAAAACATGTAGCAGAATACATTTTGGCCTAAATTTATGATGAAATTTTAGTTTTTTTGGATATTTTTTATGACCGAAATGAGAAAATACCACCAAAAGAAAGCTCTATTTGAGTGAAAAAAGGACATAAATTTCATTTATGTAATGTATTGCATGACCGCGCAATTGTCAGTTAAACTAGTGCAGCACTGTATAGCAAAAAAATGGCGTAAATTGCAGTATCTATACCATAGTTTGTAGACACTATAACTTTCACACAAAGCAATCAATATACACTTATTGGGATTTTTTTTACCAAAAACATGTAGCAGAATACATTTTGGCCTAAATTTATAACTTACGTTGAGTTTACTATATATTTTTTATAGCCGAAAGTAAAAAATACAGTTTTTCTTCAAAATGTTTGCTCTTTTTTGTTTATAGCGTGAAAAATAAAAAGAGCACAGGTGATCAAATACCGCTGAAAGCAAGCTCTATTTGTGTGATAAAAAGAACATAAATTTCATTTGGGTACAGCATTGCATGACCGCCCAGTTATCAGTTGAATTAGTGCCGAGTAGCAAAAAAGCCTGGTCATTAAGGGGGGTAAATCCTCTAGAGGGCAAGTGGTTAACCTACTAGCAATTAAAGCAACCTGGCTTAAAGCAGCAGATTCTTATGGAAGCCTTCTCTGGACTCATTCACCCAGACCCAGTGGTCAGAAAGGAGGTGGAGTTGGTTTGATTCTATCTCCACTGAGCACCTTTCAAGTCCTCCATAACCCCCCCTCTCTATCCTTCTCTTATTTCAGACTCACTGAATTCGGCTGTTTTCTCCTATTTCTCTGAGGATTGCAGTGATCTATCGGCCTCCTGGACCGGTGTCCCACTTTCTTGATGACTTCTCTGCCTGGCTACCCTACTTTCTCTCCTCTGAAATACACACTTGGAGATTTTAGCATCCCCATTAATGTTAACAGCCCAGCCACATCCCAGCTCTTCAACTTAACCTCATCTTTTGCCTTAACACAATGGACACAGCCCTCCACTCACTCTGATGGGAATACATTAGACCTTGTTTTCTCCCATCTTTGCACTCCCTACAACCTCACAAACACCCCCTATCCTCTCTCTGATCACAATCAACTCACCTTCACAGTGTACTCTTCTGCAAGCACCTATCCCTCCAAGCAGCAAACAATTACTGGCAGGAACTTTCACAAATTAAACCCTTCTCTTTTGCACTTTGCAACTGACTGCCTCTATGACAGAATCTGTCCTGCCCTGACCTGGCCACTGCTGTCTACAACAGTTTGCTTTTGTCCACACTGGACTCACTTGCTCCTCTAACTACACGAAGTATCAGGCCCCGGCCATTACAACTGTGGCAGACTGACGACACCAGAAATCTTAAGAGACATAACCGTGCACTGGTGCGATTGTGGCTTAAAACCAAATGTCAGCAAGCATTCACCCTATATAAAAATGCTTTCTTAATATACAATTCCTCCCTCCATGCTAACAAACAAGGCTACTTTTTAACTCTTATTAATACCTTGTCATCCAGTCCTCGTTATCTCTTCTCTGCATTTAACTCTCTACTTTCTCCACCTCCACCCAGTACCTCACTCAGTGCTTATGAGATTGCAACTCATTTCAAAAACAAGATTGATGAAATTTGTAGGGGCATTTCCACTGCACAAACATCTATCCACTTAGCATACCTTATACTAAACCTCCCTCAACACTTGCCTCTTTTTACCTTGCTACTACTGAAGAGGTCACTAAAGTTTTCTCAGAAGCCCATCTCACCACCTGCCCCCTGGATCCTATCCCCTCACAACTACTACGGTCACCCTCTTCTTCTATCCTATGCTCCCTCACTCACATCTTCAATCTCTCCCTCTCTAACGGTGCCTTCCCCACCCCTCTAAAGCATGCACACATCACTCCTGTACTTAAAAAGCCCTCACTGGACCCCACCAACCTGAACAACTTAAGAACCATCTACCTGCTCCCGTTTACCTCTAAACTCTTAGAACGCTTAGTCTACAATCGCCTGAGCTCCTACCTCACTGACAACAACCTTCTTGACCCTTTACATTCTGGCTTTTGCTCACTACAATCCACTGAAACTGCCCTACTAAAACTCACTATTGATTTACTAACTGCTAAAACCAATGGCCACTACTCTATACTCTTACTACTTGACCTCTATGTGGCTTTTGATACTGTTGACCATCCCCTCCTCAAAAAACTCCACTCTCTTGGCCTCTGAGACTCTGCTCTCTGCTGGTTCTCCTCCTACCTATCACAGCGATCCTTCAGCATTAACTATAACTCTGTCTCCTGCTCTCCACTTCCTCTTTCTGTAGGATTCCCTCAAGGTTCTGTCCTTTGGCCCCTTCTCTTCTCCATCTACACCTCCTCCCTTGGTCACTTGATAAACTCCAATGGATTTAAGTACCATCTCTATGCTGATGACACACAAATCTATCTTTCTATCTTTCAGGCTATGCCCTCTTCAGTCTATCATGAATGCTGCTGCCAGACTCATCCACCTTACTAACCGTTCCATATCTGCCATCATAACATAACTCTATACCATGGAGTTAGGGTAGATGGGGGCCATCCACATTTTCTCTATTTCAGTCTATCAGTTATAGGAGTTCAGGGTAAACCAGAAAGCCAGAGATCTCAACTGAGCAACAAGGTAGTATTTGAAGACTTTCGGAAAAGCTAGAAACCCTTGGTCACATGAAGTAAACAAGACCGATCTGGAGACCATATCACATTTATACTTCCAAACAAAGCTGAGCAAATTGTTTTGGAAGTTTTAAATTAAGAAGCCCTAATAGGAATAGGCAGAATTTTGTAGAGGTAGAGTATTTTTGACAGAATGGACATTTATTGGTCGCAAAATAAAAGAGATATAGTGAGTTTTAAAATGAGAAGAAGTTTATTAATGTTGCTGTAAAGGGGTGTAAAATGTTCTGTAAAGCGAATCCTAGCTAGTTGTTAGTTGGATCATCAAACATTTAAGTATGGGGGACTTCCAAGAGTATGGCAAGGTTTGAATCAAGTGCTGTAACTTTCAGTGAGGTAAAGAGGAAGAACTTTAGTTTTAAGGTTGCTGATTTTATATCCTGAAACTGACTTGTTTAAGTCCAGCTCATTAGGCAGGGCTGGGAGAGTCGTTTGTAGTTGTATAAGTGTCAGGAAAATGTCATTGGCAAAAAGAACAGTTTAAATTTTAAAAATGTCCAATACTACTGAACGGAAAATTGGTCTCATGTGGGTGCTGCACTGCTTGCCCATACAATGCATTCATAAAGCATTCAAACCCCCTTAAATTTTTCAGTGTTGCTATGTTGCAGCTTGATACTACATTTGTTTAAATTCATTTTTTCCCATTGATCTACACTAAGTACCCCATAATGACAAAGTTAAAACAGAATTTTATAAATGTCTATGAATTTATTCAAAATAAAAACCTGAAATATCACATGTACTTAAGTAGTCAGACCTGGCAGGTTTGGGAGAGTCATATGCAGTTGTGTAAGTGGCCGGAAAATGCCATTAGTAAAAAGAACATTTAAAATTTTTGAAATGTCCAATGCTACTGAACAGAAAATTGGTTACATGTGGGTGCTTCACTGCTTGTCGAAACAGTGCATTCATAAAGTATTCAGACCCCCTTCACTTTTTTCAGAGTTTTTACTGTATGTTGCAGCCTGATACTACAGTTGTTTAAATTCATTTTTTCCCATTGATCTACACTCAGTACCCCATAATGACAAAGTGATAACAGAATTTAAAAATGTCTGTGAATTTATTAAAAATAAAAAACTGAAATATCTGTTCTATGTACTTAAGTAGTCAGATTCTTTACTCTTTTACTCTTGTACTTTGTTGGAGCACCTTTGGCAGTAATTACAACCTCGAGTCTTTTTGCTTTGCACACCTGGCTTGGGGGAATCTTCTGCCATTCTTCTTTGCAAATCCTCTCAAGCTGAGCCAGGTTGGAAGGGGACCAGCCATTTTCATTTCTCTCCATAGATGTTCAATAGGGTTCAAGTCTGGGCTCCAGCTGGGCCACTCTAGGACATTCACAGAGCTATCCCTTAGCCACTCCGGTGTTGTCTTGGTGTGTGCTTAGGATTGTTGTTATGTTGGAAGGTGAACCTACCACCCAGTCATAGGTCCTGAATGCCGCAGAACAGGTTTTCATTGAGGATATCTCTGTACTTTGCTCCATTCAGCTTTTCCTCAACCCTGACTAGTATCCCAGTCCCTGCTGCTGAAAAACACCCCCATAGCATGATGCTGCCACCACCATGCTTCACTTTTTGGATGGTATTGGGAAGGTGATGAGCAGTGCCATGTTTCCTCCAGACATAATGTTTAGAATTGAGTCCAAACAGTTCAATCTTGGTTTCATCAGACCAGAGAATCTTGTTCCTCACAGTGTGAGAGTCCTTCAGGTGCCTATATGTGTTTTGCACTGAGGAGAGGCTTCCGTCTAGCCACTCTGCCATAAAGCCCAGGTCAGTGCAGGGCTCCAGTGATGGTTGTCCTTCTGGAACTTTGTCCCACCTCCACATAGGATCTCTGGAGCTCAGTCATTATGACCATCGGTTTCTTGGTCATCTCTCTTACTAAGACCCTTCCCTCCAATTGCTCAATTCGGCCAGGCGACCAACTCTTGGAAGAATCTTGGTTATGCTAAATTTCTTCTATTTGAAACTTTACCTACATCCCCTTTCCTCTCTCTGATCACAACCTCATCACTTTCACAGTATCCTTGTCTTCATCCACCTATCCCTCCAAGCAGCATATGATTACTTGTAGAAACCTTCACCACTTTAACTCTTCACTTCTCCATTCTGCTACTGACCACAAAATCTATCCCCTTTTCTGTCCCTCTGTCTACGACCATTTACTCTCATCTGCACTGGACACACTTGCTCCTCTAACTACATGAAGAATCAGGCTCCGGTCATTTCAACCCTGGCAAACTGACAACACCAGAAATCTCCAGAGACATTGTTGTGCTCTTGCACGACTGTGGTGTAAAACCAAATCCCTGCAGGAGTTTACCCTACATAAATCTGCCCTCCTAAAATACCCTTCCTCTCTCCATACTGCCAAACAAACTCAATTCTTCAGGGAAGCCTTTCACACCTCCGAATATACATTTATCACTTCCATCAGCTCATCCCTCCACAGTTATAACCTTTTGTACCACTTGCTCCACCCTATTAGTTTGTAAGCTCTTATAAGTAGGGCCCTTTTAATCCTCTTGTTTGATTGTATTGTAGCTGTAGTGTCTCCCTTTACATTGTAAAGCGCTGCAAAAACTGGTGGCACTATATAAGTCCTGTATAATAATAATAATAAAGTGTGATCTTTGTGGCCCTGGTAGTTCCACCACTGGTGTCAATAGTTTTTTTTATTTCTCTTATTTTAGGAGCTGTGAGCATGGGGCCGGAGAGCAGGGGGGCTAAGGCGCAAGGAAAGAAGCTGAATAGGAGGAGGGGTGGGGGCGGCTGCATATAGAGAAATCAACCTCTCCATTTGCCCCCTGAAACTGCTGAATGCCTGTGGGAGGGAGAAGAGGAGAAGCAGGCATTCACTGGCTGCAGGAGGAGAATGGAGAGATCGGTTGCTCTATATGCAGCCGCCCCAGCCACTCCTCCTATCCAGGCATACAGGAGGGCTGCACGGGCCCCCTGCAGCATGGGGACGGGTCGCAATTGATACCCTGCAATCCCTGTAGGTACACCCCTGGAATAAATTTCTTCTGGAAAAAGAAATGTTTGTAATATATACATTATCGATTTGAAAGCACTTTATTGTATTTTTACACAATTATTCACACTTTTATTTGCACAAAATTGGAACTTTTGTTTGCACTTTTTTAACACATAACACAAAGATGTTTCGTTTTACACACTGTTGGCACTTTTGGTTATAGAGGGTTTATGAATTATAAGCAGCAAAGTTTGCAATTTTATTCATATAAACACTTTTATGTGATTTGTTAGTGCATTGGATAACATACAAAAGCGATGCCATTTTTAACTTCATTATCACTAAATATACAGTGATGCAGCAGCCATTTTCTTATGTCCTGTCT
Source organism: Staurois parvus (assembly GCF_062004578.1). Taxonomy (NCBI): domain Eukaryota; kingdom Metazoa; phylum Chordata; class Amphibia; order Anura; family Ranidae; genus Staurois; species Staurois parvus. The sequence continues at coordinate 23,182,426 of NW_028317821.1, forward strand.
TGAGGTACCAAACACAGAAATATTACAGAAGAACCTTACACGCTGCCAATGTCTGTATATCTTTGCAGCAGAAGGAACTGTAAATGCAACGTGAAGCCCATTTCCCAATTCCCAAAAATGGTGCATACAACTACCCAGCATGTACTGGGGCACTGTAAAAATTCAAAAGAATGGAAAGTAGTTAACCAAAATTCTGTTATTAGCTCAGCATGACATCTCAAAGCACAAGAGAAGCAAGCTATTGTGGTTGCAGGTCAGAGAGAAACACAAGGATCTTTCATGTTTATAGAGAAGAGCAAGCAGCTCACAGTGTATTACAAAAGATAAAATGATTATATGGCCTCAAAAGTAATCTTTTTTTCTGGCAGATACAATATCTACAACAGAATGCAAAGTGTTAGTGAACCATTTAAACAGTGTATCGTAGGCCGAAAACTAGCAAACAGGGGCATATTTATAAGCAATCATTCACTGCATGTAAACCTTCCTGGTGCATGAGTCTTAATGACGGATTTATCTGCAGTGAATGTTTGGTGAATATCACATTCACTGCTTTTAATTTCAATCATTTTTATTGAAGTTTTAATAACAAGACATTATAGTTAAATACGGTTCATTTTGAGATATTGCAGTACAGGATAGTAAACAATATTTTCCCCACCAATTGGCTGGGGTAGTAATATAGTATGTGGTTATGGCATGAGAGGTATGCTCAGTATATTCTGAACCATGTAAGGTTGTAGAAGAGATCTATAGGGGGTGGAGAACAAGGAGTAGGGAAATGGGGGAGGTGGGAAAGGGGAGAGTGAGGGGAAGAGTAAATGCACCAGTCTAGGTAGATGGGTCAAGGTATTTTATAGTGAATGTATCAGAGTTTTACAGAGCAGTTTGGGTTCTGTTACAAGACCAATGGAGCTTAAATGTGTGATAGGCAGAATTGTTTAGGGCAGATCTTTTTTCCATATCACATTGGAAGTTAAGGTCTGTTATCAGTGAAGTAAGGGAAGGAGATTTAATAGTATTCCATAGTTTAGTTATGTTTATTTTAGCTGCCGATAAGATGTGGATAATAATGGTACTGGGAAATCGTTGATTCCAATATGGAGGAGTACTAGAGCAGTGTTTGGGGTTATTGGAGTTTTAGGTAATGTTGAGAGTATTTGGAAGACGCTGTTCGAGAAGGATTTAAGTGATTTGCATGTCACATTCACTACTTTTTAAACATGCCCCATCATGTGGTTTATGAGACTGTGGAAACAACTTGTTAAGAAATTAAGGTGTCCTTTTATGACACAGAGAATAGCTGAGATTCAGAGGATCGCAGCTATTCTCTGGTCATTCACACGTTATGACGCTCAGGAGAACATGTTCAGCCCTTCTCTGGAGATCTGTGTTCTCCCTCCAGATTCTCCAGCCCAGAGCTGGAGAATCAGAGGGACCGAAAACTAAGCAGAGATAATTTACCTCTGCTTAGTAAACTGATCTTTTACTGTAATCTCGCGAGATTATAGTAAAAGCAGCCATTTTCCAGAGTTTGTAGACCGTTCTCCCTTCGTTTGGAGAACTGATCTACATATGCTTCATAAACGGCATTCACAGGAGAACTGTGTTCTCCGAGAATGCCGGAGAACTAAGCAGCGATCTATTACTGCTGGTTCATAAACGGACACCTAAGTTTGGAACAAACTGACCTTTTCTTAAACAAACCCACTAAAATTGTAACACTGAATGAGACATAACTAAACTCAAGCCTAACTCCTCAAAGGCAGAAACAAATAGATTCCTTAAATGGCAAAATGATCCTACAAAAGATTGAAGGTGTCATGAATAGAACAAAAAAATACCACGTCAAATATGCATTACTCCAAAAGTGTACACATTTCTGATGGAGCATACAATGTCGATTTGGGTGGCTTATCAATTGAAATAGTTGCTACAACTATTTCACCATAAAACACATTCATAGTTATGTATTTCTAGAAAATATTCATAGGTATAGTAGACAGCAATTAATCGCAACAGGCAAGTACTGTTAATTTTTTGTTATATACAAACAGTATGCATAGATAAAAATGAGATTAATAAAGCAATTCCTAGCTGTCACAGTAATTTAGAATTCCTTTTGCACCAACAGATGGCAGCAAATCAATTCTTTTAAAACACACTAACATTTTCATAGCTGTACTACCATTTATGAAAACAACATTTGCAGTGAGAATTAATACAAAACAAAAAAAATTCTTAGAAATTGCCATCATAACTTTACACTTGTAATAAAGTAAAGCTACTCTAAATATCGATTATGCGTAACATTTTTATTGCTTAGTGAATGTTATTCTCAAATGACTGTCTGGTCCATTGTTGAAAACATCAAAGCTTGTGTTACAATATAAGCTTTGGGACTAACATTTTCTTTGTCCAAGTCATAATTCTTTTTACTTGTAAATTTGTTGTACACTGGAAAGTTTTGAAGATTTAGCAACCCAGTCAAATGTGAGGGAAGAAAATTATTTGTACATTAAAATTTGATTAATCTGGTAATCTATCTTGAACATTTTTCACAACTTGAGTTAGACAACTAAGAACCTTTGGGAGTAATTTAACATATTTATTTATTCTGTGCTGTGTTTCTGTATAGAGAACATACTGTACATATATACTGATGTTAGGTGCGGGCTCCTCTTGCAGCCCTATTATTGATTAATGTCTCTCTGATCTCTCTGATAGTAGTGATTAATGTACTCCTCTCTGATAGTGATCCCTATTGATCCTTTATACAGCAACTAAAAATGCAGCTAAAAGAGCATGATATTGTGACTCACCCCTGTTTTTACATTCCTCCTCATTTCATTGCTGCCATAAAGTTTGCTGAATTGATTGGCAGCAATTCTTAAGGTAGCAAAAATCACATCTGCACTTTTTTTAAAGCACCACATCACAAGATGGTTCACACATGGTGAACTGAAACATAGTGCATTGACACTTGGTGTACCTTTTAAATGTATGGAGCCACAGCACAACACAGTGCACTGCAGATCATACATTACTGCACATAACTGCCTTACATAGTTGTAAAGATAATCTAAATGAAATGTAAAACAGAAATGCTGCATCCACACTTTACAGCTGCCAAACAATCCTAATTTAATCAAAGGCATTTTATAACTTTGATGTAATAATGCTGCCATGAATACATTGCATAATGTTAAGCCAGTAGAAGGGCCAGAACAAGCGGGCACGTGCAGTAGTGTCGCTAGCGTCAGGCAGTTAGTCACTGTTCTGCTGCAAACTGCTGCAATCGCTGATGCGCCTGCCACACTAGTCAAACGGAGTCAGGGAAGCATCTTCTTAGTTTTGATGTTTGAGAGAACATGAGGAGGAGCTTGGAAGGAAGAATGTCTCCTGCCCAACAGTTGATTTGGATCGATAGGAGAAGGATTACCATAAAGGAGAGAAGGCATGGATGGATGTGGAGGAGAATGAGGCCTTAGAGAATAAATTGGTGGGGTTTGCAATTTTTTATATCATACAGTATTTGCACAACAGTTTTCAAACACAAAAGCTGGCACAAAAAGTAATGAAGTTTAGTGCACAAAAACACAATATAATACCCTTTTTTTTTAAAATATAGAAGATGATGTTATGCCGAGTAAATAGATACCTAACATGTCACACTTTAAACTTGCATACGCCCATAGAATGGAGTCAAATTACAGTATCTAGAAATCTCTATAGGCGACACTTAAAAAACGTTGACAGGTTACCAATTTAGATTTATACAACAGGCCTGGTGCAAGAATTTCTGCTCTTGCTATAATGTTCACGGTGATATCTCACATGTGTGGTGCGAAAACCGTTTACATATGCATGCATGACCTACGTATACATTCGCCTTTGCACGTGAGCAAGGGGGGATGGGGGCACTTTAATATTTTTTTAATTATTTATTTAATTAATTTATTTATTTTTACACTGTCCCTTTACATTTTTTAAATAACTTTTATTGCTATCACAAGGAATGTAAACATCTCTTTTGATAGCAATAAGCAGTGACAGGTATTCTTTACTGAGAGATCTGAGTTTTCAAAAGTAGCGATACTCTGATTCAAACACTACTCTAAAGATGTTGTTAAACTGTCACAAGGAAGATACACGTTTCCTTTCCTTGAGCAAAGCATCAAGAATACTGATGTGAACCTTACTTTTCCCAGGTAAAGCTGGCTATAGAAGGGTAGCTTTTTTTTTCTTTTTTTCTCGTTCATCCAATGACCTGATTGAGAAAAAAAACAGATTCCTCCATCCACACAACTAAGAAGAATGGAGAAATCCCACCACCAGGACATAGTATTCTAACAGTAGGAGTCAGAATACACTGATCAGTTGCTGTAGCCAGCATGTCCCTCAAACAGAGGTTTGTGAACATAATGTATTAAACACTGGTGCCAGGGGCAAGAACCTTATAAATTAAACTATGACGAGCAGCTACCCTTCAATATGAAGACCACAATCAATAAATACAGTTGGTAAGGCAGCACTAATAAATATAGATAACAACTATTGTGTGCAACATCAAAAAGAGTAAATACACTGCTTAATTGCAAAACACCCATATCAAGTGTCTCTGTGTACTGATACATTACACAATAGTAAAATCAATAAACTTTTATTTCCAAGAGTGCTCAAAATTCAAAAAAGTAAATTAATAATAAAGTCCAATCATAACTTCATGTGTAAAAGTGTCCACTGAAAAAATCCAAACATAAGTTTCGAATGTGCTCCACTCAAAACAACATTTTCAATTAATACTCCATCCACTGTTATAAGATAAGTTCTAGAGATACACTTGGTCTGGTGATTTTTAACATTTCAATTGTGCTCCACCCAAATCTTAACATTCAAATTGTGTCCATCCAAAAAACACTAAAGTGTAGAGACACCCCTCTGGACAGATTCAGCTCACCAAAAGAGATGGACCTTCAATTTATTAAATGTCAGAAAACGCCCAGTTTGACATTAGGAATACATTCCACTCCTTTCTCCTTCTCAGACCTAAGAAAACTCCACTCGTGCATGCAACAAGATAGAGATGGGACCCATTTTAACACATCTGCTGCCCACAGCTCTATTATGATGCCTGCATTTTTTCAAGCATGAAGAAATCTAGCAGCCACTTGGGTACCACATGCATGAGGAGACACATGACTGTTCATCACAAAGCTCAGTGGGGACAGCACATGCATGATATTGGTCAGTACCAAAAGGACCACAAGAAAAAATATCCATGTGCAGCATCCCAATGCCAACTTTCCAAAACTGTTGCCTTTACGTCTGCTCCTGTTCCATCCAGTGGATTTTTCTGCAACTGCAGTCTGTGCTGCACCACAGTAGCAAATACCCAGATTCATACCACATGGTCAGGAGCAGGGTTCATATGACCACAGACACATCGGAAAGCATGAGGAGGGATGTTTCCTTCACAGTGCATTGGGTAAATTTACTGGAGGCTGGGAAATATGCAGGACGGGAAACACTACTGAAGCTTGTGGTTCAACCTCGTGTCTTCCCCTTGGTGACATCTCAGTCACTTTCACTCTCTCCTCCTCAATTAACTCCCTAGACACACCATTCTTCCCCAAGCAACCAAGATCCTGCACAATGATCTACTCAAAATTGTTACATGCTGTTTTAAAGCTAGTAGGCCTGGGGCAAAGAAGCCAAGCTGGGGCAGAGAATTTCAACTCTTCAAGGGCAGGCTGAGGTGGCTGACACCACATCACCTTGTGACAGGAAAATTTGTGTATGATAACGGTTACAAAGGTTCTCCCTTCAGCAGGGAACATTCACACACATATCATGGATCCTCCTTAGGTATCCTGGACTCTATGACCTCTTGTGGCAGGCCACAGGAATATATGGCCACTTCAGGTGGTCAAACACAGCAAGTGTTTGCCTGGCCAAAGTCCAGCCAAGGAAAAGCTCTGAAAATCATTTCTTGTACCCTACATCATTTGCTATTGATTCAAAATGTATACACTTTGTCACTATTCCAAAAGGAGACTAGAATAGTGTTGGTAGTGAGGAGGAGGAGTATGTGGCAGGCCAACAGGTGTATGTATCAGCTCTCAAAACCCCAGAGAATTGTACATGGGTGGGGTGAGATTATTGAGGACACCCTTGTCCTGAGCAACACCAAGGACCTAAGTACACTTGCACAAGGACCCCAGAATTGGGAAAATCAACGTAAGGGACTGTTATAGGTTGTCCACCCCTTTGGGTTCACATTAAAAGGGGAAAATGGCAGATCTCAATCTTCCAACATAAATGTGCTATTTGGAAAAGGTGCTGCAGAGGAACCTCTTAACAGGATCCAGTGTGGTACTGCACAAAACAGAGGATCAGAAGCAATGCTATGAAAATGATTTGTCACTGTTTGGCAATTGGTACAAAGTTGAAAGCTTTAGCATTTTCTTGCTGCCTTCACCACTCAATTCCGGTCCATAACTGCTAGAAAGAAAAATCAGATAATTCAGCAAAAGCTACCTAAATATACAAGGTATAATTTATTTTTATTTTATTATACAGGATTTATATAGCGCCAACAGTTTGCGCAGCATTTTACAAATTGAAGGTAGACATAACAGTTACAATACAATTTGGAAAACAGAGGGTCCTGCTCATTAGAGCTTACAATTTAGGAGGAAGGGTTGAGTGATACAATTGATAATAGCTGTGGGGGATGAGCTGAGGGAGGAAATAAAAGGCAGTTTACTAGTTAGAAGCAGGATAGGCTTCTTTAAAGAGAACAGTTTTCAGAGATCATCTAAAGATGGATAGATTAGGAGATAGACAGATTGGGGTAGGGAGTTCCATAGGATGGGAGAAGCTCGGGAGAAGTCTTGGAGGCGAGCATGGGATGAGGTAACATGGGAACTAGAGAACAGAAGGAGTTGGGAGGATCAAAGAGAACGGTTTGGTAGATATTTTGAGACCAGGTTAGTGATGTAGCTGGGGGCAGAGTTGTGGATGGCTTTGTGGGTTGTTGTTAGTATTTTGAATTTTATTCGTTGGGCGAGTGAAAGCCAGTGGAGGGATTGGCAGAGAGGGGTAGCAGACACTGAACGGTTGGTAAGGTGGATGAGCCTGTGTCAGGCCCTGCACTACTCTCAGGTACTAGTTGATCTCTGGCTGCCTAGTACCTTCGTTTTCTTGCTATCTTGACTTGTGATTTCCTGTTAATGACTCGGCTTGCTCCTGGACCTGTCTGTTCTGTTTAACCCCGACCTGACCCCGGCTTGTCTAATGGATCTTCTCTCCTGCTCTCTGTGTATGACCTCGGCTATCCCTTTTGACTACGTCTGCTCCGATCCCCACCTGGCACCCGACCTTGGCTCGAACTGGTTATCTTGTGATCCTCTGTTCTCTGGAAGACCTGCACACCTTGCACAGGCGCCCCCTGCCTGTAGACCCCATCTCAGCTCATCAGCTGTGCTCCTCGGTGGACCACCAAACAAGCACTCCCACAGGCGACCTGTGCTACTCTGGGCCTGTCTCTTGCTGTTCCACCTTCAGGGGAGTTTGGAAATTAGCCGCAAGGGAAACCCTCTCTCCATTGGCCTCTGTCACCAGGTACGTAATAGCTTGGCAGCAGTATTCATGATGGACTGGAGGAGGGATAGCCTATGCAAAGATAAGCCAATGAGGAGGGAGTTGCAGTAGTCAAGGCGAGAGATAACCAAGGAGTGAATTAGGAGCTTTGTGATATCATTGGTTAAAAAGGGGCATATTCTGGAGATGTTGTGGAGGTTAAGGCAGCATGATTTGGACAGGGACTGGATGTGTACCTGAAAGGATAGTTCAGAATCTAGGGTTACCCCTAGAACTCTGGCATGCGGGGATGGGTTGATAGTGGTGCTATTGATCCTGACCGAGAAATCAGGGGAAGAGGCACGTGATGGAGGAAATATTATGAGCTCAGTTTTGGATAGATTGAGTTTTAGGAAGTGGTGTGACATCCAGTCTGATATGTCTGTTAGTAAATCGGTGATACATGAGGATACTGATGGGGTGAGTTGAGGAGTAGAGAGAAAGATTTGTGTGTCATCAGCGTAGAAATGGTATTGGTAACCATGGGAAGCTATCAGCTGACCCAAGGAAGAGGCGTATATCGAGAATAGGAGAGGTCCAAGGACAGAACCTTGGGGAACACTGACAGTAAGAGGAGTAGGGGAGGAGGTAGAGTCGTAAGTGACACGGAAGGTGTGATGAAATAGGTAAGGTTCGAACGTACAGGGAGTACAGTCATGAAGACCAAGTAAATAGAGTTTTTTGAGAAGGAGGGGGTGGTCAACTGTGTCAAAGGCAGTGGAGAGGTCCAAGAGTAAAAGTACAGAATAGTGACCATTAGTTTTAGCGGTTAGCAAGTCGTTTGTGAGTTTTAGGAGAGCAGTTTCTGTGGAGTGTTGTGGGCAAAATCCAGACTGAAGGGGATCGAGAAGGTTATTCTCAATAAGGTGGCAGGTCAGCCGGTTGTAGACTAGATGTTCAAGGAGTATGGAGGCAAAAGGGAGTAAGGAGATGGGTCTTAGGTTGCTAAGATTGGTGGGGTCCAGTGAGGCCTTTTTAAGTATGGGAGTGATTAGCGCATGTTTTAGAGAGTTGGGGAAGATGCCAGTAGAAAGGGAGAGATTGAAGATATAAATTAAAGAGTGAAGGATAGAGCCAGGTGGTGACCATAGTATTTTCGAGGGAACAGGGTCCAGGGGACAGGTGGTTAAGTGGGCTTTAGAAAAAGGTTTACCAACCTCCTCTATAGTAGCTGGGTTAAACAAGGGAAGTATAGATTGTGCAGGTGACAAGGAGTGTAGGGTGAGGGAGAAAGCTGTACAGTGGAGATCTCGTCATGAATTGTATCAATCTTATTTTTGAAGTGATTAGCAATCTCCTGGGCAGTGAGTGAGTTAGTGGGTGGAGGTAAAGAAGGATGAAGTAGAGAGTTAAAGGTAGAAAAGAGTTGAGGTGATTGCGTGAGAGCGTATTAATGAGAGTGATAAAATAGGTCTGTTTGGCAGTGTGGAGACAGGAGTTATATTTTTGAAGGGCATATTTATATTGGTCGAAATCTTGCTGGGTCTTAGTCTTACGCCATAAATGCTCCAGAGCACGGCTACATTTTTTGAGGCATTTGGTATTGTCTGTTTGCCAGGGATGTAGCGGTCAGGGCCTAATTCTGCATGTAGTGAGTGGGGCCAGTGTGTTCACGGTCGATGACAATGAACTGTTGTAGACAGAAGTGGCCAGGTTGGGGCAGGACAGGGCTGAGATTTTGTCATAGAGACAATCTGTTGCCAAAAAAAGAAGAGATGAGTTAAGATAGCAAAGGTTTCTACGGGTAACTGTTTGGTAGTTGGAAGACAAGGAGGAGGAGGACAAGGAGAGAGTGAAGCTAATAAGGGAGTGATCAGAGAGAGGAAAAGGAAAGTTGGTGAGGTTGCAAGGAGTGCATAGGTAGGAGAATACAAGGTCGAGGCAGTTACCATTAGAGTGAGTAGAAGCATGTGTCCATTGTTTTAGGTCAAAAGAAGTGGTTAGGTTTAGAAGCAGCAGGAGTGTTAAGATTAACAGGGATGTTGAAGTCACCAAGAATGATTGTGGGAATTTCAGAAGAAAGAAAGTAAGACAGCCAGGCAGAGAAGTCATCAAGGAAGCTTGATATCGGTCCACACAGCAATTCTTAAAGAAACTGGAGAGAAGAGATGAATAGAGTGAGCTTCAAATGAGAGGGTCAGAGAGGGAGGTGAATGAAGAACCTAAAAGTGCTTTGTGGGGATAGGATTCAAACTCTACCTCCTTTCCGTCTACTAGGCCTGGGAGAGTGAGTCCAGAGGAGACCACCATGGGAGAGTGCAGCAGGAGAGGGAAAGTCAGATTCATGAAGCCAGGTTTCCATAATTGCAAGCAGGTTAAAGAAGTTTGTGATAAAAGGGTCATGGGCAGAGGTGAGTTTGTTACAGATAGAGCAGGCATTTCAAAGGGCACAGGAAAAGGGGAGGCTGGTTCTAGGAAAAAGAGGAATAGTAATCAGATTGTGTAGACTGCGGCCGCTGTTAGAGGGTAGGGTGTGCCAGGTGTATTGATCAAAGGAAAAAGATGGCGGTCCAGGATTTGGGGAAATGTCTCCAGATGTTAAGAGAAGCAAAAGGATGAGAGAGGTAATATGGGAGTATGACTTTTAAAGAGGGTCAGGTCCCAGTGTCCTGGTGGTTTTATTAGTATGTGGGCTCAGAATTAGCAGGGGTTAATGAGTACAGTAATAAGGTGAAGACAGGAGTGAGGGTGATATATATATATATATACTGTGGGGTGAAGAAGAGGGGTGAAGGAGACAGAGTCTGAAGAGAGAGGACACAACTGCGAGTAAGAGGAGCAGAGAGTGCATGTTACAGAGTGGTGAGATGAAGAAGCAGACTGGGTAACAGCTGAAAGAGCTGGATGGGGAAACAGGTCACCTGTAGTCTGATTAGTATCTGAAGCTGTCTACTGTGCTTTCTCGCTTTGTACATTTGCTGAAGTGCAGAGCCGAAATGCAATGTTCAATACTTAAGCTATGATCAATACTTTAGCCAAGATGATAGTTGCCAATGCTACCCCTGGCCGTGCTGCCCCTGATTGTGATTGTGCTTCCCCTAAGGAAAGCCTAAATTTATACTGAGTTGGGTGGGAGTATTTCCAATTAATCAATTAGGAATGCATAGCAGAGACACAGGGCTAGCAGGGCAAACTTCTTACACCAAAGGAGGACTACAAGAGACAACAAGAGAGCAGGAGTGCAGAGTTGTAAAGATTAGGATCAGCTCATAAATTTGGGTTAGACAATAAGAGCAAAATAAACACCACAGTAATATGGGCAGAGTTAGGAATTTTGAAAGCAGTACGAATTACCAATAAGAACACTGATAATTTTGAATCAGCTTCAGTTAGAGGTGGTTTTTAAAAGCAGTATGGATTACCATGTAGCAGTGCAGGGTGAATTAGCATTCATACATTGAATGGGTGATAGTACAGATAGATATTGCTCGCAGACATTTACCTGTGATGAGATAGAGAAGAGTTATTCAGATGATGCAGAGCCGAAGTGCAATGCTCAATACTTAAGCCACGATGATAGTACAAAGTAAAAAAAAAATATACATGTAAATTAGTGTGTCACGTATTCTGCCACAGAGAATCATTCTGTCATTTATCCTGTGATTTGAACATTTATTGTTTTGTTGCCCTCAAAGTCATCTGAAAAACACAGTAGGGCCCTGTCAGTGTCCTTTGACAATCTGAAAAGCATGCACTTTAGAAAAAATTACTATGGGATCCCTCCTAACCTTCCTACCAGGCTTAAAGAACCTGGTATGGTTTGGGGATGGGCCTACGCTGTTTCTTTTATTTAATGTATTTTTTTTGTTTTATTTATTTATTTATTTTTTGTATATATTTTTTATTATTTATTTTATTTTTTTCATGGAGAGTATTCTCCCCTCTGTCTTCGGCAGTGTCCAGCAATACACTGCATAAGGCTGCAGTGTAAGCAACCTTGTAAAGTGTGCGGTGTTGACTTAGCCATGAGCCATGACTGGCCAAGTCACTGTGATTTTGGCCAATCATGGCTCTCACAGTGCATTGTGCTGTGACTGGCCAAAGCATTGGACCTGACCTGTGGTCAGGTGCATTGATTTGGCCAATCATGGCTCTCACAATTCACTGTGAGAGCGCAGCGCATTGTGAGGCACCCGTATCGCCAAACACACGAACAGCCAATGTTCGAGTCGAACTTACATTCGACTCAAACTTCAAGCCTAACGCTAGTGGGAAGTGTCTACGTGACAAATGTGGACACCAGAAGAGGGAGTCTTTTACTCAACAGCAAGAAAGAGAGAAGACTCAGGACCTAATCATGTGACTACTGATTTAGGTGAGTATTTGAGGAATTTAGATTTCTATGCGAATTGATGCAGTGATTAACTGAAAGGGGGTCATGGTTGAGAAGAACTTCCCTAGCCAGACTTCAGCTTTAAATTTCTTTATAGTAGAAACTGTAACTTGTCACACTCAGATAATGACAGTAGAAAAAAAAACCCTGAAAAGTGGAAATAAGTGTTCTTCATGCAGATGCTCTGTTTGCTCTGCTTGCCACTCATTTTTAGACATGTTTCAGAACATGAAGATGTCTTTAGTTAACATTCTGCAATTCCCCAGTGTTCATGTGTACTCATGTATCACTAATAGCTAGCTGAAAAAGGTCAGATATGCTGTAGAAATTGAACAAACGCTAGAGGTAAGATGAGGGTAACCTTACATATGAAAAATGTTCATGTTTTGGAATTTATACATTTTTGGTTTCTGAGTGTAAATTCTAACTACACTAGTGGATGTAAAGCAAAGTTTTGACTTAAATAGCCAATAAACAATTTTTCTTATTCAGAAAACTATTTGGTCGTTGGCACTGAAATTATTCTATTGTGTTGATAAATAATTGTGTCTAATTTTTTTCAAACTCGGATGCAGATGTTAATTTTATGTTTTTTGTTGAACTGTACAGAAAAACACACTTGTTTACACCTTGTTTAGGGGTTTAAAAGCAAACCAAAAGAGAAATAGGGAAAAAAAGGATTCATGAAAGTCATGTTAATCCAATTGCATCCATAATTTCAGATACACTGACCCAGAAAAAGTATAGAGATCAGGAGTTCTGATTTGAGCAATGTCATTTGTCTGCTTCTAAATCCATTCTGTAACTGGTTCTGACAATACCAAAATAAGTTTTAGTTAAGCACTGCATGCTGTCAGCCCTTCCTCTGACCCTTATATTACTACAGGACTCCTCAGTGATCTAGGGGTCAGTGGAAAGAACTACAGCGCACAGCTTTAAATGGCAAATGCCAAAGAGGCTTTCAGAGGCTGCAGTGATGGAAGGAAAGTAGGATAAATGGGCCACCAGAAAGGTTAATACAAGTCTTCTGTTGCAAGGACTCGACAGTGTTATGTCCTTAGGGACCTGCCAGGGTCTGTTTAATGTTAATCAATTTGTAACACAGTAGTGTATCCCATCTCTTAACTTTAACTGGCAGCTGCGATATGTTAGTAGTAATAAAACCAAGTCATACTTCTGTACACCAGTTGTTCTTTTTATAAAAGACCTTCATCTAATATTCTTGCTATCGGAAGTGTAGTCACACACTCTTGAATGATCATATACAGGTTGTTGTTGTGGGGTGTCAGAAAGTTTGGACACGTGGATGTTTGGATATTGATAGACAAGGCATAACTAGGCTTTGAGACTGAAGTATGAAGATACCTTCTTTACTGGAGACATCAAAGCAAAGCAGAGATGATACCGCATGTACAATAAAATAAGTGGGAGAACAGCTAACAGGCTACAGCAGACCCAAAACATTATTGCAACCATTTAAACCCCTTCACGCCTAAGGGTAAAACCAATCTAAATGCCTAAGCACAATTCTGCACCGTTGACATGTGATAGCAAAACCGTACATATCATCACAACTACTTTGCACATCCAGGTGGATTATACCTTGATTTTTTCAGGACAAATTGGGCTTTCATTTGGTGGTAAATGGTAATGGATATCTCCTGATTTTTTTTTATTATCAAAGGAAAACTGGCCAAAAATAGTAAAAAAAATCCTTTTTTTTTTATTTAGCTATGTGTTTCTTGTTATGACCATAACCTACCACCAAACAGCAACCCAAAATAAATTCTCCAGCTCTTGACGATCGCAGCGATACCATATATGTGTATGTTATTTGTTGTTTGTACCCGTAGTACAGCCCAGAAACCATAGTGCGCATTTTGTTTTTGTCTTTTTTTTTTTTTTTTTTTACCTAAAACACACTAACACTAACTGACACTGACATTAACACTAACTGACACTGACATTAACACTAACTGACACTGATACCAATTTTTTTTAAATCCTGACCTTGACCTTTGACCCTGACCTTTGACCTTGACCCTGACCTAAACACTAACCCTGGCACTGAACTAGATCAAGCACACTAACACTAACTGACACTGACACACTGAACTAGATCAAGCACACATTTGACCTTGACCCTGACCTAAACACTAACCCTGGCACTGAACTACCTAAAACACACTAACACTAACTGACACTGACATTAACACTAACTGACACTGATACCAATTTTTTTTAAATCCTGACCTTGACCTTTGACCCTGACCTTTGACCTTGACCCTGACCTAAACACTAACCCTGGCACTGAACTAGATCAAACCTTGATCTAGGTATTTTTTTTTATTTTTTCTTTTATATTTTTAATATTTATTTATTTATCTTTTTTTTTTTTTTTTACAAACTTTTTTTTTTCTTCTCTCTGACAGGAGTTCGAGAGATACAATGTATCTCTCTTCTCCATTCATAGAGAGAGAGAGAAAAAAAAAACAAGGGGGCCGGGCTGCACAGTGACTGATCACTGTGATAGCCAATCAGAGGCTATCACAGCGATCATGTGACCCGGGACTGGGAGTCCCGGGTCCCGATCGTTAGAACGGGACCCGGTGCTCTCAGTGACACCGCGGTCTCGGTGCTGGGAGCGCGCTGAGCGGCGCGCTCCCAACACAAAGACAGGTACGCAAATATGCGGCCCCACGGAAAAAAGCCCAGGTCCGTGAGGCCGCATATTTGTGTTACGTCGGCGTCAAGGGGTTAAACTGTGAAAGAGGATTACCTGACTTTAAGCTCAATGTACACATCCCCACTGTACAGTCTTCCCCATGAAGCACCTTTTGGTGATTTTGCTCCTGTGAACATTATGTTGCTGTTTATCTTCAAAATGAGAGATGTTATGGGTAAACACATGTTTACCAAGTGTTAGGTGGGGTAAAATGAAGTGAAGGTTGCATATGAAGCAGAATTTAAGGGTCCATGCACACTAGGGGCAGAAAAAATGGCAGGCCCTCTGGCAGAAAAAATGATCATATTGGCTCGTATTGCACAAGTGAGAGTTTATAGTCATTTTGCGTTTATACGTTTTTTCCCCAAAACATTACCTTCAGCTCCTTTTTCACTATACACTTGAAAATGTGAATGCTCCTAAATGCTGCGTTTAGGCACGTTTATGGGCATTAGGCATTTTTTCTGCTCGAAAGTTCCTCTCAAAACATGATTCTGAAGGGTTTTTTCTGCCTTTAAATGCTCCTCTGAAAATACGCCTGTAAACACCCAAATGTGCATAGACAATATAGAGCTGCTTCTATAAGGTGAAGAAAAAAATGCAAAATGCCTGTATAAGCATGGATGCCAAAGCATAATGGAATCTCCTTCATGTGTGGATGCCTGAAGTGAATACAGGTTCAATTCACTTCATACTCCAGCAAACCAGGCTTTAATGCTAAAAGGCAGTAACAACACGGCTTAGCTACTTAAATAAGTGTACACATAGCCTTCCCTATATCACCTGTGCAAAATGAACTTCATCTCTTTTGGAGCTTTAACTCCAAATTTTGGATAGAGTGGGGAAGGGTTAGAACAAAGCAGAACCTCTGTCAGGTTTTCACTGGTATCTGTGTAAATGCTGGTGACATCCCCCTCTGTCCTTTCCTGGTGACTGATATCAGACAGAACCAAATTTAGAGGAAACATTTTGCAATGGGGACACAGACAGCTTTTAAGGTGATATTAAAGGCAAGTTTAAAAGAAAACAAACAAACAAACATGTTATACTTATATGCTTTGTGCAGTGGTTTTGCACACAGCATCCCTGATCCTCATCTTTCCGGGACCCCCACTGGAGCTCCTGACCCCTCTATCCTGCCATGTGCCCCCACAGCAAGCAGCTTGTTATGGGGGCACCCAAGCAGGCTTGCTCCCGGGCCACTGCTCTGCATGTCCATTCACACACAGAGCTGCCCTCTCCTCATTGGCTCACTGGCTGTGAATGACAGCATGACAGCCATTGGCTCCCATTGCTGTCTCAGCCAATAAAGAGGGAGAGCTCCTGGGCAGCCGAGGCTCTCATGCACATTGCTGGATTGTGATGGGGTTCAGATAAGTATTGGGTGGACAGCTGGGGGGACTGCTGCACATAGAAATTTTTTCACCTTCATGCATAGAATGCATGAAGGGAAAAAAAACCTTGAGCCTTTACAACCACTTTAAAGCATACCCAGGTACTTTCCACACTCTATTCAAAACAAAAATAAGAAATTCAGGCTTGAACTGGACTTCACTTTACCACCGATATTGATAGAAAATGCAAATTATTTTTTCCCACAACTGCCGTATTCAGTAAATATATATTTTAGGTAACAATGGGAAGAAAGTATATCTCAAAGTACAGATGAATATCTTAAAAAAATACATTGTTCAATTCTCATTAGAGAACATTGTTGTGACATTTGAACTGAAAACTACATTCAGAAATCATACTTGTTTTGAAATGTCTGAATTATGTTATATTCACAAAACATCAGCTTACCTTTAAATTTGATGTCTTCTTGGCAAGCATAATGACTTTACCATATTCTTATTGGTGACAGTAAATCCAGACACAGCATTTAATATGAATGTTTGTGATGCCTGTTTTCAGTTTGATTTCCCTTGAGTCATAGTTTATGAATAAAGGTTTTATCTTGTTCCATAACTGAGAATGGAAATGTATTTTGGACTGTAATAATTAAGATTCAATCATGAGCCGGTATTTGCATGCATAATTGTGTAGATCGCTTGTTCTTGTGACTGTGTTTGAAAACTATTAGAATGACTAAGGTGTGCCCACAAAAATCTACAATAATAAAGGGTAGGTATTTAAGTTCAACATCTTCTAGCAAGTGTATCCCATCTCTTAATTTTAATTGGCAGCTGCAATATGTTGGTGGTCCACTTGAGACAACAATATAGTTAATTGTCCACCAATAAGACAAATGAGGGTTACCTATCTGAATGCATTTATGCCAAACAGCTAGCAGACGGGTTACAATCCACTGACAGTAACAATACCGTAAGAGGCCTTCATTTAGGACAAAAATTAAAATATACTTGATCCTTCTAGGTCACAAGTTTATTTGTTATATATCTCATTAACTAGGGGAGGGAGCATACCATATTGAATTTAAAATATGATATATAAATCCTTGAACATGACTGTTTAAGGGTTTCTAGTGGGGTTTGTTTTTTTCTGAGTGTGTTTCTTTGTAATCTTAATTAATAAATGAAGTACTTTATATGTTAATGATTTCTGTCAATGTTTTTCTTACTTCTATACATTGGTTGAAAAAGTGATTTGGGTAGAGGTATTGAGCTAAATCAATTTTTCCTTTTTTGTTTTTTGAAAATAATTCATATAGGACAGCAGAGCTTTGTGTGGTCCATAGCTTGCGATTTAAAAATATCTTTCAGCATAGCCACTCTTTTTCACTCCTTTTGTCAATCTTCAGGTGGACTCATATCTATGTTGTGAGATCAAGTTCAAGATTGACAGCCTGCTTGCTAATGCAATCTGTCTGGGCCCTAGTGTACTGTGTAACTGCAGTTCACCAATTCTGGGTTTGTACACCAAAAACAAAACTGCTAGTAGTGATGGTTGGCAGTTTTTCATTAGTTCTTGTATTTCAACATCTCTGCCTCAACTTTGAAATTTGTTGTGTGATGATGTTTGATCTTTGTTCTGCATATCATCATTGTGTTGAGTAGGGAGCCATCTACTGGGTGTTCACTGCAACTGCACCTGTTTTTATTATGTCCTTCTACAAGAACAGGAAGTGTTCCATATTTGTTAAGAATAAAGATTTTTACCACTGCAGCGTTTTCAGCTTCTAGAACACCAGTGAAGGTCTCCTCCATTCTCTCTTTGATACGCATATGCCTGTAAGTTCTTTCATTGTGTTTGTCAAAATCACATACATAGCTAGATTACATTTCAATGTATTCAATGTGATTTGTAGGTAGCGGTTTGTAAGAAATGTGTTTGATTGTATGCATTTGTGAGAGATATATGCATTTGTGAGAGACATGTTTAAAGCATATTGTAATTTCAGTTTATGTGATTGTATTGCAGTTTACAGAACTATTCTCAGACGTAAATTCAGTTTTGTAATGAAACACAATGCTTCTTCTGTCAGTTTTGTTAGCTAGCTGTTGGCCAATCATTAGTAGCACAGCACAATCTTGTTAGTGTGATAGTAGGGCTCACCAGTTGACTTGGGTAGAAAGGGATGGCAGAAGGCAGTTGGTTTAGGGAAGCAAGCAGTATAAATCCTTACTTATAATATATGTTGCTCAGGTGATGATAATGTAATGGATGTAGGAATCAGTTCAAGGAAAGAAATATCAATGGAAGAAGCTAACAGTAAAGATGATGAGGGTTGTGTGGTGTGACAGAGTGGTTAATGTAAAACTCTAAAGTTGTAGGATATACAAAAAAAATCCCTTTTTAGGTAAAACAACTCCTATTTGTTTAGCTAATCTGTGTATTTTAACTGAAACAAGTAGTGTTGTGCTGTCAGGAAAACGTCTCATTCAATATATAGTGTATATAAAGTCCTATAGAAAAATATTAAGGTCCACCAAAAGTGTGCAAAATCATCATTCAGCAGCTGTACACCAACTACCAAGTGATTATAATGCTGTTTACCAAATCCTACCAATATATGAGAAGTGATCCCGTGACCACTTTGGGGCATGCCATTCATAAGAGAGTGAGGCTTGAGGCTTGCTGAGGTGTGAGAGGAAGAGAGCTGGAGCCATCCATCCATCTGTCTGGAATTTGTCAACTTTTAAATGCTGATTTAGACCTCTTGAGTTATGGGGTCTAAGGATTTAGTAAGCAGCATTATAATCACTTGGTGGTTGGTGCATAGCTGATGCATGATGATTTTGCATACTTTTGGTGGACTTTGATATTTTGTTTATAGGACTTATTTCTTTGTTATATACTATATACTATAGCACACTATATATTGAATTAGGAGTTTTCCTGACAGCGCAACACAATTTTCTTTCAGTTGTCTTTTGATATTTACTTTATGTATGAGTGTCGATGAATGCTGCAGTCAGGCTTTGTTACTGTTTCACCTTTATTTTATTTTATTTATTTGCCAAGTACGGGTTAAGAGCAGTTTTCCTGGACTTCAGCTTTAATACCAAAGCAGGTCAAATTTCTATAGTCAAGTAAAACAACCTCTAAAAACAATAAAATACTTTTTATGTGGATATAAGCTATGTTAGAATTGTTACATATTATCTCAGAATTCCTATAAAAATATCAGAGAGCTCTTTAAGATATTATCTCAGAAATAAAAAGTAACATATCAGATTTCTCTTATAATATCATATAATCCTTCTGATATACTAAGTCACAATACCGAGATACTATCTGAGCAATACTAAAATATTATGTCATACGTTATCTCAGGGATGTATTTAACAGCCAATGCTGTTACAATATACACTGCTCAAAAAATAAAAGGAACACTTTTTAGTCAGAGTATAGCATCAAGTCAGTTAAACTCCTGGTATATTAATCTGGTCAGTTAAGTAGCAGAGGGGGTTGTTAATCAGTTTCAGCTGCTTTTGGTGTTAATTAAATTAACAACAGGTGCGTTAGATGGGCAACAATGAGACCACTTCCAAAACTGGAATGGTTTTACAGGTGGAGGCCACTGACATTTTTCTCCCTATTCATCTTTTCTGACTGTTTTTTCACTAGTGTTGCATTTGGCTAGGCTCAGTGTCACTACTGAATGAGGCAATACCTGGACCCTACAGAGGTTGCGCAGGCAGTCCAACTCTTCCAAGATGGCACATCAATGCATGCCATTGCCAGAAGGTTTGCTGTGTCTCTCAGCAGAGTCTTGAGAGCATGGAGGAGAATCCATGAGAGAGGCAATTACTCTAGGAGAGATGGACAGTGCCGTAGAAGGCCCTTAACCCATCAGCAGGACCGGTATCTGCTCCTTTGTGCAAGGAGGACAGGATGAGCACTGCCAGAGCATTACAAAATGACCTCCAGCATGTCACTGGTGTGAATGTCTCTGACCAAACAATCAGAAACAGATTTCATGAGGGTGGCCTGAGGGCCCAATATCCTCCAGTGGGACCTGTGCTCACTGCCCGGCACCATAGAGCTCGATTGGCATTTGCCACTGAACACCAGAATTGGCAGGTCCACCACTGGCACCCTGTGCTTTTCACAGATGAGAGCAACTTCACCCTGAGCACATGTGACAGACGTGAAAGGGTCTGGAGAAGCCATTCAGAATGTTATTCTGCCTGTAACATTGTTCAGCATGACCGTTTTGGTGGAGTTTGGTTGCACCTCAGACTGTCCAGGAGCTCAGTAATGCCCTGGTCCATATTTGGGAGTAAATACCCCAGGACACCATCCATCGTCTTATTAGAAGCATTCCCCGACATTGTCAGGCATGCATACAAGAATGTGGGGACCATACAAACTACTGAGCACTATTTTGAGTTTCTGCAATGAAATTTCAACAAAGTGGACTAGTCTGCTGCATAATTTTTTCACTTTGATTTCTGGAGTGTCTTTGAATTCAGTCCTCTGTAGGTTGATAATTTTCATTTCCATCAAAAGATGGGGCATCCTTATATTCCTAACACATTACCCAGTCCATATCAGTTTAGATATCCAGCATGGTATTTTTCCCCATTGAGATCTGATGTTTTCAAAGTATTCCTTTAATTTTTTTGAGCAGTGTATATTTCCAAAGCACTTTAACCCCCCTGGCGGTATTCCCGATAGTAGCTTGGGGTAAAGTTTCAGTACCAAAAGCGGTAACCCCGAGCTACACTTGGGTTTGCCTTGCGGCGCTGCTCCGGGATATGTTTTTATCTTACCTTGTCCTGCGCTCCTGCGATGTCCCTCCTGCAGTGTCCCTGGCAATGTCCTCCGGCGGATGCCGGCATCTGTCTTCTGGGTTCCGTCCCCTGCGACGTCGGGACGTATGGGGGACGGAACTGGTGGGAAATTTGAAAATGACAAAAAGTGACATTCACTAAATACACTAAAATCACATAGTAAAACATTACTGTATCAAACCATTTCACATACATTTTGTCCCTGGTGCTTTGTCCTGTGCCCTGCCTGCATTTTTACTGTTCTTTCTGCCTGGAAACTGAGAAATGTCCGTGGCGTCCAAAAAGCGTCCCTTTAGGTCAAAAGCAGTTTTAGACCAGCTAGAGAATAGCGATAGTAAATTAGAACCACTTGCAGAATTGAGTGATAATGATTCGTGGGGAAATTCGTCATCAGACACTGAAAACGATTTTGCGACTTTGCTCAGTGATGTGCGAACTTGGCGCTCTATTTCAAATTTCAGTGTTTTTGGTTTGATTACATTATTGAATTAAATGCATTATTATATTATTTTTTATGATTATTTATTAAATTATAATTTATGATTTAGTGTTTCAAATTTTATCATACCCGGGATGTTTACTAGACTCTTGTTCGGACAGATTTCAGTGAGTTGTTCCTAAAAATTACAGGCCTACAATAAAAAAAATACATATTTCCATGCAAAAAAATGTACCGCTTTGAGCACAGAAATATTGACATAATCAGACCGCTAGGGAGGATAAACTGATATACAGGTTTACGTATGTATCAGCCAGATGTAATGAAGATTTATCAGTTATCAGTGATGCCATGCTTTCCATTTCTTATGGTATAACATCATATCATCAACCTAACATGAATAACAGCAAGAAATGAAATATTTTGTTACAAACCTCACAAATCATAACACACAATCCCTAGAAAACTTTCCTTCAGCTTAAATTGTTGAATTATCACAACTCATAGGAGCATTCAGTTGAGCAGTTGACACAGATAAGTTTTTTAGAACTCCTATTGGGTTTGCAGTCTCAAGCAGTGGTGGTGGCTTGATAATGCACTTGTTTAAAGCACCTAGCACTGCCAGCCCAGTAGTTTATCAAGCTCTTTTCAGCAGTGACTCACCATGCCATGAATGCCCGGGGCCAAGCAAAACCTGTCTCTCCCTACAGCTTTTGAGGGACTGTTCCTAAATTACATTACCACACATGGCACTTCTTGTGGTACAGATTTCACTTTATATACTGCATCTCTGCATAGCATGGCTTCCTCAATTTCTTGGGCATTTCTATGTAAAGCATGGGCTTCCCCAAGATTATGCTGAACCTTATGGATGATTAAAATTCAGTTGTTTTCAAGGTCCCCTCTAGTGGCAATGTCTGCCATGAGCAGTGTCATTCTTGTTTTTATTAAGGAAAGCAGTGATATTAATGCAGCAAAATAAAGAAGACCTTTAAACAAAAAAACTTATTCCTGCGCCAAAGCTTTCCAAATAACACTCTAAAAATGCTGCTGTGCCAATCGTGAAAACACAAACAATATAAATATAAATAAACAGCGCAAATTTAGATAATTAATCAATATAATAAATCATTAAAATAAGTGCATAAATTATTCGTGTTTCCCCTTAATAATAAACAAAAACACCCAAAAGTCCATGTGCTGAAAACATAATTAAATTGTAGAAATAAAAAAATAATATAATGAAAGTGCCAACTTCTTTTCTTCAAAAAATATTTTCACCTTCCACCAGTGCACACACCAACATTGAATACACTCATCAGAACTTGGTGAGTAAAAGACCTTTTAAGGAATTTTAGGGATCCTAAACCCTCTTTGGTGCCACGCTAGGGAAAATCTTCACCCTCCGAATAGACTCCACCATCCAACCAAAAGAAAAAAACTCACATAGCATAATATTGTCACACCATAGTAACTTATTCCAAATAGAGATTAAGGCCACTCACATGTTAATCACTTGCTAAAGGCATGTTTATTATGTATAACAGGCTTCAGTTCCAGCAGATATACAACCTTTTCATTCCAGGACTCTCACATCCACAATGGAACAAGGACAAAACTCCTCTTAGACCAAACAATGAACCAAGATGGCCGCTGGAACGCACCGCTCCGCGTGCATTCCACTCACCGGAAATGACGTCAGGCGCATAGAGTGTGGACCGGAAATGCGTCAACGCGTTTCGCCCCTCCCATAGGGTGTTATCAAGACACCCATCTCCCGTCCTCACTCACTTAAATATCAATGTAATGCCCTCCCCTCCAATTTAATTGGTCAGACCACCTCCCAGGATAATTACAGACGCTGCTCCTCCCACTACAAGACGTGAGAGACCTTTACAAGATGCCAATCCACATAACAACAACATGAATTTTAACAATTGATGTAAACAATTCAAATAAAAACAATATCTTTATAATTTAATATAATTCATATTAACAAATGTGTATCTATCTAAAAACAGATTACAAAATCAAATGAAATAAATTAAAATAAAATAAAATAAAATAAAAATGAAAATAAAAATAAAAATAAATAATAAAAAATAATAAATAAAAATAAAAATAAGAATAAAAATAAAAATAAAAATAAACATAAAAATAAATAAAAAATAAATAAAAATAAAAATAAATATAAAAATAAAAATAAAAATAAAATGAAATAAAATAAAAATAAAAATAAAAATAAATAAAAATAAAGATAAAAATAAAAATGAAAATAAATAAAAATAAAAATAAAAATAAATATAAATACATAAAATAAAATAAAAATAAAAAATAGTCTTTAAACACTAAATCCTCTACTCTTACCAATCTGACAGGAAACAGTTGATATCTATATCTGAGTTCAACCCCCTGGGCAACAAAGACCCCAATTTTAGGATCCATCTCGTTTCATTCTGTGAGATGGACTTGACCCTATCTCCTCCCCTCCAATGTGCTGAAACTCGATCGATCCCACAGAATTTCAAACAAGATGGATCCCTATTGTGATAAATTCTAAAATGGTGGGAAAGACTATGATACTTATAACCTTTTTTAATATTTCTAATATGTTCCCCTAGTCTCACTGACAATTTTCTAGATGTTCTCCCTACGTATTGAAGATGACATGGACATTCTAACAAATAGGTGACAAACGAGCTATCACATGATATAAAGTTTTTTATCTTGTAAGAGGAACCATTTGAACAAGAATGAAACGTATCATACCTTCTGATATTATCTCCTTTCATTGTTTTGCATGCCAAACATCTTTTACATTTAAAAGACCCCACACTATCAAGAAAAGTCGCCTTTTTCTTTGGAATATCTGGAACATTTTTAGCTAATTTTAATCTAAGTGTGGGTGGTTTTCTATAAACAAATGAAGGTTTCTTAGGTAATAGGTCATGAAGAACCTCATCCCTTTTTAAAACCTGCCAATGTTTTCGCATTATATTTTCAAAAGCCTTATGCTGATTAGAATACCCCGTTATAAAGGATAGTTCCCCTCTTCTATTTTCTTTCTTAATTTTATTTAACAAATCTTCTCTTCTGATTTTATTTACCTCATTAACTGCACCTGTTAATATCTCCTCTTTATAACCTTTCTCCCTAAATCTCTCTAACAGAGTATCTGCTTGCTTATGAAAGATCTCCTTATCATCACAATTGCGCTTCAGTCTTATCAATTGGCTTTTAGGGATGGATCTTAGCCAATTCCTGTGGTGGCAACTATGTGTGGGGATATATGCATTTCTATCGACTTCTTTGAAATGAGTCTTGGTATAAAACGAAACTCCTTGTTTGTAAATAGTTAAGTCCAAGAAGTTAATTGCTTCTGTACTAATATAGTTTGTAAAGGATATATTATAAGGATTACACCCCATTTCATGAATGTAATCTTCTAGTTCCTCCTTGGTACCCTTCCAGATTATCACTATATCGTCTATAAATCTTTTATAGAGCAATAACTTATGATTCTTCTTTTCAAAAATTGCTTTATCTTCCCACATACTCATAAAAAGATTAGCTACTGATGGAGCGTACTTCGCTCCCATTGCCACCCCCGTACATTGTCTATAATAACTGTTCAAATGCAAAAAATAGTTATTCGACATTGCTAAATCCAAACATTCAAGAAGATATTTAATTTGTTCAGCTTTTAACCCTGATTTTTCCTTTAAGGACCATTTTACCGCTCTCAAAGCATCAGCATGTCTAATATTTGTATATAATGCATTAACATCTACACTTGCCATTACACAATTACCTTCCATTCCTACTTGTTTTAAAACTGAAATTAAATCACCACTGTCCTTCAAATACGATGGAAAGACCGAGACTATAGGCTGTAGGAATTTATCCACATACTCCCCCAGCCTAGAAAAAAGCGAATCAATCCCATTTATTATGGGTCTTCCCGGTGGTTTCATTAAATTCTTATGAATCTTAGGCAATTGGTATATGACTGGAGTAACAGGTGCTTTCGGTACTAAATATTTTGCCTCTCTCTTATTCAAAAAACCTTCTTTTTCACCTTTTTTCACTAATTTCACAAGTTTGTTTTTATAGCTTTTTAAAGGGTTACCCTTAAGTAGTTCATAAGTACTCCTATTATCCACCAATCTATTAAGTTCCTCATAGTAATCCTTCTTATTCAATACTACAACACCTCCCCCTTTGTCTGCTGCTCTTATTACAATATCATTATTTTTCTCTAGTTGCTGAATACCTCTTACTAAATCATGCTTAGTTCTCTTATTCGGTAGGGATAATAACTCCAAATCATGTTCCACCATCTTCTTAAATGCATCTATGCAACAATTATTCCCCACCCTAGGGTTGAACACAGATTTATTTCTTAAATCAGTATGCCTATACGGACCTTCATTCTTCTCGTCAATTTCTTTCCTGTCAATTTTCTTCTTTTCTTTCTGGAAATCTTTTCCCATCTGATCCTTATTTTTACTCCAATATTTTTTTAAATTTAATTTTCTAATAAACTTTTGCAGGTCTATATAGGTCTCAACTTTATTCAATTTCCTATCTGGTGCAAATTTCAAGCCTAGTGCTAAAACTTTTAATTCCTCCTCATTTAAAACATAATCACTAAGATTGAAAATCCCTATATTCACATTGACCTTTTCCTTTTTCCTTTTGCCTCCTCTACATCC
Source organism: Staurois parvus (assembly GCF_062004578.1). NCBI lineage: Eukaryota > Metazoa > Chordata > Amphibia > Anura > Ranidae > Staurois > Staurois parvus. The sequence goes on from NW_028317821.1 coordinate 23,208,482, forward strand.
TCTCTTTCTCTTTGTCCCCAATAAGGGTCCTGGTAGTTTGGGTTTTGAAAATTTTGAAAATTTTGAAAATTTTGAAAATTTGGAGGTGGTCCCCATCCCCCCCTCCCCCCTCTGGGTGGGTAATAAGGGCCCCCTCTTCCTCTCCAATTGGAATTTCCCCTTGAATTTCCCCCTCTCCATGGGGGACCTCCAAATCCCCCCCGTGGGACAAACATACCCTCATTCTGGTGACCATAAGGGGACCCCCCAAGTGGTCCAAATCTATTTTGAGTTGGTACTCTGTAGTTTAATGGGGCACTTACATCGTTCTTTTTATTAGGTGATGAATTTATATGATTGTTTTTAGAATATCTCACAACCGGGGTTTTAACCTTTAATACAGGAGTTTCCAAATCTAGATCCTGAACCTTAATATCCCCCTCATTAGAGGAGTTTCTAGAAACATCAGTCCCTTTACTGGTATCTTCTTGCCATTTATATACAATTTGGGTTATGAGAGTCCTGGAATGAAAAGGTTGTATATCTGCTGGAACTGAAGCCTGTTATACATAATAAACATGCCTTTAGTAAGTGATTAACATGTGAGTGGCCTTAATCTCTATTTGGAATAAGTTACTATGGTGTGACAATATTATGCTATGTGAGTTTTTTTCTTTTGGTTGGATGGTGGAGTCTATTCGGAGGGTGAAGATTTTCCCTAGCGTGGCACCAAAGAGGGTTTAGGATCCCTAAAATTCCTTAAAAGGTCTTTTACTCACCAAGTTCTGGTGAGTGTATTCAATGTTGGTGTGTGCACTGGTGGAAGGTGAAAATATTTTTTGAAGAAAAGAAGTTGGCACTTTCATTATATTATTTTTTTATTTCTACAATTTAATTATGTTTTCAGCACATGGACTTTTGAGTGTTTTTGTTTATTATTAAGGGGAAACACGAATAATTTATGCACTTATTTTAATGATTTATTATATTGATTAATTATCTAAATTTGCGCTGTTTATTTATATTTATATTGTTTGTGTTTTCACGATTGGCACAGCAGCATTTTTAGAGTGTTATTTGGAAAGCTTTGGCGCAGGAATAAGTTTTTTTGTTTAAACATTTTTGTATACAGGGTTGGTATATTCCAGTTTAATCCTTGTATAGTGATTCTGCAGCCATGGAATTATTTAATTTTGTCTCTCAAAGAAAGGTGAATGTTGATGATATTTTTTCACATAACATAGATAGTACAGATTTGTCCAGGGATTTTAAATTATTAAAAAATTCCCTGGATAAACAAGTAAGGGCGTGGTGGGATGTAGTGACACTGGAAAAGTATATTAAAGAAGGTATTACTCCAAGAAGACTAAGATGGGAAGTGGCCCCTAGTGATGGGCTTGTGGGAAAAGATTTAGATGAAGAGTGGTTTGCATTTTTTAACCATGTTGAGAAAAAAACTCATGGAATTGATTGTACAGAGAAGGAAGAGAAAATTGAACATTCTAGAAAATGTTATCTGTAATCTAAGAGAGAAAATTGCCCCTTTTAGTGAGTCTAGTGATTTTAAAGAGAAGGCAAAACAGGTACAGGATAACATCAACAAAATAGATGAAGATACCAAAAAGAAAAAAATTAAAAAATTTGGGAGAGATATGCAAGATTATAAAACCCAAATTGTATATAAATGGCAAGAAGATACCAGTAAAGGGACTGATGTTTCTAGAAACTCCTCTAATGAGGGGGATATTAAGGTTCAGGATCTAGATTTGGAAACTCCTGTATTAAAGGTTAAAACCCCGGTTGTGAGATATTCTAAAAACAATCATATAAATTCATCACCTAATAAAAAGAACGATGTAAGTGCCCCATTAAACTACAGAGTACCAACTCAAAATAGATTTGGACCACTTGGGGGGTCCCCTTATGGTCACCAGAATGAGGGTATGTTTGTCCCACGGGGGGGATTTGGAGGTCCCCCATGGAGAGGGGGAAACTCAAGGGGAAATTCCAATTGGAGAGGAAGAGGGGGCCCTTATTACCCACCCAGAGGGGGGAGGGGGGGATGGGGACCACCTCCAAATTTTCAAAATTTTCAAAATTTTCAAAACCCAAACTACCAGGACCCTTATTGGGGACAAAGAGAAAGAGAGGATGTAGAGGAGGCAAAAGGAAAAAGGAAAAGGTCAATGTGAATATAGGGATTTTCAATCTTAGTGATTATGTTTTAAATGAGGAGGAATTAAAAGTTTTAGCACTAGGCTTGAAATTTGCACCAGATAGGAAATTGAATAAAGTTGAGACCTATATAGACCTGCAAAAGTTTATTAGAAAATTAAATTTAAAAAAATATTGGAGTAAAAATAAGGATCAGATGGGAAAAGATTTCCAGAAAGAAAAGAAGAAAATTGATAGGAAAGAAATTGACGAGAAGAATGAAGGTCCGTATAGGCATACTGATTTAAGAAATAAATCTGTGTTCAACCCTAGGGTGGGGAATAATTGTTGCATAGATGCATTTAAGAAGATGGTGGAACATGATTTGGAGTTATTATCCCTACCGAATAAGAGAACTAAGCATGATTTAGTAAGAGGTATTCAGCAACTAGAGAAAAATAATGATATTGTAATAAGAGCAGCAGACAAAGGGGGAGGTGTTGTAGTATTGAATAAGAAGGATTACTATGAGGAACTTAATAGATTGGTGGATGATAGGAGTACTTATGAACTACTTAAGGGTAACCCTATAAAAAGCTATAAAAACAAACTTGTGAAATTAGTGAAAAAAGGTGAAAAAGAAGGTTTTTTGAATAAGAGAGAGGCAAAATATTTAGTACCGAAAGCACCTGTTACTCCAGTCATATACCAATTGCCTAAGATTCATAAGAATTTAATGAAACCACCGGGAAGACCCATAATAAATGGGATTGATTCGCTTTTTTCTAGGCTGGGGGAGTATGTGGATAAATTCCTACAGCCTATAGTCTCGATCTTTCCATCGTATTTGAAGGACAGTGGTGATTTAATTTCAGTTTTAAAACAAGTAGGAATGGAAGGTAATTGTGTCATGGCAAGTGTAGATGTTAATGCATTATATACAAATATTAGACATGCTGATGCTTTGAGAGCGGTAAAATGGTCCTTAAAGGAAAAATCAGGGTTAAAAGCTGAACAAATTAAATATCTTCTTGAATGTTTGGATTTAGCAATGTCGAATAACTATTTTTTGCATTTGAACAGTTATTATAGACAATGTACGGGGGTGGCAATGGGAGCGAAGTACGCTCCATCAGTAGCTAATCTTTTTATGAGTATGTGGGAAGATAAAGCAATTTTTGAAAAGAAGAATCATAAGTTATTGCTCTATAAAAGATTTATAGACGATATAGTGATAATCTGGAAGGGTACCAAGGAGGAACTAGAAGATTACATTCATGAAATGGGGTGTAATCCTTATAATATATCCTTTACAAACTATATTAGTACAGAAGCAATTAACTTCTTGGACTTAACTATTTACAAACAAGGAGTTTCGTTTTATACCAAGACTCATTTCAAAGAAGTCGATAGAAATGCATATATCCCCACACATAGTTGCCACCACAGGAATTGGCTAAGATCCATCCCTAAAAGCCAATTGATAAGACTGAAGCGCAATTGTGATGATAAGGAGATCTTTCATAAGCAAGCAGATACTCTGTTAGAGAGATTTAGGGAGAAAAGTTATAAAGAGGAGATATTAACAGGTGCAGTTAATGAGGTAAATAAAATCAGAAGAGAAGATTTGTTAAATAAAATTAAGAAAGAAAATAGAAGAGGGGAACTATCCTTTATAACGGGGTATTCTAATCAGCATAAGGCTTTTGAAAATATAATGCGAAAACATTGGCAGGTTTTAAAAAGAGATGAGGTTCTTCATGACCTATTACCTAAGAAACCTTCATTTGTTTATAGAAAACCACCCACACTTAGATTAAAATTAGCTAAAAATGTTCCAGATATTCCAAAGAAAAAGGCGACTTTTCTTGATAGTGTGGGGTCTTTTAAATGTAAAAGATGTTTGGCATGCAAAACAATGAAAGGAGATAATATCAGAAGGTATGATACGTTTCATTCTTGTTCAAATGGTTCCTCTTACAAGATAAAAAACTTTATATCATGTGATAGCTCGTTTGTCACCTATTTGTTAGAATGTCCATGTCATCTTCAATACGTAGGGAGAACATCTAGAAAATTGTCAGTGAGACTAGGGGAACATATTAGAAATATTAAAAAAGGTTATAAGTATCATAGTCTTTCCCACCATTTTAGAATTTATCACAATAGGGATCCATCTTGTTTGAAATTCTGTGGGATCGATCGAGTTTCAGCACATTGGAGGGGAGGAGATAGGGTCAAGTCCATCTCACAGAATGAAACGAGATGGATCCTAAAATTGGGGTCTTTGTTGCCCAGGGGGTTGAACTCAGATATAGATATCAACTGTTTCCTGTCAGATTGGTAAGAGTAGAGGATTTAGTGTTTAAAGACTATTTTTTATTTTTATTTTATTTTATGTATTTATATTTATTTTTATTTTTATTTTTATTTATTTTCATTTTTATTTTTATCTTTATTTTTATTTTTATTTATTTTTATTTTTATTTTATTTCATTTTATTTTTATTTTTATTTTTATTTTATTTTTATTTTTATTTTTATATTTATTTTTATTTTTATTTATTTTTTATTTATTTTTATGTTTATTTTTATTCTTATTTTTATTTTTATTTATTATTTTTTATTATTTATTTTTATTTTTATTTTCATTTTTATTTTATTTTATTTTATTTTAATTTATTTCATTTGATTTTGTAATCTGTTTTTAGATAGATACACATTTGTTAATATGAATTATATTAAATTATAAAGATATTGTTTTTATTTGAATTGTTTACATCAATTGTTAAAATTCATGTTGTTGTTATGTGGATTGGCATCTTGTAAAGGTCTCTCACGTCTTGTAGTGGGAGGAGCAGCCTCTGTAATTATCCTGGGAGGTGGTCTGACCAATTAAATTGGAGGGGAGGGCATTACATTGATATTTAAGTGAGTGAGGACAGGAGATGGGTGTCTTGATAACGCCCTATGGGAGGGGCGAAACGCGTTGACGCATTTCCGGTCCACACTCTATGCGCCTGACGTCATTTCCGGTGAGTGGAACACACGCGGAGCGGTGCGTTCCAGCGGCCATCTTGGTTCATTGTTTGGTCTAAGAGGAGTTTTGTCCTTGTTCCATTGTGGATGTGAGAGTCCTGGAATGAAAAGGTTGTATATCTGCTGGAACTGAAGCCTGTTATACATAATAAACATGCCTTTAGCAAGTGATTAACATGTGAGTGGCCTTAATCTCTATTTGGAATAAGTTACTATGGTGTGACAATATTATGCTATGTGAGTTTTTTTCTTTTGGTTGGATGGTGGAGTCTATTCGGAGGGTGAAGATTTTCCCTAGCGTGGCACCAAAGAGGGTTTAGGATCCCTAAAATTCCTTAAAAGGTCTTTTACTCACCAAGTTCTGGTGAGTGTATTCAATGTTGGTGTGTGCACTGGTGGAAGGTGAAAATATTTTTTGAAGAAAAGAAGTTGGCACTTTCATTATATTATTTTTTTATTTCTACAATTTAATTATGTTTTCAGCACATGGACTTTTGAGTGTTTTTGTTTATTATTAAGGGGAAACACGAATAATTTATGCACTTATTTTAATGATTTATTATATTGATTAATTATCTAAATTTGCGCTGTTTATTTATATATATAAATAAAGAAGACCACCTTTAACATTTTGCCATACTTCTGCATTGTTGACAGGAACCTGTATAAGGGGGCAACATACAGAGAGTGGTAAAGGAAAATATGCAACTCTAACATTTCCAGGATTTTGAATAAAAGGCAATACACAGAATACATTGTTGGAATACGGTGTTCAAGTATTTTGTGCAACAAAAACATCAGTGCTAAAAAGCAATAGGCTTACTAGTCCTGCATCCATCACAGTCAATGCAGAAGTGGAAATTCTTCCAATATGATCAGATGCTCAATAAAGTCTGGTGATTAACAGACTTTGCTTCCCTCTTCAGATAGGGGAGATCCTTTAGGTAACTGAAAAAAAACATAGCAAAAGGGCACCCCAGCCTTGTGCATTACCTGCATTACTACTGTATTTATTGAAATATACCATGAAAATGTACTCATGAACATAAATATGAAAAGGCACTTCAACAATCCAACACCCAGTCACAGTCACAGATTGTGTGCAGATGATACCCATACGCAAGAAGCACAGCTTATGCTTTTCTAGGGCAGAACCCTCTTCATCAGAGCTCTGAAGAGGGTTCTGCCCTAGAAACATGTAAACTGTGCTTCTTGCATATGGGTATCATCTACACACCACATGTGACTGGGTGTTGGATTATTGATGTGCTTTTTCATACTTACTTTGTGACTACATTTTCACAGTATACTGTATTTCAATAAATAGTTTTATGGTAATTTACGAGGCTGATGCACCCTCTTTTTATGTTTTTTTTTCCAATACTGCTCCCTTTATCTGGGAGACGCATTAGTAATGATTATAATGATGGTGACAAGGTGAATCTGGGAAAATAAAACAACTGGAGGCCTCTTTTTTGGGGGGGGGGGGGGGTTATGAGAAATGACCCTCACCAAATAGCATATTGAGCTAAAACTGCAGGTAAAAAAAGAACCAAAATCTTCGCCAAGTGGAAGAGTGGAATTGATAATAAAGTTGGCAGTGCCTCAACCCAAGACAGGAATCTGAGGGCATTCCCTTCCTGGGAAATTAACCAATAATCTAATCAAAGTAATTAGACAATTTGATATAATTTTATTTATTTGTGGCGTGGGGGTATTCATATTTATAAAGTAAAATATGCATACATCTTGGTATTTTGATAATGCAATACTACACCCTAAGAAATCGGTATAGTGAGTTAATCCTATTTCTCCTCTTTCCAATAACACCTTTTTTCATTGTTCCAGATTTACTTTAAATCTGTTAGTGCTACCCCTTTCTGAGGGTATCTAATGGAACTAATTACATTTTTCAGGAAAACAGCAAAATACACAGATGAAATAAATGGCTGCTCGGCCTTCCAAGGAAGTTGTATTCCTGTCCATCCATTCATAAAATTTACACAGCTTAAATTTACACAGAGTAACACCACTTACATATAAAGGCATACAAAGGTGTCCTTTCCCCACCCCAAGCCTTCCAAATGGGCAATGAGAGAACAGCAGCAGGCCACTGAGGTAATTCCTCTGCTCGCCATAGTCTCTTCACCTATCAGCATTTGTCAAGACATTTGCATTGAGCACATCTGATTGGCTTCAGACCTGTCTCTGATGAGGCTGATATCAAAACACGTTGAGGTATTTATGCAAGTTGCATCTTAATAGGTGCTGCTGAGCTGTATTTTTTTGTGTCCAATATACAGTATATGCCTGGAATTCAGCTTAAAGGAGAAGTACAGTCAAAGCTCTTTTGGCTTCTGTGGATCACAGGAGGGCAGTTTGTTCTGCACTGCTGTGACCCAATTTCAGCTGACAGCGGGCTGAAGCCTACTGTCAGCTGACATCACTCAGCCAGTCCAGGCTAAGGAAAGATCCTGGCTTAAAAGTTGGGATCCACCACAGAGTCTGGAGCGGCACATGGCTCAGCCTCTTAGTAGTCCACTGAGCGCCTGAGCCAGCCGATCCCTTCACAGCCCAGCGCTCCAGTGAGTGCGGGGGGCAGAGCAAAGAGCGGTGATTGACAGTCCTGCTGATCGCTGAATTATCACTCTTAGAGCCGGCAGAGGATGGATGCAGCATTGCACCAATGCTGCATCCACCTAGATAAGTACAATGGGGGAAAAAAATCCCATACTTCTCTTTTAAAATGGTTCTAAAGGTAAAAGGTTTTTTTTTTTTTTACCTTAATGCATTCTCTGCATTAAGATAAAAAATCTTCTGTGCACAGCAGCCCCCAGCCCTCATTATACTAACTGTATGCTATTATACACTTACTTAGTATTTGTGGATATAGTTCATGTAATTTTAACATTTTAATTACGTATGTGAATAAAACCTTCAAACTGCAGCTCTTTTAAAGTCCCATGGGCAATTTTGTATATGAGAGGCTCTCTCCCTCCTCATTGGCTCAGGGATAGCAGAAGTCCATAGGCTCCTGTTGCTGTCAATCACAGGTAGTGAGGAGGGAAGAGGTAGCGGGGACAAGCCATGCCCTGTGTGTCAATGGACACAGAGCGCTGCCTAGGGATCACACACTCTCGAGTGCCTCCATAGTAAATGGCTTGTTAAGGGGGCACTTGGCAGACGGAAGGAGCTGGGAGTGCTGAAAGGGGTCCTGAGAATATGAGAATAGAGACTGCTCTGCAACACCATTACACGGAGCAGGTAAGTATATGTTTATTATTACAAATACAAAAAGTTTGATCCTTTGCAACCACTTGGCATAATTTCATGGAGTTTTTAGATTTTTGAAAGTGTGTTTTACATTGAAACTACAAAATACAACACCTACTTATTATTAGTCTAATAATAATTCCCTATTCTCTTCAGTTGTGTAACCTTATCTTATCACGTGGCCATTAAAACAAGAACTTCATTCTCTCCTCACAGTGAAAATTTATATTGATGCAATTAACTCATATTGCTTCACCCTATTGGGGCATAAGATATCAGAAGAGTTTTACTTTCTTCTGTGATCACAATTTGTCAACACTTGCCACAGAGAAAGGGTTGTTTTGTTGTGTGAGTTTTGAAATGACAGAATATGTATCTTTTATCCTCAGTAATTCTGTCCCTGTTTTTTAAGGATCATCTATTCAATTTGTGGGAATGCACATCAATCTACTTATACTGTAACAAATGATCTAACAAAAGCATTCATCAATCTGTTCTCATGGTGTTTGCTACAGAAATTCACCACTCTTTAGTGGTTAAATGTTGAATGTGTAACTCATATATCATGCCACTAGATGGCAGTGAAATTCAAAAGAAATAGCTGCATTTCACAGCAGGTCCTATAACTAGAGATGAGCGAATCGAAGTATCCGAAGTGGAATTCGAGTCGAATATCGGAAAAATTTCGATTCGTGCCGAATCCGAAAAACAGCCTAATTCGGACGCGCGAATCGAAATTTTTCCGAAAATGGCGGCTGACATGTGCGGCGACGGAGCGGGGATGTCGGGGAAGGCGCGCAGACAAGGCGCGCTGCCCCATAATGCATTCCTCAACGACATGTGATCGCATCAGCCAATCAGCAGCCAGCCAGCCAGCACTGTGTAATGGTCGAGGTATATATAGCGGCCATTTTGGAAATCTTCATTTGCCTGCAGTCATTGAACAGAGGCAGACCGCTCTGTACTAGGGACAGGGACAGAGTTAGGGCCACAGAAACGAGAATTGGGGACAGAGAGAAGTTACTTAGGGACAGAGAACCATTACTCAGGGACACAGACTTGTTAATGAGGGCCACAGAATCGTTATTTAGGGACAAAGAAACGCTAGTTAGGGCCACAGAATTCATACTCAGGGACAGACAGAATTGTTACTCAGTGCCAGAGAATTGTTACTTAGGGCCACAGAAACGTTATTAGGGCCACAGAATTTTTACTCAGGGACAGACAGAATTGTTACTGAGTGCCAGAGAATTGTTACTCAGGGACAGACAGAATTGTTACTGAGTGCCAGAGAATTCTTACTCAGGGCCACAGAATTCATTCTCAGGGACAGACAGAATTGTTACTCAGGGACAGACAGAATTGTTACTGAGTGCCAGAGAATTGTTACTCAGGGACAGACAGAATTGTTACTGAGTGCCAGAGAATTGTTACTCAGGGACAGACAGAATTGTTACTGAGTGCCAGAGAATTGTTACTCAGGGACAGACAGAATTGTTACTGAGTGCCAGAGAATTGTTACTCTCACAGACACAAAATTGTTACTTGCACAGACACAGAATTGTTACTTGCACAGACACACAATTGTTACTCAGGGCCACAGAATTCATACTCAGGGACAGACAGAATTGTTACTGAGTGCCAGAGAATTCTTACTCAGGGCCACAGAATTCATACTCAGGGACAGACAGAATTGTTACTCAGGGACAGACAGAATTGTTACTGAGTGCCAGAGAATTGTTACTCAGGGACAGACAGAATTGTTACTGAGTGCCAGAGAATTCTTACTCAGGGACAGACAGAATTGTTACTGAGTGCCAGAGAATTGTTACTCTCACAGACACAAAATTGTTACTTGCACAGACACAGAATTGTTACTCGCACAGAGACAGAATTGTTACTCAGGGCCACAGAATTCATACTCAGGGACAGACAGAATTGTTACTGAGTGCCAGAGAATTGTTACTCAGGGACAGACAGAATTGTTACTGAGTGCCAGAGAATTGTTACTCTCACAGACACAAAATTGTTACTTGCACAGACACAGAATTGTTACTTGCACAGACACACAATTGTTACTCAGGGCCACAGAATTCATACTCAGGGACAGACAGAATTGTTACTGAGTGCCAGAGAATTCTTACTCAGGGCCACAGAATTCATACTCAGGGACAGACAGAATTGTTACTCAGGGACAGACAGAATTGTTACTGAGTGCCAGAGAATTGTTACTCAGGGACAGACAGAATTGTTACTGAGTGCCAGAGAATTGTTACTCTCACAGACACAAAATTGTTACTTGCACAGACACAGAATTGTTACTTGCACAGACACACAATTGTTACTCAGGGCCACAGAATTCATACTCAGGGACAGACAGAATTGTTACTGAGTGCCAGAGAATTGTTACTCAGGGACAGACAGAATTGTTACTGAGTGCCAGAGAATTCTTACTCAGGGCCACAGAATTCATTCTCAGGGACAGACAGAATTGTTACTCAGGGACAGACAGAATTGTTACTGAGTGCCAGAGAATTGTTACTCAGGGACAGACAGAATTGTTACTGAGTGCCAGAGAATTGTTACTCAGGGACAGACAGAATTGTTACTGAGTGCCAGAGAATTGTTACTCAGGGACAGACAGAATTGTTACTGAGTGCCAGAGAATTGTTACTCTCACAGACACAAAATTGTTACTTGCACAGACACAGAATTGTTACTTGCACAGACACACAATTGTTACTCAGGGCCACAGAATTCATACTCAGGGACAGACAGAATTGTTACTGAGTGCCAGAGAATTCTTACTCAGGGCCACAGAATTCATACTCAGGGACAGACAGAATTGTTACTCAGGGACAGACAGAATTGTTACTGAGTGCCAGAGAATTGTTACTCAGGGACAGACAGAATTGTTACTGAGTGCCAGAGAATTCTTACTCAGGGACAGACAGAATTGTTACTGAGTGCCAGAGAATTGTTACTCTCACAGACACAAAATTGTTACTTGCACAGACACAGAATTGTTACTCGCACAGAGACAGAATTGTTACTCAGGGCCACAGAATTCATACTCAGGGACAGACAGAATTGTTACTGAGTGCCAGAGAATTGTTACTCAGGGACAGACAGAATTGTTACTGAGTGCCAGAGAATTGTTACTCTCACAGACACAAAATTGTTACTTGCACAGACACAGAATTGTTACTTGCACAGACACACAATTGTTACTCAGGGCCACAGAATTCATACTCAGGGACAGACAGAATTGTTACTGAGTGCCAGAGAATTCTTACTCAGGGCCACAGAATTCATACTCAGGGACAGACAGAATTGTTACTCAGGGACAGACAGAATTGTTACTGAGTGCCAGAGAATTGTTACTCAGGGACAGACAGAATTGTTACTGAGTGCCAGAGAATTGTTACTCTCACAGACACAAAATTGTTACTTGCACAGACACAGAATTGTTACTTGCACAGACACACAATTGTTACTCAGGGCCACAGAATTCATACTCAGGGACAGACAGAATTGTTACTGAGTGCCAGAGAATTGTTACTCAGGGACAGACAGAATTGTTACTGAGTGCCAGAGAATTCTTACTCAGGGCCACAGAATTCATTCTCAGGGACAGACAGAATTGTTACTCAGGGACAGACAGAATTGTTACTGAGTGCCAGAGAATTGTTACTCAGGGACAGACAGAATTGTTACTGAGTGCCAGAGAATTGTTACTCAGGGACAAACAGAATTGTTACTGAGTGCCAGAGAATTGTTACTCAGGGACAGACAGAATTGTTACTGAGTGCCAGAGAATTGTTACTCTCACAGACACAAAATTGTTACTTGCACAGACACAGAATTGTTACTTGCACAGACACACAATTGTTACTCAGGGCCACAGAATTCATACTCAGGGACAGACAGAATTGTTACTGAGTGCCAGAGAATTCTTACTCAGGGCCACAGAATTCATACTCAGGGACAGACAGAATTGTTACTCAGGGACAGACAGAATTGTTACTGAGTGCCAGAGAATTGTTACTCAGGGACAGACAGAATTGTTACTGAGTGCCAGAGAATTCTTACTCAGGGACAGACAGAATTGTTACTGAGTGCCAGAGAATTGTTACTCTCACAGACACAAAATTGTTACTTGCACAGACACAGAATTGTTACTCGCACAGAGACAGAATTGTTACTCGCACAGAGACAGAATTGTTACTCAGGGCCACAGAATTCATACTCAGGGACAGACAGAATTGTTACTGAGTGCCAGAGAATTGTTACTCAGGGACAGACAGAATTGTTACTGAGTGCCAGAGAATTGTTACTCTCACAGACACAAAATTGTTACTTGCACAGACACAGAATTGTTACTTGCACAGACACACAATTGTTACTCAGGGCCACAGAATTCATACTCAGGGACAGACAGAATTGTTACTGAGTGCCAGAGAATTCTTACTCAGGGCCACAGAATTCATACTCAGGGACAGACAGAATTGTTACTCAGGGACAGACAGAATTGTTACTGAGTGCCAGAGAATTGTTACTCAGGGACAGACAGAATTGTTACTGAGTGCCAGAGAATTGTTACTCTCACAGACACAAAATTGTTACTTGCACAGACACAGAATTGTTACTTGCACAGACACACAATTGTTACTCAGGGCCACAGAATTCATACTCAGGGACAGACAGAATTGTTACTGAGTGCCAGAGAATTGTTACTCAGGGACAGACAGAATTGTTACTGAGTGCCAGAGAATTGTTACTCTCACAGACACAAAATTGTTACTTGCACAGACACAGAATTGTTACTCGCACAGAGACAGAATTGTTACTCAGGGCCACAGAATTCATACTCAGGGACAGACAGAATTGTTACTGAGTGCCAGAGAATTGTTACTCAGGGACAGACAGAATTGTTACTGAGTGCCAGAGAATTGTTACTCTCACAGACACAAAATTGTTACTTGCACAGACACAGAATTGTTACTTGCACAGACACACAATTGTTACTGAGTGCCAGAGAATTGTTACTCAGGGACAGACAGAATTGTTACTGAGTGCCAGAGAATTGTTACTCAGGGACAGTCAGAATTGTTACTGAGTGCCAGAGAATTGTTACTCAGGGACAGACAGAATTGTTACTGAGTGCCAGAGAATTGTTACTCGCACAGACACAAAATTGTTACTTGCACAGACACAAAATTGTTACTTGCACAGACACAGAATTGTTACTCGCGCAGACACAGAATTGTTACTCAGGGCCACAGAATTCATACTCAGGGACAGACAGAATTGTTACTGAGTGCCAGAGAATTGTTACTCAGGGACAGACAGAATTGTTACTGAGTGCCAGAGAATTGTTACTCAGGGACAGACAGAATTGTTACTGAGTGCCAGAGAATTGTTACTCAGGGACAGACAGAATTGTTACTGAGTGCCAGAGAATTGTTACTCGCACAGACACAAAATTGTTACTTGCACAGACACAGAATTGTTACTCGCACAGACACAGAATTGTTACTCGCACAGACACAGAATTGTTACTCAGGGCCACAGAATTCATACTCAGGGACAGACAGAATTGTTACTGAGTGCCAGAGAATTGTTACTCAGGGACACCTAATCGTTGAATTAAATAGTATGTCAGACAACATGCAGAGGAGTGGCAGAGGAGGCAATGTTTTAGGAGCGAGCAGACGTGGCAGCAGAGGAAGGGGTCGAGGCAGCAGTATTCGCAGCCAGAGGCCAGTGCTCCCGGTGTCATCCAGCGGTCGTGTCTCCACCGACAACCCTGCCGTCATTGATTGGTTGGCTCGGTCGTCTTCCTCTTCCCAGGTCACCTCTGACACCTACAGCCAACGGTCGGTGGGTACGTCAGACACAACCGTTAGTTGGCATGGCCCGGGACCAAGCCCACTGAAATCACGTGTCCTCTACCTGCCCCTGTCCTTTGCTGTTCCCTCACCAAGCGAAGTATCGCATGCTGTGGGCTCAGCCCCACTGTACAGTGAGGAAGAGCTAACAGAGGGCGGTCAGGAACGGGGGGAGACATCGGCCTTTTCAGCAGCCAAGCGAACAAGTACTGGCGAGGAGAGTGGCTCGGTAGCCGGTCTAGAGACAGGTCTGTCTCCTGACCCAGACGCAGCCGAGGGGGCTAGTAGTGAGGCGGAGACCCTACTTGATGATGAGGAGGTTGATCGCACTTGGCAGCCTCGTCGTCATCAGGCAATTTCTTCCGCATCATCAGGAGAAGAGGGTGGCAGCTTGGCAGCGAGCAAAACAGTCGGTGGGTTGCCCAGGAGACAGCAGCAGGGTCGCATCAGTGTCAGTGGAGCCAAACGTCCACGGAGTAGAGCACCAGCTCCACTGCAGCCTACCACCACGGCCAGTAGTGGTGCCGGTGCGCACGGAGGAAGTAGCAGTCAGCCAGTGAAGAGTAGCGGGGGCAAAGTTTCCTACTCGGTGGTGTGGCAATTTTTCCTCAAGCCGCCCGAGGAAGTAAACGTAGCCGTATGTCGACTATGTGGCCAGAAATGCAAGCGTGGCCAGGGGGCCCATGTTGGGACTACAGCGTTGCGTCAGCATATGCAGCGTCACCATTCGGTGGCCTGGGAAAACCGTGATAAACATACGGCGGTTCTGCCTGCCCCAGCCCCCGCTCCATCACCCGCTCCGTTACTTGCTCCGTCACCCGACGTCGTCAATCGCCCTCTATCAGCCAGTCAAGGCTCCAACACCTCTGCTGAGGGGAGTTGTCGCTCGTTGGCATCTTCCGCTCGTTCAGATGCTCCTTCTCCTGCTACTCCTCTTCTCGGATTCCGTCAACAGTCTTTCTTGGAATCCGTATCCAAGAGACAACAGTTTGCGAGCACGCACCCGACGGTGCAAAAGCTGAACGTCCTCCTGTCCAAGTTGCTGGTGCTGCAGTCCCTCCCTTTCCAACTGGTGGACTCAGCACCTTTCCGAGAAATGATGGCTTGTGCCGCGCCGCGGTGGAGAGTGCCAAGCCGTCATTTCTTTGCCCAAAAGGCAGTGCCAGCCCTGCATTCACATGTAGAAGAGATGGTGGGCCAGTCTTTGAGCATGTCGGTCTCTGCCAAAGTGCACGGCAGCGCCGACGTGTGGAGCTGTAACTACGGTCAGGGACAGTACATGTCATTTACGGCCCACTGGGTGAACGTGGTGCCGGCACAGCCGCACCAGCAACTTGGACAGGTCACGACGCTTTTGCCTCCACGTTTGCACGTCCTTGGTCCAGCAAGCATGTCCGCCTCTACCACCTCTTTTTCCGCCGTGTCCTCAGCCGCCACCCCCGTGCCAAGTCCCATTACCCGACCGGCATATCACATGTGCAGGGCGCAACGGTGTCACGCTGTGCTGCACCTGGTATGCCTTGGCGAACGTAGTCACACAGGGGAGGAACTGCTGAGTGTAATGAACAGAGAAATCGACAGATGGCTGTCTCCGCGCAAACTAAAAATCGGAACCATGTTGACTGACAACGGAAAGAACATGGTGTCTGCTCTGCGTCAAGGAAGGTTGTGCCATGCGCCATGCATGGCTCACGTGTTCAATCTGGTTGTCAAGCGGTTCCTAAAATCCACCATCCCACTGCAAGACATCCTTAAAATGTCACGTAAACTGTGCATGCATTTCAGCCATTCCTACACCGCAAAGAACACCCTCATTGAGCTGCAGCGGCAGAACGGAATTCCACAGCATCGCCTGATCTGCGACGTTGCAACAAGGTGGAATTCAACCCTACACATGTTAGACCGCCTTTACGAGCAGCGAAAGGCCATCACCGATTTCCTGATGTTACAAGCGGATAAAGGTACTCCCCTGTGTAACTTAGATGTCAGCCATTGGCAGCTCATGCGTGACACCTGCCGCTTGCTCAGGCCCTTTGAGGAGGCCACGCTATTCGTGAGTCGGCAGGACTATGGGATGAACGACGTCATTCCTCTGTTGCACGTCCTGGAACAAATGCTGTTAACAATGGCTGGTCAGGGTGCGGTAGACGTGGCGCACAGATCTCAACGCCACATGACCCCTGTGGGGGCAGGACAGGAAGAAGAGGAGGAGGTAGAGGAGGACATTTGTGCTCAGGAATTATTGAGTGAAATGGGTGGTTTTTCCACTCAGCGGACAGGAGTGGAGGAGCAGGAGCATCTGGTAGAGGAGGAGGAGGAGGAGACAGAGGACCCAGACGCACCGTGGCAGTATGCTGTGGAGATGGAGGCAGGGAGTCCCTCGCATTCCTTGGCACAAATGGCCCATAGCATGCTCGGTTGCTTGCGTAGCGACAGCCGAATAATAACCATCAGACAGAGGGATGACTTTTGGCTGTCCACCTTGTTGGACCCTCGCTACCGGTCCAAAATGGTGGCCTTTTTCACACCTGCTGAGAGGGAGGCCAAAATTACGTACTATAAAAACCACCTATGTAGTCAGTTGGTCTCTGCCTTTGTGCGCCATCGTCCATCCTCAGACACTGTGGGCCCTGTGCGCTCGCGTTCCGCTGGCATGGCAGCAGGGGAGGGGTGGGGTGGTAGGAGCAGCGGCAGCTCCACCAGCAGCGGCTGCCTCAGTCTGCAGTCGATGATGAGTAGCTTTCTTCACCAGCGCAGTGAGGAAACTACTAACCAGCCGCAGCAGCAGCAGCAGCATCAGGTGGACCTGGAGCAGGAGCTCAAACAACAGGCTTGGGCCTACTTGGACAGCACCCTGCCAACCGAGGTAGACAATCCCCTTGACTACTGGGCAACGAAACTTGACCTTTGGCCCCAACTAGCTGAATTTGCCCTTGAAAGGCTGTCATGCCCGGCCAGTAGCGTGGCATCGGAGCGCGTGTTTAGTGCGGCAGGAGGTATTGTAACTCCGCGGAGGACACGACTGTCCACCCAAAGTGTGGAGAGACTCACGTTTGTGAAAATGAATCAGGCGTGGATTAGTCTGGATTTCAAACCACCAGTTCCTGACACAACTGACTAAATCCGCCATGAATCATGCCTCAAACATGTGCCACTTTCAGGTCTCCTCACACTGCTGGTGTGTTGAATTTTTTGACATAGGGTGCTGGCAGATTACGGGCCTCCTATAGCTGCTGCCAGGCCCCTAATCTGCCATAGGCCCCTATATACCACCTCCTCCTGCTGCTGCCAGGTCCAGAGTCTCTCATGGGTCCCTGTACGGCCTCCCATTGCTGCTGTCTCCATCGCCACACTCTGCTGCCATGTGCCACTTTCAGGTCTCTTCACACTGCTGGTGTGTTAAATTTTTTGACATAGGGTGCAGGCAGATTACGGGCCTCACATAGCTGCTGCCAGGCCCCTAATCTGCCATGGGCCCCTATATACCACCTCCTCCTGCTGCTGCCAGGTCCAGAGTCTCTCATGGGTCCCTGTACGGCCTCCCATTGCTGCTGTCTCCATCGCCACACTCTGCTGCCATGTGCCACTTTCAGGTCTCTTCACACTGCTGGTGTGTTAAATTTTTTGACATAGGGTGCAGGCAGATTACGGGCCTCACATAGCTGCTGCCAGGCCCCTAATCTGCCATGGGCCCCTATATACCACCTCCTCCTGCTGCTGCCAGGTCCAGAGTCTCTCATGGGTCCCTGTACGGCCTCCCATTGCTGCTGTCTCCATCGCCACACTCTGCTGCCATGTGCCACTTTCAGGTCTCTTCACACTGCTGGTGTGTTAAATTTTTTGACATAGGGTGCAGGCAGATTACGGGCCTCACATAGCTGCTGCCAGGCCCCTAATCTGCCATAGGCCCCTATATACCGCCTCCTCATGCTGCTGCCAAGTCCAGAGTCTCTCATGGGTCCCTGTACGGCCTCCCATTGCTGCTGTCTCCATCGCCACACTCTGCTGCCATGTGCCACTTTCAGGTCTCTTCACACTGCTGGTGTGTTAAATTTTTTGACATAGGGTGCAGGCAGATTACGGGCCTCACATAGCTGCTGCCAGGCCCCTAATCTGCCATGGGCCCCTATAAACCGCCTCCTCATGCTGCTGCCAAGTCTAGAGTCTCTCATGGGTCCCTGTACGGCCTCCCATTGCTGCTGTCTCCATCGCCACACTCTGCTGCCATGTGCCACTTTCAGGTCTCTTCACACTGCTGGTGTGTTTAATTTTTTGACATAGGGTGCTGCAAGATAACGGGCCTCACATAGCTGCTGCCAGGCCCCTAATCTGCCATGGGCCCCTATATACCGCCTCCTCATGCTGCTGCCAAGTCCAGAGTCTCTCATGGGTCCCTGTACGGCCTCCCATTGCTGCTGTCTCCATCGCCACACTCTGCTGCCATGTGCCACTTTCAGGTCTCTTCACACTGCTGGTGTGTTTAATTTTTTGACATAGGGTGCTGCAAGATAACGGGCCTCACATAGCTGCTGCCAGGCCCCTAATCTGCCATGGGCCCCTATATACCGCCTCCTCATGCTGCTGCCAAGTCCATAGTCTGTCATGGTCCCTGTACGGCCTCCCATTGCTGCTGTCTCCATCGCCACACTCTGCTGCCATGTGCCACTTTCAGGTCTCTTCACACTGCTGGTGTGTTAAATTTTTTGACATAGGGTGCAGGCAGATTACGGGCCTCACATAGCTGCTGCCAGGCCCCTAATCTGCCATGGGCCCCTATATACCACCTCCTCATGCTGCTGCCAAGTCCAGAGTCTGTCATGGTCCCTGTACGGCCTCCCATTGCTGCTGTCTCCATCGCCACACTCTGCTGCCATGTGCCACTTTCAGGTCTCTTCACACTGCTGGTGTGTTAAATTTTTTGACATAGGGTGCAGGCAGATTACGGGCCTCACATAGCTGCTGCCAGGCCCCTAATCTGCCATGGGCCCCTATATACCACCTCCTCCTGCTGCTGCCAGGTCCAGAGTCTCTCATGGGTCCCTGTACGGCCTCCCATTGCTGCTGTCTCCATCGCCACACTCTGCTGCCATGTGCCACTTTCCGGTCTCTTCACACTGCTGGTGTGTTTAATTTTTTGACATAGGGTGCTGCAAGATAACGGGCCTCACATAGCTGCTGCCAGGCCCCTAATCTGCCATGGGCCCCTATATACCGCCTCCTCATGCTGCTGCCAAGTCCATAGTCTGTCATGGTCCCTGTACGGCCTCCCATTGCTGCTGTCTCCATCGCCACACTCTGCTGCCATGTGCCACTTTCAGGTCTCTTCACACTGCTGGTGTGTTAAATTTTTTGACATAGGGTGCAGGCAGATTACGGGCCTCACATAGCTGCTGCCAGGCCCCTAATCTGCCATGGGCCCCTATATACCGCCTCCTCATGCTGCTGCCAAGTCCAGAGTCTGTCATGGTCCCTGTACGGCCTCCCATTGCTGCTGTCTCCATCGCCACACTCTGCTGCCATGTGCCACTTTCAGGTCTCTTCACACTGCTGGTGTGTTAAATTTTTTGACATAGGGTGCAGGCAGATTACGGGCCTCACATAGCTGCTGCCAGGCCCCTAATCTGCCATGGGCCCCTATATACCACCTCCTCCTGCTGCTGCCAGGTCCAGAGTCTCTCATGGGTCCCTGTACGGCCTCCCATTGCTGCTGTCTCCATCGCCACACTCTGCTGCCATGTGCCACTTTCAGGTCTCTTCACACTGCTGGTGTGTTAAATTTTTTGACATAGGGTGCTGCAAGATAACGGGCCTCACATAGCTGCTGCCAGGCCCCTAATCAGCCATGGGCCCCTATACCGCCTCCTCCTGCTGCTGCCAGGTCCAGAGTCTCTCATGCCATGTGCCACTTTCAGGTCTCTTCACACTGCTGGTGTGTTAAATTTTTTGACATAGGGTGCAGGCAGATTACGGGCCTCACATAGCTGCTGCCAGGCCCCTAATCTGCCATGGGCCCCTATATACCGCCTCCTCATGCTGCTGCCAAGTCCAGAGTCTGTCATGGTCCCTGTACGGCCTCCCATTGCTGCTGTCTCCATCGCCACACTCTGCTGCCATGTGCCACTTTCAGGTCTCTTCACACTGCTGGTGTGTTAAATTTTTTGACATAGGGTGCAGGCAGATTACGGGCCTCACATAGCTGCTGCCAGGCCCCTAATCTGCCATGGGCCCCTATATACCGCCTCCTCATGCTGCTGCCAAGTCCAGAGTCTGTCATGGTCCCTGTACGGCCTCCCATTGCTGCTGTCTCCATCGCCACACTCTGCTGCCATGTGCCACTTTCAGGTCTCTTCACACTGCTGGTGTGTTAAATTTTTTGACATAGGGTGCAGGCAGATTACGGGCCTCACATAGCTGCTGCCAGGCCCCTAATCTGCCATGGGCCCCTATATACCGCCTCCTCATGCTGCTGCCAAGTCCAGAGTCTGTCATGGTCCCTGTACGGCCTCCCATTGCTGCTGTCTCCATCGCCACACTCTGCTGCCATGTGCCACTTTCAGGTCTCTTCACACTGCTGGTGTGTTAAATTTTTTGACATAGGGTGCAGGCAGATTACGGGCCTCACATAGCTGCTGCCAGGCCCCTAATCTGCCATGGGCCCCTATATACCGCCTCCTCATGCTGCTGCCAAGTCCAGAGTCTGTCATGGTCCCTGTACGGCCTCCCATTGCTGCTGTCTCCATCGCCACACTCTGCTGCCATGTGCCACTTTCAGGTCTCTTCACACTGCTGGTGTGTTAAATTTTTTGACATAGGGTGCAGGCAGATTACGGGCCTCACATAGCTGCTGCCAGGCCCCTAATCTGCCATGGGCCCCTATATACCGCCTCCTCATGCTGCTGCCAAGTCCAGAGTCTGTCATGGTCCCTGTACGGCCTCCCATTGCTGCTGTCTCCATCGCCACACTCTGCTGCCATGTGCCACTTTCAGGTCTCTTCACACTGCTGGTGTGTTAAATTTTTTGACATAGGGTGCAGGCAGATTACGGGCCTCACATAGCTGCTGCCAGGCCCCTAATCTGCCATGGGCCCCTATATACCACCTCCTCCTGCTGCTGCCAGGTCCAGAGTCTCTCATGGGTCCCTGTACGGCCTCCCATTGCTGCTGTCTCCATCGCCACACTCTGCTGCCATGTGCCACTTTCAGGTATCTTCACACTGCTGGTGTGTTAAATTTTTTGACATAGGGTGCTGCAAGATAACGGGCCTCACATAGCTGCTGCCAGGCCCCTAATCAGCCATGGGCCCCTATACCGCCTCCTCCTGCTGCTGCCAGGTCCAGAGTCTCTCATGCCATGTGCCACTTTCAGGTCTCTTCACACTGCTGGTGTGTTTAATTTTTTGACATAGGGTGCAGGCAGATTACGGGCCTCACATAGCTGCTGCCAGGCCCCTAATCTGCCATGGGCCCCTATATACCGCCTCCTCATGCTGCTGCCAGGTCCAGAGTCTCTCATGGGTCCCTGTACGGCCTCCCATTGCTGCTTTCTCCATCGCCACACTCTGCCATGTGCCACTTTCAGGTCTCCTCACACACTGCTGGTGTGTTGAATTTTTTGACATAGGGTGCTGGCAGATTACGGGCCTCCCATAGCTGCTGCCAGGCCCCTAATCTGCCATGGGCCCCTATATACCGCCTCCTCATGCTGCTGCCAAGTCCAGAGTCTGTCATGGGTCCCTGTACGGCCTCCCATTGCTGCTGTCTCCATCGCCACACTCTGCCATGTGCCACTTTCAGGTCTCCTCACACACTGCTGGTGTGTAGAATTTTTTGACATAGGGTGCTGGCAGATTACGGGCCTCCCATAGCTGCTGCCAGGCCCCTAATCTGCCATGGGCCCCTATATACCGCCTCCTCATGCTGCTGCCAAGTCCAGAGTCTGTCATGGGTCCCTGTACGGCCTCCCATTGCTGCTGTCTCCATCGCCACACTCTGCCATGTGCCACTTTCAGGTCTCCTCACACTGCTGGTGTGTTGAATTTTTTGACATAGGGTGCTGGCAGATTACGGGCCTCCTATAGCTGCTGCCAGGCCCCTAATCTGCCATGGGCCCCTATATACCGCCTCCTCATGCTGCTGCCAAGTTCAGAGTCTGTCATGGGTCCCTGTACGGCCTCCCATTGCTGCTGTCTCCATCGCCACACTCTGCCATGTGCCACTTTCAGGTCTCCTCACACTGCTGGTGTGTTGAATTTTTTGACATAGGGTGCTGGCAGATTACGGGCCTCCTATAGCTGCTGCCAGGCCCCTAATCTGCCATAAGCCCCTATATACCGCCTCCTCATGCTGCTGCCAAGTCCAGAGTCTGTCATGGGTCCCTGTACGGCCTCCCATTGCTGCTGTCTCCATCGCCACACTCTGCCATGTGCCACTTTCAGGTCTCCTCACACACTGCTGGTGTGTTGAATTTTTTGACATAGGGTGCTGGCAGATTACGGGCCTCCTATAGCTGCTGCCAGGCCCCTAATCTGCCGTAGGCCCCTATATACCGCCTCCTCATGCTGCTGCCAGGTCCAGAGTCTCTCATGGGTCCCTGTACGGCCTCCCATTGCTGCTGTCTCCATCGCCACACTCTGCCATGTGCCACTTTCAGGTCTCCTCACACTGCTGGTGTGTTCCATTTTTTGTCATAGGGTGCTGGCAGATTATGGGCCTCCCATAACTGCTGCCAGGCCCCTAATCTGCCATGGGCCCCTATACCGACTCCTCATGCTGTGACGTTGCAACAAGGTGGAATTCAACCCTACATATGTTAGACCGCCTTTACGAACAGCAAAAGGCCATCACAGATTTCCTGATGTTAAAAGCAGATAAAGGTACTCCCTGTGTAACTTAGATGTCAGCCATTGGCAGCTCATGCGTGACACCTGCGCTTGCTCAGGCCCTTTGAGGAGGCCACGCTATTCGTGAGTCGGCAGGACTATGGGATGAACGACGTCATTCCTCTGTTGCACGTCCTGGAACAAATGCTGTTAACAATGGCTGGTCAGGGTGCGGTAGACGTGGCGCACAGATCTCAACGCCACATGGCCCCTGTGGGGGCAGGACTGGAAGAAGAGGAGGAGGTAGAGGAGGACATTGGTGCTCAGGAATTATTGAGTGAAATGGGTGGTTTTTCCACTCAGCGGACAGGAGTGGAGGAGCAGGAGCATCTGGTAGAGGAGGAGGAAGAGGAGACAGAGGACCTAGACGCACCGTGGCAGTATGCTGTGGAGATGGAGGCAGGGAGTCCCTCGCATTCCTTGGCACAAATGGCCCATAGCATGCTCGGTTGCTTGCGTAGCGACAGCCGAATAATAACCATCAGACAGAGGGATGACTTTTGGCTGTCCACCTTGTTGGACCCTCGCTACCGTTCAAAAATGGTGGCCTTTTTCACACCTGCTGAGAGGGAGGCCAAAATAACGTACTATAAAAAACACCTATGTAGTCAGCTGGTCTCTGCCTGTCTGCGCCAACGTCCATCCTCAGACACTGTGGGCCCTGTGCGCTCGTGTTCCGCTGCCATGGCAGCAGGGGAGGGGTGGGGTGGTAGGAGCAGTGGCAGCTCCACCAGCAGCGGCTGCCTCAGTCTGCAGTCGATGATGAGTAGCTTTCTTCACCAGCGCAGTGAGGAAACTACTAACCAGCCGCAGCAGCAGCAGCAGCATCAGGTGGACCTGGAGCAGGAGCTCAAACAACAGGCTTAGGCCTACTTGGACAGCACCCTGCCAACCGAGGTAGACAATCCCCTTGACTACTGGGCAACGAAACTTGACCTTTGGCCCCAACTAGCTGAATTTGCCCTTGAAAGGCTGTCATGCCCGGCCAGTAGCGTGGCATCGGAGCGCGTGTTTAGTGCGGCAGGAGGTATTGCAACTCCGCGGAGGACACGACTGTCCACCCAAAGTGTGGAGAGACTCACGTTTGTGAAAATGAATCAGGCGTGGATTAGTCTGGATTTCAAACCACCAGTTCCTGACACAACTGACTAAATCCGCCATGAATCATGCCCCAAACATGTGCCACTTTCAGGTCTCCTCACACTGCTGGTGTGTTCCATTTTTTGTCATAGGGTGCTGGCAGATTACGGGCCTCCCATAGCTGCTGCCAGGCCCCTAATCTGCCATGGGCCCCTATACCGCCTCCTCATGCTGCTGCCAAGTCCAGAGTCTCTCATGGGTCCCTGTACGGCCTCCCATTGCTGCTGCCTCCATCGCCACACTCTGCCATGTGCCACTTTCAGGTCTCCTCACACTGCTGGTGTGTTCCATTTTTTGTCATAGGGTGCTGGCAGATTACGGGCCTCCCATAGCTGCTGCCAGGCCCCTAATCTGCCATGGGCCCCTATACCGCCTCCTCATGCTGCTGCCAGGTCCAGAGTCTCTCATGGGTCCCTGTACGGCCTCCCATTGCTGCTGTCTCCATCGCCACACTCTGCCATGTGCCACTTTCAGGTCTCCTCACACTGCTGGTGGGTTCCATTTTTTGTCATAGGGTGCTGGCAGATTACGGGCCTCCCATAGCTGCTGCCAGGCCCGTAATCTGCCATGGGCCCCCGTACCGACTCCTCATGCTGCTGCCAGGCCCGTAATCTGTCATGGGCCACTGTTGTCGCTTGTTGGCATATTCCGCTCGTTCAGATGCTCCTTCTCCTGCTACTCCTCTTCACGGATTCCGTCAGCAGTCTTTCTTGGAATCCGTTTCCAAGAGACAACAGTTTGCGAGCACGCACCCGACGGTGCAGAAGCTGAACGTCCTCCTGTCCAAGTTGCTGCTGCCAGGCTCGTAATCTGTCATGCGCCCCTGTACCGCCTCCTCATGCTGCTGCCAGGTCCAGAGTGTGTCATGGGCCCCCGTACCGACTCCTCATGCTGCTGCCAGGCCCGTAATCTGTCATGGGCCCCTGTACCGCCTCCCCATGCTGCTGCCAGGTCCAGAGTGTGTCATGGGTCCCTGTACGGCCTCCCATTGCTGCTGCCAGGCCCGTAATCTGCCATGGGCCCCTGTACCGACTCCTCATGCTGCTGCCAGGCCCGTAATCTGTCATGGGCCCCTGTACCGCCTCCTCATGCTGCTGCCAGGTCCAGAGTGTGTCATGGGTCCCTGTACGGCCTCCCATTGCTGCTGTCTCTATCGCCACACTCTGCCATGTGCCACTTTCAGGTCTCCTCACACTGCTGGTGGTTTCCATTTTTGTCATAGGGTGCTGTATGGCCTCCCATTGCTGCTGCCTCCACCGCCACACTGTGGCTCCACACTCTGGTTTTGGCCCCGTGACTGCCCAAATGAGTGAAGTGTGCGGTGATTCTAAGATCGACGGCACTCATCTGCATGTCATACTGACTGACAGTATTATTTCTCTTCCCCAGCAGACTCCAAGGGCATTTAAATTAAAGGTACAGTGTTCTGCACTAATATTAAGTCTCTCTGAAGCCTAGAAACACCCTTTTTTAAGTTAAATTCACAGCGAATTTATTCGACTCGAATCGAATATTGTCCACGAATTCGCCGAATCAGTCGAATCGAATTTTTCATTTCTTCGCTCATCTCTACCTATAACCTATGCTTGTTTTTAGTAAAATCGTTATTTTAACGTAATTAGGGTCTCATGAACATCATTATCAGTCTAATAGTTATGCCATCTCTATCTGTTCAAATAAATATTGTTTGATAAATGAATTACGACAATATAATATATTTCAACTGCATCCCCAGATTTAAAAAAAAAAAAAATTAGTACATTAAAAAAAAAATCACAAGGAATACACATTACAAATACATGTGCTCATTATTAGAATGACTAATGTCGTTGTCATCAAATATAGACATAGGTAATTATTTATAACAGATCAGCTGCAACTTTTTATCCAGCCCTCTGGTGTAAGATGGGAGTTTGATGGAGAGCCTGATAAAAAAGGAGACACTGACAGGAACTCTCATGTAAAGAGGGACTCCGATGTAAGGGAGATTCTGATATAAAGGGGGGCACTGATAGGGGCTCCCATGTAAGGAGAGATTCTGATGTCCAGAAGTACTTTGATGTAATAGGGATTCTGATGTAAGGGGGCTCTGATGGGAACTCTGATGGGCTTTGCTTTGTTTTACTAAAGTTTTTTGTTGTTGTTCTAAATCATATCATGCTAATTAAAAAAAGAACTCCAAGTAAAATGTAGTCATTCATCTAAATTTGATTTTTTATTTATGAAACAGGTTCTTTTTTTTACTTGTGAATATTTATAAAATATGACCCCCATACTGAAAAGATTGGAGAACCCTGCTTTATTATATAACCCTCTATTTATTAAACATGGAACTTCCTAAAAATAATTGAATATAGAACATAAGGCTCTGTCCTAATCCAGTCTGACTCTTTCATGCAAGCATCTTGGAAAGTGATCAATGACTTGCTCATTGGTTTGTCAATGTTTTCAGCTTAAAAACAGGTATTTATTAGATCCCTTTTGTTATCTGACAAGCTTACAATACATTATATTTTTTAAGCAAAACATGCATAGGATTTATATCAACTTTGGCCTGCATTGAATTGCAATTTCAATCTGCTTGATAATATGTTGGCTGTTGGATTGTGACACCTTGTCATCTGAAAATATAGGTATAGTTAAAAAAGTTGGCATGTAGGTGGAACTGATTCTTTGCTTTATTATTATTATACAGTATTTATAAAGCGCCAACAGTTCACTCAGTGCTGTACATGTGGGCGGACTGACAACTCATGAGGCCCCCGGGCAACAGGGGATCATGGGGCCCCTGTTTCCTTGCCCAAACTCAAAAAATCCTATGAAAAAGGTACCAGGGGCATCTCATGGGGCCCCCTACTGACCCCGGGCCCTCAGGCAGTGCCCAAGTTTCCAAATGGTCAGTCCGTCCCTGGCTGTACATTACAAAGGGGGACAGAACGTGTGACAGTACAGTAACAATACAATGCGATACACAAGGGGTTCAAAGGCCCTGCTCTTTCGAGCTTACAATCTAGGAGGGAGGGGATAGTGGTTCAGGAGGAGATAGCTGTGGGTAATGGAGTGGTAGGAAGAGTGGAGGAGGTCGGCAAATTAGCAGGGGGTGGGGTAGGCTTCCCTGAAGAGGTGGGTTTTCAGGGTGCGTCTAAAGGAGAGGAGAGTAGGTGATAGTCTGATGGGTTGGGGCAGGGAGTTCCAGAGGATGGGTGACACCCTGGAGAAATCCTGCAGGCGGGCAAGGGAGGAGGAGACCAGGGAGCTAGAGAGAAGGAGGTCTTGTGAGGAGCGGAGTGTGCGTTTTGGGTGGTACTTGGATATTAGGTCGGTGATGTAATTTGTAATTTGGGGCAGTATGGTGGACAGCTTTGTACGTCAGTGTTAGGATTTTGAATTTGATCCGTTGAGCAATCGGAAGCCAGTGGAGGGATTAACAGAGGGGGTGGCAGAAATGGAGCGGTTGGTAAGGTGAATGAGTCTGGCTGCCGTATTTAGGATCGACTGAAGTGGGGATAGCCTGTGGCGAGGCAGGCCAGTGAGGAGGGAGTTATTTATAATAATCTATGCTGCTCTCAATATCCACCTTTAACTGAAACTCACTCTTTGCTATCAGTTTTGCTTTCTGGTAGTCTATACTGCTCTAAACATCAGTAGCCCTGTCAATAATATTGTGGTGCTTATTTTTGTTCTCTCTCTCTTATTCTCTCACCTCAATTTTGCCTGATTTTAATCTTTAAAACTCTGCCATCTCATGCTATCTTGCAGTCTGACATTAGTGTAAAGAGTTTGTTTTGCTAGTCATGTGTCTTTTATAAACTCCTGAGTAATTGACAAGTACAACTCCCAAGGCATCTTAGTATAAATGTATACATCTTTATGGGGCAAGCACAAGCTGGGGTTGGCACTGGCAGATACCATCTTGTCTATGTATCATCTTTATAAGTATCAGTGCACTTTAGCACAGCACTTCAGCTAAGGCACAAAAAGAAAATCAGCAACAAACTACTTTGCAAAACACCAAACAAATTGAAGGTGACCCTCTTTCCCTATCCAGCTCTTGCATCTCCCACCCAGTCTGCTTCCTAATCTCCCCACTTTGCAATATCTAACACCAACTGTCATTTGCAAACAGCAGCAATTCACACAATCTAGTTTTTAGTCCTCTTCCTTCCGGAACAAGCCTTTCATTTTCATGTGTCCTTTAGAATGCCCACTCAGCCTGTAACAAACCTCTGTCCATGACCTTTTTATTACTAACTCCTCTAACCTACTTTCTGTTATAAAGATCTAGACCGTATAAATAGTCAAATTTAAAATCTTAAAAACCAACCTTCTTTTAGTGAACGGAATAGGAATTTACACGAACATTTGGAATAATTTTACAAAAATGTTTTGATTAAAAAAGAAAAAAAATTCTCACGAGAAAAATTAGACTTTCAAAAGGATTGAGCCTATAAATGGAATCAAGAACAAAATAACTATAAGATACAATACAAGCAGAGATCTTCTGCATCTGATCATTCACTTAATGTATCTCAATCATCTACATCTTCAGTTAATTCTGTCCCCCTACAGGCGTCCATTAAGCATAACAACACATGGCGCATTAAAAGACGCAGACAGGGGGGCTGTTCCCAGGGACATTTCCCAAAAAAAACATTGTTAGATCAAACATCTGAAACGAATAAACTTACACCAGGTGCCCCACTCTGACAACATTGGGGAATTTACAGGGTGGAGGTATATGTTCCTCTTCCCTTGATGAAACATCAGGGGATGTTTCAGCCTCTGATGTGGATAGAAACAATACCATCAAACCTAATACAATTTCCCACACTTTATCAAGTAATCCACATTTTTTAGCACCAATCTCCAATCCTCCCCACGCAAACAGGGGACACAGAAATATAGAAACATACATGAAAATCCACCTTACTAACCATTCTGTATCTGTCACCCCTCTCTGTCAATCCCTCCACTGGCTTCCCGTTGCCCAACGGATAAAATTCAAAACATTAACAATAACATATAAAGCCATTTATAACTCTGTCCCAAATTACATCACCGATCTTACTACTTTTTATTCCCTTCTAAAAATTCACAAGAGATTAGACAACCCTGCAGGAAGGCCTATTATATCTGGCAATGGAGCTCTAACTGTAAATTAATAGACGAACATCTTAGACCCTACGTTGCTAGTCTCCCTTCATATATGAAGGACACTATGGCCCTGATTTACTAATGTGCCTAGACGGTGTCTAGGCGCATTTCCGTGGGCTAACGTCTACTTTTCATTGGAATCTGTCTACTTTTAGACGGCAAAGACATTTACTAAAGAAAGAGTATAACAAATAGACACGAAAGCGAATTTACTAATAGCCAAAATACAGTAATCCGTCTAAAAAAAACAGATGTCCTAGAAGCACGTCTAACAGAACGAAAAATCACCGTAGAAACATGTTCACTTGAAATTTGCTTTCTCAAATATCTGGACTTCACATTAAACGAATGTACTACTTTTCCAAAAATGTTTTCAGTGGGTAAAAAATAGTTTTTTTGGGGAATTCATGACAGTCAAGGACTAGACGCTTTTCCAACGTCTATGCAGGAATAGAAATGCGCATGTGCAGAACACAATTTAGACATCTACCGTGGGCGCTTTCTTTTGTATTTCAATGGTTTTTATTAATGTATAACAGTTAACACAGGAGCAACAAATCACGCCCATGCAGGTGCTATCAATTGCACATAAATAACAAAACATTAGTATAACACTGATAGTAACTCAAACTAAAGGCTTCTATCCACTGCCACACCAAAAACAAACAAAAAAAAAGAAAAGGAAGGAGAAGTACAAAAGAAAAAAGATAACAAAACCAAGAGCATGGATCCAAGAACGCCAATGCCGAACAACATCACATCCCCAGACTAGCCGGAGGGAGCGTGGGAAAGGCATGTTGCAACCACGGCTCCCATATTTTCAAGAATTTACATTGGGAGTCGTTGCAGATACTCAACATCTGTTCATTGAGCATCACAGTGGTCATGCAGTCCTGCACCCCCTGAAGAGGGACAAACGGGCTCTTCCAGGCCTGAACAATTGTTCTAGTGGCAGACAAAAAGGGCGCTTTCTTTTTAGACGCTGTTTAATAGCAAATCTCTGTGTGGAGTTCTCTGCAAGACGGCAATCAATCCCATCAACTGTGTTTCGCAAACAGCACTATTTGTAGCTAGACATATCTTTATGTATTCTAATTTGATGTCCTTAGTTCTATTGATTCTATTTTTGTTTATTTTCCTTTATATTGATTTCTCTAATGGTTTTACATATTTCGAAGATCTAGATAATATATATTTTGACAGCTGAATCTAAAAATATAGGTCGGCAATTAAAAAAAAATGGTGTGGTGTCCCCTTTCACATCCATACCAAGCCCTTCAGGTCTGGAATGGATTTAGAGGGGAAGTCCCATGCCAAAATTAAAAAAAAAATGGTATAGGGTCCCCCCAAAATCCATAGCAGACCCTTATCCGAGTATGTCGCCCAGCAGGTCAGGAAAGGGGGGGTGGGACAAGCGAGCGCCCCCTCCTGAATTATACCAGGCCACATGCCCTCAACATGGGGGGTGCTTTGGGGCAGGGGGCTACCCCCCCCAAATCACCTTGTCCTCAAAGAATGTCCCCCGTAGTAGATCCAACGTCAATTACGATGCCCGCCGCCGCTACCAGAAAAAAAGAAGAAAAAAAAGCTAGCTTCCAGCCATGTGGCTCTGAGGTGATTTGACAGTTCTTAAATATGTCAGGGGCAAGGCCACCCAGGAACATCACACATGTGACCCCACCCCATGTGACATCATTGATTCACTTACAGTGAAGTTGCACGATTTCAACATTGGATTTGATGTGAATAGAGCCTATAGTGGGCAATAGGGTGCGACTTGGCCTATGATTTGCAAGTCACCTGGCATGGGGCCATCACGGTCACATCCAAGCCAATTTTGAAATCATGTGACTTACACCACGGTCACATCAAGCCCAACTTTTAAAGCGTGCGACTTATAGTGAAAGCACATGATTTCAAAGTTGGGGGGACATGCTGTCTTCAAGTGCGATTTGCACGACATCTGACACAGATCTCTCTGCAAGTCGCACGAAAAGTAGTGTATTCACTACTTTAGAAATCTGTGCGGCTCCAACCAAGTTTGAACCACACCTATATGACCGCTCTAATAGCGGTGACATCGAGTACGACTTGGCATGCGATTTGCATGAATGAGACTTGCAAATCGTATGCCAAGTCGCACCCTATTGTCCGCTATTAGAATAGTCATATGGGTGCGTTTCATGCACTACTTTTGTGGCGATTTGCATAGACATCTGTATCAGATGTCTTGCAAATTGCAAGGAAATCGGCAACTTCACTGTAAGTTACACAATTTCCAAATCGGCTTTGATGTGACCGGGGTGTAAGGTCTTTTTGTTTTATTTTCCGAGTGTTTTTCAGATTTATGGGAAATCCCGCATACTAGCAAAAGTGAATTAACATTTTCAGCATCGCATGCGAAATGTGGTCATGTGACTGCCTTAACTCATGCGATAATCTGGAGTGAATTGTGCCCATAGTGCCAATGCTAATGGACTCTGATTTGTGGGGCCTGTAGACCAGAATTGATGTACATAGACACATAACCAAGAGTTAACCCAGGTGGGAAGAGGATTGGTGCTGGCTAATTAGGTGCAATCACTTTCTCTAACCAAATGAATGACAGTGGTGGGTGTGACCTTCATTGGGTGTGGGGCATTGTTTGGTGTGCTCCAGTTTCAACCTATGTTGGAGGAGAAGAAGAAGGGGGAGGTATTGTGCTGAATTATTAATTAACAAACTAAAAAACTCTGGCACCCTCTGGGTTAAATAATGAAATGAGTCTTAAGGTTTTCTTGGAGTCATGATAGTTATTGCTCTTTTTTAAGTCACAATATGAATCCTAGTTCTCCTTGATGCTAGCAATGAATTTTCCACTGTTAATGCCATTGATGATTGTATTAGGATTTATTAATAGATTTAGAGAACTGTGACTTTTCCAGAAATAGTGTACCAATATACAATTATATGAACACCTTGGATGTTTAAAGTTGCTTTATGTCATAATCCACCTATCACTTTTAAAAGTAACAGTTCTGCTGAGATGAAGATGGTGCTGCCCTTTAAACTGGGACCACCTCCGGCCTTTTTGATTGGTTGAACGGAACGTCTGTCCCAACGTTCTGAGAAGCACACGGTCACGTCTGCGAAACGCGTTGATGTGAGCAGCTTCAGCTAGGTCCTGGTACACACCTATGGGAATGGGCGCGTGTTGATCTGCCTCACGCTGTTCTGAGCGGGCCGGCTACTCCCAACACCGCTCTCACTACACTACCGAGATTACCGCTTTGAACTACTACTACAATTTTAATAACGGAGTCATCCACTCTAACCCGGCTCGGCTGTTTGGAAGCTATAAATGGTCCGCTCACCCGGATGCACGTAAAACCATCAGCTAATCTAACCATGTGAAGTCTGTCATGCTGTCAATATACGCCCAAATATATCTTGGAATGGTGAGAGCCTGTGGGCACAATTCCTTAGCGGCAGTTGCCGTATCAATACTACACCAGTATCTTTCATTTACACGGTCAACAGCTATTACTGTGATATACAGTGACTTTACAATTGCCAATATTGACTGTGGATATCATTTTGCATTGGAGATTAAGCTGGACTGAGTTGATTTAATAACACTGGTTTAGTTATTCTTCAACCATATAATCAGCCTTCACTCCAACCTATATACCTATGATACTTGTACACCTGTAATTGAGCTGGACTGATCTGGTTTCACTATGCTGGCGTCTTAGCCTTCAAGTTTCATCAATATTAGGCTATTAGCCTTTACTTCAAGTGGAAAATCAATGGCACTGATGTCTACAATGTGATTTGGATGCAATCAATTTCTATACACCTGTGATCAGGTCAAATGGGCACTAGCCCTCATCTTCAACTGTATACCATTGACATTGTTGTCTATCGATGTCCATTGAATGCTGGATGTCTAATTTGTTTTCATTAATCTTAGATTAGATTCAGTGGATCTACTGGATGAACAGAGCAATCAGCTTCCAAGTACTCAAAATCTGACTGCGATCTCCTATTTTAATGTGCACATTTCAATAATTTCTGTGGCCATAAAGGGAAATTATCCCTCATGGGATGTGATTTACCATTTTGGCTCTACATTCATATTGGGTTGATTTAGTCAGTCCCCCTACCTCATTTCAGTTTATTCATATGTGCTGTCTATACATGGTGGACATGTCCTGATTGGAGGGTTTATTGGATCCTGCACTACTAGTATAAAGTGGTCATTCCGCTATGCAAGACTTTGGTTAACTGATTCAAAATTTACGTTCATTTAAGACAGAAGGTAGTAGTAATATGTCTATATTCATAGTATGTGTGGCCCGGGTCATTTTAAGGTGATAATGTTATCCATTTTATTCATGTGAATAGAGGATCTTTTGGCCTAATAGGTCTATTACCAATTTTTTTGTGAAACATAATAAAGATATTGGTTTTATTTACACCGCTGTTGGTTCTCTTTTAAACTTCTATCTTTTTGGGGGAATTCTTTCACCCTCTAATGCTTACTATCATGTCTTTGGTTTTGAGGACCCCACCATAATTATAGGTGAGTCGGTGATGACCATAGCACTGAGTGTTAAGGCTCCCTAATTAGGGAGAGGTAATAATAATATAAATATACGCAGATTTTATTAATTGATTATTTCTACATTGTACCGAATTGCCCCAGACCCCACTCAGGCTGTGTTTTGATGTGGGCTGTAAATGTTTTGCATTTTGTCCTTCTAAAGTGTGTTTCTTATCTTTGCATTGTAATCCTAACATGTCAATTGCTCTGCTCTTCCAAATCCGCACTTAGCTATAATTTTGCTTATTTAGACTGAAATGCAGTTTTAGGACAAACCTGATCAGAAATATATGTGTGGGGAATTTGGGGAGGTGAGAGGTGTTTTTTTTTAGGGGGGGGCTTTGTTTTTTTTATCTTGATCATTTGATCTGCAGCCTGTTTTGTGGATAGATAATTGTGCAAATAATTTGTGTTGTTACACAGATTCTACCGCTGCTCAATCAAACATTCACCTTATGTGCTTAAATTCAATTGCAACCATGATGCAATTAAAAAAATGTATAATTTGTGTTGCACAAATTCCACCACTGCTCAATCCAACCATTCACCTTATGTGTACCAATCCACCACACTTGTGCTATCACCTTTTTTGTATGACCTACATGTTATAGAGGTTATAAAACACCCTATTTTCTCTATTGGGGACAATTAGCAACATCCACTTTAGTGGTTTCCTTGTTTTCTTCTCACAGGTTACGGCACAAAAAAAACATACACATATCTCATAGTACTTCCCATAAAATTCCACTAATTTATTAAAAATAACAGAAAAGTGCACTAAAGTAAAATGCTTTGCTTTTTATACATAAATTCCACTTGTTGCTGTGAGCATTGATCCCGCCATACAATCCACTGCATAAACCACATAATACCACTCTCCTGTATGTAAAACACAGATCTCTTCCTGTCTCGGGGAGATGATATCAAGTGGCATAGGCATACATGTTACTCCCCTGAGGAAGTCGCGTGACCATGAAGTAACGCGTAGGGAGAAGCCGGGTGATGTCATCATGCAAAGACAGGAAGAGATCAGTGTTTTACAGAGAGGAGAGTGGTAAATGTTATTTTATTGCTTACAAAGTGGATTTGATAAAGAGCAATGCTAGGCTTTGGACACATGTTTTTTGGACTGGTTTTACATATATAAGGTTACTGCATAATTTAAGTTGAATGTTTACAGCACTGCACTGCATTATTTATGATTGTTTGATATATTTATGTAAGACACACATTTAGTGTTAGCTGTATTTGGTATTAGAAACTAGAGGGCATCACTAGATGTACAGTATGCCTATTCCCTGCCTCACATATTGCCTCCTATTCAAAACAATGAGACTCTAGTGCCTCTAGTGTGTACACTTTTTTTTTTTTATAATGTGTGTGGGAAAATAGTATTTCTGGCTAAAATATGTCTATTCTCATCCTTCAAAACCACTTAACATAATGAATGTGCCTCAGTTCAGCTAACCATTACATTGTTTTTTTTCATGAAATGCCTTTGGAAGAAATACAGTTTCATTTAAAATTCATGGCTGAAGTTTGCCAACTCTCTGCCTCCCAAAGTTTTTCCTATTAAAAAGGATTAGATTCTGTTCTGCTAATGTACAATGTTTAAAACATAAATCTGAAAATCTATAGTTTCACACATTTCTGGGAATAATAGTGTTAATGCCTTACTCAAAGTTTCCCTCCCATTAATAAGGATGTCATTCTCATATTTATATTATGTCTCTGCAAAAAATTCAGTTTAATTTTGTATTTGTTGCTGAAACCTGGCTGCTCTCACTATAGGAAATATAGCACTCCATCTGAAATGGCAGTCCATTAAAACAAACTTGAAAACTTAAATACCGGGTGTCCCTATAATCACAATTTTTTTCGCAGCCGCTAATTTTACCTCAAACTCTTAGCCTGTCCCAAAGGGTATAAAAAATATGCTGTAAATCAGTATATTTTTTCCTTCTCTCTGGAAAAAAAAACCCAAGATGCAGTCTGTTTGTTCTATGGCTAACATACAGTATAGCAGCTTTTCTAAATATGCATAATATTTGTGTTGCTGATCTGTAACATTTTTCTGTCTTCAAGTCTGTGAAAAAAACACTATTTACTTCCAGATGCAATGTGCTTGCTTTGCCCCGCAGATATTGTGGCCTATCTAAAAATAAAAGCCTAAAGGTGTGCAATTTTCAACAACTGATGCTTGATTAAAGTGTTCCTAAACCTACAACAGTAAAATCCAGTCTATATATGCAGCAAAGCATGCTTGTTATACTCACTGTGGAACCTAATGGGTTAATCCTCTGCATTGTGTAAAAAGGCTGTTTGATCCTTACTTCTCTGATCCTTCCCTTCTTCCAGTGTTCCCATCTTTTCTCCTGATAAGACATATGGTGTGGAGTCTCTCTGCACATGCTCAGTTTGGTGTGTATTGCTGGAGAGGGTTTTTTTTGGTCTTGGGAGTGTGCATGTGATCAGTACAGGGCCAATCAGCACTGTACAGAGGTCAGGGGTGCTGAATCCTCCTACAGCAGAATGAAAACTCCTCCTACAAGCTTTAACATGTGCTCACTTGCACTTTCTTATACTGTGGGAGACCAGATATAGTAAATTCAGGGTCCTGGGTTTAGTAACACTTTAATGTAAACTGAAAACATTAAAAAAAATAGCTATTTCCTACATTAAGGTAAATGCCCCCCTACATGTCCTAGTTCCCCCACCCCACCCCTAAACACTTACTTGAGTCCTCTATCAATACAGCTTTGTGTCTGGCTGCAGCTCTTCTCTCACTTCTCCCTGCTTTCACAGGTTACACTGAGAGAAGCAGGAGCCACTTCTCTTGCTTCTGCTCCTTCTCCTGCTGTCAGTCAAACCCTGTGAGGAGGGAGCAGGGAGCATGGCCGAGCTATGCTGTGTGTTTATGGATGCACACATCCCAGCTTGGGAGCATGCCTCCACATGTGCCTCCATAGCACATGGCTTGGAGGAGTGGAGAGCACAAGCAGAGGACTCCAGAAGAGGAAAGGGGCTACTCTGTGCAATATCAGTGCACAGAGCAGGTAAGTATGACATTTTTTATTTTATTAAAAAAGAAGAACCTTTTACATCTGTTTTAATAGCCTTGTCACAAAACAAACATTTGTCTTTCTTCAGTCTCTAAATCAAGACAATGATTTTTTATTTCTAGATGTAATTTGCTTGCTCAGTATTTCATATATTGCAGACTGTCCATACAGTTTTTATATTTGTGGTACACAACTTTAACTTTTTCTTTCTAGATGTCATCTGCCTACTACATTTCTTAGAAATTGCAGTCTACCCAAGAAAGGCTTAAAAGGTTTGCTGTGCCTTTGTACACCTTTTCAATTTCAACAATCAATAAAAAGTACATTTTTACATGTAATATGCATGCTTTCTCCTTCTGAAATAGTACATTATCAAAAAGGCTTCAAAATATGTTTGATTTTTCAGATATTTCAAAGTCATCTGACAGAATCACTGTCATTTGTTTTATCAAGATGTCATCTCTCCCTCCTCCTCCTGTTTTGGTTTTCTCTACAAAAATACTCTATGCTTTACTATGCCATACTGTATATACCTCTGCAAAGTCTCTTCCTCTCTTCCTTTGTGGTTGAGTAAAACACTCACATGGTGCGCAGAGTGTCTGTAAAATATTTCTGGCATTTTGACAGCGACATAAATATATATTTTTTCTCAATAACATATGCTTTTTTTTTTCCTCGACCATAGTGGCCTAGTACAAATACTTGCATCATGCACAACAAGTCTATATAATATAGAGTGCTCAGCATAAATGAGTACACCCCTTTTTTAAAAGTGTGGATATATTTTTTTTTCTTCAATATCTCAATGAACACAAGAACAATTTCCAAAATTTTGACAAAACTGAGTTTTATAGATTATTTGTTTAGCTCATTACATGAAAGATTAATAATATAACTTGGATTACAAAATTTTCAGTTTTACTCAAATTAGTTGATGCAAAAATGAATACACCCCACAACAAAAACTACTACATCTAGTATTTTGTATGATCTCCATGGTTTGTAAGGATAGTACCATTTGTTCTAGGCATGGAATGAACAAGTTGGTGACATATTAGATTGGGTTTAATTGGGTTCAGATCAGGGGACATACTTGGCCACTGAATCACTTTCATCTGGTTCTTCTTCAAATATGCAACAGTGACCTTAGATGTGTGTTTTGGATCATTGTCATGTTGGAAAAGTGCACGATGACCAAGGGCACGGAGTGATGGTAGCATCTTCTCTTTCAAGATAGAGCAGTACATCTGTGAATTCATGATACTATCAATGAAATACAGCTCCCCAACACCAGCAGCATTCAAGCAGCCCCACAGAAGGACACTGCCACCACCATGTTTCACTGTATGCATTTTTCTTTGTGCTCCTCACTTTTGTGACACCATACAATTTTGAAGCCATCCATTCCAAAAACATTTATGTTGGTCTCATCACACCAGAGTACAGAGTCCCAGGAGTCTTCTTCTTTTTCAGCATGGGTCCTGGCAAACTGTAGGTGAGCTTTTTTTTTGTGCATGGGCTTTAGGAGAGGTTTCCTTCATGGATAACACCCATTCATGCCATTCCTTTGCAGTGTATGCCATATTGTGTGACGGGAAACAATCACCTCAGTTTGGCTTTCTATTTCTTTAGCTAACTGCAGTGAACTTGCATGGTGATTTCCTTCAACCCTTCTCATCAGAAGATGCTCCGTGTGATGGTTGCAGTTCCCACTTTTTTTATATTTTTGTATCACTTTTGCTACAGTATTCTGACTGATAAGTAAAGCTTTGCTGATCTTCTTGTAGCCGTCACCTTTCTTGTCCAAAGAGATTATTTGCTTCACAGGCCTTGTGACATTTCACAATGTGGTGCCATTGCTGATAACATGGAATGGAAAGGGGTTTTCTTTGTTAAGTAACGCCCTTTTATAATCAACTGTCTGCTGGACACCTGTTTAATGAATAATTAGACTCACCTGTAGTTGAATTCTGTTAATTAGGATTTTGTTGTCTAAAATTTAGCTTTGCGCCTAAGACTTTCATTGGGGTTTATTCATTTTTGCAACATGGTCTTGAATTAATTTGTTAGGAAAAATACTTTTTTTGTGCGTACAGATTAACAAATCTTGTTTTTAATTAATTAGCTGCATTTGTGGGAATATTTTGCAATATCGTGTCCCATAGAAAATGTTGATTCTGAAAGGAAAGTAAAGGTTTTCAGACAAATCTGTTGGGGTGTACTCATTTATGCTGAGCACCGTATGTGGCTGTTGTTTTAGACATAACTACTGTAGTTGTTATTTTAGTAAAATAGTCTGTATAATGTCTTCATCTTAGATTGTTGCCTCGTGCCCAAATCAAACAGCCTATATACTTTCCAGTCTGTTCCATATGTTTGGCTATTGTTTCTGAACCATGGCACTGTAATTTTTTAGCTTGGAAAGGCAACCAAAATGATAAGAGATATGGAGGAGCTCAGTTATGAGGAAAGGTTAGAGGAAATGAATTTATTCTCTCGAGAAGAGGAGATTATGGGGGGATGTGATCAACATGTATAAATACATTAGTGGGTCCTATAGTGAACTCGGTGTAGAGTTATTCACCCTGAGGTCATCACAGAGGACAAGGGGGCACTCTTTACAACTGGAGGAAAAGAGATGTAATCTACAAAAATAAAGGCCTGGATTCTTTCCTATATACACCTAATATAACTGGATACTAACATTTATAGATAAAGCAGATCCAGGGAATATCCAATTGCCTTTCGGGGGATCTGGAAGGAATTTGCTTCCCCTGCAGGAAGCAAATTGGATCATGCTTTGCTGGGTTTTCTTGCCTTCCTCTGGATCAACTGTGGGTATAAGTTTATAACTGTTTTTTTTTAGGTTGAACTGGATTGACTTTCGTCTTTTTTCAGCCAGATTAACTATGTAAATATATATATATATATATATATATATATATATATATATATATATATATATAATTATATAAAATAACAATTGCTTCAGCTCTGGAATGTGGGTTTGGTCTTTGCAGGTATTTTGGTGCACTCTGGGTTGGCATTTTGTAAAAGTATGCACAAAATAAAGTAAGTTACTGAAAGGAAGTTCACAAGGCAATTTCTATGTATTTGATAGCTTTAGTCTATTTTTTTTTACCAATTATATAATTTGAGGTAGATTTTATGAGCAAATAGATTCTCCTACTAGAGGAAGAGATTTTTTTTCCCTCCTCTGCAAAAGAGAAGTTTTTTGGTTCTTCAAATTAGAGATCTGTATACCAAAAGGATTAAACTTTGAGTGGGATGTTACCCAGTACTATGAATAATTTCATATTCGGTAAAAAAAAAAATGTTGCCAGCTTTTTCTGTTCCCCCTTTCTGAACCCCACGCACTTAAAAAAAAAAAAAACGTCTTTTCTAACCTTCCTACCAGACCTAAAGGCCCTGATTTACTAAGAATTGAGTCTTCCAGCAGACGCTGAACATTCAGGCAGACTCAATTCTATCAATCAAGACCTGTCAGTCTTCAGAAAGGCGCCCATCAAGCTGATTTAAAGAGTCTACTTTCTAGACTCTTTCCTGTTAGTAAATACCTAATGGCGTTGGACACATTTCTACATGCAATGCCGGATATGTTCGCTAGGTGGTGCACAACCATTGGTTTTGTCCCGTTGGCGTTTATCTGTTTGCATATAAGAATACTTTTAATTTAAAATAAAAAGCACAACTATATTATAATTAGAGATGAGCGAAGAAATGAAAAATTCGATTCGACTGATTCGGCGAATTCGTGGACAATATTCGATTCGAGTCGAATAAATTCGCTGTGAATTTAACTTAAAAAAGGGTGTTTCTAGGCTTCAGAGAGACTTAATATTAGTGCAGAACACTGTACCTTTAATTTAAATGCCCTTGGAGTCTGCTGGGGAAGAGAAATAATACTGTCAGTCAGTATGACATGCAGATGAGTGCCGTCGATCTTAGAATCACCGCACACTTCACTCATTTGGGCAGTCACGGGGCCAAAACCAGAGTGTGGAGCCACAGTGTGGCGGTGGAGGCAGCAGCAATGGGAGGCCATACAGCACCCTATGACAAAAATGGAAACCACCAGCAGTGTGAGGAGACCTGAAAGTGGCACATGGCAGAGTGTGGCGATAGAGACAGCAGCAATGGGAGGCCGTACAGGGACCCATGACACACTCTGGACCTGGCAGCAGCATGAGGAGGCGGTACAGGGGCCCATGACAGATTACGGGCCTGGCAGCAGCATGAGGAGTCGGTACAGGGGCCCATGGCAGATTACGGGCCTGGCAGCAGCAATGGGAGGCCGTACAGGGACCCATGACACACTCTGGACCTGGCAGCAGCATGGGGAGGCGGTACAGGGGCCCATGACAGATTACGGGCCTGGCAGCAGCATGAGGAGTCGGTACGGGGGCCCATGACACACTCTGGACCTGGCAGCAGCATGAGGAGGCGGTACAGGGGCGCATGACAGATTACGAGCCTGGCAGCAGCAACTTGGACAGGAGGACGTTCAGCTTCTGCACCGTCGGGTGCGTGCTCGCAAACTGTTGTCTCTTGGAAACGGATTCCAAGAAAGACTGCTGACGGAATCCGTGAAGAGGAGTAGCAGGAGAAGGAGCATCTGAACGAGCGGAATATGCCAACAAGCGACAACAGTGGCCCATGACAGATTACGGGCCTGGCAGCAGCATGAGGAGTCGGTACGGGGGCCCATGGCAGATTACGGGCCTGGCAGCAGCTATGGGAGGCCCGTAATCTGCCAGCACCCTATGACAAAAAATGGAACCCACCAGCAGTGTGAGGAGACCTGAAAGTGGCACATGGCAGAGTGTGGCGATGGAGACAGCAGCAATGGGAGGCCGTACAGGGACCCATGAGAGACTCTGGACCTGGCAGCAGCATGAGGAGGCGGTATAGGGGCCCATGGCAGATTAGGGGCCTGGCAGCAGCTATGGGAGGCCCGTAATCTGCCAGCACCCTATGACAAAAAATGGAACACACCAGCAGTGTGAGGAGACCTGAAAGTGGCACATGGCAGAGTGTGGCGATGGAGGCAGCAGCAATGGGAGGCCGTACAGGGACCCATGAGAGACTCTGGACTTGGCAGCAGCATGAGGAGGCGGTATAGGGGCCCATGGCAGATTAGGGGCCTGGCAGCAGCTATGGGAGGCCCGTAATCTGCCAGCACCCTATGACAAAAAATGGAACACACCAGCAGTGTGAGGAGACCTGAAAGTGGCACATGTTTGGGGCATGATTCATGGCGGATTTAGTCAGTTGTGTCAGGAACTGGTGGTTTGAAATCCAGACTAATCCACGCCTGATTCATTTTCACAAACGTCAGTCTCTCCACACTTTGGGTGGACAGTCGTGTCCTCCGCGGAGTTGCAATACCTCCTGCCGCACTAAACACGCGCTCCGATGCCACGCTACTGGCCGGGCATGACAGCCTTTCAAGGGCAAATTCAGCTAGTTGGGGCCAAAGGTCAAGTTTCGTTGCCCAGTAGTCAAGGGGATTGTCTACCTCGGTTGGCAGGGTGCTGTCCAAGTAGGCCTAAGCCTGTTGTTTGAGGTCCTGCTCCAGGTCCACCTGATGCTGCTGCTGCTGCTGCGGCTGGTTAGTAGTTTCCTCACTGCGCTGGTGAAGAAAGCTACTCATCATCGACTGCAGACTGAGGCAGCCGCTGCTGGTGGAGCTGCCACTGCTCCTACCACCCCACCCCTCCCCTGCTGCCATGGCAGCGGAACACGAGCGCACAGGGCCCACAGTGTCTGAGGATGGACGTTGGCGCAGACAGGCAGAGACCAGCTGACTACATAGGTGTTTTTTATAGTACGTTATTTTGGCCTCCCTCTCAGCAGGTGTGAAAAAGGCCACCATTTTTGAACGGTAGCGAGGGTCCAACAAGGTGGACAGCCAAAAGTCATCCCTCTGTCTGATGGTTATTATTCGGCTGTCGCTACGCAAGCAACCGAGCATGCTATGGGCCATTTGTGCCAAGGAATGCGAGGGACTCCCTGCCTCCATCTCCACAGCATACTGCCACGGTGCGTCTAGGTCCTCTGTCTCCTCTTCCTCCTCCTCTACCAGATGCTCCTGCTCCTCCACTCCTGTCCGCTGAGTGGAAAAACCACCCATTTCACTCAATAATTCCTGAGCACCAATGTCCTCCTCTACCTCCTCCTCTTCTTCCAGTCCTGCCCCCACAGGGGCCATGTGGCGTTGAGATCTGTGCGCCACGTCTACCGCACCCTGACCAGCCATTGTTAACAGCATTTGTTCCAGGACGTGCAACAGAGGAATGACGTCGTTCATCCCATAGTCCTGCCGACTCACGAATAGCGTGGCCTCCTCAAAGGGCCTGAGCAAGCGCAGGTGTCACGCATGAGCTGCCAATGGCTGACATCTAAGTTACACAGGGAGTACCTTTATCTGCTTTTAACATCAGGAAATCTGTGATGGCCTTTTGCTGTTCGTAAAGGCGGTCTAACATATGTAGGGTTGAATTCCACCTTGTTGCAACGTCACAGCATGAGGAGTCGGTATAGGGGCCCATGGCAGATTAGGGGCCTGGCAGCAGTTATGGGAGGCCCATAATCTGCCAGCACCCTATGACAAAAAATGGAACACACCAGCAGTGTGAGGAGACCTGAAAGTGGCACATGGCAGAGTGTGGCGATGGAGACAGCAGCAATGGGAGGCCGTACAGGGACCCATGAGAGACTCTGGACCTGGCAGCAGCATGAGGAGGCGGTATATAGGGGCCTACGGCAGATTAGGGGCCTGGCAGCAGCTATAGGAGGCCCGTAATCTGCCAGCACCCTATGTCAAAAAATTCAACACACCAGCAGTGTGTGAGGAGACCTGAAAGTGGCACATGGCAGAGTGTGGCGATGGAGACAGCAGCAATGGGAGGCCGTACAGGGACCCATGACAGACTCTGGACTTGGCAGCAGCATGAGGAGGCGGTATATAGGGGCTTATGGCAGATTAGGGGCCTGGCAGCAGCTATAGGAGGCCCGTAATCTGCCAGCACCCTATGTCAAAAAATTCAACACACCAGCAGTGTGAGGAGACCTGAAAGTGGCACATGGCAGAGTGTGGCGATGGAGACAGCAGCAATGGGAGGCCGTACAGGGACCCATGACAGACTCTGAACTTGGCAGCAGCATGAGGAGGCGTTATATAGGGGCCCATG
Source organism: Staurois parvus (assembly GCF_062004578.1). Classification (NCBI taxonomy): domain Eukaryota; kingdom Metazoa; phylum Chordata; class Amphibia; order Anura; family Ranidae; genus Staurois; species Staurois parvus. Next base: position 23,252,851 of record NW_028317821.1, read on the forward strand.
GCAGATTAGGGGCCTGGCAGCAGCTATGTGAGGCCCGTAATCTGCCTGCACCCTATGTCAAAAAATTTAACACACCAGCAGTGTGAAGAGACCTGAAAGTGGCACATGGCAGCAGAGTGTGGCGATGGAGACAGCAGCAATGGGAGGCCGTACAGGGACCATGACAGACTCTGGACTTGGCAGCAGCATGAGGAGGCGGTATATAGGGGCCCATGGCAGATTAGGGGCCTGGCAGCAGCTATGTGAGGCCCGTTATCTTGCAGCACCCTATGTCAAAAAATTTAACACACCAGCAGTGTGAAGAGACCTGAAAGTGGCACATGGCAGCAGAGTGTGGCGATGGAGACAGCAGCAATGGGAGGCCGTACAGGGACCCATGAGAGACTCTAGACTTGGCAGCAGCATGAGGAGGCGGTATATAGGGGCCCATGGCAGATTAGGGGCCTGGCAGCAGCTATGTGAGGCCCGTAATCTGCCTGCACCCTATGTCAAAAAATTTAACACACCAGCAGTGTGAAGAGACCTGAAAGTGGCACATGGCAGCAGAGTGTGGCGATGGAGACAGCAGCAATGGGAGGCCGTACAGGGACCATGACAGACTCTGGACTTGGCAGCAGCATGAGGAGGCGGTATATAGGGGCCCATGGCAGATTAGGGGCCTGGCAGCAGCTATGTGAGGCCCGTTATCTTGCAGCACCCTATGTCAAAAAATTTAACACACCAGCAGTGTGAAGAGACCTGAAAGTGGCACATGGCAGCAGAGTGTGGCGATGGAGACAGCAGCAATGGGAGGCCGTACAGGGACCCATGAGAGACTCTGGACCTGGCAGCAGCAGGAGGAGGCGGTATATAGGGGCCCATGGCAGATTAGGGGCCTGGCAGCAGCTATGTGAGGCCCGTAATCTGCCTGCACCCTATGTCAAAAAATTTAACACACCAGCAGTGTGAAGAGACCTGAAAGTGGCACATGGCAGCAGAGTGTGGCGATGGAGACAGCAGCAATGGGAGGCCGTACAGGGACCCATGACAGACTCTGAACTTGGCAGCAGCATGAGGAGGCGGTATATAGGGGCCCATGGCAGATTAGGGGCCTGGCAGCAGCTATAGGAGGCCCGTAATCTGCCAGCACCCTATGTCAAAAAATTTAACACACCAGCAGTGTGAAGAGACCTGAAAGTGGCACATGGCAGCAGAGTGTGGCGATGGAGACAGCAGCAATGGGAGGCCGTACAGGGACCCATGAGAGACTCTAGACTTGGCAGCAGCATGAGGAGGCGGTATATAGGGGCCCATGGCAGATTAGGGGCCTGGCAGCAGCTATGTGAGGCCCGTAATCTGCCTGCACCCTATGTCAAAAAATTAAACACACCAGCAGTGTGAAGAGACCTGAAAGTGGCACATGGCATGAGAGACTCTGGACCTGGCAGCAGCAGGAGGAGGCGGTATAGGGGCCCATGGCTGATTAGGGGCCTGGCAGCAGCTATGTGAGGCCCGTTATCTTGCAGCACCCTATGTCAAAAAATTTAACACACCAGCAGTGTGAAGAGACCTGAAAGTGGCACATGGCAGCAGAGTGTGGCGATGGAGACAGCAGCAATGGGAGGCCGTACAGGGACCATGACAGACTCTGGACTTGGCAGCAGCATGAGGAGGCGGTATATAGGGGCCCATGGCAGATTAGGGGCCTGGCAGCAGCTATGTGAGGCCCGTTATCTTGCAGCACCCTATGTCAAAAAATTTTACACACCAGCAGTGTGAAGAGACCTGAAAGTGGCACATGGCAGCAGAGTGTGGCGATGGAGACAGCAGCAATGGGAGGCCGTACAGGGACCCATGAGAGACTCTGGACCTGGCAGCAGCAGGAGGAGGTGGTATATAGGGGCCCATGGCAGATTAGGGGCCTGGCAGCAGCTATGTGAGGCCCGTAATCTGCCTGCACCCTATGTCAAAAAATTTAACACACCAGCAGTGTGAAGAGACCTGAAAGTGGCACATGGCAGCAGAGTGTGGCGATGGAGACAGCAGCAATGGGAGGCCGTACAGGGACCATGACAGACTCTGGACTTGGCAGCAGCATGAGGAGGCGGTATATAGGGGCCCATGGCAGATTAGGGGCCTGGCAGCAGCTATGTGAGGCCCGTTATCTTGCAGCACCCTATGTCAAAAAATTTAACACACCAGCAGTGTGAAGAGACCTGAAAGTGGCACATGGCAGCAGAGTGTGGCGATGGAGACAGCAGCAATGGGAGGCCGTACAGGGACCCATGAGAGACTCTGGACCTGGCAGCAGCAGGAGGAGGTGGTATATAGGGGCCCATGGCAGATTAGGGGCCTGGCAGCAGCTATGTGAGGCCCGTAATCTGCCTGCACCCTATGTCAAAAAATTTAACACACCAGCAGTGTGAAGAGACCTGAAAGTGGCACATGGCATGAGAGACTCTGGACCTGGCAGCAGCAGGAGGAGGCGGTATAGGGGCCCATGGCTGATTAGGGGCCTGGCAGCAGCTATGTGAGGCCCGTTATCTTGCAGCACCCTATGTCAAAAAATTTAACACACCAGCAGTGTGAAGAGACCTGAAAGTGGCACATGGCAGCAGAGTGTGGCGATGGAGACAGCAGCAATGGGAGGCCGTACAGGGACCATGACAGACTCTGGACTTGGCAGCAGCATGAGGAGGCGGTATATAGGGGCCCATGGCAGATTAGGGGCCTGGCAGCAGCTATGTGAGGCCCGTTATCTTGCAGCACCCTATGTCAAAAAATTTAACACACCAGCAGTGTGAAGAGACCTGAAAGTGGCACATGGCAGCAGAGTGTGGCGATGGAGACAGCAGCAATGGGAGGCCGTACAGGGACCCATGAGAGACTCTGGACCTGGCAGCAGCAGGAGGAGGTGGTATATAGGGGCCCATGGCAGATTAGGGGCCTGGCAGCAGCTATGTGAGGCCCGTAATCTGCCTGCACCCTATGTCAAAAAATTTAACACACCAGCAGTGTGAAGAGACCTGAAAGTGGCACATGGCAGCAGAGTGTGGCGATGGAGACAGCAGCAATGGGAGGCCGTACAGGGACCATGACAGACTCTGGACTTGGCAGCAGCATGAGGAGGCGGTATATAGGGGCCCATGGCAGATTAGGGGCCTGGCAGCAGCTATGTGAGGCCCGTAATCTGCCTGCACCCTATGTCAAAAAATTTAACACACCAGCAGTGTGAAGAGACCTGAAAGTGGCACATGGCAGCAGAGTGTGGCGATGGAGACAGCAGCAATGGGAGGCCGTACAGGGACCATGACAGACTCTGGACTTGGCAGCAGCATGAGGAGGCGGTATATAGGGGCCCATGGCAGATTAGGGGCCTGGCAGCAGCTATGTGAGGCCCGTAATCTGCCTGCACCCTATGTCAAAAAATTTAACACACCAGCAGTGTGAAGAGACCTGAAAGTGGCACATGGCAGCAGAGTGTGGCGATGGAGACAGCAGCAATGGGAGGCCGTACAGGGACCATGACAGACTCTGGACTTGGCAGCAGCATGAGGAGGCGGTATATAGGGGCCCATGGCAGATTAGGGGCCTGGCAGCAGCTATGTGAGGCCCGTTATCTTGCAGCACCCTATGTCAAAAAATTTAACACACCAGCAGTGTGAAGAGACCTGAAAGTGGCACATGGCAGCAGAGTGTGGCGATGGAGACAGCAGCAATGGGAGGCCGTACAGGGACCCATGAGAGACTCTAGACTTGGCAGCAGCATGAGGAGGCGGTATATAGGGGCCCATGGCAGATTAGGGGCCTGGCAGCAGCTATGTGAGGCCCGTAATCTGCCTGCACCCTATGTCAAAAAATTTAACACACCAGCAGTGTGAAGAGACCTGAAAGTGGCACATGGCAGCAGAGTGTGGCGATGGAGACAGCAGCAATGGGAGGCCGTACAGGGACCCATGACAGACTCTGAACTTGGCAGCAGCATGAGGAGGCGGTATATAGGGGCCCATGGCAGATTAGGGGCCTGGCAGCAGCTATGTGAGGCCCGTAATCTGCCTGCACCCTATGTCAAAAAATTAAACACACCAGCAGTGTGAAGAGACCTGAAAGTGGCACATGGCATGAGAGACTCTGGACCTGGCAGCAGCAGGAGGAGGCGGTATAGGGGCCCATGGCTGATTAGGGGCCTGGCAGCAGCTATGTGAGGCCCGTTATCTTGCAGCACCCTATGTCAAAAAATTTAACACACCAGCAGTGTGAAGAGACCTGAAAGTGGCACATGGCAGCAGAGTGTGGCGATGGAGACAGCAGCAATGGGAGGCCGTACAGGGACCATGACAGACTCTGGACTTGGCAGCAGCATGAGGAGGCGGTATATAGGGGCCCATGGCAGATTAGGGGCCTGGCAGCAGCTATGTGAGGCCCGTTATCTTGCAGCACCCTATGTCAAAAAATTTTACACACCAGCAGTGTGAAGAGACCTGAAAGTGGCACATGGCAGCAGAGTGTGGCGATGGAGACAGCAGCAATGGGAGGCCGTACAGGGACCCATGAGAGACTCTGGACCTGGCAGCAGCAGGAGGAGGTGGTATATAGGGGCCCATGGCAGATTAGGGGCCTGGCAGCAGCTATGTGAGGCCCGTAATCTGCCTGCACCCTATGTCAAAAAATTTAACACACCAGCAGTGTGAAGAGACCTGAAAGTGGCACATGGCAGCAGAGTGTGGCGATGGAGACAGCAGCAATGGGAGGCCGTACAGGGACCCATGAGAGACTCTGGACCTGGCAGCAGCAGGAGGAGGTGGTATATAGGGGCCCATGGCAGATTAGGGGCCTGGCAGCAGCTATGTGAGGCCCGTAATCTGCCTGCACCCTATGTCAAAAAATTTAACACACCAGCAGTGTGAAGAGACCTGAAAGTGGCACATGGCATGAGAGACTCTGGACCTGGCAGCAGCAGGAGGAGGCGGTATAGGGGCCCATGGCTGATTAGGGGCCTGGCAGCAGCTATGTGAGGCCCGTTATCTTGCAGCACCCTATGTCAAAAAATTTAACACACCAGCAGTGTGAAGAGACCTGAAAGTGGCACATGGCAGCAGAGTGTGGCGATGGAGACAGCAGCAATGGGAGGCCGTACAGGGACCATGACAGACTCTGGACTTGGCAGCAGCATGAGGAGGCGGTATATAGGGGCCCATGGCAGATTAGGGGCCTGGCAGCAGCTATGTGAGGCCCGTTATCTTGCAGCACCCTATGTCAAAAAATTTAACACACCAGCAGTGTGAAGAGACCTGAAAGTGGCACATGGCAGCAGAGTGTGGCGATGGAGACAGCAGCAATGGGAGGCCGTACAGGGACCCATGAGAGACTCTGGACCTGGCAGCAGCAGGAGGAGGTGGTATATAGGGGCCCATGGCAGATTAGGGGCCTGGCAGCAGCTATGTGAGGCCCGTAATCTGCCTGCACCCTATGTCAAAAAATTTAACACACCAGCAGTGTGAAGAGACCTGAAAGTGGCACATGGCAGCAGAGTGTGGCGATGGAGACAGCAGCAATGGGAGGCCGTACAGGGACCATGACAGACTCTGGACTTGGCAGCAGCATGAGGAGGCGGTATATAGGGGCCCATGGCAGATTAGGGGCCTGGCAGCAGCTATGTGAGGCCCGTAATCTGCCTGCACCCTATGTCAAAAAATTTAACACACCAGCAGTGTGAAGAGACCTGAAAGTGGCACATGGCAGCAGAGTGTGGCGATGGAGACAGCAGCAATGGGAGGCCGTACAGGGACCATGACAGACTCTGGACTTGGCAGCAGCATGAGGAGGCGGTATATAGGGGCCCATGGCAGATTAGGGGCCTGGCAGCAGCTATGTGAGGCCCGTAATCTGCCTGCACCCTATGTCAAAAAATTTAACACACCAGCAGTGTGAAGAGACCTGAAAGTGGCACATGGCAGCAGAGTGTGGCGATGGAGACAGCAGCAATGGGAGGCCGTACAGGGACCATGACAGACTCTGGACTTGGCAGCAGCATGAGGAGGCGGTATATAGGGGCCCATGGCAGATTAGGGGCCTGGCAGCAGCTATGTGAGGCCCGTTATCTTGCAGCACCCTATGTCAAAAAATTTAACACACCAGCAGTGTGAAGAGACCTGAAAGTGGCACATGGCAGCAGAGTGTGGCGATGGAGACAGCAGCAATGGGAGGCCGTACAGGGACCCATGAGAGACTCTAGACTTGGCAGCAGCATGAGGAGGCGGTATATAGGGGCCCATGGCAGATTAGGGGCCTGGCAGCAGCTATGTGAGGCCCGTAATCTGCCTGCACCCTATGTCAAAAAATTTAACACACCAGCAGTGTGAAGAGACCTGAAAGTGGCACATGGCAGCAGAGTGTGGCGATGGAGACAGCAGCAATGGGAGGCCGTACAGGGACCCATGACAGACTCTGAACTTGGCAGCAGCATGAGGAGGCGGTATATAGGGGCCCATGGCAGATTAGGGGCCTGGCAGCAGCTATGTGAGGCCCGTAATCTGCCTGCACCCTATGTCAAAAAATTAAACACACCAGCAGTGTGAAGAGACCTGAAAGTGGCACATGGCATGAGAGACTCTGGACCTGGCAGCAGCAGGAGGAGGCGGTATAGGGGCCCATGGCTGATTAGGGGCCTGGCAGCAGCTATGTGAGGCCCGTTATCTTGCAGCACCCTATGTCAAAAAATTTAACACACCAGCAGTGTGAAGAGACCTGAAAGTGGCACATGGCAGCAGAGTGTGGCGATGGAGACAGCAGCAATGGGAGGCCGTACAGGGACCATGACAGACTCTGGACTTGGCAGCAGCATGAGGAGGCGGTATATAGGGGCCCATGGCAGATTAGGGGCCTGGCAGCAGCTATGTGAGGCCCGTTATCTTGCAGCACCCTATGTCAAAAAATTTTACACACCAGCAGTGTGAAGAGACCTGAAAGTGGCACATGGCAGCAGAGTGTGGCGATGGAGACAGCAGCAATGGGAGGCCGTACAGGGACCCATGAGAGACTCTGGACCTGGCAGCAGCAGGAGGAGGTGGTATATAGGGGCCCATGGCAGATTAGGGGCCTGGCAGCAGCTATGTGAGGCCCGTAATCTGCCTGCACCCTATGTCAAAAAATTTAACACACCAGCAGTGTGAAGAGACCTGAAAGTGGCACATGGCAGCAGAGTGTGGCGATGGAGACAGCAGCAATGGGAGGCCGTACAGGGACCCATGAGAGACTCTGGACCTGGCAGCAGCAGGAGGAGGCGGTATATAGGGGCCCATGGCAGATTAGGGGCCTGGCAGCAGCTATGTGAGGCCCGTAATCTGCCTGCACCCTATGTCAAAAAATTTAACACACCAGCAGTGTGAAGAGACCTGAAAGTGGCACATGGCAGCAGAGTGTGGCGATGGAGACAGCAGCAATGGGAGGCCGTACAGGGACCATGACAGACTCTGGACTTGGCAGCAGCATGAGGAGGCGGTATATAGGGGCCCATGGCAGATTAGGGGCCTGGCAGCAGCTATGTGAGGCCCGTTATCTTGCAGCACCCTATGTCAAAAAATTTAACACACCAGCAGTGTGAAGAGACCTGAAAGTGGCACATGGCAGCAGAGTGTGGCGATGGAGACAGCAGCAATGGGAGGCCGTACAGGGACCCATGAGAGACTCTGGACCTGGCAGCAGCAGGAGGAGGCGGTATATAGGGGCCCATGGCAGATTAGGGGCCTGGCAGCAGCTATGTGAGGCCCGTAATCTGCCTGCACCCTATGTCAAAAAATTTAACACACCAGCAGTGTGAAGAGACCTGAAAGTGGCACATGGCAGCAGAGTGTGGCGATGGAGACAGCAGCAATGGGAGGCCGTACAGGGACCATGACAGACTCTGGACTTGGCAGCAGCATGAGGAGGCGGTATATAGGGGCCCATGGCAGATTAGGGGCCTGGCAGCAGCTATGTGAGGCCCGTTATCTTGCAGCACCCTATGTCAAAAAATTTAACACACCAGCAGTGTGAAGAGACCTGAAAGTGGCACATGGCAGCAGAGTGTGGCGATGGAGACAGCAGCAATGGGAGGCCGTACAGGGACCCATGAGAGACTCTGGACCTGGCAGCAGCAGGAGGAGGCGGTATATAGGGGCCCATGGCAGATTAGGGGCCTGGCAGCAGCTATGTGAGGCCCGTAATCTGCCTGCACCCTATGTCAAAAAATTTAACACACCAGCAGTGTGAAGAGACCTGAAAGTGGCACATGGCAGCAGAGTGTGGCGATGGAGACAGCAGCAATGGGAGGCCGTACAGGGACCATGACAGACTCTGGACTTGGCAGCAGCATGAGGAGGCGGTATATAGGGGCCCATGGCAGATTAGGGGCCTGGCAGCAGCTATGTGAGGCCCGTTATCTTGCAGCACCCTATGTCAAAAAATTTAACACACCAGCAGTGTGAAGAGACCTGAAAGTGGCACATGGCAGCAGAGTGTGGCGATGGAGACAGCAGCAATGGGAGGCCGTACAGGGACCCATGAGAGACTCTGGACCTGGCAGCAGCAGGAGGAGGCGGTATATAGGGGCCCATGGCAGATTAGGGGCCTGGCAGCAGCTATGTGAGGCCCGTAATCTGCCTGCACCCTATGTCAAAAAATTTAACACACCAGCAGTGTGAAGAGACCTGAAAGTGGCACATGGCAGCAGAGTGTGGCGATGGAGACAGCAGCAATGGGAGGCCGTACAGGGACCCATGAGAGACTCTAGACTTGGCAGCAGCATGAGGAGGCGGTATATAGGGGCCCATGGCAGATTAGGGGCCTGGCAGCAGCTATGTGAGGCCCGTAATCTGCCTGCACCCTATGTCAAAAAATTTAACACACCAGCAGTGTGAAGAGACCTGAAAGTGGCACATGGCAGCAGAGTGTGGCGATCGAGACAGCAGCAATGGGAGGCCGTACAGGGACCCATGAGAGACTCTAGACTTGGCAGCAGCATGAGGAGGCGGTATATAGGGGCCCATGGCAGATTAGGGGCCTGGCAGCAGCTATGTGAGGCCCGTAATCTGCCTGCACCCTATGTCAAAAAATTTAACACACCAGCAGTGTGAAGAGACCTGAAAGTGGCACATGGCAGCAGAGTGTGGCGATGGAGACAGCAGCAATGGGAGGCCGTACAGGGACCCATGAGAGACTCTAGACTTGGCAGCAGCATGAGGAGGCGGTATATAGGGGCCCATGGCAGATTAGGGGCCTGGCAGCAGCTATGTGAGGCCCGTAATCTGCCTGCACCCTATGTCAAAAAATTTAACACACCAGCAGTGTGAAGAGACCTGAAAGTGGCACATGGCAGCAGAGTGTGGCGATGGAGACAGCAGCAATGGGAGGCCGTACAGGGACCATGACAGACTCTGGACTTGGCAGCAGCATGAGGAGGCGGTATATAGGGGCCCATGGCAGATTAGGGGCCTGGCAGCAGCTATGTGAGGCCCGTAATCTGCCTGCACCCTATGTCAAAAAATTTAACACACCAGCAGTGTGAAGAGACCTGAAAGTGGCACATGGCAGCAGAGTGTGGCGATGGAGACAGCAGCAATGGGAGGCCGTACAGGGACCCATGAGAGACTCTGGACCTGGCAGCAGCAGGAGGAGGCGGTATATAGGGGCCTATGGCAGATTAGGGGCCTGGCAGCAGCTATAGGAGGCCCGTAATCTGCCAGCACCCTATGTCAAAAAATTCAACACACCAGCAGTGTGAGGAGACCTGAAAGTGGCACATGTTTGAGGCATGATTCATGGCGGATTTAGTCAGTTGTGTCAGGAACTGGTGGTTTGAAATCCAGACTAATCCACGCCTGATTCATTTTCACAAACGTGAGTCTCTCCACACTTTGGGTGGACAGTCGTGTCCTCCGCGGAGTTACAATACCTCCTGCCGCACTAAACACGCGCTCCGATGCCACGCTACTGGCCGGGCATGACAGCCTTTCAAGGGCAAATTCAGCTAGTTGGGGCCAAAGGTCAAGTTTCGTTGCCCAGTAGTCAAGGGGATTGTCTACCTCGGTTGGCAGGGTGCTGTCCAAGTAGGCCCAAGCCTGTTGTTTGAGCTCCTGCTCCAGGTCCACCTGATGCTGCTGCTGCTGCTGCGGCTGGTTAGTAGTTTCCTCACTGCGCTGGTGAAGAAAGCTACTCATCATCGACTGCAGACTGAGGCAGCCGCTGCTGGTGGAGCTGCCACTGCTCCTACCACCCCACCCCTCCCCTGCTGCCATGCCAGCGGAACGCGAGCGCACAGGGCCCACAGTGTCTGAGGATGGACGTTGGCGCACAAAGGCAGAGACCAACTGACTACATAGGTGGTTTTTATAGTACGTAATTTTGGCCTCCCTCTCAGCAGGTGTGAAAAAGGCCACCATTTTGGACCGGTAGCGAGGGTCCAACAAGGTGGACAGCCAAAAGTCATCCCTCTGTCTGATGGTTATTATTCGGCTGTCGCTACGCAAGCAACCGAGCATGCTATGGGCCATTTGTGCCAAGGAATGCGAGGGACTCCCTGCCTCCATCTCCACAGCATACTGCCACGGTGCGTCTGGGTCCTCTGTCTCCTCCTCCTCCTCCTCTACCAGATGCTCCTGCTCCTCCACTCCTGTCCGCTGAGTGGAAAAACCACCCATTTCACTCAATAATTCCTGAGCACAAATGTCCTCCTCTACCTCCTCCTCTTCTTCCTGTCCTGCCCCCACAGGGGTCATGTGGCGTTGAGATCTGTGCGCCACGTCTACCGCACCCTGACCAGCCATTGTTAACAGCATTTGTTCCAGGACGTGCAACAGAGGAATGACGTCGTTCATCCCATAGTCCTGCCGACTCACGAATAGCGTGGCCTCCTCAAAGGGCCTGAGCAAGCGGCAGGTGTCACGCATGAGCTGCCAATGGCTGACATCTAAGTTACACAGGGGAGTACCTTTATCCGCTTGTAACATCAGGAAATCGGTGATGGCCTTTCGCTGCTCGTAAAGGCGGTCTAACATGTGTAGGGTTGAATTCCACCTTGTTGCAACGTCGCAGATCAGGCGATGCTGTGGAATTCCGTTCTGCCGCTGCAGCTCAATGAGGGTGTTCTTTGCGGTGTAGGAATGGCTGAAATGCATGCACAGTTTACGTGACATTTTAAGGATGTCTTGCAGTGGGATGGTGGATTTTAGGAACCGCTTGACAACCAGATTGAACACGTGAGCCATGCATGGCGCATGGCACAACCTTCCTTGACGCAGAGCAGACACCATGTTCTTTCCGTTGTCAGTCAACATGGTTCCGATTTTTAGTTTGCGCGGAGACAGCCATCTGTCGATTTCTCTGTTCATTACACTCAGCAGTTCCTCCCCTGTGTGACTACGTTCGCCAAGGCATACCAGGTGCAGCACAGCGTGACACCGTTGCGCCCTGCACATGTGATATGCCGGTCGGGTAATGGGACTTGGCACGGGGGTGGCGGCTGAGGACACGGCGGAAAAAGAGGTGGTAGAGGCGGACATGCTTGCTGGACCAAGGACGTGCAAACGTGGAGGCAAAAGCGTCGTGACCTGTCCAAGTTGCTGGTGCGGCTGTGCCGGCACCACGTTCACCCAGTGGGCCGTAAATGACATGTACTGTCCCTGACCGTAGTTACAGCTCCACACGTCGGCGCTGCCGTGCACTTTGGCAGAGACCGACATGCTCAAAGACTGGCCCACCATCTCTTCTACATGTGAATGCAGGGCTGGCACTGCCTTTTGGGCAAAGAAATGACGGCTTGGCACTCTCCACCGCGGCGCGGCACAAGCCATCATTTCTCGGAAAGGTGCTGAGTCCACCAGTTGGAAAGGGAGGGACTGCAGCACCAGCAACTTGGACAGGAGGACGTTCAGCTTTTGCACCGTCGGGTGCGTGCTCGCAAACTGTTGTCTCTTGGATACGGATTCCAAGAAAGACTGTTGACGGAATCCGAGAAGAGGAGTAGCAGGAGAAGGAGCATCTGAACGAGCGGAAGATGCCAATGAGCGACAACTCCCCTCAGCAGAGGTGTTGGAGCCTTGACTGGCTGATAGAGGGCGATTGACGACGTCGGGTGACGGAGCAAGTAACGGAGCGGGTGATGGAGCGGGGGCTGGGGCAGGCAGAACCGCCGTATGTTTATCACGGTTTTCCCAGGCCACCGAATGGTGACGCTGCATATGCTGACGCAACGCTGTAGTCCCAACATGGGCCCCCTGGCCACGCTTGCATTTCTGGCCACATAGTCGACATACGGCTACGTTTACTTCCTCGGGCGGCTTGAGGAAAAATTGCCACACCACCGAGTAGGAAACTTTGCCCCCGCTACTCTTCACTGGCTGACTGCTACTTCCTCCGTGCGCACCGGCACCACTACTGGCCGTGGTGGTAGGCTGCAGTGGAGCTGGTGCTCTACTCCGTGGACGTTTGGCTCCACTGACACTGATGCGACCCTGCTGCTGTCTCCTGGGCAACCCACCGACTGTTTTGCTCGCTGCCAAGCTGCCACCCTCTTCTCCTGATGATGCGGAAGAAATTGCCTGATGACGACGAGGCTGCCAAGTGCGATCAACCTCCTCATCATCAAGTAGGGTCTCCGCCTCACTACTAGCCCCCTCGGCTGCGTCTGGGTCAGGAGACAGACCTGTCTCTAGACCGGCTACCGAGCCACTCTCCTCGCCAGTACTTGTTCGCTTGGCTGCTGAAAAGGCCGATGTCTCCCCCCGTTCCTGACCGCCCTCTGTTAGCTCTTCCTCACTGTACAGTGGGGCTGAGCCCACAGCATGCGATACTTCGCTTGGTGAGGGAACAGCAAAGGACAGGGGCAGGTAGAGGACACGTGATTTCAGTGGGCTTGGTCCCGGGCCATGCCAACTAACGGTTGTGTCTGACGTACCCACCGACCGTTGGCTGTAGGTGTCAGAGGTGACCTGGGAAGAGGAAGACGACCGAGCCAACCAATCAATGACGGCAGGGTTGTCGGTGGAGACACGACCGCTGGATGACACCGGGAGCACTGGCCTCTGGCTGCGAATACTGCTGCCTCGACCCCTTCCTCTGCTGCCACGTCTGCTCGCTCCTAAAACATTGCCTCCTCTGCCACTCCTCTGCATGTTGTCTGACATACTATTTAATTCAACGATTAGGTGTCCCTGAGTAACAATTCTCTGGCACTCAGTAACAATTCTGTCTGTCCCTGAGTATGAATTCTGTGGCCCTGAGTAACAATTGTGTGTCTGTGCAAGTAACAATTCTGTGTCTGTGCAAGTAACAATTTTGTGTCTGTGAGAGTAACAATTCTCTGGCACTCAGTAACAATTCTGTCTGTCCCTGAGTAACAATTCTCTGGCACTCAGTAACAATTCTGTCTGTCCCTGAGTAACAATTCTGTCTGTCCCTGAGTATGAATTCTGTGGCCCTGAGTAAGAATTCTCTGGCACTCAGTAACAATTCTGTCTGTCCCTGAGTATGAATTCTGTGGCCCTGAGTAACAATTGTGTGTCTGTGCAAGTAACAATTCTGTGTCTGTGCAAGTAACAATTTTGTGTCTGTGAGAGTAACAATTCTCTGGCACTCAGTAACAATTCTGTCTGTCCCTGAGTAACAATTCTCTGGCACTCAGTAACAATTCTGTCTGTCCCTGAGTATGAATTCTGTGGCCCTGAGTAACAATTCTGTCTCTGTGCGAGTAACAATTCTGTGTCTGTGCAAGTAACAATTTTGTGTCTGTGAGAGTAACAATTCTCTGGCACTCAGTAACAATTCTGTCTGTCCCTGAGTAACAATTCTCTGGCACTCAGTAACAATTCTGTCTGTCCCTGAGTAACAATTCTCTGGCACTCAGTAACAATTCTGTCTGTCCCTGAGTATGAATTCTGTGGCCCTGAGTAACAATTGTGTGTCTGTGCAAGTAACAATTCTGTGTCTGTGCAAGTAACAATTTTGTGTCTGTGAGAGTAACAATTCTCTGGCACTCAGTAACAATTCTGTCTGTCCCTGAGTAACAATTCTCTGGCACTCAGTAACAATTCTGTCTGTCCCTGAGTATGAATTCTGTGGCCCTGAGTAACAATTCTGTCTCTGTGCGAGTAACAATTCTGTGTCTGTGCAAGTAACAATTTTGTGTCTGTGAGAGTAACAATTCTCTGGCACTCAGTAACAATTCTGTCTGTCCCTGAGTAACAATTCTCTGGCACTCAGTAACAATTCTGTCTGTCCCTGAGTAACAATTCTCTGGCACTCAGTAACAATTCTGTCTGTCCCTGAGTAACAATTCTCTGGCACTCAGTAACAATTGTGTGTCTGTGCAAGTAACAATTCTGTGTCTGTGCAAGTAACAATTTTGTGTCTGTGAGAGTAACAATTCTCTGGCACTCAGTAACAATTCTGTCTGTCCCTGAGTAACAATTCTCTGGCACTCAGTAACAATTCTGTCTGTCCCTGAGTATGAATTCTGTGGCCCTGAGTAACAATTCTGTCTCTGTGCGAGTAACAATTCTGTGTCTGTGCAAGTAACAATTTTGTGTCTGTGAGAGTAACAATTCTCTGGCACTCAGTAACAATTCTGTCTGTCCCTGAGTAACAATTCTATGGCACTCAGTAACAATTCTGTCTTCCCTGAGTAACAATTCTCTGGCACTCAGTAACAATTCTGTCTGTCCCTGAGTATGAATTCTGTGGCCCTGAGTAACAATTCTGTCTCTGTGCGAGTAACAATTCTGTGTCTGTGCAAGTAACAATTTTGTGTCTGTGAGAGTAACAATTCTCTGGCACTCAGTAACAATTCTGTCTGTCCCTGAGTAACAATTCTCTGGCACTCAGTAACAATTCTGTCTGTCCCTGAGTATGAATTCTGTGGCCCTGAGTAACAATTGTGTGTCTGTGCAAGTAACAATTCTGTGTCTGTGCAAGTAACAATTTTGTGTCTGTGAGAGTAACAATTCTCTGGCACTCAGTAACAATTCTGTCTGTCCCTGAGTAACAATTCTCTGGCACTCAGTAACAATTCTGTCTGTCCCTGAGTATGAATTCTGTGGCCCTGAGTAACAATTCTGTCTCTGTGCGAGTAACAATTCTGTGTCTGTGCAAGTAACAATTTTGTGTCTGTGAGAGTAACAATTCTCTGGCACTCAGTAACAATTCTGTCTGTCCCTGAGTAACAATTCTCTGGCACTCAGTAACAATTCTGTCTGTCCCTGAGTAACAATTCTCTGGCACTCAGTAACAATTCTGTCTGTCCCTGAGTATGAATTCTGTGGCCCTGAGTAACAATTGTGTGTCTGTGCAAGTAACAATTCTGTGTCTGTGCAAGTAACAATTTTGTGTCTGTGAGAGTAACAATTCTCTGGCACTCAGTAACAATTCTGTCTGTCCCTGAGTAACAATTCTCTGGCACTCAGTAACAATTCTGTCTGTCCCTGAGTATGAATTCTGTGGCCCTGAGTAACAATTCTGTCTCTGTGCGAGTAACAATTCTGTGTCTGTGCAAGTAACAATTTTGTGTCTGTGAGAGTAACAATTCTCTGGCACTCAGTAACAATTCTGTCTGTCCCTGAGTAACAATTCTCTGGCACTCAGTAACAATTCTGTCTGTCCCTGAGTAACAATTCTCTGGCACTCAGTAACAATTCTGTCTGTCCCTGAGTAACAATTCTCTGGCACTCAGTAACAATTGTGTGTCTGTGCAAGTAACAATTCTGTGTCTGTGCAAGTAACAATTTTGTGTCTGTGAGAGTAACAATTCTCTGGCACTCAGTAACAATTCTGTCTGTCCCTGAGTAACAATTCTCTGGCACTCAGTAACAATTCTGTCTGTCCCTGAGTATGAATTCTGTGGCCCTGAGTAACAATTCTGTCTCTGTGCGAGTAACAATTCTGTGTCTGTGCAAGTAACAATTTTGTGTCTGTGAGAGTAACAATTCTCTGGCACTCAGTAACAATTCTGTCTGTCCCTGAGTAACAATTCTATGGCACTCAGTAACAATTCTGTCTTCCCTGAGTAACAATTCTCTGGCACTCAGTAACAATTCTGTCTGTCCCTGAGTATGAATTCTGTGGCCCTGAGTAACAATTCTGTCTCTGTGCGAGTAACAATTCTGTGTCTGTGCAAGTAACAATTTTGTGTCTGTGAGAGTAACAATTCTCTGGCACTCAGTAACAATTCTGTCTGTCCCTGAGTAACAATTCTCTGGCACTCAGTAACAATTCTGTCTGTCCCTGAGTATGAATTCTGTGGCCCTGAGTAACAATTGTGTGTCTGTGCAAGTAACAATTCTGTGTCTGTGCAAGTAACAATTTTGTGTCTGTGAGAGTAACAATTCTCTGGCACTCAGTAACAATTCTGTCTGTCCCTGAGTAACAATTCTCTGGCACTCAGTAACAATTCTGTCTGTCCCTGAGTAACAATTCTGTCTGTCCCTGAGTATGAATTCTGTGGCCCTGAGTAAGAATTCTCTGGCACTCAGTAACAATTCTGTCTGTCCCTGAGTATGAATTCTGTGGCCCTGAGTAACAATTGTGTGTCTGTGCAAGTAACAATTCTGTGTCTGTGCAAGTAACAATTTTGTGTCTGTGAGAGTAACAATTCTCTGGCACTCAGTAACAATTCTGTCTGTCCCTGAGTAACAATTCTCTGGCACTCAGTAACAATTCTGTCTGTCCCTGAGTAACAATTCTCTGGCACTCAGTAACAATTCTGTCTGTCCCTGAGTAACAATTCTGTCTGTCCCTGAGAATGAATTCTGTGGCCCTGAGTAAGAATTCTCTGGCACTCAGTAACAATTCTGTCTGTCCCTGAGTAACAATTCTCTGGCACTCAGTAACAATTCTGTCTGTCCCTGAGTAAAAATTCTGTGGCCCTAATAACGTTTCTGTGGCCCTAAGTAACAATTCTCTGGCACTGAGTAACAATTCTGTCTGTCCCTGAGTATGAATTCTGTGGCCCTAACTAGCGTTTCTTTGTCCCTAAATAACGATTCTGTGGCCCTCATTAACAAGTCTGTGTCCCTGAGTAATGGTTCTCTGTCCCTAAGTAACTTCTCTCTGTCCCCAATTCTCGTTTCTGTGGCCCTAACTCTGTCCCTGTCCCTAGTACAGAGCGGTCTGCCTCTGTTCAATGACTGCAGGCAAATGAAGATTTCCAAAATGGCCGCTATATATACCTCGACCATTACACAGTGCTGGCTGGCTGGCTGCTGATTGGCTGATGCGATCACATGTCGTTGAGGAATGCATTATGGGGCAGCGCGCCTTGTCTGCGCGCCTTCCCCGACATCCCCGCTCCGTCGCCGCACATGTCAGCCGCCATTTTCGGAAAAATTTCGATTCGCGCGTCCGAATTAGGCTGTTTTTCGGATTCGGCACGAATCGAAATTTTTCCGAAATTCGACTCGAATTCCACTTCGGATACTTCGATTCGCTCATCTCTAATTATAATACATTTTTTTTTGCTGTTTCTCCAAAAATGATCGGCCAACTAATGCATTTCCTAATGAATGTCATACATTCTATTTTCAAATGTCAAACATTTTCACACTTATATCTCAAATAATTTGAATGTCTAGTTCTAATTTCCCAATATAATTATATATCTTCATTCTCTTTAATCATGTAACTATTCTACATTCCAAATCAAACTCTGTCTCCTACAGTGGCTTAGTGGTTAGAACTCAGAACTTACAGCACTTGGGTCATGGGTTCTAATCCCAGTCATGGCTGCACCTGTTTGGAGCTTGCATGCTTTCTCTGCACAGGCGTGTTTCTGCCAACACTCCAAAGACATGCTGTTAGGTTAATTAGGCCTAGTATATGTCTGAGTTTCTGGCCTTAGATTGTAAGCTCCTTGATATTTGTAAAAGCCCCAAATAAAGAGATCAAATTCCAGGATTCTGTCAGTGCCAGGAATATTGATCAATCAATTAAGATTTTGGCTACTTACTAGAAAGTGGAAAGGGAGTGAATCATACCTGCGTCTTGTTCTTCTGACAAGTTTGAAGCTTTCAATTTTCCTTCTGTTTATATTTCATAGCAACTTTGTTTCTTTTCTTAGGCTACTTTCACACTAGCTTTGTCAGCAGGCGTTTGGGAAGCGCTTTTTTAATGCTTCTCAAATGCCTCCCATTCAAGTCTATGGTGCCACTCGTCAAATGCCTGGCAGGCGTTTGCGGTGCAGTTGTGACATGGTTGCGAGGCGTTTGCAGAGCGTTAATATCATTTAACTTCATTATAGGCATTTGTGGCACAGTTTTAATGCTTGGCCTATCAAATGCCTCAAAACCAAAACCTCAAAAGATCCATTCCAACACTATACTACTAAATGGAGGCTTATTGTGTATGAGTGTTTTCCTGGCAATCAAGGGGTTACGCCGTCTGGGAGGGGTGTGAAAACCATGGGAGCGCGAATCACGTGTATATATATATATATATATATATATATATATATATATAGTGAGGAACAGAAGTATTTGAACACCCTGCGATTTTGCAAGTTCTCCCACTTAGAAATCATGGAGGGGTCTGAAATTCACATTGTAGGTGCATTCCCACTCTGAGAGACAGAATTTTTTTAAAAAATTCAGGAAATCACATTGTATGATTTTTTTAAGAATTTATTTGTCTTGCACTGCTGAACATAAGTATTTGAACACCTGAGAAAATCAGTGTTAATATTTGGTACAGAAGCCTTTGTTTGCAATTACAGAGGTCAAATGTTTCCTGTAGTTCTTGACCAGATTTGCACACACTGCAACACAGATTTTGGCCCACTCCTCCACACAGATCTCTAGATCTGTCAGGTTTCGGGGCTGTCGCTGAGCAACACAGAGTTTCAGCTCCCTCCAGAACCTTGATATGCTTCTTACGGAGCCACTCCTTGGTTATCCTGGCTGTGTGCTTCGGGTCGTTGTCATGTTGGAAGACCCAGCCACGACCCATCTTCATTGCTCTGACTGAGGGAAGGAGGTTGTTGCTCAAAATCTCCCAATAAATGGCCCCATTCATCCTCTCCTTAATACAGTGCAGTCCTGTCCCCTTCGCAGAAGAGCACCCCCAAAGCATGATGTTACCACCCCCATGCTTCACAGTAGGGATGGTGTTCTTGGTATGCAACTCATCCTTCTTTTTCCTCCAAACACGACGAGTGAAGTTTAGACAAAAAAGTTCTACTTTGGTCTCATCTGACCACATGACTTTCTCCCATGCCTCCTCTGGATCGTCCAGATGGTCATTGGCAAACTTCAGACGGGCCTGGACATGTGATGACTTGAGCAGGGGAACCTTCCGTGCAATGCATGATTTGAAACCATGACGGCGTAGTGTTCTACCGACAGTGACCTTTGAAATTGTGGTCCCAGCTCTCTTCATGTTATTGACCAGCTCCTTCCTTGTAGTTCTGGGCTGATTCCTCCCCTTTCTTATCATCAGTGATACCCCACGAGGTGAGATCTTGCATGGAGCCCCAGTTTGAGGGAGACTGACAGTCGTCTTTAGCCTCTTCCATTTTCTAACAATTGCTCCAACAGTTGATCTATTTTCACCAAGCTGCTTGGCAATTGCCCTGTAGTCCTTTCCAGCCTTGTGGAGGTCCACAATTTTGTCTCTGGTGTCTTTTGACAGCTCTTTGGTCTTGCCCATGGTAGTAGTTGGCGTCTGACTGACTGTGGGGTGGACAGGTGTCTTTAAAGAGCTCAGGCAGGTGCTACTAAGTTAGATTAATGAGTGGAGTAGAGGTGGACTTTTTAAAGGCACAGTAACAGGTCTTTGAGAGCCAGAATTCTTGCTGTTTCTTAGGTGTTCAAATACTTATGTTCAGCAGTGCAAGACAAATAAATTCTTTAAAAATCATACAATGTGATTTCCTGAATTTTTTAAAAAAATTCTGTCTCTCAGAGTGGGAATGCACCTACAATGTGAATTTCAGACCCCTCCATGATTTCTAAGTGGGAGAACTTGCAAAATCGCAGGGTGTTCAAATACTTTTGTTCCTCACTGTATATGTGTGATTTTGAGCACCTGTGCTACCCTGTAGCAGTACTTCTGCTATAGGGCGGTCAGGAAGCGGTTACATAAGCGGTTTGTGTTACGTTGCTGCGTTACTTTAACTGACAATTGCGTGGTCATGCAACGCTGCACAAAAATTAAATTTACATCCTTTTTCCCCTACGAATTGGGCTTTCTTTTGGTGGTATTTGATCGCCTGTGTGTTTTTTTTTTTTGCGCTATAAAAAAAAACAATTTTTAGAAAAAAAACTATATTTTGGACTTTTTGCTATTAAACATATCCAGTAAAAAATTTTAAAATAAAATTTTGTCATAAATTTCGGCCAAAATGTATTCTGCGACATGTCTTTGCTAAAAAAAAAAATCCCAATACGTGTAAATTAATTGGTTTACGTGAAGGTTATAGCATTTAGAAATGGCAGTATAGATACTGGATTTTTTTTTAATACTAATAATAGTGGCGATCAGTGACTTATGGCAGCGATCAGCGACTTATGGCGGGACTGCGGCGCACATTCTGACACTGGGGGGGAACTGACTTGGGGTCCCTGACATCCCCAGTGACACCAATACAGTGATAAGTGCAAAAAAAACAAAACACTGACACTGTACTAATGGCATTGGGGAGGAAGGGGTTAACTTTTGGAGACAATCAAAGGGTTAACTGTGTGAGGGGAGTGTTTTACCTGGGGGTGGGGGTGTGTACCTTTCTGTTACACACTGTTCCAGAAGGCTGAGCTCAGCGATCCCTAGAAAAGTGTGCTGAAAGCTGACAGGGAGGAAAACTTCATTGAAAACAATGCAGCCTTCCTCTCTCTGTGATTGCCAGCAATCGCCGGGCTCCTGTGGGTAATCACCGGCTGGGACCCGGTGATTGACACCCGCGGCCATGATCGGTGCCGCGGGTAGGTCGGTCGCTTGCCTCGTGCGCACCCCCTACCCCAGAATGCAGGATCACATTTAAATACATGATCCTGCGCACATGGGCCGCCTTGTAGCAGTATATTTACTGCGGGCAGTCCCCTAGTGGACAATGATAAATAGACCCCGCAGTCTTCTTCATTAATACAGAGAAAAATTAAGTTATGATGTTCAAACTATAGTAACCATAAAGCAGGCAATCTGGAGGTGATTTTTGATTGATTGTACAACGTCACTGATGAAACTAAAATAATTGTGCGTTTTTTTTGTGGCACTAGTGTACTGCATTATAATTGTAGTCCATAAACGTTGTTTCACTATCCAGTATTTGTGTATTTTATTGGGTTCTTTAAAGAAATGTTGCACCCATCTAAGAAATTCTGGTCTGTTGGTATAACTCATATTTATTATTCCTCCCAGCAATATTATTCTAGCTGCATGGCATATGCTCAAGGCAATATAGAACTGACTTCTATACAGTAATTTCAAAACAATTCATAAGTCACTTAGGAGTCATATAACTATATAAAATAGAAGGAATCCAGGTTGAATAACTCTATACAGGTCATGAAATCTAATGTGGCATAAAATATTTTACATCTTAAGCAACATTCATTTTATTTCCTGTAATACTCTAAGCCCAAGAGAAAAACAAGGCACATCCTGAAGCTATTATCAAAGAGTTCATCTTTGGAGTTAGCTATTATTTCCCCATAGAAATGAATTGTATTGAAGTTAGTAGAATGTTAGTATAAAGTTCAACAATAAATATTCACACTTTCCTGCAGTGCTTATATCAAATGTATAGGGAGACTTTCAGACTATTATAAAGACACCACAGCCAAGTTCTTGCAAAGTATGAACTATGAAATGCAAAAGAATTACAAAACATCCATATTCACATACTATTGTATAGTACATGACAGGTGCATTTCAAGGCAGCTGGAAGACTTCTAGTGCTGATACAGTATATCAATAATAATGCTATCACCAGTTCTCATCAAACTAGTGTATCTCAACTTGTTTCTTCAAAGGCTCTTTCTCTTTGCTTTGAAAAAATAAACTGCTAGTGGTACTTGAGTTTTGGGACTGATATACTGCCATAAATGCTTGTGAATAATGGCTTTTGATCTGTGTTTTCCCCTCTAGCTGGACAGTGGGGGGACAGAAAACATATTCATATTCCACTTTTCTTAAAATAAGAAGTCATTTGCACTCAGACTGATAACTGTATCTAGTCTTACAGGCTGTGGAAGTGCAGTTTTTAGTAGTGCATCTGATGATCATTTTTTAACAGGTTTACCCAATTTCAAGATAAACTGCAAGTATAGTATTGCATTATATATAGAACATTATATCCCTTAAAACTGAATTCCGGGATAACCAAATATTGTCCAAATACAAGAGTCATGCACAGTCTCACTTGAATCATGGTGTGTTTTGTGTATTTATTTCAGATCTGTACAGTAATCCAGTGTGAAACGTTATCTCTGTGTGGGAGCTTCCTGTAATAAAGACCGGCCACTGCTGCTGTCTCTCCTTGTGTAGAGTGACTGGTCTTGCCTTCACCTCCCCTTCTGAAGTTCTCTGCAGGCAGCCTGTAGTGGGCCTGTAGTGGGTGGAACCAAGGGCGGACTGACCATTTGGAAACTCGGGCACTGCCCGAGGGCCCGGGGTCAGTAGGGAGCCCCATGAGATGCCCCTGGTACCTTTTTCATAGGCTTTTTGAGTTTGGGCAAGGACACAGGGGCCCCATGATCCCCTATTGCCCTGGGGCCCCATGACTTGTCAGTCCGCCCCTGGGTGGAGCTGCTGATATCCTCCTACTGCTGCAACATAGCGATGATATCATGCCTCTTTTACAAGGTAAAATCTGGATTTCTGAAGGTTTTGGTGTACACAGCATGGATTTTTACTGAGTAATACATTTCAATGAATGTTTTTTGTTCCTGGAATTAAGCTTTAAAGGCTACATCTAGAGAAGGTATGTTTTATGCAAATGTGCTAGAGAATTTTGGAAAGGTTAACTCTAGTCACAATTTTCTACATAGTCTGCTTGGGATAGAGCATGGACAAGTTAGACCCTTACCTATGCTTTTGGAAAAAATTTTTTTTGCTGTAGTAGAGTTTAAAACCATATCTTCCATACCAATCCCCCCCCCCCCCACACACACACAATTTGGTTGTAAACCTCAAACATGAAATATGAACAAAGCAGCACATCCTTCCATCCCTTCTAGGGATGTCAAACTCAATTTCATTGGGGGCCACATCAGCATTATGTTTGCCCTCAAAGGGCCGGTTGTACCTGTAAGACTATATAAATGTCTCTAGTACTCTTTAACATATTGAAGAATTGTCTCGGCATTCAATTTTTACTGGTTTTAGTAATGACTTAAAGGGCAGGTGCAAACATCACGGAGCCCTCTCACATTTCTGTAGTAGATGATGCAAGTCTGAAAAGGAGGGTCGCACACCACTGCCATGATCCACAATGAACTTTATTTGAGACTGCTCAGACAGGGAATGGTGTCCTTTCGGAGCAGTCTCCAATAAAGTATCTTGTGGGTGATACCAGCAGTGTGCGACCTGCCTTTTCAACTGGAATAGAATTGTATTAGTCTCTTAATAATTATAAGTAGATGTCCAGAACACCGCACTCTCCCTTACATCATATGTCAAGATTCCAACCACCATCTGAAGGCAAGATTCCCCTACCCTCCATTATATCACAGTGCACTTCCCTCACTGGTGCTGCTAGTGGGAAGAAACTGGGGGCAGAGCTGGGAAGCAGAAAGTGCAGAGTCTGGAGGAGGACCAGGAGAGGGTTGGAGTCAGCTGCTAGAGTCTGCTGAATGCTGAGATCAGGGGAGGCAGAGACAAGGGGGTGCTGAGGCTGCACAGAGAAGCACAGGATCTGTAGGAGGAGTTCTGTTGTCCGCTCTGTTGCCAACTGCTGAGATAAGATAGGGGGCAGAGACGAGTGGGGTTCTGCAGCTGCAGGAAAGGTGCAAGGGCCACATGAAATGGCCTAGAGGGCAGGATTTGGCCCACAGACCTTGCGTTTGACACATGTTAAATACTGTGTACTTACTGCTATCCAAAGCTCTGAGTGAGATTTCTCTCTGATATCAACATGAGCTTCTGAAAGGTTTTCCTGATATCAAGAGATAAAAAGGTGACTGGAGAAGAGCACTAGCACACAGCCTGTGATTCCCTCCAATCAGAGCTCAGAGCTCTCCTCTCTGAGATCTGCACTGTGAGACTTCAGATCTGGGCTCCCTGCTTCTAGAGAAGAGGAAAAAATATTTTGATCTGTGAGTTTTTAGAACTATCTACAAAATACATTGCTTTAGATAAACAGGTACAACCTATGTAGGATGATTTATTTCATCACTGTATATCACCTGAGGCTAGACACTTCACTAGGTACTATATACGTGAGGATTTGTAACCACTTAAAGCTCTAACAAGTTTATATATGGAAGTTGCAAGATCATTTTGAGGTAATAAATAGCAAAAGTTGAGAACTGCCTGCATCCTCAGTATGTGAATGACCCCTCTTTCACCATCAGCACAAAGAAAGTTCATTTTTTCTATATTCTTTCCTATTGGTGCTTCAGATCACATAGTTGCAATATGCTCACATTGTAGGCATTGCACCTAAACTCTGCCACACTGTATATATGCAGATTTCACTCACAGCTATAAGAGGAGAAAAGCATTGAAGTCTCACCAACTCCTGACAAAGGACAAAGGTGTTGACAGAAACCATCTGACCAATCATCCAGTTTAAGGGGTGGGTGCTGGGAAGTCACCACGTCTATGACCAAGTCCCAAATGCAGGAGATATATCCCCAAACCCCAGGCCTCCATCATTTAGCAGCCGCAATCCACAGAAGTTAATCTCCATTTCTATTCTTCCCAAAACTAGCCTCCTCTTTTCCCTGCACCCTCTGGAATGCCGCACTGTCTGTAAAAAACTCACCTACTTCCACAACCTCTTTATCACTAATTCCTTTAACCTCCTTACCATTACCAAAAACTGGCTTCATGAATCCCACACTGCTTCTCCTGCTTCCCTCTGACATAGTGGCCTTCTCTGGACTCACTCCCCCAGACCCAGTGGACAGAAGGGAGGTGGAGTAGGAATCCTTCTATACCTACAGAGAACCTATCAGGTACTTCACCCACCTCCCTCTCTGACACTCCCCTCTTTTGTATTCTTCTGTTTTCTCCCATGTCTCTAAGAATTACCACAATCTATTGGCACACTGGACCGGTATGAACCTTCTCTGCCTGGCTACCCTACTTTCTCTTTTGAAATCCCCATAATCATTCTCGGTAATTCCCTGTGTGCCAATACTCCTGCTAATTCATAGACAGCAACCATGCCTTGTTGCAGATATAAAATTGATTCTTGTCAGAACATATAAATTATACATTCTTTCTGTTACAGTGACTCCTTCTGTAGAAGACCATTACCATCAGTAGAAGACAAACTAAATTTTGTTTAAATGACTGTGTTGCGAACTTGCAACTCATATATTTGTCTATAACTGTATAATGACAGATAAAACACATGCAAACACACATCTGATTGTGACCATGCTTAAGGGAAACCTGAATAGGAAGATATATAATGGCTGCCATTGCTGACCTAATTTTAAAAATGCTACTTATCTGGCTGGTCTGGTTTTGACCCTTTCTGAGTCACTGAGGTGGTACAAGCATGCAGAATTTAAAGTGTTTTTTCACTTTCAGCAACCTTTTCCAAAAATGCTCCTATACAATTCCACATCTTATGAATAGTATTTGGCAGTGCTCCTCCTGTTTCAAATGCTGTACCTCTCTCCATGCAGATACCCCTCCATTCTGGAATTTGCATGATGGGCTGGGCATTACAATTATGCACCCTCTAGCACCTACTCTGGGCCACTCAAATGGAGCAGAATCAAGGGGCCAGCAGTTTTTGTGGAGCGGCCCCCTCCACCAACCACTGCATGTGTAATGGAAAGAGGTAATGCACTGAAAACAGGAGGTATGTACTATTCAGAAGATATGGAATTGCATAGGGGGATTTTTGTAAAATGTTGCTGAAGGTGAATGTAGACTTTAGCCACTTGCTAACAGCACTATAGCCAAATGATGGCTATGGTGCAGTCATCCAATTCTAGGAGGGCATCCTCACAGAACCAACCCCCCCCCCCCCAACACACACACACCTGCTGGGGAGCACACCCAGTGCTCTCTATGATCGCACTTGATCACAATCCACGGTGAAGGGACAATCACAACGGCTGTTTACCACGTGATCAGTTGTGTCCAATTACAGCTGATCACGATATAAACCAGTTACCACTTTCCCCATGCTGTCACAGTGTGAGAAATGTACTGCCCATAACCAGCAAGTGCAGCCCCAACTGTGCCCATCAGTGCTGCCTGTTAATGCCAGTTTCCTTCAGTGCTGCTAATCAGTTTCCATCAGTTCTGCCTGTCAGCGCCCTTCAGTGCTGCCTATAAGTGTCCTTCAGTGCTGCCTAGTAGTGCACATCAGTGCTGCCTATCAGTGCCCATCATTGCTGCCTATCAGTGCTGCCTCATGAGTCACCATCAGTGCAGCCTATCAGTGCCCATCAGTGCAGTTTCATCAGTGCACATCAGTGAAGGAGAAAACTTACCTGTTTACACAATATTATAATAGAAACTAAGAAAACCTTTTTTTTTCTCCAAACTTTTTGGTCTTTTTTCATTTGTTTAGCAAAAAAATAAAAACCCAGTGGTAATTAAATACCACTAATAGAAAGCTATATTTGTGTGAAAAAAATTATAAAAATTTCATTTGGGTACAGTGTTGCATGTCCGCACAATTTTTATTCAAAGTGCAACAGCGCTGAAAGCTGAAAATTGGCCTGGCCAGGAAGGGGGTAAAAGTACCTGGTAGGCAAGTGGTTAAGTCAAAGATTAAGAACGTATTGAAACCATTCAATTAGAATGGTAGCATGACAACTGATGTTTTTCATGATGCCAGCAATTGCAGTTTCAGGGTTTCTCTTAGTACAGGCTTCTTTTAATCTAATAAAAATCTATTGTGGAAACATTTTGTGAATTGCAGAAAATTTTCATTACGTTTAAGGGAAAAATCAGGTGCACAGACAACAAGCATAACGTGCTGTCTCTATTAGTCCTACTTCAGTGGATACGTGGTAGTTGGGGAGAGTCCCCTTCACCACTATTTCCTTATCGTGACCTCCTATTGATACATGGAAGCATACAGTACCTATGTTTATGATTTCAACCTACTCAGCTATGCCATACTGAAAAGGAGGAGTGACTGCACACAGTACTTCTACAAGTTTCTGAGTTTAGAGCCATGGGATCCCTATACACAGTAAATGAATTTTCACTGAGTTATTGCTCTACTGAAACTGAATTTTAAGCTACATTGTTGGTTTAAATGCAAATGTGTTAATATGCCTTGGACTTAAAAATATTGAACAGTATTAAACATGCACAAAAACAAGTCAATATCATCAAACACTGGGTGAAGAGCTCAGCATTTTAATTGCACGTTACTGCAAAGAAGTTCAATACAAGGGAGAAGAGTGAAATGTGACCAAAAAAGATTTAATCAGGTGCCCATTTATGTTTAATCAAACATCAACAATAATTCTAATCCTTTCTTCATTTTAAACTATATTTATAAATAATAAAGTAGCAATGCAATGGAAAATAAAAAGAGAAGAGCCTAGAATGGCTATTAACCTCCCTAGCGGTCTGATTATATCCATATTTCTGTGCTCAAAGCTATACATTTATTTGCATGGAAATATGTATTTTATTTATTGTAGGCCTGTAATTTTTAGGAATAACTCACTGAAATCTGTCTGAACAAGAGTCTAGTAAACATCCCGGGTATGATAAAATTTGAAACACGAAATCATAAATTATAATTTAATAAATCATAAAAAAGAATAATATAATAATAAATTTAATTCAATAATATAATCAAACCAAAAACACTGAAATTTGAAATATAGTGCCAAGTTCACACATCACTGAGCAAAGTCGCAAAATCGTTTTCAGTGTCTGATGACGAATCTCCCCACAAATCATTATCACTCAATTCTGCAAGTGGTTCTAATTTACTATCGCTGTTCTCTAGCTGGTCTAAAACCGATTTTGACCTAAAGGGGCGCTTTTTGGACGCCATGGACATTTCTCAGTTTCCGGGCAATAAGAACAGTAAAAATGTAGGCAGGGCACAGGACAAAGCACTCGGGACAAAATGTATGTTAAATGCTTTGATACAGTAATGTTTTACTATGTGATTTTAGTGTATTTAGTGAATGTCACTTTTTGTCATTTTCAAATTTCCCGCCGTTCCGTCCCCCGTACGTCCCAATGCTCGCAGGGGACGGAACCCAGATGACAGATGCTGGCATCCGCCAGATTACACTGCAGGAGGGACATCGCGGGAGTGCAGGACAAGGTAAGTGAAGAACAGATGCTGGAGCAGCACCACATGGTAAGCCCAAGTGTAGCACGAGGTTACCGCTTTTGGTACTGAAACTTTACCCCGAGCTACACTCAGGAATACCGCCAGGGGGGTTAATGAGAAAGCATAAAGTAGAACTATGACTTTCCACTAAAAGTAAATTGTAAGTGTGTCTATATATACAAATTTCTCCTAAGCTGGCCATTGAAGGATTGAAATTCAACCAGTTCAGCAGGGACCAACCAAATTTCAATCCATCTATGGCTGTTTCAATTTTAGAGCAGTTCATCTAAGGACTGACTGCTCTCAAACAGGCTTATTGGAAAATGTTGTTTATATAGGTGCTACAGTCAATCAGTTGCAGCTCAGATCAGAGTATTCTGACAGCGGGGGAGTCCCCACTGTCAGAATACAATAGGGCAGTGGGGAGGATTCCCTCTTCCACCTCAAATGTGTGGATGGGGAAATCAGTTAATTTTTCTTTTGATCAGCCAGCTGGCCAGTTTTAGTCTCCCTATAAAGCCTTCTGAAATATCTGTTGGTCCTGCCAGTAAAGTCCACAAAATGCAGCTTTCTGTGAAGGCACAGGAACAATGCTGCTCTGCGTCTGAATTTAGAGCAGAGTCGCTACTCTCATGTAGGCTGTACTTGCTTGCATTACAGTGGGGTGAAAAGATGCTGCGTATTGTTATTAGCATTGCCACTGCTGATTCACAAGCATCTAGAAATCAATCCTGTAAAATATCTACATTACAGGACTACCAAGGCAGTTCAAATATAACACAAAAAACATAAAAGACAAACATACAGTAACTGTTTAGCAGAGGTATTATTTTAGATATAGAGAAACTGTAAAGACAGAAAACAAAAGTATACCTTTTAACAACAAATACCCCTCCAAAATAATCCTTTTGGTAAAGAAAATGAAGAAATACATCCTAAAGCATAATTTTTATATCAATTCACTCATAATCAATATGTTAAACATGAAAAGCAAGGATGCAGTGATCACATAGGAATAGTGGTGGTGCTTTCTTAAAGTAACAACAGTTCCCTGAATGCTAATAAAAATATAGCAATTTATTCTGGGGTGAATAAAAAAAACCTGTAAAGTAATAAATCATATATATGTATTAGGTCACACACTTCATCCATAAAGGCATTGTAATTCTAGACCCACTGATCACATAAAAGGAAAACTCATTGATGGTTTCATACATTGTTTGGGAAGATAGAACAATCCTCAGAAGCAGGGTGGACGACAACTCATGGGGCCCCTGGACAATAGGGTATCATGGGGCCCCTGTGCCCTTGCCCAAACTCAAAAAAGCCTATGAAAAAGGTACCAAGGGCATCTCATGGGGCCCCCTACTGACATCGGGCCCTCAGGCTGTGCCCGAGTTTCCAAATGGTCAGCCCGCCCCTGCTCAGAAGTGAACATGTAGAATCAAAGGGAAGGCTGTTAACTGGTAAGATCCCCCAAGCATGCTAGTTGCATCCATGAACTGGAGCTAGCCTAATGGGGTGATTAAGCCAATTTGTACACAGCGTGTAGACATTATCCAAGAACTTTGAGCACTTCAGATGTGGATAAAGTCTCAAGGTGGATTTCACCTGTAATTTATAATAGGTAGAAATATCCGCACATGGACCTCTGGATTTAACTAGTAATTAATGGTACACAAATGTCCACACACAGATTTCTACAGGGGTTACCAAGACCATCTATGCATGGCTTGGATGTCACCTACATTGCTAGGAGCACATAAAGCAGATGACCATAAAAGAAATAAAAGTGCACTCACTCTCATGGAACTTCAAATTGAAGCGACTTCATTCCAGGTGTTAAAACTAAAGTCTATCCATTATAGAAGGATGTAGGGTGCACCACCACAAGATCAAATGGGGCAGAGACTAAACCTCAGTCTCTAGTAATTTTTCCCTTTTCGTATAGTGCATGTTCCAGCACTGTTCTAATTGTACAAACTCAAATCATTTTTTTATAACATTTACAAACTTTCTACACTTACTGCACTTTTACATATCAAGTCAAATGCCTGATCCCAGTTCAATGCATCTGACTAATAACAAACTGAACACACAGTGCTTCTGGCAATACCCTGCAGATGCTTTCTCAAATATTTATAAGGAGATGAGTCTTTAAGCCTTGTCTTGGGGTTTCATTGCAGAATGAATGCAAATTGAGATCGCATTTCACATTTCTCGCTCCTATAGCAATCCATCTACCATTTGTGTCATGAATAGTGCATCTGTCATCCCTTATGGTGCAGATTCCTATTTTTTTTTTTACCAATTGTATCCTTCTTAAATGAAAGAGTAGCTGATAATTAAACCACTAGACTTAATTTTGTTTATAGAATGACTACAGCATTCTAACTATAATATCATACATGCAAAGTACATATAAAAACAACAGGATTGCAGAATAAAAACAAATTGGCTATACAAATGAGAATGAGTTTAAATATACTGACAGGTAGACATTATTGGCCTTATCCTTATTTTGTATGTTACATTTTAATTCTTGAATGCAGCAATCAGTCAAAAAGTCAAACCAGTTCAAGAAAAATTTTGGATGGTGGGTTGGCATGCTGAATAATAGGCACCCAGGGATACATTTGGTTGATTTTCTAAAACTGGAGAGTGCAAAATCTGGTGCAGCTCTGCATAGAAACCAGTCAGTTTCCAGGTTTTTTTGTCAAAGCTTAATTGAACAAGCTGAAGTTAGAAACTGGTTGGCTACCATGCACACCTGCAACACATTTTTCACTCTCCACTTTTAGTAAATCAACCACATTGTGTACAAATCCTTTAAATAGGTTTCTATCCTATCCCTTTGATTTAGGTGCATATGTGAATAAGGTTGCATAGAATCCTCTAGAATTGTAGGACCACCCAAGCACATGTGGAGTGTGGGGTCTTGCACCTCTTGTAAATCTTATAATCTAAAACCATTAATGCTCTTGCTTAGTTGGAGCATTGCCATTATTACCTTTTAAATACTGGTTCAACCACTTAATCCAAGTGCACTGCCTGGCTGTCTGATGCATCTGCTGATCCTTGCTGCAGACAAGCCTTAAGCCAGCCATAGACGGTTCTAATCTCTGCCAGTTCAGCACGGACTGGCTGAGTTTTGAACCATGTATGGACAAGCTGACTGTATCCAAGTTGATCGAACAACTTGAGTACAACCAGTCTGTCTGATTTTACATGCGATTATTGCTAGCAGCTATTATAGCCACTAGCAGTAATCACTGTATTCTGCTGGCAGGGATGGTTCCCCCCGCCAGGAGAATAGCTCAATGAGTTGGGGAAAGTGATTTTATTTCCTGCCACCCATCCTGTAGTTGCAGGAAAGAAAATTGCTCCGTCTATGGCTGGCTTTAGTAAAACAAGATAGGGGAGGGAGTAGGTAAGGTGGTTTTCCCATTTACTTGCCATGTACAGATGCAGCCTTTCAATTCTTTTCACAACTCCTTGGAAGATATGTTTCTCTCCTTCCCTCCCTCAGCAGCTCAGAAAGGCCACACCCAACAGGGCAGAGGTAGCTGGGCAAGTGATCTGTAGCTAGTTAAATGGCCCTCCACTGTAAAAACCAGTGTGAAGGTAGCTGGGAAAGAGCCTAATAGCACGCAGCTTCTCTGGAAGACTCAGCTACTGGGAGAACCAGTCCCCAATTGTTATCAGCTTACTCTAGTGTAAAGGGGTGTACCCTTTGTGTCCTTGGGCCTTGGATCCCTCAAGCTGTTCATCTGTGTTAACAGATCTATCCTGGACATCACTGAGAGGGATGCTGATTGTGAAATTAAGTTCAGGTAGCTTTATTTGTGCTCTGAACTGTTTTACTGAAGTAAATCCAGTTCAATCAATAAAAAGGAAAACATATACAATTCCATATACACAATCCTATATCCACAGTTGATCCAGAGGAAGGCAAAAAAAACCCAGCAAAGCATGATCAAATTTGCTCCAGCCAGGGAAACAAAATCCTTCCTGATCCCCCAAGAGACAACTGGATATTCCCTGGGTCAACTTTACCTATAAATGTTAGTATTCAGTTAGTGGCCAGAACCAGCTCTTGTGGGAGTCTATTCCAAATTTTCACAGCTCTCACTGTGAAAAAAACACCTTTCTATATTTGGAGAATAAATCTCTTTTTCTCCAGATGTGAAGAGTGCCCCCTTGCCCTCTGTGATGACTTTAAAGTGAATATCTCTACATCAAGTTCACTATATGGACCACCTATGTATTTATACATGTTGATCATTTTAATCTCTTCTTCTCAAGAGAAATTAAATTCAGTTCCTCTAATCTTTCCTCAGAGCTGAGATCCTCCATGCCTCTTATTGGTTTGGTTGCCCTTCTCAGCACTTTCTCCAGTTATCCGATATCTTTTTTGTGAATTGGTGCCCAAAACTGAACTGCATATGCCAGATGAAGTCTTACTAATGATTTGCATGGGGGTAAAATTATATTTTTCTCTTTGGAGTCTATACCTCTCTTAGGATTTAGCTTGCTTTGGAAACCACAGCTTGGCTTTGCATGCCATAATTATACTTATGATCCATCAGAACACCCAGATCCTTTCCACCATTGATTCCCCAAGCTGTATTCCCCCTAGTATGTATGATGCATGCATATTCTTAGCCCCCAAGTACATAACTTTACATTTATCAACATTAAACTTAATTTGCTACATACAGTAGTTGCCCAATTAAACAGTGCATTGAGGTTGGCTTGTACATTGGAGACATCCTGTAAGGGTGTCATTTCACTGCATAACTTGTTGTCACCTGCAAAGACTGAAATGGTACTTTTAAACCCAGACCCTATATAATTTATAAATATATTAAAAGTTAAGTTTCCCTGCACTGAATCTTGGAGTTCACCACTAACGACCCTAGACCATTCAGAGTATGAATCATTAACCACTACTGTCTGAACCCCTTTTTAAATATGGCACTACATTGGCCTTACACCAGTTCAGTGGTACTATGCCAGTCATTAAAGAGTCCCTAAAAATTTTAAACAATTGCTTTAAAATGACAGAGCTCCATTCTTTTAGGATCTGTGGCTGTATGCCATCTGGTCCAGGTGCTTTATTCACTTTTATTTTGTGTAAATATTTCAATTTTGATCCACTGGGGATCATTTGGAGCTGTTTAAATATCATCCCCATTATGGAAATGAGCTCTCCCAAACTCCTTAGTGTAAACAGAGCTGAAGAAGGCATTTAATAAAATTGTGTTCTCTCATTTAATAAAATTGTCTCCAGTCACCCACTCTAGATTATTTTCAAAAGAACATACGTGCTCAGACCTGGCCTTATTACAATTAATATATTTGAAGAATTTTTTTAGGGGTTGTCCAATCTTTTGCAAGCTGTAGCTTGTTTTACATTTTTGTGGCCCTGATTTCCTTTTTACAGATTCTGTTATATTCTTTGTAACAATTAAATGATGACAGTGTTTCTTCATTTTTATATTTTTTAAAAGCTCTTTTTTCATTATTTATAGATTTTTTAACTTTGGCCATAAGCCACATAGGTTTTATTTTTAACCTTTTAAACTTTTTGCCCATGGGAATATACACTGGTCAAAAAAATTAAAGGAACACTTTGAAAACACATCAGATCTCAATGGTGAAAAATATCATGGTGGATATCTATACTGATATGGACTGGGTAATGTGTTAAGAATGTAAGGATGCCCCATCGTTTGATGGGGATGAAAATTGTCAACTTACAGAGGACTGAATTCAAAGACACTCCGAAAATCACAGTGAATAAATGATGCAACAGGCTAGTCCATTTTGTTGAAATTGAATTGCAGCAACTCAGAATGGTATGGCCCCCATGTGCTTGTATGCATGCCTGACAATGTCAGGGAATGCTCCCAATGAGATGACAGATGGTGTCCTGGGGTATTTCCTCCCAGATCTGGACCAGGGCATCACTGAGCTCCTGGACAGTCTGAGGTGCAACCTGGTGCCATCGGATGGACCAAAACATGATATCCCAGAGGTGTTCTATTGGATTTAGGTCAGGTGAGCATGGGGTCTATTCAATGGTATCAATTCCTTCACCCTCCAGGAACTGACTGCATCCTCTTGCCATATGAGGCTGGGCATTGTCGTGCACCAGGAGGAACCCAGGACCCACTGCACCAGCGTAGGATTTCGGAGTAGGCATTCAATGATTTCATCCCGATACCTAATGGCAGTCAGAGTGCCATTGTCTAGCCTGTAGAGGTCTGCGCATCCCTTGGAATATGCCTCCCCAGACCATCACCGACCCACCACCAAAACCGTCATGCTGAACAATGTTACAGGCAGCATAATGCTCTCCACGGCTTCTCCAGACCCATTCCCGTCTTTCACATGTGCTCAGGATGAACCTGCTCTCATCTGTGAAAAGCACAGGGCGCCAGTGGCAGACCTGCCAAATCTGGTGTTCAATAGAAAATGCCAATTGAGCTCTATGGTGCCAGGCAGTGAGCAAAGGGCCACTAGAGGATGTGGGGCCCTCAGGCCACCCTCATGAAGTCTGTTTCTGATTGTTTGGTCAGAGATATTCACACCAGTGGCCTGCTGGAGGACATTTTATAGGGTTCTGGCAGTGCTCATCCTGTTCCTCCTTGCACAAAGGAGCAGATACCGGTCCTGCTGATAGGTTAAAGACCTTCAACGGCCCTGTCCAGCTCTGCTAGAGTAACTGCCTGTCTCCTGGAATCTCCTCCTTGCTCTTGAGACTTTGCTGAGAGACACAGCAAACTTTCTGGCAATGGCATTATTGATGTACCATCCTGGAGGAGTTGGACTACCTGCGCAACCTCTGTAGGGTCTAGGTATCGCCTCATGCTACCACTAGTGACACTGACCCCACCCAAATGTAAAACTAGTGAAAAACAGTCAGAAAAGATGAGTAGGGAACAAAATGTCAGTGGTCTTCACCTGTAAAACCATTCCTGTTTTGGGGGGTCATCTCATTGTTGCATAGTGCAACTGTTGTTAATTTCTTTAACACCAAAAGAAGCTGAAACTGAT
This sequence comes from Staurois parvus, assembly GCF_062004578.1. Classification (NCBI taxonomy): domain Eukaryota; kingdom Metazoa; phylum Chordata; class Amphibia; order Anura; family Ranidae; genus Staurois; species Staurois parvus. Next base: position 23,288,345 of record NW_028317821.1, read on the forward strand.
TAACAACCCCCTGTGCTACTTAACTGACCAGAACAATATCCGAGGAGTTTAATTGACTTGATGCTATACTCTGATTAAAAAGTGTTTCTTTCATTTTTTTTGAACAGTGTATTTTGCAGTGTGTTCACATACAGTTGTGTTCAAAATAATAGCAATGTGTTGAAAAAAGTGAATAAAGCTCAAAATCCTTCTAATAGCTTTTATTTCCATACACACAAATGCATTGGGAATACTACACATTCTATTCCAAATCAAAACATGAAGAAAAATATATCAAATTTGTGTTGTTCCTCTAAAAAAATTGAAGAAAAGTGAATATTAGACTGTTCAAAAAAATAGCAGTGTTTGTATTTTTCTTTACAAACTCAAACATTCATTATATAAACTGAAAAATGTTTGAAGATTTTGCTTTCCTTTGAATCACTTAATTAATATTTAGTTGTATAAGCACTGTTTCTGAGAACTGCTGTACATCTGTGTTGCATGGAGTCAACCAACTTTTGGCACCTGTGTACAGGTATTCCAGCCCAGGATGATTGGACTACATTCCACAGTTCTTCTCTATTTCTTGGTTTTGCCTCACAAACTGCATTTTTGATGTCACCCCAAATGTTTTCTATTGGATTAAGATCCGGGGATTGGGCTGGCCACTCCATAACATCAATCTTGTTGGTCTGGAACCAAGATGTTGCACGTTTACTGCTGTGTTTGGGGTCGTTTTCTTGTTGGAACACCCATTTCAAGGGCATTTCCTCTTCAGCATAAGGCAGTATTACTTCTTCAAGTATTCTGATGTATTCAAACTGATCCATGATCCCTGGTATGCGTTAAATAGGCCCAACACCGTAGTATGAGAAACATCCCCATATCATGATGCTTGCGCAACCATGCTTCACTGTCTTCACAGTGTACTGTGGCTTGAATTCAGTGTTTGGGGGTCGTCTGACAAACTGTCTCCGGCCACTAGACCCAAAAAGAACAATCTTACTTTCATCAGTCCACAAAATGTTGCGCCATTTCTCTTTAGGCCAGTCAATGTGCTCTTTGGCAAATTGTAACCTCTTCAGCACGTCTTTTTTTCAACAGTGGGACTTTGCGGGGGCTTCTTGCAGATAGCTTGGCTTCATATAGGTGTCTTCTAATTGTAACAGTACTCACAGGTAACTTTAGACCTTCTTTGATCTTCCTGGAGCTGATTGTTGGCTGAGTCCTTGCCATTTTGGCTATTCTTCTATCCATTCGAATGGTAATTTTTCGCTTTCTTCCACGTCTTTCAGGTTTTGGTTGCCATTTTAAAGCATTTGCGATCATTTTAGCTGAGCAGCCTATCATTTTCTGCACTTCTTTATATGTTTTCCGCTCTCCAATCAACTTTTTAATCAAGGTACGCTGTTCTTCTGAACAATATCTGGAACAACCCATTTTCCTCAGAATTTCAGAGAGAAATGCACTGTAACTAGCATGTACAACATTTGCTGCCTTCCTTCCTTAAATAAGGGCAATAATTGACACCTGTTTTTCAAAGAATGAATGACCTCACTAATAGAACTCCACACTGCTCTTATTTTGAACATGCCCCTTTCAATTAGTGATTCAACTACACAGAATCAGCAGCATGCATGTCATCACTGTTGGGTCTGTTGGATTTCTATTACTCTACTACACCTGCTAGTAAATTATTTGCCATATAGAAATATCATTTCTACCAAAAACAGTGATTGATCAGGTCAGTGATGTCTGACTGCTATTATTTTGAACACAACTGTAGGTCTTTTTGAAGAATTCCTATTTCTGTTCTGTGTTCATCAATGCCAATATTCCCTCCCAGTCTAAGTCTTGTAGAGCAGCTCTTGTCCTTGGAAAATTTGCTCTCCTAAAGTTAAGTGTTTTTATCTTTCCAGTTTGTGTTTGTTGTTTACAGCAAAAAATTAAATGAAACCTTGTTGTCATGTTTCACATGACTTCATATTGACTGTCATATGCCTAAATGTTTCTATATTTTGTTTCTGCTCCTCCCTTTCCTTTGGTTTAGTTAATGCTGTATAGATAGCCCTCTCCCTTTCCCAGAAATGCATTGCAGCTCTAGCTTCATGTCATGAAGTAGATAACCTTATGATCTTTTGACCTATTGAATGTTCATTGTTGTAAGATTCTCTCAGTTTATGGAATAAACTTCACAAGATCTACAAGATGTCTTATCGACTGAGTCACTGACTGTGGTATCCATCTGAGGTTGAAGTTATCACTATCTCATCACAACTGTAAGTTACAGAGATCACACTATCAATGCTTAGATTGGAGAGACAAAACAGTCAAAAGATCTGTGGAATGCTTCATAGGATCCTGGCTAGTCAAAAGATCAGTGGAATTCTTTATAGGATCCTGGCCAGTCAAAAGATCAGTGAAATGTCTTCATTAGAATCCTTGCTAGCTAGAATACACAGTGAGATGTTATATGGATACTGGACATAACAGCTATAGAGAGTGCAGCCACCTCTACACAAGTCTGTACATGTCTCCAAGTATATCTCAGCATAACCCTCATCAGTGTCAGGACAAATTATTGATGTGAATGTTTTACAACTGCAAGTTTATTCACTGCATCTGTATACATTACCACATGGCTTGTTTGTGAACTTATAATAAAGAAAAAGAAAACCTTTCTGCAATCATTGCCTAGGAAACCTGAGCTCACCCACAGAAAAAGTGATACATTTCTCTGTAAACCTTCTATCAACCCCTCTCCTTCCTAACATGATGTTTCAGGAAAGTAATATACAGTCTGGGGAAACTAATACACAACCACAATTAGAGCTCTATCCAGAGCAGGACTTAGATAAAAGAGAAAAACGCTTAAGAAATCCAACCTGGACAGTGCAAGAAAATCTTAATGCTGACAAAAGGAGAATTGCTGTCTAATATGAATGACTTATGGTCTAATACTGTTAAATGCATGTCTGCTCTCTCCCAACAATCTCATGAGCCAATACAACTAGAGGGCGTTATCCAACAATTGAATGTTGCTTATGAGAATTATCAAAGTCTGTGTGTTAAATATATTTCTCTATTAAAGCGGGACAACACTCAAAGGTCATTGGAAGAATTAATGAGTTTTGAGGAGCTCAGTCTTGAAAGAGACAATTAATTGGTGCGAACAAAGACAAAGGCAGAAGTGAGAATAACACAACTCCATGAATCCAGATCTTATCGCTCTCCATCTACTAGATGCTCCTCAAGATCTTCCAAATCCATACAATCAAGGTCTTCTACACTCAGTCAACAACTAATAAAAGCCAGTGCTGATGCTGAAGCTTCTAAAATTCAGGCAGCTTTCGCCCAAAAGAAAGCAAAATTGGAGGCTCAGGCTGCATAAATGGAGGCTCGAGCCGCACATAAGAAAGCAGAAATGTAGGCTCAGGCTGCACAAATGGAGGCTCAGCCCACACATCAGAAAGCGGAAAGAGAGGCTCAGGCCGCATATCAGAAAGCAGAGAAAGAAGCTGAAGCCACACCTCAAAAGGCAGAAATTAAAGTTTTGGAAAAACAATGTGAACATGCCACAGCCATGGCAAGGTTAAGGGTCTTAGATCAAGCAGCTAGTGAAAATGAAAGAGACAACAGTTCCTGACACTCAGTTGTATCTTATGTCTCAGATTCTTCACACACCTCTCCAGAACATCAACTCCCTGTCACAGTAGCCAAACTACTCCATCAAAGTCTCTTCTCTGTACCTACTGCACCTCAAGACCATTTGCCCTTATATCCTCCAATACATCAGACTGCAGCATCTCAGTTAGCTGCAGACACTGGTGTGTATTTCATAGACCATCCGTCATACTTTAGCACTAACAGAGTACCTCCTACCAAATCACTACTGTACAAACCAACAAGCCAATGGACTTTAGGCCAGTTCAGGCATCGAATGCCTTAGCAGCAACATATTTTCCCAAGTCACTCCACGTAAGTCCACTAATCGTCACAACCAACTCTGTTCCACCTGCAGTCATGTACCCAAAATATGAAAACACAGACATGTCACAGTTTGCTAAATACATGCTCCGCAGAGAGCTTGTTAAGACATGCCTCACCAAGTTTGATGACAAGCCAAGTATATTCTGGTCTATCTTGATAAGATAGAACCATTATTACTATTATCATTATAATTTTATTATTGATATTTTTTATAGTTGATGTAATATCATTTAGTGTTTTAGAGATCAGCATCTATTTTACATGGATCTTTTACCCCTGTCTTAACAAGCAGGCTCCATTAGTCTATACTTTTATAGTATCTATTTATCTATAACCAAAAGTACTCATATAACGGAGTACAACTTAATTTGAAGACAATAACCCTGAATCATCACGCACTAGGAATAATTACCACTCATATTATAGATATAGTTATGTATAAATCCATATACAGTGCATAAGTGCCAGTACAGTACTGTTATTTAATTATCTCCTCGTTGGTAGCCAGTTCCTGGACACTTAGCATTAATCTCCTTACAGCTGGGTACATTTACCCAGCTTGCATGCCAAGATCCATGGTAAAATGGCGCCGATGCGCTCGTGCATGCGCAGTTGCCGGTCACCGTAGCTGCTCTTTACACATCGGAAATATGTGTTTTCCGATGGTCTTAGGCGACCCCTGTGAAAGGGTTGTTCGACCCCCAAAGGGGTCGCGACCCACAGGTTGAGAACCACTGGTCTAAGGTGAAGATCTGGCTTTTTAAAGGCACCCCATAAATTGATGGTGGACATGAAGTTTTCATCAGCTTGTAATACCCTGTGATATCAGATTAGAGGATTTTAAAGCCCAGTATGGTCACCTTCATCCAGTTAGTGCTTTCCACATATTAAAGTGTAAGCTTTACTTTCATAAAATAGCAGCTGGTATAAAGTATAGAAGGCAACAAGTGTCGACATATGCCTTCAAGAGGCCAGACCATTTTGACAACAGAATTCCAATACTTATGAGTGATATAGGAATTTGCTGCCAAGTTTACTCCTTCCTTTTACTATTGGTCCATTACTATACAGGGCTGCATTACTGACCAATAGAAATATACAGGAGGCAGGAAGAGGCAAGCAAGCTTCATGACCATGAGAAAGTACCAAAGCTATGTTTCCTTAAAGCAGCCATTTCTCAAACTTAGAAGCCTGTTTACATGTGGACAATTCTATGTAGAAGAAAGATAGTGCTCAATTATGTTACAGATGATAGCTGCAATGTTTTAGGAAAAGAATGGGTCTATGACAAATGCATTTTTGTATTGGTCTGGAATATACTTACACTTTGACTAACATGCATCTGCTAAGCTAATGTGTGAACTAGAAGCTTGAGTACTGGAATCTTTTGCTTTAAAATATTTATAGAAAAGCATCACAGTAAATAAGTGTATATTGCAGTTTCATAAATGTGTTAGTATTGGATATGTGGTGATTTGCAGTTCTCCAAGACTATATTTTCTTTGGTCTGAAATTCACATAGCTTAGTAGCAAATTGAACTGGAATTCATTTTAACGTGTTGGCAATTAGGTGTGAAGAAGCAGGGCTTTGTCAATAAAAGGGTCAGTGGAAGTTTAATAGAAGAGTGGACAGACCTGCCAGGGATTATGATGCCAGTACCCAGCTCTTTGCCTGTGGTTTTTTGCACAGATTTCACAGCTTGACTATTTAAAGAGGTGTCAGGATCCCAGTCAGTACAAGAAAGTAACAAAACAAAAATAAATCCTGCTTTTCTCCAAGATAAAGTAAGTTCAGCAAACTTGAAAATCTATATTTGTACAGAGCACCAAATAAATCGCAACCTTATAAATCCAAAACAGGTATAGAGGCACCCATGGATCTTGCATCAGAAATAAATCAAAGCAACAGAATTTTATTATCAATGAATTCCATTCAAACAAAAACTTATAGGCCTTTACTATCACTATTCTTATCAATAAAATCAAAATTGTATTGTCATAATTAAAATCACATGTTAAAAGAAATGTTCATTACATATGTTCTGAAATTACAACCTACATCCTTCATACATAGGTGTCATCCAGTAATTAATTGTGCTTAAAGAAATGAAACATGAGGTCTCCAAACTCAATGCGTTTTACAGGGCACCACCTGCTTCTTTAGGAAGAACAAAAGATTTTCCCCATTTTCTGCAACACAAGCAAACAGGTTCTAATCTAACACAGCCAAAATGACATACAGTATCTGTAATAAACAAATCACAGCTTAACTAAAATATCAACAACATGTGCATATATACAATCACCATTTGAAAGAAAACCAGAGAGGATATCATCAGGAATGGATGGATCACGATGTCAAGTCTTGAGCCAAGGGTGAGAGGACAACTTGTCCTGGAGATGGGAACCAGGCAAACAGCTATACTTAATGTACATTCCCACTACAACAAAATATATACAGAAAAAGCATACATATTTATTCATATTATATCAATAATGTATATTTCAATATACAGTACTTGTTACATATACTAGTTACTTCTTACACAGTCGAGTAGTATCTTTAAAAATATGAATGATCTTTAAACTTCTGGTGCAGCAAGTTTGATTATAGAGAGACACTGGAACAGTACTTCCTAAATGGATAATCAACATATAAAGAATATATAAATCCTCACTGATGGACATGTTGGTAAAGTAAGCTAATGGTAATGAGATATCAATGAGATTGATAATTCCCACTAAGAGTTCTCTCAGGGCTATGTTGGTAGAATAAATTATTATAAAATAATATTAAATAAAAAATCCCCCCGAGATTTATAGAAATAGAAAGAGTGCCCCATTTTGGTGTCAGTGGAAGGAATAATGCCCCATCATTGGTATTGAAGAGAGGACTAGTGCCCCATTGTTGGTATTAGTAGAAGGAATAGTGCCCCATCACTGGTGTCAGTGGAAGGAATGGTGCCACATCATTGGTGTCAGGGGGAGGAATAGTGTTCCATCATTGGTGTCAGTGGGAGAAATAGTGCGCCATCGATGGTGTCAGTGAAAGGAATAGTGCCCATCATTAGTATAAGTGGGAGAAATAGTGTCCCATTGTTGGTGTCTGTGGAAGGAATAGTGCCCCATCATTCGTGTTAGTGGGAGAAATAGTGCCCCATCATTGGTGTTAGTGGGAGAAATAGTGCCCCATCATTGGTGTTAGTGGGAGAAATAGTGCCCCATCATTGGCACCAGTGGAAGGAATAGCACCCCATTGTTGGTATCAGTGATAGGAATTATGCCACACTTTTGGTGTTAGTGGAAGGAATAGTGCGTATATCCGCAGAAAACATAGTGCCCAAGGGCCTGATAACGGCAAGCAAAGGGCCACATCTGCCCCCCCTGTGCTGCAGTTTAGGGAGCACTTTTATATATGATATAAGCAAAAACATAACAAGGGAGCAAAAACAATGACCAAGAAACAAAATAATCAACTGAATTTGAAAATTTCCAAAAATTTGTACATGAAATGATCTTAAGGATATCAATTACAGAAAAAGTTTGAAATGTATGGTATCATTCAGTCCACATGCCACTGTTGCCTGATGCTGAAAGATTTACTGGTTTCTCTCTGTAATATCAAATGATCCACCATGTATATCTGGATGTACCCATTCTGGGGCATAGAAGATAACACACCTAAGATCTTTTGTTCATCCAGAAAAATCAGGTACTGACCTGTGAATCACATTGAAGTTGCAGACCCCATGTTTCATCTCATATTAACCATAATAAATTATTGAAATACACCTGTGTATGAAGGATGCCAATTGTAATCTCAGCAGCATATATGATGGATTTTATATATAAGAATAGAAACAATTGAGTACTGACGTGATACTTTTTTTATTTGCACTAACATACACATTTTTACAATGCTTGGACCTTGAAGAAGGGGACATACCCCGTAAGCTTGTCCTCAAAATTGTATGTTAGTGCAAATAATAAATAAAGTATCACGTCAGTATTCAATTGTTTCTGTCGCAAGTGCACTAATACGGCTACAATCACCTCATGTATAAGAATAGTAATTTTGGTACCTATAAAGTCCTGTTAATTTTTGTTTGAAGAGAATTTGTTAGAATATAGTATTTTGGAGGATATGGTAGCTGTAGCAAGAGTTCATAAGGAATTCACAACCCCATTTATTCAGTTTTAATTTGTTTTTTTATTGTCAACGTTTCAATAGTCCTTCTTACTCAATACCTTTTTTGTATACTGTATCATTACATACTGTATACACAAATTCAGACTTTCGTTCTGTTATGGGTATTCATGTCTTATGGTACCCATAAAAATGTAGGCTGCTCTATTAGTAAACAACACAAAAAATAAATATACGGTGCAAACAGGTGCTGGTACACTACCCACATACTGTATACCCCCTAAAAAAACTCCTTATGGGAATAAGCAAACAGAGATATAGGACAGTCTATACATAAAAGTCCACTTGTGTAGAATAAAAAGTTCATAAATATCCCATAAAATGGATGTTGCACTTTGGTAGGCAGCTTCACCCGAGACAGTAACAAACAGGGGCGAACTGACCATTTGGGAACTCGGGCACTGCTCGAGGACCCGGGGTCAGAAGGGGGCCCCATGAGATGCCTCTGGTACCTTTCATAGGCTTTTTTGGGTGTGGTTTGAGTGTGGGCAAGGGCACAGGGGTCCCATGATCCCCTATTGTCCGGGGGCCCCATGAGTTGTCAGTCCGCCCCTGGTAACAAATCTCTGAAATCACAAGAAAAAAGACAAGGGGGCATCAGCTAAGTGCAGCATACAAATAATTATTCCAGTTAAAAAAAATGAAATGGCAAAGGTGCCATTATGCCAAAATGCCACTAAAATACTGCTAGAATGCACCTGCAGAGGTGTGACCATTTATTTTCAATGCTCATATATAAGCTTCTTTAACACCTCTTCCCACAATTTCATGGGTTCCTGCACATGTCCAGAGAAGATACAGTTCTCTGAATACCTCCCTCTATAGCTCAGAGAAGTGACACCTGATGAGGCACAGGGAACCCGGCAAATGATCTGCATCCAGGTGAGTGACCCTCTTCTGTCAGAAATGGTGTATTGGCAGTCAAGTCATTACCTAATAGTACACAGCTTATGTGGAAGTCCAAGATACTTTGAAGAGCACCTCCCAGACAGCTTCCAGAATACCAAAGGTCCAGCGGGGTGGCATTTCTTCCTTGGGTCATGGATCCCTCCTTCTGGTCACTGTTAAGAATGATTTCTATGGGGATAATTGCAAGCAGATGTTTGTGCTCTGAACTATTTTACTGAGCTAATAATTCTCAGCTACACTCTCTGTTGGTATAGTGTTTTATAGCAGATATTCTAAGCAGGTACATTTTACCCAGATTGAGCCACAAGGATGTTATTCTGAATGGTCCATGTTTATGCAACTTTCATAGTCTGTTATATATTATTCTGCAGTGTTGCATGCTCATTCTGACCCTGTTTTGCATTATTGCTTCCAACTTTGCACCAGTTTAGTAAATGGAAAGGTACTGTTACTCACTATCTAATTATTTAGCATTTTGCCCATCCTGTTACATGCCTTACAAAGCTGTTTGGACATACATTTTGACTACATTGTAATATCATGTAGACTGTGTAAGAGAACAGATCCTGCAGGACCAGGACAGTAGTGGAACTTACTTTTTTCCAGGTTAAGATTTGGCCTGTTACCTTGGACTGAGGCACAGGAATGGTCACATAGACATTAAAATTCATATTTATGCATTTATACATGAAAGTAAGAAGAATAGGGACATTGGAAATATGTATTGAAAAAGAGAGAGTTATATTTTTTTTATGAACGTGTTTACAATTTCTTTTGTTGGTCATTTTTAGTAATCTTTGCTATTATCTAAAGTAAAACAAATTAACTATTTAAATTTTTTTTTTACGCAAATAAAATATTAATATTAAAACTTCAGGCATTTTCTAAGCAGTGTAGGTTTGTTCTAAGCCTCATGGGCTTCTTGGAAGGATTTCATAAACACATTTTATCTTGACACATGCATCTATAGGTGGCATGGCATTAGGTATAATAAACAAGAATACTTTGGCTTGAGAGGACAAATCATGCTGTTGAAAATGCTGTTAACAAAACATAAAAATATCTGGCTGTAGTTATGAATAATGCTGAAAGTTCACGGGAGGCATTTCACCATTAATGTTACAGAGGAAGATGAAAGACATAAAATGCTCAAAAATGGCCTTTTATACCAACCAATAACTATCCAAACTACTGCACCATCATCCTGAAATTGAAAGATTAGTCTTGGCCTTTTGTACAACTTGGCTGTCAAAGTTTGCTTTACAAGAATACACAGATCAAAAATCCATTAGGAAAAGAAGATATATAGAATGGATTTTTTAAAGACAAAACTCTGCATCAGATTACATTAAGCTATGTTTTTGTGTCAAACATAATCAGAAAATAAGGATACAATATTGTGAAAACCTACTTTCTACATACAAATTAAATACCAGTCATGAGCAAAAAATAATCTGCTGTAACCCCAAAGAAAGGAAAATTTGGGGTTATTATCAGACTATTCCTTTCAAAAGACTTCAAGTGTATATAAACTAAGGACCTTTTGTGGAGTGTGTGAAGAAAAATATGGCACTCAAAGCATGCTGCCCACTGTATGTATGTGGAAATCAAATAGCGGGTGTAGCTGTAAGGTGGGTGTGACTTCACAGTATATGACTTGTAGTATTGCACCTTTCACCATATGCTTTACTATGTTTTAGACTAATTAGGGCCTGTAAGTACACTATCATAATGTACTTGTATGAAGACACCCTCAGGTAGTCATTGCAGTGTAAAATATTCTCGTCCAGAGATCAGACCCCTACCTTTCCCCTCTCCCTTCCCATAGAGCCAACAAAGTGTTACAGAGTCCTCTCTTTTCCCAGGCAGGTGGTAGAAGAGGAGGATAAGAGGTTGTGGCACCATGGTGGCTGCATGAGGAGGGGGAACTGTGGCATTTTTTAAAGTAACACTGATCTTCTCCTCTAAGCAGCCAAAAAACACTACAAATCTCCCCAAGCCATTGGGATGTAGCCATCTGAGCCAAAGAACACCCTCATGAAGCCCCAGCAACATAAAAGTTTCTGGAAGGCAAGGCACCTTAGGATGATTAATTCACACTCCGTCAGAGCAATGTGTTTTTCTTTGAACTGGAACTGGTGGGATGGGGGAGGGCCAGCCAGAGAGAGATAGTGATGAAGATCACCAGGTGAAAATAAAGCAAACTAATGCTGCAACCACATGTCAAGACTGGTAAACTGAAATATATATACAGTATAACAAATCTTATTCTTATTTTAAAAACCTGCATATCACAAAAGGATGTAAACAGATGTCTTTCCCACCTTAAGCAACAACTGATCTAGACCACAACATAAACAAGGCATTTTGCATTTCTTGCTCTAGCAATGGGTTTCTCATCATTTTGAATTTCTAGTGTTAAATATTTTTCTAGGATAACCATGCAGAGAAAAAAATGCCTCTAGGTCTGTACTGTACACAGGTAATAGATGACAGTACCTGATGGTTATACCTTCCTAACTGTTATTAATAAAAAGTGAAATCACTAGACTATATAAATATTCAGGTTATTGTTGAGTGGGGGGAAATTTCTATATTTCAGTATAAGGGTGGCTGTAGATGGTCATATACTTTACTGAGAATAACAGTCCTGTCTGCTTTGGGAGAGCCAACAAAGTGCCGAGAACCATCTAAGATACTTTTCATCAGTGAGATGCTCAAAATTAGAAGCATCGTTTGCTTTGATTGGGCCATAATAGAGATTCTAACTTGTCAGTTTCTGACATAAATTCCATAATTCTTTTATGTGATCTTTCTTCAACAGAGTTAGTCATGTTGTCTTGGCAGCATTCTATGTTTATGTGTCATAGATAAGTGTGACTGAGTATAGAGTAAGAATATATTAAAAATGCCTATTTTAAGCCCGATAACTGTGAAAGAATGAAAGATTAAAGGGAATAAATGACAAATGAAAATACTGAGATTAAAGAAAGGCAGGCTTTTAAAGTTTGAAGTCTTGACTGCAAGCCTTGATTTATAAAAAACTGAAGTGGTAAGTTTTTACACCGAATGAAGAATTTAGGCATGAAAATAAATAAAGTTGAACTGCCTTAAGTTGCAAAAATAACATAACGGCAGAATGGAGTTCAATGAAAATGCATGGTATATTGTAACATGGCAATTGTAACTGCTAATATCTTAAAGCTTGTCTTCAGGCTAATCCCCAAGATTTTCCCTAAGCCACCCCACTCTAGCAAAATCTAAAATTAGATTTTTTAAAAATCTAAACAAAATGGCCTAAATATATACTTGAATTTGTGGTTATGTGACATACCAGGTCCTGTGTCTGTAGAGGTTCTGTATTATGTGGCAGTTCCCATCAAGCTGACTCTAGAATCACCCCCTTCTTCTTGGATGGGATAGTCACTTACCTGTCATTTCTTGAGTCACTCCTCCATCTTGTGTCACTAACTTCCTGTCTTGAGATATGTCCTCTCAAATATTTCCATCCTAAAGCCTGTTACCCGGATTAAAGAATTTCCAGTGCCAAAGCATTTTCAATGCTTTAGTGTAACAGTACAATCACATACAGCATTCCTTCTCATCTGAATAAAAAAATACAGTGCACAACATGCAATGGGATTCCTCACATTCAACTTAACTTAGGCCCTGAGGCAGGGGTGGACTGACAACTCATGGGGCCCCCGGGCAATAGGGGATCATGGGGCCCCTGTGTCCTTGCCCAAACTCAAAAAAGCCTATGAAAAAGGTACCAGGGGCATCTCATGGGGCCCCCTACTGACCCTGGGCCCTCGGGCAGTGTCCTAGTTTCCAAATGGTCAGTCCGCCCCTGCCCTGAGGTCATCCTTAACCAAGCTACAGGACTTGCTAGTGTCCAAAGCCAGTGTCTATCTCTTGCACCAGATTCAGAACTACATGTTGTTGGTCAGTGGTGTCATGTTCCCTTACCGAACCCTGCCAGGGCCCTTACCCACAGCTGGAATAAAAAGGGCACTAACCCCAGCCACTACATCATGAGACAATTAAAGGGCAATGAAGCTGCCGACATACATGTAGGTCCATATACTGTATATTTGGAAACAGGCACAATTTTCGATTTTTTCAGGTATTTACCAACACATATTCAATCTATAGTTATATAATGGATATAGGTGGAAAGTGCACAGTCTCAAGTTTAATTTGAGCGTATTGTGAGGGATTAGCCCAGTAGCAGGTTTTGCTTGACTCCCTGGGTGAGTCAGTGCACGGTAAAAGAGGCTCAGCATGACAGTAGGATCTTGGTGAAGAAAGTTGTGCTTTATTTACAAGACTGGTGAACACACAGTGCATATATTCAAAACAGCAAAAAAATAAAAAATACAAATAGAAAATAAAGCCTTGCCACACTGGGCATCTAACTGCAAACACAGGTTCCTATCTACCTGTCTGGATGCAGCCTATTGCAGCTCAGACACAGGGTGTTCACACAGTCCAAATACACACAGATATACTCTCACCACAGTATTGATTGGTTGCTCCCCAGTCTGTGCTGTACAGACAACTGGTTCCAGGTTTGAGCATTCTCCCTAAACAGCCTGGGAGTTTTATAGAGCCCAGAGCCCTTAACCTACTACAGCTGAGCTAATTACATCATCAGTGAGCCAAACAGGCTCACTACACAGCACCAAAGGAGAAACAGTCAGTGTAAAGCATGAATCTAGGACAAATATACCTCCCATCCTGGACACATCCCTTAGTTCTTCCTGGCTTCCTGTCACAGTATGTACATCCAAATTGGAGGACGGGTTTAAGAATTACAGCTCTTAAGAGTAGCCATCCCCCCTTTTTCAAGGGACTAATAGTAGTTGGATAATTGAATCAAAAGTTGTTTCATGGCCAAGTGTGGGCTTCTCCTTCATTATTTCTTCATCAATTAACCAGGTAAAAGGTCTGGAGTTGATTCTAAGTGTGGTATTTGCAATTGGGATCTATTGCTGTGAACCTACATTATGCGCTCAAAGGAGCTGTTGATGAAAGTGAAACAGGCCATTGTAAGGCTTCAAAAACTAAACAAATCCATATAAACGAAAAAAAGACCAAACATTTTGAAAAAAAAGACAAATATTTTCTACTTTCAGTTATAAAAAATATCCAGTAAACTTAAAGTTAGCCAGAAATTTAGACCAAAATGTATTCTGATACATGTCTTTGGTAAAAACAATTCCCAATACATGTCTTTGTGTGAAAGTTATAGCTTCTACGTACTGTGGTATATATACTGGAATTTACACAGCTTTTACTTTCTGACTTCCTGTCACATTTCTTGAGGTGTTAAAATGCCAGGGCAGTACAAAACCCCCCAAATGACCCCTTTTGGAAAGTAGACACCTCAAGGAATTTGCTGAGAGGCATGTTGAGTCTATGGAAGATTTTATTTTTTGCCACACATTTTTGAAAAATGACAACTTTTTTTTTTACACAAAAATCCAATGACCACCTCCAGGCCTCTAAAGGGCATTTTTCCTCCTCATGTCATTTCATCACTGCCTATCACAGTTTCAGAGGCCCTAAAATGCCAGAATAGTATAACCCCCGCCCAATGACCCTTTTTGGAAAGTGGACAACTCAAGGAATTTGATAAATTTGATAAGAGGCATAGTGACCCTCTTGTATTGAACTGTATTGTTGCTGTATTGTCTTCCATTATATTGTAAAGTGCTGAGCAAACTGTTGGTGCTATATAAATCTTGTATAATAATAATAATGGTGAGTATTTTGCAGATACCATTTTTGTCACAGGGTTTTGTAAATGAAAGAAAAGAAAAAACTAATCTTTGTTTTCTTTCTTCTCTTTCCAAAAACTTGTGGCAACAAATGAGATCTGCAAAATACTCACCATGTCCCTTAGCAAATACCTTGAAGAGTCTACTTTGGTGCTTCTACTATCCATCTACCATATTATCCATTAGAAGCTTATGCCACACACCACCGACTCTTCTAACCACTTGAAGACCAAGCCTTTTCTGACACTTTTTGTTTCCATGAAAAAAACATTTTTTTTGATAGAAAATTATTTTGAACCTCCAAACATTATATATTTTTAACGCAGAGGCCCTGGAGAATAAAACGGTGGGTGATGAATCGCAAACAAGATATACCTGTGCTTCAATCCCAATAGCTTGTACATGTATTTATCCTTCAGGTGCTAAAGGGGTGTAACCACATATTAACACTACAAATTTCTTTCCTTGAATTACTTTGATGCAGATGGCCAGCTTAAACATGTATTGCAATATGTGTAAACTAAATATCCCTATTTTTTATTGCAAGGTTTGCTGCAAAGGGTATATAGCAGTGTGCAGAGGGTTCCTTCAGATTTTTCACCCGCAATTGCTTTTGTAAAAAATACATTTTTAGAACCTTATTGCACAAAAACACAAAATATTGCCCAATTGTTTTGATATAATATAAAAGGGTAAATGTGTACCAAACATGACCTGCTTTAAAATTTTAAGATTTAAAATTGTCTGTGCAACAGCGACAAACTATGTAAATTTTTAATGTCCATATGCAACACTTTAAAAGCCTTTACAGGTCACCACTTTAGATTTACACAGGAAGTCTAGTGCTAGAATTACTGCCCTCAATCTGACGTTTGCGGTGATACTGCACATGCATGGTGCAATCTCTGTTTACATACGGACACGGGACAGCCTCTTGCGTTTGCATTTGTGCGCGAGCATGGGGATGGGGGTGGAATTGAATTTCTTTAAAATTATTTATTTGCTTTTTTATTTTTACACTGTCCCTTTCATTTTTTTAAATCACTTTTAATCTTATCACAGGGAATGTAAATATCCCCTGTGACAGCGATAGGCAGTGACAGGTACTCTTTTCTGAGAAATTTGGGGTCCATTAGACTCTAAATCTCTCCTTTGCCCTTAAAACATCTGATCACACCAAGATTGGTGTGGTCAGATGCTTACCCAATTTTAAAATGACCCTGATCCGGTGAAACGGAGATGATGAAATGCTCGTAGCTTCCATTCTCTTAGGCAATAGAGATGATTGGAGGCATTCTGGTCTCCAAACAGTTCTATGGTCAGCTAGCAGCACTTGCGGCTGCATTCTAAGGTTGTTTTTACATGAAAGCAGACCGCCAGCTGAAAAAACGATACAAGGATGATTCCTGTAGCTGCAAAGTCCAGCAACGTACCAGCATATTGCTGGTCTTTGTTGGGCATATACAGTATGTACTGTAACAGCAGAGAACATGAACATATGATGAGTCAGGTCTGTAGATCAATATGACCGCAATTCATTCTTTTTTGTAATGCCCTGTTGAGGGTTAGGCTCCAAAAAGTTTTAAATTCAGAAATCATGATGTTTCCATGCGAATTGTCTGGCAAGAGCTGCATTTGGGTGGCAGTCATGTATTATTGTATGTATAAATTGCTTTGGCCCACAATCAATTCATACAAATCTTCCATGAAAAACAGCGGAGCGGCTAAATGCTAGCGCTGACAGCGAATTGGGCTGATCCTGCTAGTACTGTATTTTTGGGAACACTATACTAAGGAGGCACTAGTATAGTTCTTTTCATGATCAATATATAGATCTTTACAAACACTATACTAGTAATGGCAGTGATCAGCGACCTATAGTGTGAGTGCAATAGTGTACAGGCAATCTATTGGTAGCTGACCATGGCTGGGAGGGGCGCTTACAGATCCTGACGCTATCTGATGTCACTAGTGGCAGTAATACAGTGCATCAGTAAAACATTCTATATATTGACACTGTACTAAAGGCTCTGGCTGGGTGACAGGGTTAATAGGGGTAATCAAAGGGTTAAATGTGCTAATCTAATGTATGCGTAAAATGTAGTGCTTTTACTCAGTGATGCGTTCTCTCTTTTATACCTGGACTGGCATAGGGGGCAGCAGGGAAGGGGGGGGGGGGCACGCACACCTTGAAATAGAAAGCAATATAAGGGTACCATAGTAACATTTTACTACTCTGGGGATGTGATCAGGGATTTTTTTTAAACTTTGTATTGCAAGAGCAATAAATATTATTGCTCCTGCAATGTAATGTTTGCTTTGAACTGTTATGAATGGGTTAAGATCATGATAGTTCAACATACAGTGATATGTGATTGGCTACAGTTCATCAGCTGTGGGCCAATTACAGCTCTCCAGGAACACTAGCAAAACTGTTAGGAATCAGATTGATTCATAACAGCTTTGTTGTCATTGTGATCATGTGATCACATAGCAATCAACTGACCACCAGGTCCCGTTCACTGGGATCTTATGTTGTGTCCGGTGGACACAGCAGACATGGGGGGAAGGTTGTGTGTCCACTTGGGTGCAGAGAGCCCCAAGTTGGTGTAACACCAGAGAAGTAGAGGTACGTCATTGGTCCTGTATCTGCTGTCTGTTCACAGCACATTTTGGGTGGGCAGATGGAAAATGGATAAACTAGGGAGATTACAAGCAATTTGGACATAAAAGTGGGTACAGATTAGTAAAATTGAGCGACTAAGTGATAGTAACACCTATGAGATATTGCCAAATAATCCCACTAAACATTATAAAAGGAAGGTGAAAAAGATTGTTAGGTATGGAGTAAAAAAAGGGTGCATTAAATAAACATGAGGAGAGATATTTGCTCTCGTCAGTATGTAAGATTCTGGTCATATATTATGTCCCGAATATACACAAAGACAGTGTTAATCCACTGGGAAGACCTATTATTAATGGTATAGATTCCCTTGCATCAAGACTGGTAGAATACTTCCTGCAACCACTGGTGCAGGTTACACAAGCATATTTAAAAGACACCAAACATATATTACAACTTTTACAGTCATTGGAACTTACTGAGAATACTATAATGGTGACTGCAAATGTAGCATAATTATATACAAATATAGATCATGATGGAGCAATGGATGCGGTTGAATGGATATTACATAAAAATGAGAGGTTTGCTCCCAGTATAGCCAACATATATATGGTCAAATGAGAGGAGGAGTATGTTTTTAGATATCAGAGATCAGAAATCACATTGTACAAGAGGTTCATTAATGATTTGATCCTATTTTGGGAGGGTGAGTGCAATGATCAGAACGATCTTATGTGCAGCCTGAACAATAGTAATAGGAGTATTAAATTGTCAATAGAGAGTAGTACAGTAAGTGTACATTTTCTAGATATTACCCTAAAAAAAAGTAGAGAATAAAGTTACCACCAGCACTTTTTTCAAGATGAGTGACAGGAATTCATATATCCCTAATAATAGTTGTCATTATAAACCATGGTTAGTCAATATCCCAAAAGGGACAATTTATGAGGATAAAAAGGAACATCACCCATAATAAGGATTTTGAACATCAAAAAGATAAATTAATTATTATGTTTACTCAAAAGGGATATGATATGGAGCATTTAAATAAGGAAAGACAGCTAGTAAAAAATATGGATAGGACATTATTATTAGAGGATAAGGTAAAGGAGCAGAATAATATGGGTCTGACAGTAGTTATGGATTACAACCTAAGATACAAACAAGTTGAATATATAATAAGGAGACACTGGCCTATCCTCCATCATGATAAATATTTAAAAGAACATATTCCCAACCAACCAAGGTTTATATACAAGAAAGCACCTACATTGAAAGATATGTTGGTGCATAATATTGTGGAACCTCCAAAGACTTTGGAATACACCTTTTTTGATGGGAAAGTTTTTTCTGCATGTGGCAATTGCTATAGTTGCACAAGGGTAAAGAACAATAATAAGAGACTGAAAACCTTCATTAATCCCAAAACCAGAAAAGAATATAAGATTAGGGATTTTATTTCCTGCCACACCAGGGGAGTGGTGTATGTTATATCATGCCCATGTGGTCTCCTGTATGTGGGCAGGATAAAGAGAGCTTTGAAAGACAGGATCAAAGAACATGTCTATAACATCAGAAGGGGTATAAGAAGCATAATTTATCCAATCATTTCAGATTGGTCCATCAAAGGGATTATAATCAATTGCAATTTTGGGGGGTGGAAGCATATAAAAAACATTGGAGAGGGGGGGCACATGATTAGGGAACCTATTAAGAAGATGTCCCGATGGATATATGAATTGGGTTCTCTAATTCCACATGATTTGAATGTGGATTTTTATTTGACTTGCTTCCTGAGTAATTTTTAATTTACCGTATTTTTCGCTCCATAAGACGCACTTCCCCCCCCCCCAAAAAGGGTGGAAAATGTCAGTGCGTCTTATGAAGCGAATATGGAGCGGCCAGTCTGGTATTTCCGCTGATGCCACCGTGTCAGAATACCAGGCTGGCCGCTCAGCTCTTCTCTGCAGCAGGACCTCACCTGTTCCTCGGTCCAGCGCTGTGCAGTCTTCCCGCGCCGACATCTCTCAGCCGGGTGCCCACTGCGCATGCGTGAGAAGCGCTGCGCTTTGTGAATGGTCCGGCATCTTTTTGGATACATAACAGGTCCCAAAAGATGCTGGGCCATTCACAAAGCGCAACGCTTCTCGTGCATGCGCAGTGGGCAACCGACACAGCTAAAGGGAGGACAACTCCAGGGAAGTGGGAGAGGGTACCTGTCAAATTCAGGTACCTGCTCCCCCTCCCTCCCCAAAGGTCCGCAGTCTCTGATCATCCCCTGTACTGTCCGCAGTCTCTCGCCATCCCCTGTACTGTCTGCAGTCTCTGGTCATCTGTACTGTGTCTGCAGTCTCTGGTCATCTGTACTGTGTCCGCAGTCTCTGGTCATCTGTACTGTCTGCAGTCTCTGTTCATCCCATGTACCATGCCCGCAGTCTCTGGTCATCTCCTGTACCGTGTCTGCAGTCTCTGGTCATCTCCTGTACCGTGTCCGCAGTCTCTGGTCATCTCCTGTACCGTGTCCGCAGTCTTTGGTCATCTCCTGTACCGTGTCCGCAGTCTCTGGTCATCTCCTGTACTATGTCCGCAGTCTCTGGTCATCTCCTGTACTGTGTCCGCAGTCTCTGGTCATCTCCTGTACTATGTCTGCAGTCTCTGGTCATCTCCTGTACTATGTCTGCAGTCTCTGGTCATCTCCTGTACTATGTCCGCAGTCTCTGGTCATCTCCTGTACTGTGTCTACAGTCCATTGGTTCAGAATATTTTTTTTCTTGTTCTTCTCCTCTAAAACCTAGGTGCGTCTTATGGTCAGGTGCGTCTTATGGAGCGAAAAATACGGTAATATACCTATGGAGTGCTGTTTAAAATAAATTAGGCGTAAATGGAGAAAGATTATTATCATTGTTCGGTCAAATTGTATTGGGTATTGTTTATTTATTTTTTAAATTATTTAAAATTATCTTTACCATTTTAGGATCTATTTTTGATATCCATGTACCCATTAAGGGAATTAAGTGGGAGGTGTGGGTATGCAGGACATTTAGAATTGTTTTCACAATGGCTATGTTGTATTGCCATGGATGAAATGTTGTAAATTTATATTAGCACTTTGAAGATTAAAATGCATTAGGCGAATTAATTAATATTTGTATTTTGTGGGTCCCCCAGCTATGGATAACTGTAGTAGTCATGGGTGGAGCGGGCAGGCCTCCAGTAAAATGTTTGCAGGTCACAGTATATAAAGTAATGGAGCAATGTGACGTCCAATGATATACTCCTGAGGAAGCCATGTGTCCCTGTGGCATAACACATAGGGGAGGGGCTTGGTGACATCACAATGCTCGAGGTCAGCTGACCAGTCCCGGAAAGAGCTCACGGAGAGGAGTCCGGTGAGATCTATTAGAGCCTGAGGGTGTCAGCTACGGTTTTACGGACTGTTTCATTCATATGTGCAATATTTGGTACAGTGGAGCACCTGTATTATGTGAGTGGCCATTGTATATTTTAATAAATTGTCAGTTTTTTAAACGATAAAGCACTATTGGTTTTCCTATATTTTTCCTATATGTGCACTGAGTGGAGGAGCCCATTTTGGCTTATTTTACTCCAACAATCTCTTTAGTGTGCCCCAGGGCCCTATTTTGTCTAAACAATGGGATAGACCATGAAAAATACCCATTTTGGCCACGCCCGCTTTTGGCCACACCCACTTTCTGACCATGACCACAAGAGCATGGTGGGCATCCACTTATAGTTTCAGCACCAACATAGCACCCCAAAAAATTGTCTGAAGGCTCCACTGCCTATGCAGTACATGTGTTGCTTCTGCAGTACGGCCTTGTTCTGGAGATGTTTGTGGATATATTTTCAAACCAAGTAGAAAATTCTGCTTTAGTATAACAGGTTGGCTTTCACTCAGAGAGCCTTTCACAAACATTTATCAGAAAACAGCTATAGGGTCATACTCTGGTCAGTACACCTAATTTCACATGCAAAACACCCAAAAATCAGACATTTTGACACGCTGCTCCCAATTACCAGTATCTTAGATGCAGCTACATCCAGGATCCTTCATTCTCTCAAGAACTTCAGTTTCTCATTCTTAACTCTCTCAGTGTATACAGTATGTGCATGAGTTTTATGACTTGCTCTTTGAGTTTCCTTTATAGTGTGTTAGGAAGACATTGAAACCATAATGCGTACATTGCAAAAATGATTCCTTTTTTACTAAATAAGCATATCATATTAAAATTGTCTGTGAACGGAATCATTTAATACAAGACAGGTGCGTTGTATTTCTCTCTCCTATTCTGCAGTTGACATTAATTCTCAGATGCTCACAGTTTTTCTGTGTGGGGGTGCATTGTCCTCTGGTAGGCTATAACTAGCATTACTGTGTTTCCGGAGGTGGGGAAAGGAAGCAAGATGTTGAGGTAGGTGTTTTTGCTGTGTGAAAAATGAAGAACCTTCTCTCACGGACCACTCTAAACTCCCTCCCAAATATCAACCTACAATTGCTGTGACCCCTGATTTAGCGTTCGTCCATCACTTAACTTCCACATATTCTCCAGTAGGGAAGGAATACATTGCTTTGTCACACACAAGGTAAATGGTCTTTCAAAGAACCTTTGCACATAAACACAGGCTATTTTAAAAGCTGACCAATTAATTTATTTTTACTAATGTGTTACTGTTAGAAGGTTTGAATGTCAGAATGCAAATTATATTTTAATGCAGGAGGTGTTATGGGGATTTCATGCAATAAAAGGCCAAAGTGTTGCAGCTCTTGAGAATGAACTAATGAACTCTATTGATATTTGAAAAAGCAAATGTCATGGACAGGGTCACAATGGCACTGCTACAATGAGTAGTGAACACAGTATATACATATTTATTATTTATTCCAAGAAAATAAAGTTATGTGTTATGATGCATTATGCAGTTCACATAACCTCAGCTTGCTGTTAAAAGATGTTATATCTGGTTTACCTAACCTTCAAAAACACAAAAATACTTATGAGTATGCGAAACAAACTGCTACCTTAATGACAGAAAAAGAAGACTTTGTGTAAAGTTTGAGAACAAAAAAAATTACAAAATCAAAATGTCACTCTGATAAGCTGTGTGAAGCTGAAAAATTGGATCATCCAAAGAGCAAATGAAAAATGAAATCGATATTTGTCCTGTAGATTTTGTTCCATGGACACTCTAATTGGGAGTTAAAATCCTTCAGGCTGGTGGTGCTGAGGTCTTGAGGTGTTAGTTGTGGTATGATGAAGTGTCTAGAGTTCCCACATGGAAGAAAAATATATTTGAAATATATTAGAAAAATATTCTTCCCAAATATATTGTCATATATTTGAAATGCTACAATTTTGGCCATATTCAGTATATTTCAATAAATATATTTATATATATATATATATATATATATATATATATGCATGTTGAAATGCGGTTTTATAAAAAATATATTAAAAATATTTTTACAAATACATTTCAAATATACTGTATGTCTTTAAAAACACAAATCTATTCTAGTGCCAAGTCCTAATTATATCAGTTGAAAATTGAAGGGAAGGAAATGGGGGAAAAGTTGCAAATGGACTTTAAAGGTACAGAAATTTCATACACATATTAGTAAAATCATTTGTTTATTATGACAATAAGTCATGAAAAAACATCTTGCAGTTTAAAAGATCATACTTATACTGTCCCCACAGACAATGTCCCACAACCCACCATGTACAAGGAACACACTAGTGATGAGGGATATTTTAGGGTGTCTACTTTCCGAAAAGTGGTCATTTGGGGGTGTTTGTACTACCCTGGTATTTTACCACCTCAAAAAATGTGAGTCAGTCAGAAAGTAAAAGCTGTGTAAATTACAGCTGCCTCTTTTAAGTCATTGTCTCTACCCCCTACCCACCTCTGAGCACTGTCCTTTGGTTCCACCCCCTACTCACCTCCCAGCACTGCATGTTTTAGAGAATACAGAGCCAAGTATCATTTTGTGGTGCTAAGTAATTTGTACGGAATTTTGTTACTGATAACAAGAAAAGCAGTAAACTAGATCCTCCACAGCTAACAGTGATCCTAACAACAATAGACGCCAAGCAGTAACAACAGATCTCCCAGCAGCCATCAACAATAGACTCTCCAGCAGGCAGCAACATAAAACCCTCCCTCAACATTAGATCCCTTTTAGCAGTAATTTGTATGGAATTTGTTACTGATAACAAGAAAAGCAGTAAAATAGATCCACCACGGCCAAAAATAGAACTCCACCCAGCAACAATGGACCACAGCAGCAAATTACCATCCCAGCCACAACAGACCTCCATAAGCAACAACAGATCTCCCAGCAGCATCAATAGACTCTCCAGCAGCCAGAAACATAGGCCCCTCAGTGCATATATATATATATATATATATATATATATACTATACAGTGTGTGTGTATATATATATATATATATATATATATATATATACCGGTATATATATCCAACAGGATTATTGTATTCTTTATCGATACAGACCTACAGGAAAATTCAATCTTAACTGGACCATAATAGAGTTCTTTAATTTATTCAGCTATTTTTTAAAAACTTTATTATGAAGTTAAAATATATTTTTTTAATACTGTTGGTGGCTTTGTTATAGCTCCAATTTACATTGCATTTTTTGTATATCTGGGCCAAGACATCTGTCATATTTTAGTGTAATGTGGGTTAAAAAATATAAACACTGTATACTTTTACAATGTATTGTCTAAATTATTGTTCAGTATAATTAATGACAATTTAAGTGTGTGTGATTTATTTGTCTTAAGGGTGTGTCTGCACCACTAAGCATAATTTGTTAAAAACACATTTATTTAAAACTACAAAGGGGCCACTCACATGTTATCAACTATAACAGGTTCATCAATTGAGTGGGGCTTTGCTGGATGACGCTGGGGGGGGGGTCCACGAGCAAGCTCAACATCAGCTACAATGGGAGAGGAGAACACCAGCAACTATCTTCTGGATCGTGGGCTGCCAGGTAGGTCCATGGAGCACAGCATGGAATGGAATGCAACGTCTGTGTGTAAGTGATGGTGTCTCAGGAGGGGAGGTTTGCAATGCACATTGCCACCTTCGGGCATGGTTGCTCCTTTCTCAAGCTGGCTAACAGGTGTAATAGAGCCATATTTAAACAAGTAACTCAGGGACAGATAAGTAAGAGCCACCAGTAATAATTCACCAATGAAAGCCTCATAAAACACATAATGGATACAGTAGTATTGAGCAAGAGAGATAACTTATATACATGCAAGAGAAATATTGCCTCTCTCGTACCTACCTAAAAACACTAAATATATAAACAGTTGTAAGTAATAGTTATAGAAAAAAAAGTTATAAAAATCAATAGAAATAATTGATGATTATACAGATATAAAAAAAATAATGTAATAAGCTAATTGCTAAACACAATAAATAGACATGGAGATAAGGGAATTTATATATCTACACAGGAAAATTCATAATCTACACTAAAACATTCATAAATCGACACACAAAAGAGGAAAAGAGGTTTGCTACAGATAATACAGCCATCTTGTGTGCAGATCAATATCTGAAATGATTTCCTGAACTGATGAAAATACTTATATCAACTTGATTGCAAGTAGTAATTAAAACAAATTAAAACAATTAAAATCAGTCATTACAAAGAACAGAAATATATAATCCTATCACAGGAAACACAATAATCCTAGTAATACAGTAGTTGGAAAGATCAAGAGATCCACACATGTTTTTACATTTAATTCTATAATAATGAAATGTTCAGGTACAGGTCCTAGCTGGTAAATTAGTCCTGTTACATCCTTTTCTTGGTAGTATAAGAAAGGTAGTAGTGGTAGTGGCTTCATAGCTGATGACAGAGTTGTAAATGACCAATTGGAATAGGTAGATGGACACTTGAATTAATCTTCTGGTTACCAGGTAGGGTTTAATCATTTGGTTGTTTTAATCCAAACCTTTCATGAATTAATTTTATTTGAGTACGCAAAGAAGTTTTTGCACCAGACTGTACCTTCCGTGGATTTTGACTGAGGTGTCTTGGAGGATGGAAGAAAGAACATAGACATCACACTTATCCCTCCATGTAGGAGGCCAAAACTTTCTTATTGTGCTAACTTGCTGACTCCCACCTTTTCACCTTTGTAGTGACCAGTCTTTGTAGATAGCCTTTGTGATTTGGTTGCACTGTACCACAAACTACAGTTTCCTGCAAAAAAAGGTGTCAGAAAAGTGGCATGCTGGTATAGAAATTGTCCACATATGGAACAAGGGCGACGTAAGAGTCCACACTATTCTTCTACTGCTATCCATATAAGTTTGGAACCCAGGGGGCTCTAGGTGGCTCCAGGTGGCTATCTTTCACTTCATCAACTTGGAAGTCATATGTGTACCCTGTGACCCTCTCGAAACGTTTGTATAACTTCACTCCATATCTTGCACATTAAATTTTTGTTTAAATTGATAAGTTGTCTTATATTGTAAAGCTTGATATGTTTGGAGTAACTCTAAAGAGGGCACAAGGAACTGTGATTAAATTGTGGAAATCTCATAATTATTTTATAGTGTGTTCTGGTCATAACTGAGGAATACAATGGCATATGGTGAATGGGTTGTGTGGACCAATAGGACTGCAGTTATATAATACACCATATTAATATCCCAAATTAAGGGTAAAGCCAAGAAAGATTTTAAATTAATCAACTGTGACAGAGGTGGGATTACTATCGATGTACTGATAGGGAAAAAAGATTACATTGGTTCATAATTGCATTGAATAAGTCTTTGGTGAAAAAAAAAATGAAAAAACTAAAGGGTTGTAACATTTTCAGTTTCTATCTGAATGCCTGGTTGCACTGTAAATGGGAGGATGATAGGTGCTGCTGAAGCAGAAGGTAATTCTTTGCAAAGGATATAATGCCTCTAGTGTACATAGGTTTTTTCTGTTTAGTTAGAGGCTTGCTAGAAGCCTGGGTATGAGTCAATGACATTGGACTTGGAGATGCTTCTAGAAGCAGTGGGCAGGGCTGAAGAGGGGCTGATCTGCATACTTAGGGTAACCTAGCCAATCCCCAGGAAGAAGGTTTGATATGGTGGCTAGGTCAGCCCTTAAGTAAGAGAGAGCCTGGGCTGGGCAGCAGGGCAGTCAGGTGGAAGATGGAGTGAGGAAGTGCTGATGGTGTGGAGCCTGGGATCCAGAGGTGGGGTCCTGCCTACAGACTGAAGCCGGACAGAAGAACCTCCAATGCCTCACAGTCTACCTAGGAGAGATAGCTTGTCAGCAGGGAAGGAGCCAGCCCAGCATAAGACATAAAAGAAGCTTCAACCACTAAGCTACAGGAACAGAACAGTGTGAGTAATTCTACATCCCCTGGGCTAAAGAAGGGAGAGGGTAGTCAGGTGCAATACCCAACTAGTTCTCCCTGGGAGTACTTTATCCATATGTATCAGAATCCCTTGCCCTGGGATACTTTCAAAACAGCCAAGTGGAAGAGAAGATTTTCATCTGGGGTCTGAGGAGGTTCATTTAACGGGACCAAGCACTCCTTGCAAAGATCGTGTGCTGATTTGATCCTTTTTTGTCTAAGAAGTTGTCCTCCAAAATATTCAGCTCAATTGCTTATCCCATATAGCCCTAGACCCCATACAAGCTGTTAACCACTAATAAAACAACACAAAAAAATAAGCTCATGGACTGTTTACTGACTTTGGATGAAAGTGTGGAAAAGGCATGTTGCCTGGCTGTGTAGAGCTTGGAGGACACAAAAACTTAGTGGCCCTTAGTAGGGTAGTGCTACAAAGATTTAAAGTACCCCTAAGACACTATTATGGGCTGTAATCCTATGTGGCTGATGTAACTCTCCATTAATTGTGCTGGCCATTTTATCATGATGTACTGCACTGCTGGTATTCACCACTTCTCAAGGATGTACTACAATGCTGGTGCTTGCCTTCTGCTCTTCCATACATTTTTCAGTACACCTGACTCTATTTGTAGAGATCCTTTCATCCTCTGAACAGAGCCTGTTATTGAACCACTGCTTGCTACAGGTTCACATTCTAAATCCAACGCTGACAGTAACAGCTCCTCAGATACTCTCATCTGTTATAAACAGTATCTGAAAGGGCTTCCCACTTCTGAATCTTTTTTGGGTCATGTTTTACTATGGTTGGTGTTCAGGACATTGGTTCTAACTGGTGATCAGGTTATCTTGGCTCCGGTGACATTGTACTGATGTGGCAATGATCAGGACACTGTTGATGGGTTGACTGGCTCTGTTAACATAGGCACTGGTGTGGTGGCAATCAGGACACTGGTGTCAGCTTTCACTGGCTTATGCTGGTCTGTTGACAAAGAAATCATGGTCACTGGCTAGCTGCACTAGTCTGGTGACAGTGTGACTGATGTTTCTATCAAACAGGTACACTGTTGCTGGATGCACTGGAGACACTGGGACTTGTAGGAAAGTGGTAAAGGATACTGAGGCTGGCTACACTTTAGTGACAACTCACACTGGTGTGGCTAGTAATAAAGGACACAAGGACACTGGCTGAACTGGTGTTTTGGTGGAGAACGCTGGTGCTTTGGTGAACACTGGTAAAAACACTGTGTGACTGGTGTAATATTCATATTGCTGAAATGGCTCTGTCTCCTCTCACAGGAACTCTCTGTGTGAGCAAACAGAGCCAATGGCTAAATCATGCAGTCTTTGTTTTAATTTGTGATAGCTATGATTGAACACAGCTAACACATGGTACAGAGCCAATTTCATTCACCCTATACCTGGCCATGTGATCCACTGTGTCCAAGGGACACAGCGATCACAGGGCAGGCTGCAGGCTGAGGCATGAAGCTGCAGATGCGGGAGACTATGTATGCCTATCTACATCCAGCAAGCTCCTCTCCAGATACTTATGTGCAATAGCTGGACAGGAAGCATTTATAACGGCAGTACCGATTAAATTACATGCTGGCTTCCTCATATCTAAGACTCCAACTGCAAGATTTTTCAGTAGTAGTAAGTGCCCCCAACCCTTTCCACAAGGCCATCATAAAACTATTATTTTCTATTCTATAAATAAATTACAGCCTATGATCTAGCTCAAATTTCTGTTACAAATGCATCTCAGAAGCTAAAAGAAAATGCTTCAGAACACTAACCCAAACACATGTCAGAAGCAAATCAGTTGTATATGCTTAGCATTTATTACTGTATATTCAAAGAACGGCATTTAAAATATGCAAACATTTGCAAAACCATTCTCTGACTCATTCATATCAGGAGTCTACCTTCACATTAGATTTTCCCTATACTTCAGAGTCCCCCTGTGCATCACAGTCCCCTTCACACATGAGTCCTGAGTCCCCCCATTCACAACAGAGTCCTTAGACCCCCTTCCATATCAGGAGTCCCCCCCCCCCAGATTTGAAAGCTCCCCAAATTTCATCTATGTGTGAGGAACACCGTCAAGGGGAGCAGCCACTGCATGAAGTGTTTTGGATGCCTTATGTTCTTCATATGCTCTCAGTATCTGTGCCAGTCATGTCCAGCAGCCTCTCATGCTAATAGGAACATATCCTCCAACTTGTCTGGGATTGGAATACTTCATTACAGTGAGGCAGCATGAAAGATTGTATGAACCTAGAGACAGAAACTTCAGATACATACTTTTTTCTATGACCAAAGTTCTGTCCTCTTCTGAATATTGGGGCAAGAACTGGAGACTGCAGAGATGCAGAGACCACAGGCAATCCATGTTGGGTCTGATCATCACACTCCCTCCCTGCTGACCAAAATACCCAATGTGTGGATATAGTTTTACTAATCATGTAAAAAAATCAAGAAGCATCTATTGCATGTGGTCCAAGAGCATGTACTGTAAGCATTTTATTGGTTTGCTAGATAAAACTGTAAGCTACATTTTTTTTCCTTTCTCCAGGTTTAATATTTTCCTTACCAACAATTCATTTACTGTACCTACCTACTGTGATGTGAACTAATCCACAGATATTTCTTACAGCAAATTAACCATTAAGTTACTTGGGTCACTTAATGCCACAAAACTCTTTTATTACTATGACTTTTCAAATTTACCATAGAACTCTATCTTATAACTCTATCTTATATAGATTGTAAGCTCCAAGGAGCAGGGCCCTCCTAACCCTCTTGTATTGAACTGTATTGTTGCTTTATCGTCTCCCGTTATATTGTAAAGTGCTGAGCAAACTGTTGGCGCTATATAAATCCTGTATAATAATAATATATAGATATATACCTCTTATATTGTAAGCTCCAAGGAGCAGGGCCCTCCTATCCCTCTTGTATTGAACTGTATTGTTGCTTTATCGTCTCCCGTTATATTGTAAAGTGCTGAGCAAACTGTTGGCGCTATATAAATCCTGTATAATAATAATATATAGATATATACCTCTTATATTGTAAGCTCCAAGGAGCAGGGCCCTCCTATCCCTCTTGTATTGAACTGTATTGTTGCTGTATTGTCTCCCATTATATTATAAAGTGCTGAGCAAACTGTTGGCACTATATAAATCCTGTATAATAATAATTAGAGATGAACGAATCGAACTTGGCAAAGTGGAATTCGTTTTGAATAATAGGAAAAATTCGATTCCGCCGAATCCGAAAATTAGCAGACTTCGGATGCGCGAATCGAAATTTTTCCAAAAATGGCGGCGACATGTGTGGCGACGGAGCGGGGATCTCTGGGAAGGCGCGCAGACAAGGCGCGCTGACCCATAATGCATTCATTCATGACATGTGATCGCATTAGCCAATCAGCAGCCAGCCAGCCAGCACTGTGTAATGGTGGAGCTATAAATTGCGGCCATCTTACAATTCTCCATTTGCCTCCGGTCATTCAAGAGAGACAGACCTCTCTGTATTAGGGACAGAGTTAGGGCCACAGATACTTTAGGGACATGGAATCGTTACTTAGGGACACAGAATTGTTACTCAGGCACACAGAATTGATACTCAGGGACACAGAACTGTTACTCAGGGACACAGAACTGTTACTCAGGGACACAGAATTGTTACTCAGGGACAGACACAGAATTGTTACTGAGGGACACAGAATTGTTACTGAGGGACACAGAATTGTTACTCAGGGACACAGAACTGTTACTCAGGGACACAGAACTGTTACTCAGGGACACAGAACTGTTACTCAGGGACAGACACAGAATTGTTACTGAGGGACACAGAATGGTTACTGAGGGACACAGAATTGTTACTGAGGGACACAGAATTGTTACTCAGGGACAGACACAGAATTGTTACTGAGGGACACAGAACTGTTACTCAGGGACACAGAACTGTTACTCAGGGACACAGAACTGTTACTCAGGGACACAGAATTGTTACTCAGGGACAGACACAGAATTGTTACTGAGGGACACAGAATTGTTACTGAGGGACACAGAATTGTTACTCAGGGACAGACACAGAATTGTTACTGAGGGACACAGAATTGTTACTGAGGGACACAGAATTGTTACTGAGGGACACAGAATTGTTACTCAGGGACAGACACAGAATTGTTACTGAGGGACACAGAATTGTTACTGAGGGACACAGAATTGTTACTCAGGGACACAGAATTGTTACTCAGGGACACAGAACTGTTACTCAGGGACACAGAATTGTTACTCAGGGACACAGAACTTTTACTCAGGGACACAGAATTGTTACTCAGGGACAGACACAGAATTGTTACTGAGGGACACAGAATTGTTACTGAGGGACACAGAATTGTTACTGAGGGACACAGAATTGTTACTCAGGGACAGACACAGAATTGTTACTGAGGGACACAGAATTGTTACTGAGGGACACAGAATTGTTACTCAGGGATACAGAATTGTTACTCAGGGACACAGAATTGTTACTCAGGGACACAGAATTGTTACTCAGGGACACAGAACTGTTACTCAGGGACACAGAATTGTTACTCAGGGACACAGAATTGTTACTCAAGGACAGACACAGAATTGTTACTGAGGGACACAGAATTGTTACTGAGGGACACAGAATTGTTACTGAGGGACACAGAATTGTTACTCAGGGACAGACACAGAATTGTTACTGAGGGACACAGAATTGTTACTGAGGGACACAGAATTGTTACTGAGGGACGCAGAATTGTTACTGAGGGACACAGAATTGTTACTCAGGGACACAGAATTGTTACTCAGGGACACAGAACTGTTACTCAGGGACACAGAATTGTTACTCAGGGACACAGAACTGTTACTCAGGGACATAGAATTGTTACTCAGGGACAGACACAGAATTGTTACTGAGGGACACAGAATTGTTACTGAGGGACACAGAATTGTTACTCAGGGACAGACACAGAATTGTTACTGAGGGACACAGAATTGTTACTGAGGGACACAGAATTGTTACTCAGGGACACAGAATTGTTACTCAGGGACACAGAACTGTTACTCAGGGACACAGAATTGTTACTCAGGGACACAGAACTGTTACTCAGGGACACAGAATTGTTACTCAGGGACAGACACAGAATTGTTACTGAGGGACACAGAATTGTTACTGAGGTACACAGAATTGTTACTCAGGGACAGACACAGAATTGTTACTGAGGGACACAGAAATTGTACTGAGGGACACAGAATTGTTACTCAGGGACAGACACAGAATTGTTACTGAGGGACACAGAATTTTTACTGAGGGACACAGAATATTTACTGAGGGACACAGAATTGTTACTGAGGGACACAGAATTGTTACTCAGGGACACAGAACTGTTACTCAGGGACACAGAATTGTTACTCAGGGACACAGAACTGTTACTCAGGGACACAGAATTGTTACTCAGGGACAGACACAGAATTGTTACTGAGGGACAAAGAATTGTTACTGAGGGACACAGAATTGTTACTGAGGGACACAGAATTGTTACTCAGGGACACAGAATTGTTACTCAGGGACACAGAATTGTTACTCAGGGACACAGAACTGTTACTCAGGGACACAGAATTGTTACTCAGGGACAGACACAGAATTGTTACTGAGGGACACAGAATTGTTACTGAGGGACACAGAATTGTTACTCAGGGACAGACACAGAATTGTTACTGAGGGACACAGAATTGTTACTGAGGGACACAGAATTGTTACTCAGGGACACATAATTGTTACTCAGGGACACAGAATTGTTACTCAGGGACACAGAACTGTTACTCAGGGACACAGAATTGTTACTCAGGGACACAGAATTGTTACTCAGGGACACAGAACTGTTACTCAGGGACACAGAATTGTTACCCAGGGACACAGAACTGTTACTCAGGGACACAGAATTGTTACTCAGGGACAGACACAGAATTGTTACTGAGGGACACAGAATTGTTACTGAGGGACACAGAATTGTTACTCAGGGACAGACACAGAATTGTTACTGAGGGACACAGAATTGTTACTGAGGGACACAGAATCGTTACTCAGGGACACAGAATCGTTACTCAGGGACACAGAATTGTTACTGAGGGACACAGAATCGTTACTGAGGGACACAGAATCGTTACTCAGGGACACAGAATCGTTACTCAGGGACACAGAATCGTTGAATTAAAGAGTATGTCAGACAACACGCAGAGGAGTGGCAGAGGAGGCAATGTTTCAGGAGCGAGCAGACGTGGCAGCAGAGGAAGGGGTCGAGGCAGCACTAGTCGCAGCCAGAGGCCAGTGCTCCCGGTGTCATCCAGCGGTCGTGTCTCCACCGACAACCCTGCCATCATCGATTGGTTGGCTCGGTCGTCTTCCTCTTCCCAGGTCACCACTGACACCTACAGCCAACGGTCGGTGGGTACGTCAGACACAACCGTTAGTTGGCATGGCCCGAGAGCAAACCCACTGAAATCACGTGTCCTCGACCTACCCCTGTCCTTTGGTGTTCCCTCACCAAGCGAAGTATCGCATGCTGTGGGCTCAGCCCCACTGTACAGTGAGGAAGAGCTAACAGAGGGCGGTCAGGAACGGGGGGAGACATCCGCCTCTTCAGCAGCCAGGCGAAGAAGTAGTGGCGAGGAGAGTGGCTCGGTAGCCGGTCTAGAGACAGGTCTGTCTCCTGACCCACACGCAGCCGAGGGGGCTAGTAGTGAGGCGGAGACCCTAATTGATGATGATGAGGCTGATCGCACTTGGCAGCCTCGTTGTCATCAGGCTATTGCTTCCGCATCATCAGGAGAAGAGGGTGCCAGCTTGGCAGCGAGCAAAACAGTCGGTGGGTTGCCCAGGAGGCAGCAGGGTCGCAGCAGTGTCAGTGGAGGCAAACGGCCACGGAGTAGAGCACCAGCTCCACTGCAGCCTACCACCACGGCCAGTAGTGGTGTCGGTGTGC
Source organism: Staurois parvus (assembly GCF_062004578.1). Classification (NCBI taxonomy): domain Eukaryota; kingdom Metazoa; phylum Chordata; class Amphibia; order Anura; family Ranidae; genus Staurois; species Staurois parvus. The sequence goes on from NW_028317821.1 coordinate 23,322,299, forward strand.
ACGGAGGAAGTAGCAGTCAGCCAGTGAGGAGTAGCGGGGGCAAAGTTTCCTACTCGGCGGTGTGGCAATTTTTCGTCAAGCCGCCCGAAGAAGTAAACGTAGCCGTATGTCGACTATGTGGCCAGAAAGTCAAGCGTGGCCAGGGGGCCCATGTCTCCACCGCCACACTCTGCCATGTGCCACTTTCAGGTCTCCTCACACTGCTGGTGGGTTCCATTTTGTCATAGGGTGCTGGCAGATTACGGGCCTCCCATTGCTGCTGCCAGGCCCGTAATCTGCCATGGGCCCCCGTACCGACTCCTCATGCTGCTGCCAGGTCCAGAGTGTCTCATGGGTCCCTGTACGGCCTCCCATTGCTGCTGTCTCCATCGCCACACTCTGCCATGTGCCACTTTCAGGTCTCCTCAAACTGCTGGTGGGTTCCATTTTGTCATAGGGTGCTGGCAGATTACGGGCCTCCCATTGCTGCTGCCAGGCCCGTAATCTGCAATGGGCCCCCGTACCGACTCCTCATGCTGCTGCCAGGTCCAGAGTATCTCATGGGTCCCTGTACGGCCTCCCATTGCTGCTGTCTCCATCGCCACACTCTGCCATGTGCCACTTTTAGGTCTCCTCACACTGCTGGTGGGCTCCATTTTGTCAAAGGGTGCTGGCAGATTACGGGCCTCCCATTGCTGCTGCCAGGCCCGTAATCTGTCATGAGCCCCTGTACCGCCTCCTCATGCTGCTGTCAGGCCCGTAATCTGTCATGGGTCCCTGTACGGCCTCCCATTGCTGCTGTCTCCATCGCCACACTCTGCCATGTGCCACTTTCAGGTCTCCTCACACTGCTGGTGGGTTCAATTTTGTCATAGGGTGCTGACAGATTACGGGCCTCCCGTTGCTGCTGCCAGGCCCGTAATCTGTCATGGGCCCCTGTACCGCCTCCCCATGCTGCTGCCAGGCCCGTAATCTGTCATGGGTCCCTGTACGGCCTCCCATTGCTGCTGTCTCCATCGCCACACTCTGCCATGTGCCACTTTCAGGTCTCCTCACACTGCTGGTGGGTTCCATTTTGTCATAGGGTGCTGACAGATTACGGGCCTCCCATTGCTGCTGCCAGGCCCGTAATCTGTCATGAGCCCCTGTACAGCCTCCTCATGCTGCTGCCAGGCCCGTAATCTGTCATGGGTCCCTGTACGGCCTCCCATTGCTGCTGTCTCCATCGCCACACTCTGCCATGTGCCACTTTCAGGTCTCCTCACACTGCTGTTGGTTTCCATTTTGTCATAGGGTGCTGGCAGATTACGGGCCTCCCATTGCTGCTGCCAGGCCCGTAATCTGCCATGGGCCCCCGTACCGACTCCTCATGCTGCTGCCAGGTCCAGAGTGTCTCATGGGTCCCTGTACGGCCTCCCATTGCTGCTGTCTCCATCGCCACACTCTGCCATGTGCCACTTTCAGGTCTCCTCACACTGCTGGTGGGTTCCATTTTGTCATAGGGTGCTGGCAGATTACGGGCCTCCCATTGCTGCTGCCAGGCCCGTAATCTGCCATGGGCCCCCGTACCAACTCCTCATGCTGCTGCCAGGTCCAGAGTGTCTCATGGGTCCCTGTACGGCCTCCCATTGCTGCTGTCTCCATCGCCACACTCTGCCATGTGCCACTTTCAGGTCTCCTCACACTGCTGGTGGGTTCCATTTTGTCATAGGGTGCTGGCAGATTACGGGCCTCCCATTGCTGCTGCCAGGCCCGTAATCTGCCATGGGCCCCCGTACCGACTCCTCATGCTGCTGCCAGGTCCAGAGTGTCTCATGGGTCCCTGTACGGCCTCCCATTGCTGCTGTCTCCATCGCCACACTCTGCCATGTGCCACTTTCAGGTCTCCTCACACTGCTGGTGGGTTCCATTTTGTCATAGGGTGCTGGCAGATTACGGGCCTCCCATTGCTGCTGCCAGGCCCGTAATCTGTCATGGGCCCCTGTACCGCCTCCTCATGCTGCTGCCAGGCTCGTAATCTGTCATGGGTCCCTGTACGGCCTCCCATTGCTGCTGTCTCCATTGCCACACTCTGCCATGTGCCACTTTCAGGTCTCCTCACACTGCTGGTGGGTTCCATTTTGTCATAGGGTGCTGACAGATTACGGGCCTCCCATTGCTGCTGCCAGGCCCGTAATCTGTCATGGGCCCCTGTACCGCCTCCTCATGCTGCTGCCAGGCCCGTAATCTGTCATGGGTCCCTGTACGGCCTCCCATTGCTGCTGTCTCCATCGCCACACTCTGCCATGTGCCACTTTCAGGTCTCCTCACACTGCTGTTGTTTTCCAATTTTGTCATAGGGTGCTGGCAGATTACGAGCCTCCCATTGCTGCTGCCAGGCCCGTAATCTGCCATTGGCCCCCGTACCGACTCCTCATGCTGCTGCCAGGTCCAGAGTGTCTCATGGGTCCCTGTACGGCCTCCCATTGCTGCTGTCTCCATCGCCACACTCTGCCATGTGCCACTTTCAGGTCTCCTCACACTGCTGGTGGGTTCCATTTTGTCATAGGGTGCTGGCAGATTACGGGCCTCCCATTGCTGCTGCCAGGCCCGTAATCTGCCATGGGCCCCCGTACCGCCTCCTCATGCTGCTGCCAGGTCCAGAGTGTCTCATGGGTCCCTGTACGGCCTCCCATTGCTGCTGTCTCCATCGCCACACTCTGCCATGTGCCACTTTCAGGTCTCCTCACACTGCTGGTGGGTTCCATTTGGTCATAGGGTGCTGGCAGATTACGGGCCTCCCATTGCTGCTGCCAGGCCCGTAATCTGCCATGGGCCCCCGTACCGACTCCTCATGCTGTGACGTTGCAACAAGGTGGAATTCAACCCTACATATGTTAACCGCCTTTACAAACAGCGAAAGGCCATCACCGATTTCCTGATGTTACAAGCGGATAAAGGTACTCCCCTGTGTATCTTAGATGTCAGCCATTGGCAGCTCATGCGTGACACCTGCCGCTTGCTCAGGCCCTTTGCGGAGGCCACGCTATTCGTGAGTCGGCAGGACTATGGGATGAACGACGTCATTCCTCTGTTGCACGTCCTGGAACAAATGCTGTTAACAATGGCTGGTCAGGGTGCGGTAGACGTGGCGCACAGATCTCAACGCCACATGACCCCTGTGGGGGCAGGACAGGAAGAAGAGGAGGAGGTAGAGGAGGACATTGGTGCTCAGGAATTATTGAGTGAAATGGGTGGTTTTTCCACTCAGCGGACAGGAGTGGAGGAGCAGGAGCATCTGGTAGAGGAGGAGGAGGAGACAGAGGACCCAGACGCACCGTGGCAGTATGCTGTGGAGATGGAGGCAGGGAGTCCCTCGCATTCCTTGGCAAAAATGGCCCATAGCATGCTCGGTTGCTTGCGTAGTGACTAGAGATGAGCGAAGAAATGAAAAATTCGATTCGACTGATTCGGCGAATTCGTGGACAATATTCGATTCGAGTCGAATAAATTCGCTGTGAATTTAACTTAAAAAAGGGTGTTTCTAGGCTTCAGAGAGACTTAATATTAGTGCAGAACACTGTACCTTTAATTTAAATGCCCTTGGAGTCTGCTGGGGAAGAGAAATAATACTGTCTGTCAGTATGACATGCAGATGAGTGCCGTCGATCTTAGAATCACTGCACACTTCACTCCTTTGGCCAGTCACGGGGCCAAAACCAGTGTTTGGAGCCACAGTGTGGCGGTGGAGGCAGCAGCAATGGGAGGCCATACAGCAACCTATGACAAAATGGAAACCAGCAGGAGCGTGAGGAGACCTGAAAGTGGCACATGGCAGAGTGGGAGCAATGGGAGGCGGTACAGGGACCCAGGTCACACTGTGGGCCCAGCAGCAGCGTGACCAGGCGGTACGGGGGCCCATGGCCGATATGGGGCTTGGTGGCACCTATGGAAGGCCTGTAATCTGCCAGCAACCTATGACAAAATGGACAACCGCAGGAGTGTGAGGAGATTTCAAAGTGGCACATGACAGAGTGGAAGCAATGGGAGGCCGTACAGGGACCCAGGTCACACTGTGGGCTCAGCAGCAGCGTGACCAGGAGGTACGGGGGCCCATGGTCGATATGGGGCCTGGCGGCACCTATGGAAGGCCGCTAATCTGCCAGCAACCTATGACAAAATGGACAACCGCAGGAGTGTGAGGAGATTTCAAAGAGGTACATGGCAGAGTGGAAGCAATGGGAGGCCGTACAGGGACCCAGGTCACACTGTGGGACCAGCATCAGCGTGAACAGGCGGTACGGGGGCCCATGGCCGATTTGACCTCATTCATCCCATAGTCCTGCCGACTCACGAATAGCGTGGCCTCCTCAAAGGGCCTGAGCAAGCGCAGGTGTCACACATGAGCTGACAATGGCTGACATCTAAGTTACACAGGGAGTACCTTTATCCGCTTTTAACATCAGGAAATCTGTGATGGCCTTTAGCTGTTCGTAAAGGCGGTCTAACATATGTAGGGTTGAATTACACCTTGTTGCAACGTCACAGCATGAGGAGTCGGTACGGGGGCCCATGGCAGATTACATGTCTGGCAGCAGCAATGGGAGGCCCGTAATCTGCCAGCACCCTATGTCAAAAAATTTAACACACCAGCAGTGTGAAGAGACCTGAAAGTGGCACATGGCAGCAGAGTGTGGCGATGGAGACAGCAGCAATGGGAGGCCGTACAGGGACCCATGAGAGACTCTAGACTTGGCAGCAGCATGAGGAGGCGGTATATAGGGGCCCATGGCAGATTAGGGGCCTGGCAGCAGCTATGTGAGGCCCGTAATCTGCCTGCACCCTATGTCAAAAAATGTAACACACCAGCAGTGTGAAGAGACCTGAAAGTGGCACATGGCAGCAGAGTGTGGCGATGGAGACAGCAGCAATGGGAGGCCGTACAGGGACCCATGAGAGACTCTAGACTTGGCAGCAGCATGAGGAGGCGGTTTATAGGGGCCCATGGCAGATTAGGGGCCTGGCAGCAGCTATGTGAGGCCCGTAATCTGCCTGCACCCTATGTCAAAAAATTTAACACACCAGCAGTGTGAAGGAGACCTGAAAGTGGCACATGGCAGCAGAGTGTGGCGATGGAGACAGCAGCAATGGGAGGCCGTACAGGGACCCATGAGAGACTCTGGACTTGGCAGCAGCATGAGGAGGCGGTATATAGGGGCCCATGGCAGATTAGGGGCCTGGCAGCAGCTATGTGAGGCCCGTAATCTGCCTGCACCCTATGTCAAAAAATTTAACACACCAGCAGTGTGAAGAGACCTGAAAGTGGCACATGGCAGCAGAGTGTGGCGATGGAGACAGCAGCAATGGGAGGCCGTACAGGGACCCATGAGAGACTCTGGACTTGGCAGCAGCATGAGGAGGCGGTATATAGGGGCCCATGGCAGATTAGGGGCCTGGCAGCAGCTATGTGAGGCCCGTAATCTGCCTGCACCCTATGTCAAAAAATTAAACACACCAGCAGTGTGAAGAGACCTGAAAGTGGCACATGGCAGAGTGTGGCGATGGAGACAGCAGCAATGGGAGGCCGTACAGGGACCCATGACAGACTCTAGACTTGGCAGCAGCATGAGGAGGCGGTATATAGGGGCCCATGGCAGATTAGGGGCCTGGCAGCAGCTATGTGAGGCCCGTAATCTGCCTGCACCCTATGTCAAAAAATTTAACACACCAGCAGTGTGAAGAGACCTGAAAGTGGCACATGGCAGCAGAGTGTGGCGATGGAGACAGCAGCAATGGGAGGCCGTACAGGGACCCATGAGAGACTCTGGACTTGGCAGCAGCATGAGGAGGTGGTATATAGGGGCCCATGGCAGATTAGGGGCCTGGCAGCAGCTATGTGAGGCCCGTTATCTTGCAGCACCCTATGTCAAAAAATTAAACACACCAGCAGTGTGAAGAGACCTGAAAGTGGCACATGGCAGCAGAGTGTGGCGATGGAGACAGCAGCAATGGGAGGCCGTACAGGGACCCATGAGAGACTCTAGACTTGGCAGCAGCATGAGGAGGCGGTTTATAGGGGCCCATGGCAGATTAGGGGCCTGGCAGCAGCTATGTGAGGCCCGTAATCTGCCTGCACCCTATGTCAAAAAATTTAACACACCAGCAGTGTGAAGAGACCTGAAAGTGGCACATGGCAGCAGAGTGTGGCGATGGAGACAGCAGCAATGGGAGGCCGTACAGGGACCCATGAGAGACTCTAGACTTGGCAGCAGCATGAGGAGGCGGTATATAGGGGCCCATGGCAGATTAGGGGCCTGGCAGCAGCTATGTGAGGCCCGTAATCTGCCTGCACCCTATGTCAAAAAATTTAACACACCAGCAGTGTGAAGGAGACCTGAAAGTGGCACATGGCAGCAGAGTGTGGCGATGGAGACAGCAGCAATGGGAGGCCGTACAGGGACCCATGAGAGACTCTGGACTTGGCAGCAGCATGAGGAGGCGGTATATAGGGGCCCATGGCAGATTAGGGGCCTGGCAGCAGCTATGTGAGGCCCGTTATCTTGCAGCACCCTATGTCAAAAAATTAAACACACCAGCAGTGTGAAGAGACCTGAAAGTGGCACATGGCAGCAGAGTGTGGCGATGGAGACAGCAGCAATGGGAGGCCGTACAGGGACCCATGAGAGACTCTAGACTTGGCAGCAGCATGAGGAGGCGGTTTATAGGGGCCCATGGCAGATTAGGGGCCTGGCAGCAGCTATGTGAGGCCCGTAATCTGCCTGCACCCTATGTCAAAAAATTTAACACACCAGCAGTGTGAAGAGACCTGAAAGTGGCACATGGCAGCAGAGTGTGGCGATGGAGACAGCAGCAATGGGAGGCCGTACAGGGACCCATGAGAGACTCTAGACTTGGCAGCAGCATGAGGAGGCGGTATATAGGGGCCCATGGCAGATTAGGGGCCTGGCAGCAGCTATGTGAGGCCCGTAATCTGCCTGCACCCTATGTCAAAAAATTTAACACACCAGCAGTGTGAAGAGACCTGAAAGTGGCACATGGCAGCAGAGTGTGGCGATGGAGACAGCAGCAATGGGAGGCCGTACAGGGACCCATGAGAGACTCTAGACTTGGCAGCAGCATGAGGAGGCGGTATATAGGGGCCCATGGCAGATTAGGGGCCTGGCAGCAGCTATGTGAGGCCCGTAATCTGCCTGCACCCTATGTCAAAAAATTTAACACACCAGCAGTGTGAAGAGACCTGAAAGTGGCACATGGCAGCAGAGTGTGGCGATGGAGACAGCAGCAATGGGAGGCCGTACAGGGACCCATGAGAGACTCTAGACTTGGCAGCAGCATGAGGAGGCGGTATATAGGGGCCCATGGCAGATTAGGGGCCTGGCAGCAGCTATGTGAGGCCCGTAATCTGCCTGCACCCTATGTCAAAAAATTTAACACACCAGCAGTGTGAAGAGACCTGAAAGTGGCACATGGCAGCAGAGTGTGGCGATGGAGACAGCAGCAATGGGAGGCCGTACAGGGACCCATGAGAGACTCTGGACTTGGCAGCAGCATGAGGAGGCGGTATATAGGGGCCCATGGCAGATTAGGGGCCTGGCAGCAGCTATGTGAGGCCCGTTATCTTGCAGCACCCTATGTCAAAAAATTAAACACACCAGCAGTGTGAAGAGACCTGAAAGTGGCACATGGCAGCAGAGTGTGGCGATGGAGACAGCAGCAATGGGAGGCCGTACAGGGACCCATGAGAGACTCTGGACTTGGCAGCAGCATGAGGAGGCGGTATATAGGGGCCCATGGCAGATTAGGGGCCTGGCAGCAGCTATGTGAGGCCCGTTATCTTGCAGCACCCTATGTCAAAAAATTAAACACACCAGCAGTGTGAAGAGACCTGAAAGTGGCACATGGCAGCAGAGTGTGGCGATGGAGACAGCAGCAATGGGAGGCCGTACAGGGACCCATGAGAGACTCTAGACTTGGCAGCAGCATGAGGAGGCGGTTTATAGGGGCCCATGGCAGATTAGGGGCCTGGCAGCAGCTATGTGAGGCCCGTAATCTGCCTGCACCCTATGTCAAAAAATTTAACACACCAGCAGTGTGAAGAGACCTGAAAGTGGCACATGGCAGCAGAGTGTGGCGATGGAGACAGCAGCAATGGGAGGCCGTACAGGGACCCATGAGAGACTCTGGACTTGGCAGCAGCATGAGGAGGCGGTATATAGGGGCCCATGGCAGATTAGGGGCCTGGCAGCAGCTATGTGAGGCCCGTTATCTTGCAGCACCCTATGTCAAAAAATTAAACACACCAGCAGTGTGAAGAGACCTGAAAGTGGCACATGGCAGCAGAGTGTGGCGATGGAGACAGCAGCAATGGGAGGCCGTACAGGGACCCATGAGAGACTCTGGACTTGGCAGCAGCATGAGGAGGCGGTATATAGGGGCCCATGGCAGATTAGGGGCCTGGCAGCAGCTATGTGAGGCCCGTTATCTTGCAGCACCCTATGTCAAAAAATTAAACACACCAGCAGTGTGAAGAGACCTGAAAGTGGCACATGGCAGCAGAGTGTGGCGATGGAGACAGCAGCAATGGGAGGCCGTACAGGGACCCATGAGAGACTCTAGACTTGGCAGCAGCATGAGGAGGCGGTTTATAGGGGCCCATGGCAGATTAGGGGCCTGGCAGCAGCTATGTGAGGCCCGTAATCTGCCTGCACCCTATGTCAAAAAATTTAACACACCAGCAGTGTGAAGAGACCTGAAAGTGGCACATGGCAGCAGAGTGTGGCGATGGAGACAGCAGCAATGGGAGGCCGTACAGGGACCCATGAGAGACTCTAGACTTGGCAGCAGCATGAGGAGGCGGTATATAGGGGCCCATGGCAGATTAGGGGCCTGGCAGCAGCTATGTGAGGCCCGTAATCTGCCTGCACCCTATGTCAAAAAATTAAACACACCAGCAGTGTGAAGAGACCTGAAAGTGGCACATGGCAGCAGAGTGTGGCGATGGAGACAGCAGCAATGGGAGGCCGTACAGGGACCCATGAGAGACTCTGGACTTGGCAGCAGCATGAGGAGGCGGTATATAGGGGCCCATGGCAGATTAGGGGCCTGGCAGCAGCTATGTGAGGCCCGTAATCTGCCTGCACCCTATGTCAAAAAATTTAACACACCAGCAATGTGAAGAGACCTGAAAGTGGCACATGGCAGCAGAGTGTGGCGATGGAGACAGCAGCAATGGGAGGCCGTACAGGGACCCATGAGAGACTCTAGACTTGGCAGCAGCATGAGGAGGCGGTATATAGGGGCCCATGGCAGATTAGGGGCCTGGCAGCAGCTATGTGAGGCCCGTAATCTGCCTGCACCCTATGTCAAAAAATTTAACACACCAGCAGTGTGAAGAGACCTGAAAGTGGCACATGGCAGCAGAGTGTGGCGATGGAGACAGCAGCAATGGGAGGCCGTACAGGGACCCATGAGAGACTCTGGACTTGGCAGCAGCATGAGGAGGCGGTATATAGGGGCCCATGGCAGATTAGGGGCCTGGCAGCAGCTATGTGAGGCCCGTAATCTGCCTGCACCCTATGTCAAAAAATTTAACACACCAGCAGTGTGAAGAGACCTGAAAGTGGCACATGGCAGCAGAGTGTGGCGATGGAGACAGCAGCAATGGGAGGCCGTACAGGGACCCATGAGAGACTCTAGACTTGGCAGCAGCATGAGGAGGCGGTATATAGGGGCCCATGGCAGATTAGGGGCCTGGCAGCAGCTATGTGAGGCCCGTAATCTGCCTGCACCCTATGTCAAAAAATTTAACACACCAGCAGTGTGAAGAGACCTGAAAGTGGCACATGGCAGCAGAGTGTGGCGATGGAGACAGCAGCAATGGGAGGCCGTACAGGGACCCATGAGAGACTCTGGACTTGGCAGCAGCATGAGGAGGCGGTATATAGGGGCCCATGGCAGATTAGGGGCCTGGCAGCAGCTATGTGAGGCCCGTAATCTGCCTGCACCCTATGTCAAAAAATTTAACACACCAGCAGTGTGAAGAGACCTGAAAGTGGCACATGGCAGCAGAGTGTGGCGATGGAGACAGCAGCAATGGGAGGCCGTACAGGGACCCATGAGAGACTCTAGACTTGGCAGCAGCATGAGGAGGCGGTTTATAGGGGCCCATGGCAGATTAGGGGCCTGGCAGCAGCTATGTGAGGCCCGTAATCTGCCTGCACCCTATGTCAAAAAATTTAGCACACCAGCAGTGTGAAGAGACCTGAAAGTGGCACATGGCAGCAGAGTGTGGCGATGGAGACAGCAGCAATGGGAGGCCGTACAGGGACCCATGAGAGACTCTGGACCTAGCAGCAGCATGAGGAGGCGGTATATAGGGGCCTATGGCAGATTAGGGGCCTGGCAGCAGCTATAGGAGGCCCGTAATCTGCCAGCACCCTATGTCAAAAAATTAAACACACCAGCAGTGTGAGGAGACCTGAAAGTGGCACATGTTTGAGGCATGATTCATGGCGGATTTAGTCAGTTGTGTCAGGAACTGGTGGTTTGAAATCCAGACTAATCCACGCCTGATTCATTTTCACAAACGTGAGTCTCTCCACACTTTGGGTGGACAGTCGTGTCCTCCGCGGAGTTACAATACCTCCTGCCGCACTAAACACGCGCTCCGATGCCACGCTACTGGCCGGGCATGACAGCCTTTCAAGGGCAAATTCAGCTAGTTGGGGCCAAAGGTCAAGTTTCGTTGCCCAGTAGTCAAGGGGATTGTCTACCTCGGTTGGCAGGGTGCTGTCCAAGTAGGCCCAAGCCTGTTGTTTGAGCTCCTGCTCCAGGTCCACCTGATGCTGCTGCTGCTGCTGCGGCTGGTTAGTAGTTTCCTCACTGCGCTGGTGAAGAAAGCTACTCATCATCGACTGCAGACTGAGGCAGCCACTGCTGGTGGAGCTGCCACTGCTCCTACCACCCCACCCCTCCCCTGCTGCCATGCCAGCGGAACGCGAGCGCACAGGGCCCACAGTGTCTGAGGATGGACGTTGGCGCACAAAGGCAGAGACCAACTGACTACATAGGTGGTTTTTATAGTACGTAATTTTGGCCTCCCTCTCAGCAGGTGTGAAAAAGGCCACCATTTTGGACCGGTAGCGAGGGTCCAACAAGGTGGACAGCCAAAAGTCATCCCTCTGTCTGATGGTTATTATTCGGCTGTCGCTACGCAAGCAACCGAGCATGCTATGGGCCATTTGTGCCAAGGAATGCGAGGGACTCCCTGCCTCCATCTCCACAGCATACTGCCACGGTGCGTCTGGGTCCTCTGTCTCCTCCTCCTCCTCCTCTACCAGATGCTCCTGCTCCTCCACTCCTGTCCGCTGAGTGGAAAAACCACCCATTTCACTCAATAATTCCTGAGCACAAATGTCCTCCTCTACCTCCTCCTCTTCTTCCTGTCCTGCCCCCACAGGGGTCATGTGGCGTTGAGATCTGTGCGCCACGTCTACCGCACCCTGACCAGCCATTGTTAACAGCATTTGTTCCAGGACGTGCAACAGAGGAATGACGTCGTTCATCCCATAGTCCTGCCGACTCACGAATAGCGTGGCCTCCTCAAAGGGCCTGAGCAAGCGGCAGGTGTCACGCATGAGCTGCCAATGGCTGACATCTAAGTTACACAGGGGAGTACCTTTATCCGCTTGTAACATCAGGAAATCGGTGATGGCCTTTCGCTGCTCGTAAAGGCGGTCTAACATGTGTAGGGTTGAATTCCACCTTGTTGCAACGTCGCAGATCAGGCGATGCTGTGGAATTCCGTTCTGCCGCTGCAGCTCAATGAGGGTGTTCTTTGCGGTGTAGGAATGGCTGAAATGCATGCACAGTTTACGTGACATTTTAAGGATGTCTTGCAGTGGGATGGTGGATTTTAGGAACCGCTTGACAACCAGATTGAACACGTGAGCCATGCATGGCGCATGGCACAACCTTCCTTGACGCAGAGCAGACACCATGTTCTTTCCGTTGTCAGTCAACATGGTTCCGATTTTTAGTTTGCGCGGAGACAGCCATCTGTCGATTTCTCTGTTCATTACACTCAGCAGTTCCTCCCCTGTGTGACTACGTTCGCCAAGGCATACCAGGTGCAGCACAGCGTGACACCGTTGCGCCCTGCACATGTGATATGCCGGTCGGGTAATGGGACTTGGCACGGGGGTGGCGGCTGAGGACACGGCGGAAAAAGAGGTGGTAGAGGCGGACATGCTTGCTGGACCAAGGACGTGCAAACGTGGAGGCAAAAGCGTCGTGACCTGTCCAAGTTGCTGGTGCGGCTGTGCCGGCACCACGTTCACCCAGTGGGCCGTAAATGACATGTACTGTCCCTGACCGTAGTTACAGCTCCACACGTCGGCGCTGCCGTGCACTTTGGCAGAGACCGACATGCTCAAAGACTGGCCCACCATCTCTTCTACATGTGAATGCAGGGCTGGCACTGCCTTTTGGGCAAAGAAATGACGGCTTGGCACTCTCCACCGCGGCGCGGCACAAGCCATCATTTCTCGGAAAGGTGCTGAGTCCACCAGTTGGAAAGGGAGGGACTGCAGCACCAGCAACTTGGACAGGAGGACGTTCAGCTTTTGCACCGTCGGGTGCGTGCTCGCAAACTGTTGTCTCTTGGATACGGATTCCAAGAAAGACTGTTGACGGAATCCGAGAAGAGGAGTAGCAGGAGAAGGAGCATCTGAACGAGCGGAAGATGCCAACGAGCGACAACTCCCCTCAGCAGAGGTGTTGGAGCCTTGACTGGCTGATAGAGGGCGATTGACGACGTCGGGTGACGGAGCAAGTAACGGAGCGGGTGATGGAGCGGGGGCTGGGGCAGGCAGAACCGCCGTATGTTTATCACGGTTTTCCCAGGCCACCGAATGGTGACGCTGCATATGCTGACGCAACGCTGTAGTCCCAACATGGGCCCCCTGGCCACGCTTGCATTTCTGGCCACATAGTCGACATACGGCTACGTTTACTTCCTCGGGCGGCTTGAGGAAAAATTGCCACACCACCGAGTAGGAAACTTTGCCCCCGCTACTCTTCACTGGCTGACTGCTACTTCCTCCGTGCGCACCGGCACCACTACTGGCCGTGGTGGTAGGCTGCAGTGGAGCTGGTGCTCTACTCCGTGGACGTTTGGCTCCACTGACACTGATGCGACCCTGCTGCTGTCTCCTGGGCAACCCACCGACTGTTTTGCTCGCTGCCAAGCTGCCACCCTCTTCTCCTGATGATGCGGAAGAAATTGCCTGATGACGACGAGGCTGCCAAGTGCGATCAACCTCCTCATCATCAAGTAGGGTCTCCGCCTCACTACTAGCCCCCTCGGCTGCGTCTGGGTCAGGAGACAGACCTGTCTCTAGACCGGCTACCGAGCCACTCTCCTCGCCAGTACTTGTTCGCTTGGCTGCTGAAAAGGCCGATGTCTCCCCCCGTTCCTGACCGCCCTCTGTTAGCTCTTCCTCACTGTACAGTGGGGCTGAGCCCACAGCATGCGATACTTCGCTTGGTGAGGGAACAGCAAAGGACAGGGGCAGGTAGAGGACACGTGATTTCAGTGGGCTTGCTCCCGGGCCATGCCAACTAACGGTTGTGTCTGACGTACCCACCGACCGTTGGCTGTAGGTGTCAGAGGTGACCTGGGAAGAGGAAGACGACCGAGCCAACCAATCAATGACGGCAGGGTTGTCGGTGGAGACACGACCGCTGGATGACACCGGGAGCACTGGCCTCTGGCTGCGAATACTGCTGCCTCGACCCCTTCCTCTGCTGCCACGTCTGCTCGCTCCTAAAACATTGCCTCCTCTGCCACTCCTCTGCATGTTGTCTGACATACTATTTAATTCAACGATTAGGTGTCCCTGAGTAACAATTCTCTGGCACTCAGTAACAATTCTGTCTGTCCCTGAGTATGAATTCTGTGGCCCTGAGTAACAATTCTGTGTCTGTGCGAGTAACAATTCTGTGTCTGTGCGAGTAACAATTCTGTGTCTGTGCAAGTAACAATTTTGTGTCTGTGCGAGTAACAATTCTCTGGCACTCAGTAACAATTCTGTCTGTCCCTGAGTAACAATTCTCTGGCACTCAGTAACAATTCTGTCTGTCCCTGAGTAACAATTCTCTGGCACTCAGTAACAATTCTGTCTGTCCCTGAGTATGAATTCTGTGGCCCTGAGTAACAATTCTGTGTCTGTGCGAGTAACAATTCTGTGTCTGTGCAAGTAACAATTTTGTGTCTGTGCGAGTAACAATTCTCTGGCACTCAGTAACAATTCTGTCTGTCCCTGAGTAACAATTCTCTGGCACTCAGTAACAATTCTGTCTGTCCCTGAGTAACAATTCTCTGGCACTCAGTAACAATTCTGTCTGTCCCTGAGTAACAATTCTCTGGCACTCAGTATCAATTCTGTGTCTGTGCGAGTAACAATTCTGTGTCTGTGCAAGTAACAATTTTGTGTCTGTGCGAGTAACAATTCTCTGGCACTCAGTAACAATTCTGTCTGTCCCTGAGTAACAATTCTCTGGCACTCAGTAACAATTCTGTCTGTCCCTGAGTAACAATTCTCTGGCACTCAGTAACAATTCTGTCTGTCCCTGAGTATGAATTCTGTGGCCCTGAGTAACAATTCTGTGTCTGTGCGAGTAACAATTCTGTGTCTGTGCAAGTAACAATTTTGTGTCTGTGCGAGTAACAATTCTCTGGCACTCAGTAACAATTCTGTCTGTCCCTGAGTAACAATTCTCTGGCACTCAGTAACAATTCTGTCTGTCCCTGAGTAACAATTCTCTGGCACTCAGTAACAATTCTGTCTGTCCCTGAGTAACAATTCTCTGGCACTCAGTAACAATTCTGTCTGTCCCTGAGTAACAATTCTCTGGCACTCAGTAACAATTCTGTGTCTGTGCGAGTAACAATTCTGTGTCTGTGCAAGTAACAATTTTGTGTCTGTGCGAGTAACAATTCTCTGGCACTCAGTAACAATTCTGTCTGTCCCTGAGTATGAATTCTGTGGCCCTGAGTAACAATTCTGTGTCTGTGCGAGTAACAATTCTGTGTCTGTGCAAGTAACAATTTTGTGTCTGTGCGAGTAACAATTCTCTGGCACTCAGTAACAATTCTGTCTGTCCCTGAGTAACAATTCTCTGGCACTCAGTAACAATTCTGTCTGTCCCTGAGTAACAATTCTCTGGCACTCAGTAACAATTCTGTCTGTCCCTGAGTATGAATTCTGTGGCCCTGAGTAACAATTCTGTGTCTGTGCGAGTAACAATTCTGTGTCTGTGCAAGTAACAATTTTGTGTCTGTGCGAGTAACAATTCTCTGGCACTCAGTAACAATTCTGTCTGTCCCTGAGTAACAATTCTCTGGCACTCAGTAACAATTCTGTCTGTCCCTGAGTAACAATTCTCTGGCACTCAGTAACAATTCTGTCTGTCCCTGAGTATGAATTCTGTGGCCCTGAGTAACAATTCTGTGTCTGTGCGAGTAACAATTCTGTGTCTGTGCAAGTAACAATTTTGTGTCTGTGCGAGTAACAATTCTCTGGCACTCAGTAACAATTCTGTCTGTCCCTGAGTAACAATTCTCTGGCACTCAGTAACAATTCTGTCTGTCCCTGAGTAACAATTCTCTGGCACTCAGTAACAATTCTGTCTGTCCCTGAGTAACAATTCTCTGGCACTCAGTAACAATTCTGTGTCTGTGCGAGTAACAATTCTGTGTCTGTGCAAGTAACAATTTTGTGTCTGTGCGAGTAACAATTCTCTGGCACTCAGTAACAATTCTGTCTGTCCCTGAGTAACAATTCTCTGGCACTCAGTAACAATTCTGTCTGTCCCTGAGTAACAATTCTCTGGCACTCAGTAACAATTCTGTCTGTCCCTGAGTAACAATTCTGTCTGTCCCTGAGAATGAATTCTGTGGCCCTGAGTAAGAATTCTCTGGCACTCAGTAACAATTCTGTCTGTCCCTGAGTAACAATTCTCTGGCACTCAGTAACAATTCTGTCTGTCCCTGAGTAAAAATTCTGTGGCCCTAATAACGTTTCTGTGGCCCTAAGTAACAATTCTCTGGCACTGAGTGAAAATTCTGTCTGTCCCTGAGTATGAATTCTGTGGCCCTAACTAGCGTTTCTTTGTCCCTAAATAACGATTCTGTGGCCCTCATTAACAAGTCTGTGTCCCTGAGTAATGGTTCTCTGTCCCTAAGTAACTTCTCTCTGTCCCCAATTCTCGTTTCTGTGGCCCTAACTCTGTCCCTGTCCCTAGTACAGAGCGGTCTGCCTCTGTTCAATGACTGCAGGCAAATGAAGATTTCCAAAATGGCCGCTATATATACCTCGACCATTACACAGTGCTGGCTGGCTGGCTGCTGATTGGCTGATGCGATCACATGTCGTTGAGGAATGCATTATGGGGCAGCGCGCCTTGTCTGCGCGCCTTCCCCGACATCCCCGCTCCGTCGCCGCACATGTCAGCCGCCATTTTCGGAAAAATTTCGATTCGCGCGTCCGAATTAGGCTGTTTTTCGGATTCGGCACGAATCGAAATTTTTCCGATATTCGACTCGAATTCCACTTCGGATACTTCGATTCGCTCATCTCTAGTAGTGACAGCCGAATAATAACCATCAGACAGAGGGATGACATTTGGCTGTCCACCTTGTTGGACCCTCGCTACCGTTCAAAAATGGTGGCCTTTTTCACACCTGCTGAGAGGGAGGCCAAAATAAAGTACTATAAAAACCACCTATGTAGTCAGTTGGTCTCTGCCTTTCTGCGCCAACGTCCATCCTCAGACACTGTGGGCCCTGTGCGCTCGCGTTCCGCTGCCATGGCAGCAGGGGAGGGGTGGGGTGGTAGGAGCAGTGGCAGCTCCACCAGCAGCGGCTGCCTCAGTCTGCAGTCGATGATTAGTAGCTTTCTTCACCAGCGCAGTGAGGAAACTACTAACCAGCCGCAGCAGAAGCAGCATCAGGTGGACCTGGAGCAGGACCTCAAACAACAGGCTTGGGCCTACTTGGACAGCACCCTGCCAACCGAGGTAGACAATCCCCTTGACTACTGGGCAACGAAACTTGACCTTTGGCCCCAACTAGCTGAATTTGCCCTTGAAAGGCTGTCATGCCCGGCCAGTAGCGTGGCATCGGAGCGCGTGTTTAGTGCGGCAGGAGGTATTGTAACTCCGCGGAGGACACGACTGTCCACCCAAAGTGTGGAGAGACTCACGTTTGTGAAAATGAATCAGGCGTGGATTAGTCTGGATTTCAAACCACCAGTTCCTGACACAACTGACTAAATCCGCCATGAATCATGCCCCAAACATGTTATTATTTTTAACATAGGCCTCTGTATGGCCTTCAATTTAAGCTGCTTACGCTTCGCCACTCTGCCATGGGCCCCCGTACCACCTCCTCATGCTGCTGCCAGGTCCAGAGTGTGTCATGGGTCCCTGTATGGCCTCCCATTGCTGCTGTCTCCATCGCCACACTCTGCCATGTGCCACTTTCAGGTCTCCTCACACTGCTGGTGGGTTCCATTTTGTCATAGGGTGCTGGCAGATTACGGGCCTTCCATTGCTGCTGCCAGGCCCGTAATCTGCCATGGGCCCCCGTACCGACTCCTCATGCTGCTGCCAGGCCCGTAATCTGTCATGGGCCCCTGTACCGCCTCCTCATGCTGCTGCCAGGTCCAGAGTGTGTCATGGGTCCCTGTACGGCCTCCCATTGCTGCTGCCAGGCCCGTAATCTGCCATGGGCCCCCGTACCGACTCCTCATGCTGCTGCCAGGCCCGTAATCTGTCATGGGCCCCTGTACCGCCTCCTCATGCTGCTGCCAGGTCCAGAGTGTCTCATGGGTCCCTGTACGGCCTCCCATTGCTGCTGTCTCCATCGCCACACTCTGCCATGTGCCACTTTCAGGTCTCCTCACACTGCTGGTGGGTTCCATTTTGTCGTAGGGTGCTGGCAGATTACGGGCCTCCCATTGCTGCTGCCAGGCCCGTAATCTGCCATGGGCCCCCGTACCGCCTCCTCATGCTGCTGCCAGGTCCAGAGTGTCTCATGGGTCCCTGTACGGCCTCCCATTGCTGCTGTCTCCATCGCCACACTCTGCCATGTGCCACTTTCAGGTCTCCTCACACTGCTGGTGGGTTCCATTTTGTCATAGGGTGCTGGCAGATTACGGGCCTCCCATTGCTGCTGCCAGGCCCGTAATCTGCCATGGGCCCCCGTACCGACTCCTCATGCTGCTGCCAGGTCCAGAGTGTCTCATGGGTCCCTGTACAGCCTCCCATTGCTGCTGTCTCCATCGCCACACTCTGCCATGTGCCACTTTCAGGTCTCCTCACACTGCTGGTGGGTTCCATTTTGTCATAGGGTGCTGGCAGATTACGGGCCTCCCATTGCTGCTGCCAGGCCCGTAATCTGCCATGGGCCCCCGTACCGACTCCTCATGCTGCTGCCAGGTCCAGAGTGTCTCATGGGTCCCTGTACGGCCTCCCATTGCTGCTGTCTCCATCGCCACACTCTGCCATGTGCCACTTTCAGGTCTCCTCACACTGCTGGTGGGTTCCATTTTGTCATAGGGTGCTGGCAGATTACGGGCCTCCCATTGCTGCTGCCAGGCCCGTAATCTGTCATGGGCCCCTGTACCGCCTCCTCATGCTGCTGCCAGGTCCAGAGTGTCTCATGGGTCCCTGTACGGCCTCCCATTGCTGCTGTCTCCATCGCCACACTCTGCCATGTGCCACTTTCAGGTCTCCTCACACTGCTAGTGGGTTCCATTTTGTCATAGGGTGCTGGCAGATTACGGGCCTCCCATTGCTGCTGCCAGGCCCGTAATCTGCCATGGGCCCCCGTACCGACTCCTCATGCTGCTGCCAGGCCCGTAATCTGTCATGGGCCCCTGTACCGCCTCCTCATGCTGCTGCCAGGCCCGTAATCTGTCATGAGCCCCTGTACCGCCTCCTCATGCTGCTGCCAGGTCCAGAGTGTCTCATGGGTCCCTGTACGGCCTCCCATTGCTGCTGTCTCCATCGCCACACTCTGCCATGTGCCACTTTCAGGTCTCCTCACACTGCTGGTTGGTTCCATTTTGTCATAGGGTGCTGTATGGCCTCCCATTGCTGCTGCCTCCACCGCCACACTGTGGCTCCACACTCTGGTTTTGGCCCCGTGACTGCCCAAATGAGTGAAGTGTGCGGTGATTCTAAGATCGACGGCACTCATCTGCATGTCATACTGACTGACAGTATTATTTCTCTTCCCCAGCAGACTCCCAGGGCATTTAAATTAAAGGTACAGTGTTCTGCACTAATATAAAGGCTCTCTGAAGCCTAGAAACACCCTTTTTATAAGTTAAATTCGCAGCGAATATATTCGCATCGAATCAAATTTATTCCTCGAATTCGCCGAATCAGCCGAATCGAATTTTTGAATACTTCGCTCATCTCTAATAATAATATATAGATATATACCTCTTAGATTGTAAGCTTCAAGGAGCAGGGCCCTTCTATCCCTCTTGTATTGTACTGTATTGTTGCTGTATTGTCTCCCTTTATATTGTAAAGTGCTGAGCAAACTGTTGGCGCTATATAAATCCTGTATAATACTAATAATATATAGATATATACCTCTTATATTGTAAGCTCCAAGGAGCAGGGCCCTCCTATCCCTCTTGTATTGAACTGTATTGTTGCTGTATTGTCTCCCTTTATATTGTAAAGTGCTGAGCAAACTGTTGGCACTATATAAATCCTGTATAATAATAATATATAGATATATACCTCTTATATTGTAAGCTCCAAGGAGCAGGGCCCTCCTATCCCTCTTGTATTGAACTGTATTGTTGCTGTATTGTCTCCCGTCATATTGTAAAGCGCTGAGCAAACTATATATATCCTGTATAATAATAATAATAATAACAGACTGAGAAGCTTATTGGAGGCCATGGCACACCCAGAGGATAATCTATTGAGTCTCTATCAAAGGGAAGTGGAGTGACCTTAGATACACTGATTTTTTTTAGACTGCCACTCAGTAGGGGCATGGTTTAATATAACTGACAGCCGTATGTCCTGAGGAAAAATCTTCACGCTTTATGTAAAATTTTATCCCTGTACCTAGATTGAGCTTCACTTTCTAAATGACTTAAGTTGACATAGTTACCTTGTTTAGAAACCTGTTAGGCAATTTGTTGAAAAAGGGCACATACACACATTCAGTCAGTTATGTACTAACTAGAGGATGATTCCTTACATTCAGTCCACTAGCAAGACATGCCTTATGTCTAGCCCACATATGAACACACACTTGAACTGACCCTAAGTGACCCCAATCCATTAGGAGCTCAAATGCTTTCAACATTTTCCAGATGGTTCCTACTTGTTGATCATCCAAGCTCCTCATTTTACATTGTTTATTTACATTTTCAACCATGACCTAACAAACAAGGAGGTGGACTAGACAACTCAGAGATCAGACAAGTGGGTGGCGGGGATGGGGGTGGTGGTCAAACATAAGCTTTACGTGTTGCCTTGTCTCCTCTTTCTGACTGAAGATTTTGCTCTTTTTTGTGGTTTATATTATTACTGATGTTTTGACCTACAGTAGTATATGTTTAATAAAGGGGGCAAATATGTCCAGTCATCATGCATATTTAAAACTTCTATAACCTTGCCTTACATGATCATAATACATCAAAGGATCACACGCCTTTGATATTTTGTAGTTGCATGTGTTTTATATATACCATATTTCTTAATCTGCACTGAGCCTTATCTTTTTTCCCCTTCCTGTGGGGGAACTTGATTCGTTCCTGACAGAAGAAAGAACCACTTTCCTACATGGTCATTATTCTCATTCACAATTTACATACTTATATTACATATAGTACTGACAAATAGTATCCTAGGCTCCAGGAGTATAACTGATACATACTCAGCAAAATATCTCTTCTAATTCTCACTCATGTGGCCCATTATTATTATTATACAGTATTTATATAGCGCCAAAAAGTTTGCTCAGCGCTGTACATTATAGTGGGGGACAGTACATGAGACAATACAGTAACTATACAGTATACGAGGGGTTCGAGGACCCTGCTCTTTCGAGCTTTCCCATTTAAATATCTTTAACAAACTTGGCATGCCATATATCTAGCTTAAGTGGTTCTAAAGGCTGATGGTTTTTTTTACCTTCATGCATTCTATGCATGAAGGTGAAAAACCTTCAGTGTGCACCTCCCTCCTCAGCACCCTCTATACTCATCTGATCCTGAGCCTGATCCAGCATTGCGTACAAGAGCGGAAGCTCTCCCAGGTCTCTGCATCCTCATTGGCTTAGATACAAAAGCAGGAGCCATTTGCTCCCGCTTCTGTCACCCACAGCTAGTGAGGAGGGGGCAGGGTCGGGATCAAGCATTTACAAGTGCCCCCAGAGCAAGCAGCTTTCTCTGGGGGCACTTAGTAGGGGGGAAGAGCCTTGAAACCTGGTGGGGAACCTGAGAAGAGGAAGATCAGGGTTGCTTTGTGCAAAATGATTGCAAAGAGCAGGTAAGTGTTTGTTATTATATTGAGAAAAAAACTCTGAACCTTTACAATCACTTTATTGATGTCCTCTTAAAATGCTCTCCCTCCATCCTGTTTATCCTGACCATTGAACCACTAGCATAACTTATAAAACTGAATCCAAATGTACACAACCTTACATTTGGAAGTGAGGACCATAAACTGGCCTATTCACTGATAACTTGATCTTAACTCTGACACAACTACATTAATCACTGCCACATTTGTTTGCTATAAAGAACTCATTTACACAAATCTCAGGTCTTAAATCTAAACAAGGGGAAAACATCCATACATGTCTCGCTCCAGGCCCAGACAGTTACTGCTTTACAATCAAACTTCTGTTAAATGACAACCAAACCACCTAACCTATCTGGGAATATATCTGGGAATATCCTGCACCTCTCCCATTCCTATTCCCATATATGTCATCAATTAATTTAAAAATATCATGTAGCGGATTTTGTCTGGAATCAGAAGCCACTCAGAATGTTTAAATGTATTGTGTACAGTCATAAACAACAAGGAGGTCTCTGCTTCCCTAACTTCTACAAATATTTCCAAGCAGAACAGGTGGCCCCATTGGCAAGTCTTTTTTCCTCTTCACAAACCTATTATGGGTAACATTGGAAACAGAATATTACTCCCCAATGAACATACAAGCACTATCTTGATTGCCTTTTGGCTCAGGCCCCAAATAATTGAGCCCTTTTCACTTGCAAATTGGGTTAGCACAAAATATTTTAGCAAATTAATATTCCCACCAGGGGCGGACTGACAACTCATGGGGCCCCCGGGCAATAGGGGATCATGGGGCCCCTGTGTCCTTGCCCAAACTCAAAAAAGCCTATGAAAAAGGTACCAGGGGCATCTCATGGGGCCCCCTACTGACCCCAGGCCCTCGGGCAGTGCCCGAGTTTCCAAATGGTCTGTCCGCCCCTGATTCCCACATCTACTATTATTTTTGGATTCCTGCATTTTACACAGGTATGGAGTCCCCTGCAGTCTTTGGAATGGTGGACTTCATAAGTTTACCTTTTCCAGCTTATTCTTAGAGCATGAATTCTGAGGCCGCTGACTAGATATCAAAGACAAACTACAAGCACCTAACACGTGCACTAATGACATAACCTGCAATAGAGCCTTTCCCTGTTCTTAAATCAGGACTATAAGATCTTGAAGAGGTTTCCAAGATCTTCACAAGTGGTCAGCACACAATTGTTGCCTAAATAATTTACTTATTGAACTTGTTTTACAGTTCATACTCTTGTTTTATATGAAAACTTCAATAAAAAAAATGGATACTAAAAGAAGGCAAGGTAGCACATTTGACAAAATGTAGAATGGGTGAAAGGTGAAGCAGCAGGAAAGAAAATACCTGCTATCTACGGTTTGCTTGAGTGATGTGACATGGGAAAGGGAGCAATAAAAAGCTTATAACAGTCTCTATTCACTGATACCCCTAATAAGTAAAGAAACAGGGCTGGCACATGTCACTTTAGTCTGTATTGTAGCCAGAAAAAGAAATAAAAAGAAATTAGAGTGCCAGTAGATTATTATAGAATATTTACAGGAACTCCTGCACACAGTGGCCACAGATATTCAACGGCTGCCCTGTGTGGGCTGTCAAAAGTGCAGGTGATATGAAGAGCAAACCCTTGGATTTCACAGGAAACAAATGCATATTTAAAACATGACTAGGCGTATATAATAAAATACACATGACTATAACTTTATTGGGTTGACTAAAGATCAGCTATCAAAATTATGATACCTCACTGCATTTTACAAAGGACTGCAGTTTTGCTGTGTTCCTCTTTGTCAATGTTTGTTATTGTAAAAAAAGAAAAAAAGAAACTTGTATTTTTTTAATGCAACATAATGCCTGATAAGTGGGCTGATGTGCAGAGATAACGTGGTCAGATGCATGTGTTATAGTAACTCCAGTCTATCTAAGACACCACATACATGTCATCCTGGCCTGGAGGAGAGACATCTGGAAACACATCAATGGTTATAGTGCTTATTGCCTGTGCTAAATTGATAGCTAACATTGCTGTTTGAGTGGAAAAACAGAGAGATTAAGCAGTGGAGTAAACATTTTATTGTTGCTGCTTCTGTAAGTAGGCAACTCAATAAAGTTGAAAATAAAGTTGTCTATATGTAATTCTTAGTCAATTCCAACCACTTTCTTTTTGCAGGGAATTGCAAGGAATTGCCGCAAACTAAGCAATTAGAGATGAGCGAATTATTCAAAAATTCGGTTCGGCTGATTCGCCGAATTCGCCGCATAAATTTGATTCGAGCCGAATATATTCGCTGCGAATTTAACTTATAAAAAGGGTGTTTCTAGGCTTCAGAGAGCCTTTATATTAGTGCAGAACACTGTACCTTTAATTTAAATGCCCTTGGAGTCTGCTGGGGAAGAGAAATAATACTGTCAGTCAGTATGACATGCAGATGAGTGCCGTCGATCTTAGAATCACCGCACACTTCACTCATTTGGGCAGTCACGGGGCCAAAACCAGAGTGTGGAGCCACAGTGTGGCGGTGGAGGCAGCAGCAATGGGAGGCCATACAGCACCCTATGACAAAATGGAACCCACCAGCAGTGTGAGGAGACCTGAAAGTGGCACATGGCAGAGTGTGGCGATGGAGACAGCAGCAATGGGAGGCCGTACAGGGACCCATGACACACTCTGGACCTGGCAGCAGCATGAGGAGGCGGTACAGGGGTCTATGACAGATTACGGGCCTGGCAGCAGCATGAGGAGTCGGTACGGGGGCCCATGGCAGATTACGGGCCTGGCAGCAGCATGAGGAGGCGGTACAGGGGCCCATGGCAGAGTGGCGGAGCGTAAGCAGCTAAAATTGAAGGCCATACAGAGGCCTATGTTAAAAAGTCCCCCCAGCAGCAGCGTGGGGAGACGACTATCAAGAGTCCAATGGCAGAGTGGCGGAGCGGAAGCAGCTTCAATTGAAGGCCATACACAGGCCTAGGTTAAAAAGTCCCCCCAGCAGCAGTGTGGGGAGACGACTATCAAGAGTCCAATGGCTGAGTGGCGATCTGGGAAGTCAGCGTTGTGATTGCAGATGCAATGCAGAAATTTTATGAGGTAATGCCGTGGGTGCGAAGAAGATCATATACCGTCGTACTTCCATCCATAAGACGGAACAACCTGCGAACCGGGAGCTTTATTGCCCTGACCCGCTGAGCAGCTTCTGGGATACCCAAGAGTTTGGCTTCTGTGGGGAATATGGTTGAAAACTGAAACTTAAAGGCATGTTGACGGAAGGGCACCAGTGTCAGTGCTCCGGAGGGAATATAGCTTCAAAGCTGACACTTAAAGCTATATCGACGGTCAGAGACCACAGGAAGTGGAGCTTGCGTCTTAAATCGACTGAATGTGGCAGACGTGAAACGTCTACGGGCCGTATATGAAACGGGTTGTTCCTCTTTCTGGAATAAGTGTTGGAAATGGCCACTCTTTTTGGTGTGGCGTTTTGTCTATTTAATTCCAATAACGGACTCTACTCCTCCGTGCAATCTAGTTACGAGACCCTGGGCAGGTCTGGGTCCAATTTGTGGTAGAGACTGGTTTTGTTCAGCCATGCTTGAGCGAGTAATAACAGGTCTGTGCTGCCCTTTGGTGTCTGGCTTAATGCGCACAACACTGAACGTCCCAGCATTTGTCAACGATTTGCCGTTAAGTGATGCAAACCCGCTGAACCACGTTCATGAGGAGCCGGTACAGGGGGCCATGAATCAGTATGGACCTGGCAGCAGTGTGAGGAGACCCGAAAGTGGCACATGGCGCAGGGTGGCGGTGGAGGCAGCAGTATTCGGAAGCCATACACAGGACTAGTTTAAAAAGCGGAAGCCGTCAGCAGCGTGAGCAGACGACAGAGGCACATGGCGCAGGGTGGCGGTGGAGGCAGCAGTATTCGGAAGCCATACACAGGCCTAGGTTAAAAAGCGGAAGCCGTCAGCAGCGTGAGCAGACGACAGAGGCACATGGCGCAGGGTGGCGGTGGAGGCAGCAGTATTTGGAAGCCATACACAGGCCTAGGTTTAAAACTGGAACCCAGCAGCGTGAGCAGACGACAAAGACGCACATGGCAGAGGATGGATCTGGCAGCAGTATGAGAAGGCGGTACAGGGGCCCGTGGCACAGTGTGGTGATGGGGGCTACAGCAACTGGATGCCAGAAAGTGGCCGATAGGGCTATATACTGCATGGAATTATAAAGTTGTAAAGACAGCGGCCTATAAGGCTATACACACTATAACAATCATGACTTGATTGACCATTGGCCTATAAGGCTATACACAGCATGAATATCATGACTTATTCTGAGAGTGGTTTGGAAGGCTATATACAAAAAGTAATTCATGAGCTGTCCGGACAGCGGACAATAAGTACATATATACAAATCAATTCATCAGCTGTCCAGCCAGCGGCCTCAAAGGCGACACATATAGAAAGCAATTCATGAGCTGTTCAGACAGCGGCCTCTAAGGCGACAGATATACAAAGCAATTCCCGAGGTGTTCAGGGAGCGGCCTGGACGGCTAGGTTATTACTAAATATATTTTTGTGGCCAAACATCGGCCTATAAATAGATGTCTACACAGTGACAAAAAATTATGTCGCCAGACAGCGGCCACTAAGGCGACAGATATACAAAGCAATTCCCGCGAGCGCACAGGGCCCACAGTGTCTGAGGATGGACGTTGGCGCAGAAAGGCAGAGACCAACTGACTACATAGGTGGTTTTTATAGTACTTTATTTTGGCCTCCCTCTCAGCAGGTGTGAAAAAGGCCACCATTTTTGAACGGTAGCGAGGGTCCAACAAGGTGGACAGCCAAAAGTCATCCCTCTGTCTGATGGTTATTATTCGGCTGTCGCTACGCAACCAACCAGGCATGCTATGGGCCATTTGTGCCAAGGAATGCGAGGGACTCCCTGCCTCCATCTCCACAGCATACTGCCACGGTGCGTCTGGGTCCTCTGTCTCCTCCTCCTCCTCTACCACATGCTCCTGCTCCTCCACTCCTGTCCGCTGAGTGGAAAAACCACCCATTTCACTCAATAATTCCTGAGCACCAATGTCCTCCTCTACCTCCTCCTCTTCTTCCTGTCCTGCCCCCACAGGGGTCATGTGGCGTTGAGATCTGTGCGCCACGTCTACCGCACCCTGACCAGCCATTGTTAACAGCATTTGTTCCAGGACGTGCAACAGAGGAATGACGTCGTTCATCCCATAGTCCTGCCGACTCACGAATAGCGTGGCCTCCTCAAAGGGCCTGAGCAAGCGGCAGGTGTCACGCATGAGCTGCCAATGGCTGACATCTAAGTTACACAGGGGAGTACCTTTATCCGCTTGTAACATCAGGAAATCGGTGATGGCCTTTCGCTGTTCGTAAAGGCGGTCTAACATATGTAGGGTTGAATTCCACCTTGTTGCAACGTCGCAGATCAGGCGATGCTGTGGAATTCCGTTCTGCCGCTGCAGCTCAAGGAGGGTGTGCTTTGCGGTGTAGGAATGGCTGAAATGCATGCAAAGTTTACGTGACATTTTAAGGATGTCTTGCAGTGGGATGGTGGATTTTAGGAACCGCTTGACAACCAGATTGAACACGTGAGCCATGCATGGCGCATGGCACAACCTTCCTTGATGCAGAGCAGACACCATGTTCTTTCCGTTGTCGGTCAACATGGTTCCGATTTTCAGTTTGCGCGGAGACAGCCATCTGTTATTTCTCTGTTCATTACACTCAGAAGTTCCTCCCCTGTGTGACTACGTTCGCCAAGGCATACCAGGTACAGCACAGCGTGACACCGTTGCGCCCTGCACATGTGATATGCCGGTCGGGTAATGGGACTTGGCACGGGGGTGGCGGCTGAGGACACGGCGGAAGAAGAGGTGGTAGAGGCGGACATCTTTGCTGGACCAAGGACGTGCAAACGTGGAGGCAAAAGCGGCGTGACCTGTCCAAGTTGCTGGTGCGGCTGTGCCGGCACCACGTTCACCCAGTGGGCCGTAAATGACATGTACTGTCCCTGACCGTAGTTACAGCTCCACACGTCGGCGCTGCCGTGCACTTTGGCAGAGACCGACATGCTCAAAGACTGGCCCACCATCTCTTCTACATGTGAATGCAGGGCTGGCACTGCCTTTTTGGCGAAGAAATGCCGGCTTGGCACTCTCCACCGCGGCTCGGCACAAGCCATCATTTCTCGGAAAGGTGCTGAGTTCACCACTTGGAAAGGGAGGGACTGCAGCACCAGCAACTTGGACAGGAGGACGTTCAGCTTCTGCACCGTCGGGTGCGTGCTCGCAAACTGTTGTCTCTTGGAAACGGATTCCAAGAAAGACTGCTGACGGAATCCGTGAAGAGGAGTAGCAGGAGAAGGAGCATCTGAACGAGCGGAAGATGCCAACGAGCGACAACTCCCCTCAGCAGAGGTGTTGGAGCCTTGACTGGCTGATAGAGGGCGATTGACGTCGGGTGACGGAGCAAGTAACGGAGCGGGTGATGGAGCGGGGGCTGGGGCAGGCAGAACCGCCGTATCTTTATCACGGTTTTCCAAGGCCACCGAATGGCGACGCTGCATATGCTGACGCAACGCTGTAGTCCCAACATTGTCCCCCTGGCCACGCTTGACTTTCTGGCCACATAGTCGACATACGGCTACGTTTACTTCCTCGGGCGGCTTGACGAAAAATTGCCACACCGCCGAGTAGGAAACTTTGCCCCCGCTACTCCTCACTGGCTGACTGCTACTTCTTCCGTGCACACCGGCACCACTACTGGCCGTGGTGGTAGGCTGCAGTGGAGCTGGTGCTCTACTCCGTGGCCGTTTGGCTCCACTGACACTGCTGCGACCCTGCTGCCTCCTGGGCAACCCACCGACTGTTTTGCTCGCTGGCAAGCTGGCACCCTCTTTTCCTGATGATGCGGAAGCAATAGCCTGATGACAACGAGGCTGCCAAGTGCGATCAGCCTCATCATCATCAATTAGGGTCTCCGCGTCACTACTAGCCCCCTCGGCTGCGTGTGGGTCAGGAGACAGACCTGTCTCTAGACCGGCTACTGAGCCACTCTCCTCGCCAGTACTTCTTCGCCTGGCTGCTGAAGAGGCGGATGTCTCCCCCCGTTCCTGACCGCCCTCTGTTAGCTCTTCCTCACTGTACAGTGGGGCTGAGCCCACAGCATGCGATACTTCGCTTGGTGAGGGAACACCAAAGGACAGGGGCAGGTTGAGGACACGTGATTTCAGTGGGCTTGCTCCCGGGCCATGCCAACTAACGGTTGTGTCTGACGTACCCACCGACCGTTGGCTGTAGGTGTCAGAGGTGACCTGGGAAGAGGAAGACGACCGAGTCAACCAATCGATGACGGCAGGGTTGTCGGTGGAGACACGACCGCTGGATGGCCTCTGGCTGCGACTAGTGCTGCCTCGACCCCTTCCTCTGCTGCCACGTCTGCTCGCTCCTGAAACATTGCCTCCTCTGCCACTCCTCTGCGTGTTGTCTGACATACTCTTTAATTCAATAAGCACCCCAAAAATAAAAACGGATTTAACTCTTTGAACGTACAATAGTGGTTGTGGAGCAGAAAGTCAGTTTATTTAGCACAATCGGTCAATTGCAGCTTGCCGTTGGCTGTAAACTGTACGTTTATGTCACTGGAATGCACTAATCACCCAAAAAATATTACCGCCACCCGGCGTGTAAATGGATCTAACTCTTTGAACGTACAATAGTGGTTGTGAAGCAGAAAGTCAGTTTATTTAGCACAATCGGTCAATTGCAGCTTGCCGTTGGCTGGAAACTGTACGTTTATGTCACTGGAATGCACTAATCACCCAAAAAATATTACCGCCACCCGGCGTGTATATGGATTTAACTCTTTGAACGTACAATAGTGGTTGTGAAGCAGAAAGTCAGTTTATTTAGCACAATCGGTCAATTGCAGCTTGCCGTTGGCTGGAAACTGTACGTTTATGTCACCGGAATGCACTAATCACCCAAAAAATATTACCGCCACCCGGCGTGTAAATGGATCTAACTCTTTGAACGTACAATAGTGGTTGTGAAGCAGAAAGTCAGTTTATTGTTCACAATCGGTCAATTGCAGCTTGCCGTTGGCTGGAAACTGTACGTTTATGTCACTGGAATGCACTAATCACCCAAAAAATATTACCGCCAGCCGGCGTGTAAATGGATTTAACTCTTTGAACGTACAATAGTGGTTGTGAAGCAGAAAGTCAGTTTATTTAGCACAATCGGTCAATTGCAGCTTGCCGTTGGCTGGAAACTGTACGTTTATGTCACTGGAATGCACTAATCACCCAAAAAATATTACCGCCACCCGGCGTGTAAATGGATCTAACTCTTTGAACGTACAATAGTGGTTGTGAAGCAGAAAGTCAGTTTATTTAGCACAATCGGTCAATTGCAGCTTGCCGTTGGCTGGAAACTGTACGTTTATGTCACTGGAATGCACTAATCACCCAAAAAATATTACCACCACCCGGCGTGTATATGGATTTAACTCTTTGAACGTACAATAGTGGTTGTGAAGCAGAAATTCAGTTTATTTAGCACAATCGGTCAATTGCAGCTTGCCGTTGGGTGGAAACTGTACGTTTATGTCACTGGAATGCACTAATCACCCAAAAAATATTACCGCCACCCGGCGTGTATATGGATTTAACTCTTTGAACGTACAATAGTGGTTGTGAAGCAGAAAGTCAGTTTATTTAGCACAATTGGTCAATTGCAGCTTGCCGTTGGCTGGAAACTGTACGTTTAGGTCACTAAAATGCACTAATCACCCAAAAAATATTACCGCCACCCGGCGTGTAAATGGATTTAACTCTTTGAACGTACAATAGTGGTTGTGAAGCAGAAAGTCAGTTTATTGTACACAATCGGTCAATTGCAGCTTGCCGTTGGCTGGAAACTGTACGTTTATGTCACTGGAATGCACTAATCACCCAAAAAATATTACCGCCAGCCGGCGTGTAAATGGATTTAACTCTTTGAACGTACAATAGTGGTTGTGAAGCAGAAAGTCAGTTTATTGTACACAATCGGTCAATTGCAGCTTGCCGTTGGCTGTAAACTGTACGTTTATGTCACTGGAATGCACTAATCACCCAAAAAATATTACCGCCAGCCGGCGTGTAAATGGATTTAACTCTTTGAACGTACAATAGTGGTTGTGAAGCAGAAAGTCAGTTTATTGTACACAATCGGTCAATTGCAGCTTGCCGTTGGCTGTAAACTGTACGTTTATGTCACCGGAATGCACTAATCACCCAAAAAATATTACCGCCAGCCGGCGTGTAAATGGATTTAACTCTTTGAACGTACAATAGTGGTTGTGAAGCAGAAAGTCAGTTTATTTAGCACAATCGGTCAATTGCAGCTTGCCGTTGGCTGGAAACTGTACGTTTATGTCACTGGAATGCACTAATCACCCAAAAAATATTACAGCCACCCGGCGTGTAAATGGATCTAACTCTTTGAACGTACAATAGTGGTTGTGAAGCAGAAAGTCAGTTTATTTAGCACAATCGGTCAATTGCAGCTTGCCGTTGGCTGGAAACTGTACGTTTATGTCACTGGAATGCACTAATCACCCAAAAAATATTACCGCCAGCCGGCGTGTAAATGGATTTAACTCTTTGAACGTACAATAGTGGTTGTGAAGCAGAAAGTCAGTTTATTTAGCACAATCGGTCAATTGCAGCTTGCCGTTGGCTGGAAACTGTACGTTTATGTCACTGGAATGCACTAATCACCCAAAAAATATTACCGCCACCCGGCGTGTAAATGGATCTAACTCTTTGAACGTACAATAGTGGTTGTGAAGCAGAAAGTCAGTTTATTTAGCACTATCGGTCAATTACAGCTTGCCGTTGGCTGGAAACTGTACGTTTATGTCACTGGAATGCACTAATCACCCAAAAAATATTACCGCCACCCGGCGTGTATATGGATTTAACTCTTTGAACGTACAATAGTGGTTGTGAAGCAGAAAGTCAGTTTATTGTACACAATCGGTCAATTGCAGCTTGCCGTTGGCTGGAAACTGTACGTTTATGTCACTGGAATGCACTAATCACCCAAAAAATATTACCGCCAGCCGGCGTGTAAATGGATTTAACTCTTTGAACGTACAATAGTGGTTGTGAAGCAGAAAGTCAGTTTATTGTACACAATCGGTCAATTGCAGCTTGCCGTTGGCTGGAAACTGTACGTTTATGTCACTGGAATGCACTAATCACCCAAAAAATATTACCGCCACCCGGCGTGTAAATGGATCTAACTCTTTGAACATACAATAGTTGTTGTGAAGCAGAAAGTCAGTTTATTTAGCACAATCGGTCAATTGCAGCTTGCCGTTGGCTGGAAACTGTACGTTTATGTCACTGGAATGCACTAATCACCCAAAAAATATTACCGCCACCCGGCGTGTATATGGATTTAACTCTTTGAACGTACAATAGTGGTTGTGAAGCAGAAAGTCAGTTTATTGTACACAATCGGTCAATTGCAGCTTGCCGTTGGCTGGAAACTGTACGTTTAGGTCACTGGAATGCACTAATCACCCAAAAAATATTACCGCCAGCCGGCGTGTAATGGATTTAACTCTTTGAACGTACAATAGTGGTTGTGAAGCAGAAAGTCAGTTTATTTAGCACAATCGGTCAATTGCAGCTTGCCGTTGGCTGGAAACTGTACGTTTATGTCACTGGAATGCACTAATCACCCAAAAAATATTACCGCCACCCGGCGTGTAAATGGATCTAACTCTTTGAACATACAATAGTGGTTGTGAAGCAGAAAGTCAGTTTATTTAGCACAATCGGTCAATTGCAGCTTGCCGTTGGCTGGAAACTGTACGTTTATGTCACTGGAATGCACTAATCACCCAAAAAATATTACCGCCACCTGGCGTGTATATGGATTTAACTCTTTGAACGTACAATAGTGGTTGTGAAGCAGAAAGTCAGTTTATTTAGCACAATCGGTCAATTGCAGCTTGCCGTTGGCTGGAAACTGTACGTTTAGGTCACCGGAATGCACTAATCACCCAAAAAATATTACCGCCAGCCGGCGTGTAAATGGATTTAACTCTTTGAACGTACAATAGTGGTTGTGAAGCAGAAAGTCAGTTTATTTAGCACAATCGGTCAATTGCAGCTTGCCGTTGGCTGTAAACTGTACCTTTATGTCACTGGAATGCACTAATCACCCAAAAAATATTACCGCCACCCGGCGTGTAAATGGATCTAACTCTTTGAACGTACAATAGTGGTTGTGAAGCAGAAAGTCAGTTTATTTAGCACAATCGGTCAATTGCAGCTTGCCGTTGGCTGGAAACTGTACGTTTATGTCACTGGAATGCACTAATCACCCAAAAAATATTACCGCCAGCCGGCGTGTAAATGGATTTAACTCTTTGAACGTACAATAGTGGTTGTGAAGCAGAAAGTCAGTTTATTTAGCACAATCGGTCAATTGCAGCTTGCCGTTGGCTGGAAACTGTACGTTTATGTCACTGGAATGCACTAATCACCCAAAAAATATTACCGCCACCCGGCGTGTATATGGATTTAACTCTTTGAACGTACAATAGTGGTTGTGAAGCAGAAAGTCAGTTTATTTAGCACAATCGGTCAATTGCAGCTTGCCGTTGGCTGGAAACTGTACGTTTAGGTCACTGGAATGCACTAATCACCCAAAAAATATTACCGCCACCCGGCGTGTAAATGGATTTAACTCTTTGAACGTACAATAGTGGTTGTGAAGCAGAAAGTCAGTTTATTGTACACAATCGGTCAATTGCAGCTTGCCGTTGGCTGTAAACTGTACGTTTATGTCACTGGAATGCACTAATCACCCAAAAAATATTACCGCCAGCCGGCGTGTAAATGGATTTAACTCTTTGAACGTACAATAGTGGTTGTGAAGCAGAAAGTCAGTTTATTGTACACAATCGGTCAATTGCAGCTTGCCGTTGGCTGTAAACTGTACGTTTGTGTCACTGGAATGCACTAATCACCCAAAAAATATTACCGCCAGCCGGCGTGTAAATGGATTTAACTCTTTGAACGTACAATAGTGGTTGTGAAGCAGAAAGTCAGTTTATTTTGCACAATCGGCAAACTGCAGCACCAACTGTGCACGACAGCCACCAAAAAAAAAGGGTGTATGTCACTTTAAATTTTCGATTCTTTCATAGCTGTGGCCCTAAGTAACGATTCTGTGTCCCTGAGTAACGATTCTGTGTCCCTGAGTAACGATTCTGTGTCCCTGAGTAACGATTCTGTGTCCCTGAGTAACGATTCTGTTGCCCTAAAGTCTCTGTGGCCCTAACTCTGTCCCTTAATACAGACAGGTCTGTCTCTCTTGAATGACCGGAGGCTAATGGAGAATTCTAAGATGGCCGCGATTTATAGTGCTGGCTGGCTGCTGATTGGCTAATGCGATCACATGTCATGAATGCATTATGGGTCAACGCGCCTTGTCTGCGCGCCTTCCCAGAGATCCCCGCCCCATCTTCTCTGTCCATTTTCTCCGTGGCCACACACGTCGCCGCCATTTTTGGGAAAATTCGATTCGTGCATCTGAAGTTTGCTAATCTTCGGATTCGTCGCGAATAGAATTTTTCCAAATCTTCGGAACGAATTCCACTTCGTCATGTTCGATTCGCTCATCTCTATAAGCAATCTATAACCCATGAGTTTGATCTACTACCAGAATTTGATTGACTGTGAAGTTGAAACCAAGCAATAAATCATCAATTTTCAATATAGTATACTGAGAGATCCAATCAAAATGGGAAAACAACCCACTATCATTTGACATTTTTGATTGCTTTACGATTTTGAAAAAAAATAAAAAGGAATCAAATATTTGATCACCCTATCAAATTGCCACCTGTATGCAGGAGCGTATTTACCGCAAGGCAAACAAGGCGTTTGCCTAGGGCGGCAATTTTTAGGGGGCGACACTGCCCCTGGAAGAAGGGACCTTTTGAGCAGTGGTGGACAGAGCCATGCAGGGCCGCCAGCAGAGGTGTCGCACCGGTATCCTTGCAGTGGCCCGGACAGCAGGATGATCGATGCGGGGATGGGCAGTTGCAGAGCGATGCTCCTGTACCTCTCCCTCCAGCAGCTGACAAGTCAGGACCAGAGGACAGCCTGGAGCAAGGAGAGGAGAAGTGTCGGAGAGGAATAAGCCCGAAGGGTGTGTGCTGTGCTGTGTTCTGTGGGGTCTCCCTGTCTCCCTCCCTACACTGACAGATCGTATGGGGCTGCACCCCCCCTCCTTCTTGCTGCCCAGAGATCAGCAGCCCTTGGAGGAGGTGTGTGTGTGTGTGTGTAGTCCCGTAAGATGTGAGAAAGGGGAAAGAAAGAGAGAGAGGGAAGAGAGAGAGAAGGAAGAGACAGAGAGGGAAGAGATAGAGAGAAGGAAGAGACAGAGAGGGAAGAGACAGAGAGAGATAGAGGGGAGAGAGGGAAGAGAGAGAGAGAAGGAAGAGGCAGAGAGGGGAGAGAGAGAGGGGGGAGGGAGAGAGGGGGGGAAGGGAGAGAGAGGGAAGAGACAGAGAGAGAGGGGAGAGGGAGGGAGGGAAGAGACAGAAAGGGAAGAGGCAGAGAGGGAAGAGAAAGGAAAGAGAGAGAGGGAAGAGAGAGGGAGGGAAGAGACAGAAATGGAATAGACAGAGAGGGAAGAGAGAGAGGGAAGAGAGAGGGAAGAGGGAGAGAGAGGGAAAAAGAGAGAGTGAGGGAAGAGAGAGGGGGAAGCGAGAGAGAGAGGGAAGAGAGAGAGGGAAGAGAGGGGGGGAAGAGGGAGTGAGAAGGAAGAGGGAGAGGGAAGAGAGAGAGAGAGAGAGAGAGAGAGAGAGGGAAGAGAGAGCAAGAGGGAAGAGGGAGAGGGAAGAGAGAGAGAGGGGGAAGAGAGAGGGAAGAGAGAGTGAGAGGGAACAGACATAGAGAGGAAAGAGACAGAGAGGGAAGAGAGAGAGAGAAGAGAGAGGGAGGGAAGAGAGAGAGGGAAGAGAGACAGAGAGGGAAGAGACATAGAGGGAGAGAGTGGGGGAAGAAAAAGAGAGAGAGAGGGGGGAAGAGACAGAGAGGGACAAGAGAGAGAGAGGGGGGAGAGTGAGAGGGAAGAGCGAGATAGAGAGAGAGGGAGAGGGGGGAGAGAGAGATGGAAGAGAGAGGGAAGAGAGAAGGAAGAGAGAGGGGGAAGAGGGAGAGAGGGGAGAGAGAGAGAGTATTATCAGAAATAGGCACAACAAGAGTGCTGCTGGAATTGTGCACATATACCTGTATAGTTATTGGTACAGATACCTCCAGAAGAGAGCAAAGTCCAGTTGCAGGGGGCCCTGCCCCCTTTGTGTCAGACACCTGAAGACAAGAAACAAGATCTGATGGGAAGATACTCCAACTGTTTGTCCAACTGTGAGACACCAATCCTAGCCATCCCCTGTGGACAACTGTACTGCACTCCATTTAACGAAATCAACTCTTTTCTTCTTCTTTTCTTTAGCCTCCTTTACATCCTGGCCACTGAACATGGCATTCCTGGGAGCAGACCACTAGGCTAGTATTGCTTAGTTTATCTGAACTAAGACTGCCATAGGGACTATTCACTATGCTATATTCCCTGACCACTCCTATAGTAGCAATCATAACAGTACATTGGTTTGGATATAATTGGTTGATTTGTGTGATACACAAGATAACATGGGCTCCATTCACAAAGTGATATCTTACCTCAATTTGCAAACAAAAGCTACTAAAATACCACATCAGTTATTTTTTGAAGTGATGCGGTATTATAGTAGTGAAAACATGCGGTAATTTAATGCCAGAAGTAGCTGGCATATTTATCAACAGTAATAAATACCACGTTGTTAAGAAGCAGGCGGCCACCAGCATCCTTAACAACCAGCAACTGTCATGAAAGTGGGCAGCCGCATCATCCTTAACAATCAATGACTTGTCAGCTCTCAATAGGACAAAACAATTGCCAGCAATGAAAAACACAGTGTGAAGGTTACCCTCCAATCCATACCAGGCCCTTCAGGGCTGGTATGGATTTTAAAGGGAACCCTACACCATTTTTTTTTTTTTAAATGGCGTGGGGGTCCCCTTCCATAATCCATGCCATACTCTTATCCGAGCATGCAGCTTGGCAGGCCAAGAAAGGGGGCCCCTAGATTCTGACCCCTCATGTGAAAGAGTAGGGGGTAAATAGTACCCCCTACTCATTCACCAAAATTGAGCAAAAGCACAACAGTTTTTGAAAAAAAACAAAAAACCCCCCAAAAAAA
The DNA here is from genome assembly GCF_062004578.1 of Staurois parvus. Lineage (NCBI taxonomy): Eukaryota > Metazoa > Chordata > Amphibia > Anura > Ranidae > Staurois > Staurois parvus. The sequence continues at coordinate 23,359,248 of NW_028317821.1, forward strand.
CAAGCAAGAATAAATGTCCTCCAAAGTAAATCCAACTTCAATCATGATAAACGCCGCCCGTGAACCTGAAAAAACAAACAAAAGAGGTGCACCTGATGAAGGCTTATGCAGTATTTACCAAACATTTTGACAGTTTTGCTGTAAGTACTGCATAATGGTATAGCAAATTGACAATTTCAGGATTGCATTCGATATTTAGGGAAAATGTTTTAGATCACATAAGTACCACATGCAACCTTCTTTTGTGAATGGAGCCTTAATCAGTCCAGAGAGTGAAAAAGTCTCACACATGTGGCATTGCAATACACAGAAGAAGTAGCAGCATGTATTCTTGGTTGTAATTGTAAGTATGTCCATGCTGTATGTAAAAAATATCTTCTTAAATTGGTAACTTTGTGCAAAAAAATTTTTATTTTATTTTCATTCCACATTTCATATCCCCATACTCAGGAGATGCAGCAGAACACAACACATTTTACTTAATTTCTTAATTTTTGTGAAACATTGTGAAAAAAAATTATAGCTTCAAACAACTCACCATGTCTTTTACTAAATACCTTGTTTGTCTTCCAAAGAGAGGTCATTTGGGGGTATCTGTGTTGTTCTGGCATTTTAGGACCTTGAAAAATTAGACAGGCAGTCAATATATCAGGATTATTCAATTTTCAAATATACACTATATCCAAAAGTATTGGGACATTCCTCCAAATCATTGGATTCTGGTGTTCCAATCACCTCCATGGCCACAGGTGTATAAAGTCAAGCACCTAGGCATGCAGACTGCTTCTACAAATATTTGTGAAAGAATGGGTCGCTCTCAGGAACTCATTGAATTCAATTGCAGTACTGTGATCTGTTGCCACCTGTGCAATAAGTCCATCCGTGAAATTTCCTTGCTACTAAATATTCCACAGTCAACTGCTAGTGATATTATAACAAAGTGGAAGCAAATGGGAACAACAGCAACTCAGCCACGAAGTGGTAGGCTACGTACGTAAAATGACAGAGCAGGTTCAGCGCATGCTGAAGTGCACAGTGTGCAGAAGTCACCAACTGTATGCAGAGTCAAAAGCTAAAGACCTCCAAACTTCATGTGTCCTTCAGATTAACACAACAGTGTGTAGAGAGCTTCATGGAATCACCAAGTGCAAAGCAAAGCCTCGGATGCAGTGGTGTAAAGTACACCACCACTAGACTCAAGAGCAGTGGAGACGTGTTCTTTGGAGTGACGAATAACACTTTCCTGTCTGGCAATCCGATGGACATTTCTGGGTTTGGCAGTTGCCAGAAGAACGGTTCTTGTCTGTCTGCATTGTGCCAAGTGTAAAGATTGGTGGTGGTGGGATTATGGTGTGGGGTTGTTTTTCAGGGGTTGGGCTTGGCCCCTTAGTTCCATGTGAAGGGAACTCTTAAGGCATCAGCATACGAAGACATTGTGGACAACTTTGTGGGAACAGTTTGGGGATGGCCCCTTCCTGTTCCAACATGACTGTGCAACAGTGTACAAAGCAAGGTCCATAAAGAACACCTTTGGGATGAATTAGAGTGGAGACTGCGAGCCTTCTCGTCCAACATCAGTGCCTGACCTCACACATGTACTTCTGAAAGAATGGTCATACATTCCCATAGACACACTCCTAAACCTAGTGAACAAAATTTCCAGAAGAGTTGAAGCTGTTATAGCTGCAAAGGGTTGGCCAACTTAATATTGAACCCTATGGACTAAGACTTGGATGCCATTGGATGCCATGCAGTTGTCCCAACACGTTTGGCAATATAGTGTATGTAACAGAGCTTGTAAACTCTATAACTTTTGCACAGACTAAACAATGTACAAAGATTTGGGTTATTTTTACCAAAAAATGTAGCAGTATAAATTTTGGCCTAAAATTTTGAAGAAAAATTACTTATTTGCAAAATTTTATAACAGTAACTAAGAAAATGTTTTTTTCATTTAATTTTTGGTCTTTTTTGTTTATTTAGCAAAAAAAAAACACAGTGGTGATTAAATACCACCAAAATAAAGCTTTATCTCAAAATAATGATAAAAATGTAATTTGGGCACAATGGTGCATGACTAATAATAGTAATGGTCAATCAAATTGTGACAGCACTGAAAACTTAAAAATGGCCAGAGCAGGAAGGGGATAGAAGTGTCCAGTATTAAGGTGGATGGCACTATAATAGTAAGCATTAATAAAATAAGCCAGCATTTACAGTGTGGGATACATTCTCTGAAGTAGCATGTGTGCCTTTTTTAACTGTTGTGTTGAATAAAACATAAGCCTTCTCTTAGTTACATGCACGACTGGTTGAGTTATAGGTCTCCTAATCAGAAAGCTATTGAGCTGTGTACATATTTCTGCTGACACCATAAAAACACATGAGCATGTATATATCACTTTTGTAAGAAGAGTGTATTTTACACACTATGTAATGCCCTGCAACGTAACCTCAAATAACTCTGTGCCTGACCCTTCCTCAAGGAAAACTAAAGAGAAACTTAGAAACAGAGTATTATTTACCTTATGGATTGGGTCATGTTGGAGGGTAGATACTTTCCCAACACTGAGGCTGTAGAACTACTACAATCTGCGTAGTACTGCTGTGGTAATATACCACAAAAAGAAAAATATACAGTATACAAATAAAGCAAATTAGGGGTATACACAAATACTTGACAGCAGTTGCATTCACATACCTCTGCCCTTGAAAGTCATGGGTTAATAATACCTAAGAGTTTCAACTGTAGTTTAGATGCAGTTAAAGACATGATTGTAGGAAATCTACAGTATTCCTATAACGTGCAGAATGCTCACTCACATTGCTTCCAGCAGCAGATCAATTGCTGATTTTTCTGGAAAATGAGGCGAGGCAAAATGCTGGATTCTGTTCTACTGCTGCTTTCCAGGTGATGCTACTTTATTTCAAATAAGAACTATTTGCTTAACACAGATGATGCATTAAATTGCAAATGCATTGACACCATCAATGTATAGGGTGCATGCACAGAAGCCAGGGGGCATAATGTTTCTACTGATACCAATGTATGTAAGGGGCATTAATTTACCACTTTACACCAATGTAAGAAGCATAATGAGGCAAATAAGAGGGGGATTATTTTTACCTTGGCACTAACGCAAGGGACAATAAGTTCCCACTGACACTAATGTAAGAGCCCTTATTTTACCATTGACATCCTTCTGACCACCACACTCTTTGTGTTATGCTGTACAGGGGTTAAAAAAATGCAAAAAAAAGGGATCAAGGGATCGTCCCTTCAGACGAAGGGGAGTGATGTCAGGACGCACGTACGTAGACCGGAAGTGTCGCCGTGGCCATTTTGTTGGTTTTCAACACATGGTTTTCAATGGTGTTTGATAGAAAAAGTTTGGAACCATGTCTGGAGCTGATATTTTTATATTTCAATGTAAGTGATGAATAAAAAGTATCCCTATGCTTTGAATACTAGTCCTGAGACCCTTCTTATCTCTCTGAGGACCTTGGAAAAAAACTCCTTGGAAGAGAAAGTGGAGGAATATCTTTCCATAGTATTGTTTGAGCATTTCAATACTCATAGAGGGTAATAGTATTTAGTACTACTGTGTGTTGGTTGATGGTAGACACTGAATTGCAGTGACCAAAGAGTTCTCACAGTTTGATTTGTGTGATTATATGCATTATAAGAAATTTTTTTTTTTTTTTTGCACAAAAAGGTTTTTTGAAGTGTATTTTGGTTGCACGGGGTGATTATTGTTATTATTATTAAGGTAATGCACTAGATATTATTATATTTTTTACTTTGAGGTGCGTTTTGGATGAAATAGGAGCCACTCCGTTCAGTGGATGAATAGAGTGAAATAAATTTTGGGATATTTGTGGACACTATTTTGGACTCTCTTTTTGGACACTTTTTTGATCAGTGGGACTTTATTGTGTATTATATGTTTAAAATTCATTTATTTTATTTATTTTGTAAATTCACAAAAAGGTTTTATATGTATTATTGCACTTTCTAGGGAAAAAGTATTGACTTTTTGAGGGTTTAAAAAGGAGAAGGGTATACATTGATTGAATAACAGGTGGGAGTCATGTCAGAGCCTACTGAGCTAAGAAGAGGGCAAATTGTTGGTGCCTGCTTAGCTGGTGAATCTGTGATGGCAGCTGCCAATTTATTTGCCACGTCGTGGGGTCCAGTATCAAAGCATATGACAGCATATACAGTTTCTTGGAAATATTGTCTGATAACCATAAGTGCGGTGGACATGATCAACTGACTGAAAGAGTCAAAAGGACACTGTGCAGGATTGTGACTGGAATAAGAAAACAACTGCTGCAAAAGTGACTAGAGCTCAATCTCAATCCCATGAGTCCCGATAAAGAGGCAGGAAAACATGCTCCCGGAAACATGATCACTGTAATTGCCTGTAATTGGCTATCACAGTGATGGGACTGTAAAACCCATGCCTGTGCTCCGTTTCTTCTTCTGAATGGGGAAAAAGATACATTGTATTTTTTTTTCTCCTAGGCAGAGTAAAAAAATGTAAAAAAAAGCCAAAAAGTCTGTGTGTGGAAAAAAAAATACATGAAGGTAGAAGAGAATTATGATAGGGTCAGAGTCAAGGTTAGGGCCAAACACCATAGTAAAAGGTCAAGGGTCAAATTGCCATTGTGTGTTAGGCAGAATTAGCATTCATTTTTTTTTATTTACTGTCATCGTGTTTAGGTATGGTAAAGTAAAAAGAAAAATGCACACTATTGTTTGGCCCTGCTACAGATACAATTACCAAATGTACACATATGTGGTATCCATGAAAATGTTTTGTTTTGTTGGTGGGTCATGATAATGGCAATAAATATACAAAAAACATTTACAATTTTTTTTTTTACTAATAAAACAAAAATAAAAAAAAATCAGAAGTAATGCATCACTATTTACCACCAAAGAAAGGCCAAATTATTTTGAAAAAAGCAAACAAAGTATAGTTCACCTGGATATCCTAAGTAGTTGATATGTACAGTTTTAATAAAACATGCCAAACTAGCAAAACTGCATTCATGCATTAAGATTTGTTTCACCTTCAGGCATTAAGGTGTTAAGAATCTTTTCTATACTCTAAGCATGTTCTATTTTGGCCATAAACAACAGGGCAAAAGCCTCTCACCCTAGAATTACCTCTCTGGTGGTGATTGGATGTACCAAAGACCATAGTCAAAGCAAGGGCAAAATGGATCTTTGATAGCTCTGTATCTAAGTGGTTGCCAAGTATGCCCTTAGTCCCCCCTAACAGGAAACCCTCTAGAATGTATGCAAGACACCTAGAAGGCACCTGGACGGTACTGACAAAATAAGTCTGGTCTGGTTCTAGTTTCAGATTTGCGCTTATGTCTAGGGAAGACCATTCCCAGGGAGCTGGGCCCTGATGGCATGCTAAGTAACTGTATATATTCTCAGAGCACATCGAGCTCTGGGTCTTTTCCAGTAAGAGAGAAACACAGCCTGGGGGGGGGATGTTTGCTCCCCTTGGCTAGCCTGCCGTGTGCTTGCTGTTCGAGGGGGCTCGGTCTGCTGAAGATCTTGTCTGGTATCACTAAAGGAAAGTGTCACTTAGAAATTAGAAGTAGGCAATCATCTGACCCTGGACCTTTCATGAGTACAGAGTGACGAGAGATCTTAGAGACTTTTTGGGCTGATGCCACCCCACCCCTCTGGTGCTAGAGAGTCAACTGTATGCGATTGCTAAAGGGGACATCGGCTGATGTCCTGAGGAGCTTATTCTACCTAGTTTTCTTGAAGGGACTCTGCTCTTGCTTGCTCTAAAGAAAGAAGCCTATGTTCTTTACTGATTATTATTATTATTATTATACAGTATTTATATAGCGCCAAAAGGTTTGCTCAGCGCTGTACATTGTAGTGGAGGACAGTACATGAGACAATACGGTAACAAAACAATACACGAGGGGTTCGAGGGCCCTGCTCTTTCGAGCTTACAATCTAGGAGAGAGGGGATAGTGGTACAGGAAGAAGTGGCTGTGGGGGATGGAGTGGTAGGAGGAGTGGAGGAGATCGGCTGTTAGGTGAGGGTGGGGTAGGCTTCCCTGAAGAGATGGGTTTTCAGGGTGCGCCTAAAGGTGAGGAGGGTAGGTGACAGTCTGATGGATTGGGGTAGTGAGTTCCAGAGGATGGGGGATGTCCTGGAGAATTCCTGCAGTCGGGCGTGGGAGGAGGAGACCAGGGAGCTAGAAAGTAGGAGGTCTTGTGAGGAGCGAAGAGTACGGGTTGGGTGGTATTTGGGTATTAGGTCAGTGAGGTAGTTTGGCGCAGCATTATGAATGGCTTTGTATGTCATTGTTAGTAGTTTGAATTTAATGCGTTGGGCAATCGGAAGCCAGTGGAGGGAATGACAGAGGGGGGTGGCTGAAGTGGAGTGGTTGGTAAGGTGGATGAGTCTGGCCGCTGAGTTCAGGATAGACTGAAGCGGGGATAGCCTGTGTTGGGGTAGGTCGGTGAGAAGGGAGTTGCAGTAGTCCAGACGTGAGATAATAAGGGAGTGAACGAGTTGTTTAGTAGTGTCTGGGGTTAGGAACGTACGTATTTTGGAGATGTTGCGGAGGTGGATCCTGCATGAGTTTACCAGCGATTGGACAGGTTGGAAGGACAGGTTGGAGTCTAGAGTGACATCTAGGACTTTGGCTTGTGGGGTGGGATTGATGGTGGCGTTGATGGTCGTGATGGAGAGGGTGGGGGGGGGGGGCGGGCTGGGGGGAAAATTAGGAGCTCGGTTTTGGAAAGGTTTAATTTGAGGAAATGGAGCGACATCAAGTCTGATATGTCGTTCAGTAGGTGGGTGATAGGGGCGGAGACTAAAGGGGTGAGGTGAGGGGTGGAGAGGTAAATTTGCATGTCATCGGCGTAGAGGTGATAGTTGAAGCCGTGAGAGTGTATCAGTTTGCCAAGGGTGGAGGTGTACATGGAGAAAAGAAGGGGCCCAAGGACAGAGCCTTGGGGGACCCCAACAGAGAGGGGGAGAGAGGGGGAGGTGGTAGCGTTATAGGTAATACTGATCTTTTTTCTCTGAAGAAGGAAGCCTGAGTGCTTTTATTGTTCAATTACAATCCAAGTCCACAGTTGGTATATGCAAGGACTTCTGCTTCAGTCTTACAGAAAGGAGTTTGCTGTCCTCTATTTGGACATAGTTTCCTCTTTTGGAGTATCCCACTCAATTCCCTCATCCATATCCAAGTTCTCCAAAAATAAAAACAACAAAAACAACACATCTAGACTGGTTATTGAGGAAACAAGTGACTGTGTTCATGTGCGTGGCTGCGGGGCTAAACATTTAGGAAGAACCTGAGCAAATTTTCAGGGGCTCCTATGGGAGTAATCACTACACATCATAGTACAATACAGCTTTATGCTATGGTATATGATGGGACAATAGAGATGGATGATGGCTGTTACAATCTCTGAGAATGTGTTCTTACATATTTAAACTTCACCAGCAGGAGGGAGGATAATATTGGGTGGCAATATGTTTGAGCATATCACAGCTACAGTGTATTTATTTGTGTGACACATGAACACATGGACTTCCATGTGAGTGACTTCCCAGTCATATTGGGCTATTGAACATTCCTGCTTTGAAATATATTTGTATCCTGCTACAAACTCTGAGCTGACATTTCCAGCCTCCGCCCCAGTTCATTTCTAGCCCGACTCTGAACTTCTGCTCTTTCTTACTCCAATGAGCTGCACTCTGGGTCATTCCTGCCCCGCATCCTGCCTCTTTGTTCACATGAGCTGGAGGGTGGGAATGACCCAGCTTACAGCCAACTGGAGTAAAAACAGAGCACAAGTTCAGAGTTCATCTAGAGATTCAGAGTTCAGAGGATGCCCAAGTTCATCTCTATTGATCAATGATTTCCACAAATTTATTACATGGCTACAGCTACCTCTTGCATCTGGAGGTGGCTTCCTGGAGCTACACATTAAGTTATTGTTGAATGTCTTTGTTTCCATCAATAAATTAGAGAATTAATTTGTGGATATATATCAGGAAACGTTTTGTTTTCCCTATTGATTCTTCAAGGTTTTATTGGCATGTGCATGGGAACTGCTCCGTTTCTACAAGGGGATTTTATTTTAATCCCAACTAACAATATACTGTACTGTTTTTCATATTTTCCCTTCAGGGTATAAATATAGTGAAGCCATTAAACAAAAATAACTAAATAATGCAACAGTACATTCTATTTTCCTTTCAGTTTATACTATAACACATCAACAGTGATCATACAATAATAGTAGCAATTATTTCACCAAATCCTGTATATTCAAACTAGTGATTGATGAATGATGGTGGAAACCTTTATCAGTTTACCCAAACCCAAACCACATGCATCAATAATAATATGTATGGTGAATATATCCAGTAAATAGGTAAAACCCAACCCTCCTATATCAATATGAAGTAAATATGCCATAATACATTAACAATTGTAATTTATGAACAGTGGTGGAACCTCCAAATATTAATTACAATTTTAGAATGCAGTTATAAAAAAAATAGTGAAAAACCCCCTAACAATAGATTAACCACTTCCCTGCCGCCCTATAGCAGATATACTGTTACAGGGTGGTAGGTGTGCGCAAAATCACATATATACGTGATTTTGAATTTCCGGGTAGGGCACGGCTGTCAATCACCGGGTCACCCGTAATTACCCACTGGCGCCCGGTGATTACCGAGCATCTCCGATGGGGAGAAAGACTGTTTTGTTTACTAATAGTCTTCCTCCCTGTCGGCTCGGGCACACTGCTCTAGATGGCTGTGCATCCAGTAAAACACTCCCTACACATAGTTAACCCTTTGATTGCCCTCATATTAACCCCTTCCTGCCCAGTGCCATTAGTGCAGTGTCAGTGTTTTTTTTAGCACTGATCACTGTATTGGTGACACTGGGGATGTCAGTGACACAAAGTCAGTTCCCCCCAGTGTCAGAATGTCCACCGCAGTCCTGCAGTCCCACAGTCCCACTAAATGTCGCTGATCGCCGCCATTACTAGTAGAAAAAAAAAGAAGAAAAATCCCAGTATCTATACCTCCATTTGTAAATGCTATAACTTTCATGTAAACTAATTCATTTACACATTATTGGGATTTATTTAGCAAAGACATGTCGCAGAATATATTTTGTTGTAAATTTATGATGAAATTCTGATTTTTTAAATTTTTTTTTACTGGACATGTTTAATAGCAAAAAGTCCAAAATATTGTTTTTTATCAAAATTGTCGGTCTTTTTTTATATAGTGCAAAAAATTAAAAATGCACAGGCGATCAAATACCACCAAAAGAAATCTAAATTCATGGGAAAAAAAGGATGTAAATTTAATTTGGGTGCAGCATTTCATGACTTTCAATTGTCAGTTAAAGTAACGCAATGCCGTAACGCAAAAAATGGCCTGGTCAGGGAGGGGGGGTAAATCCTTTGGAGCACAAGTGGTTAAGATAATTAATTAGAAAACCTATTAGTGTAATCCAACATTTAATACAGCTTGTAAGTAATGGTGATAACATCAAATAGTGAATTATAACATTTATCAAAACACTGTCTTAGTGTCATGCATGGATATCCTGACACTGAAAGCAATCTTGAATAAAAAAGGCAAATAAAAAGTCTCTATAAAAGTTTTTTTTGTGTCTGAGTGAGCCTTGCAAACCTGTTACACGAATCACCAAGTGCTAACCTCCACCAGTCAAACAATTTGCTCACCTCAAATATCAGATGCGCTTTACTCACAAGGGGGATATAATCCTCATCAGATGGCTGTTCTCTAAATTCACCATATAAGATTCTCCAAGCATTGTTCTATAAGTCACCAGAATGGAATTCTCCACTCACAGATATACTCAAAATGTTTCAAATGTAAAAACTTTCCAAATTTCTTAAAAGACCAAAAAATTACTCCGATTAAAAAGTGTACTAAAGCTTGTGCACAATGATATATAGCGGGGGTCGGCAAACTGTCAATTGGAATCTACCTGTCGACCATGGACAGCCAATGGGTAGATCACGAACATGGCCCTGAAGTGTTGGCCCTTCCCCCACAGTCTTCGCTGCTCTCTCCTTCACTGTAGAGTGGAGTGCAGGAGGTTTAACAGTAATGGATGGAGGGCAGGAGGGGAGTTGCTGGAGTTAACTTTACACATTAACCAGCAGGTTATACCTTCCACTCTCCGCTCTGCTGTAAACCTGTGTAAGGAGAGTTCTGCCTACACACTGGTGAGTGTTTGTGTGTGGGGGGTGAAGGGGGAGCAGAGGACTGTACAGAGGACACTGCTTTGGGAGGAACAGGACACTGCTCTGGGGGGCACAAAGGACACTACAGTTAGCGGTAATGTGAATGGGGACAGAGGACACTGCTTTCAGGTGCACAGGACAGTGCTATAAAGGGAGGGACAGAGGAAACTACAGTCGGAGGTGTAGCAATCATGCACACAGAGATGGACACGGTCATCCATTTTGCTCCAAACCCCTCCATTTTGGTATCTTTCTCTCCCAAATCAGTCTCCCTCCTCCGATTCCCCCCCCCCCTCAGGAAGGTGGTCGGTGTGGGTTTGCTGAGTTCAAAAAGCCTGGGCTCCCTGCCTACACAACCCCCTCCCCAAATAAGGCAATTGGTTCTGTGTTGTAAGAAGACACCCCACTAAATTTGGTAGAAAAAGATTGTTATGCTTGGAGTTTGTGAGAGAGAAAGCAGAGTCTTCTGACCTGTAACAACGAAATTAGCAGTAGAGACAAAAAAATCCTTTTTGGCTCATGAGACTTGAAGCTGCTTAACCCAAGGCTTTTTGGCAAGTACTTATCTACCTAACTTTCTTTCTGTTATATTTTTGCTGTGCTGTTGTTCTCTGTATTTATATGTATATTGGTTACATCTTTTTTCTGTAAATATTTTTATTGCACCCTTTTGACCTTTTAGTAATAAATCTTTTGTTCTGAAAGTGTTGAACTGTTTCTAAAGCTCCTTAATTCAACTTACGAATTCCTGCCGCTGAAGAGCGCTACTGTGTGTGTTTAACCCTCTGTATAACCTGTATGTGGTGACAGTGGTATACAGATGATTATCCAGTCATCCTAGTGTTATTGCTGATATTGCCGAATTTCCTCTTTCTCTGTACAAAAAGGAGGTGGTGGCAGTGTGAAGGGTTAATTGCGTAATTACCTGACCCAGTAACAATGGCACTCAGGCTTCCGGTATATCGATCTGTGGTCCATTAGCTGGAAAATCGTTGTGCAGGGTGCAGCTGGGCGTGGCATTTTTACGCACGTGACATTGTGGTTTTAGATTGGCTAGTTCTTTGGTCACGAGTTTGGTGAGAAGGGCTGGGGTCTGATGCGCGATCGTCACAGGAGGGTGATATGAAGGGGTGCAGAAGACACTGCTTTGGGGGAGAGGCAGATGACACTACATAGGGGTTTGTGAACAGGCAGAGGACACTACAGTGGGGGGGGTAATGTGAAGGGGGAGAAAGGACACTGCTTTGGGGGGCACAGGACATTGTTATTGGGGGGGGGCAGATGACACTACAGTGGGGATGATGTGAAGGGGCAGAGGACACTTCTTTTGGGGGGGTGCAGGACACTACTGTGGGGGGAAGGGGGGCAGAGAACACTGATATGGGGGGCAGAGGACACTACAGTGGGGGGTGATGTGAAGGGGCAAGACACCATTATGAGGAGGCAGAGGGGTAGAAGACATTACTGTGGAGGAGAAGGGAAACTATTGTGTGTCTGGGGGGGAGGCAGAGGACACTACTGTGCGGGAAATGATGTGAAGGGGAGAAGAGATCTCAACCTCTGAAAGGTTACCTACCCCTGATATATAGCATGTATGGGTGCACTGGTGCCTTAAGGATCTTCACAGCCTCTCAAGCCAATATCACCTCTCAGGCTTATTGGAGAGCATCACTTCTGGTCTGGCCTGGGGCGTCACAAGCCCTGCCGATGTGTTTCGTCACCATTCATGTGACTTATTCAAGGGGAAAAGGAGTCACCACAGCTAATGTTTTCTTATCTACGGGACTAGAGTGTATTTTTTAATAAGTAATTGGTGCCATCTTGTCAATCAATGAATGTTTATCTACATTCGCTACAAAGTCACCACTGTCATTACTTCAGATTTCTATATCCATATGAATATGCATATAACTGTGCAGATTTGGACTGCAGTCAAGACAGTGCTATCGGCTTATTAGTACAATTGAACTGATAGATTGCACTTTGCAGGGTTTTCTTACTAGCCCCCTACCCACAATTTCTGCTGCTGGGGTGGGAACAGTGTGGGGAAAAGTTGAACAGGGTTGTAAAATGACAGAAGAAAGATGCATGTAGGTAAGCAAAGCCTGCTAAGTCCATATCTGACAGCACTCCTGTATTCAGAACTCAACAGCTGTGTGTATAAGAATACAGGAACATTACTCTGGTGGGAAGGGGGAGCTGGAGGGAGAGAGCCAACTCTGTCCCTGCCTTCTCTCCCTACCTTCTCCTGGCCTTCTCAAACATTCAGCTGTGGAAGCTGTGTTCTCTATCACCCCTACTTTTTCCTGCCAGAACAGCACTTCTGTATTCCTGTGAACACTGGTCCAGGCTTATAGTTACTAGACTGCTGAGCTGGCAGGAAGAAGGAGTGGGGGGAGAGAGCACAGCCCATACCTTACCTACTCCTGGTGTTCTCCTCCTCTCCTTGCTGCTTCCAGTGCTGGAGTGACAGGAGTAGTGATGACTCTGTCACTTCTTCTGTAATCCTTGTAGCAGAATGAGCTCACAACACAGCGGTCCCATCCCTACAGTAAACCTGGGAAAGCCACCCTTCCTGCCTACCCCTTGTACCAGCCCTGGGTGAGTGACAACAATAGTGCCAAGCAGAAGGTAGAGGTAATCATTGGCGACAGTAGAAAACACTTACATTTCAGAGACATTTATATTCTGTGCTGCTGCTAAAGCTAGCAATCTAAGGCTGCATTCACACTTGAGCATTTTGTAGCTTGAAGCTCCAAGCTCCAAAAATGCTCAAACTTAAAAAATCAATTGTTCTCTATGGTGCCTGTTCATATGTGTGAACAATTGATTTTTTAACTTTCAGCTTTTTTGGAGCTTCAAGCTACAAAAGCTCAAGTGTAAATGTAGCCTAAGATCTTTAAGGCTAAAACTAATAGTTTCGGTTAAGTAGATATGCAATATAGGAAAGAGCACAACTACATACAGTAAAATTATTGGGGTGTAGTATTATCTGGGGTGTAGTACTATACCTTAAAATATATATTTGACGTCTGCTATACTTTGTAGAAAAGCCTGCTACATCAAGCGAAAGGTTGATTTTAGGTGAAAATATCTGAAAGCATTTACATTCATCACCTGCAGCATCCAAAGAGACTCAAAGAGTGTCATACAACGTTAAATCCATTTAAGACCATTAGCAATAACATGTACTTCTCTGTTAAACAAATACCCACAAGTATAAAAAGATGTCACAACCTTTTTCACATTTCACAATAAACAGACTAAAAATCCCTCAATGGAGCCATATTTGTAAACGTAATGTTATAAAAGCTTTACAAAATATACATCATTGATTTTTTTAATGTAAACCACTGTTTGTGTATGTGAATCTGACCTGATATCAGCCATTGTACAGTACAGCTCAGACTGGAAGTGGGAGAAGCAGTACAAGTAGCCAATCAGTTTATGAGCATACAAGGAGTATGCTATAGGACACATTTGTGACATAGGGGCTAATGGAAGGAAACAAAAACATTTGCAGGCAGCCAACATGCCCGAACATGTGCCAGATGTGTCAGTGTGGCCAGTTTTGCTGTACAGCAGAGTGAAAATTTCCCAAGTAGGTGCCCAGAAAGGTAAGTATGAAGTCTCTTTTTTTTACTAGGGTCACTTTAAATTATATTTCTCATTTTTCTGAAAAATTGGGATAATAGCTATCTTATAGTTGTTGTTTGTTCCCATTCATATATCATACATTTGAAAAAATATTTGAAAAGTGCTACTAACATTTTTTAGATGCTCTTTTTTCAGAAACTCCAGGACTGAAATTTTTTTTTGTTTGCTCAGACAACAAGTTATACAGTGTGGACAAATTAATCTCCGCTTGTAGATATTGGGGGCAATTTACTAAAACTGGAGCACTCAGAATCTAGTGTAGCTGTGCATGGTAGCCAATCAGCTTCTAACTTCAGCTTGTTCAGTTAAACTTTTACAATAAAACCTGGAAACTGATTGGCTTCTATGCAGAGCTGCACTAGGTATTTCTTCAGTTTTAGTAAATCTCCCTCATTGCATTTTACAGAAACCAGTGTATACCCCACAGGTACCTTCCCTGTGTCCCGGGCCAGAACTTCATCTCTGCCCCAGACCTTTCTTTTTATCTTACCTGCAGTAGTGAATAGAGATGACTGGGAGCAAAACCTGGGTTGGATGATCACAAACACCAGATAAATCCCAAAGCCTTAGTTGCAATAGGTCTAATAGGTCTAGTTTTTTACATATGACATACCCCATGGGAAACTATACCTCCTTTTAATGATCTCTCCTTTCACAATATTACAATAGCTAAAGAGTTAAAAGAAAACCGGGTTCTTTTTTGTTGTGTGTATATATAGACATTGTCTGTTATTAATCAAGTAGTGATAGCAATTAAATCAAAACCTAACTCTTCTATCATTTTAAGGCAAGGAAGCTGCCATTTTAGCCTCTGTTTGACTTTCAATAGCTATGATGCTGCACACATGATCAGTTATGACACCGGCCATTTGATGGTTTGACAGTTTTATTCAGAGCGCAAATGTGACTGTTACATTCCCAGCACCTGCAGGGAATGTAACTGATTTTTGAAACTGTTAAATCGATGCGTTTAGTTATGCTTTAGGTCATCTGCCCCTTGCCTTGTGAATGGATGAGGGGAGATGAGGGGCAGATGGATGTCACAATCTCCACCTTATCCAGTCACAGACTGAAAAGAGTATAAGACATTTTATGAATGACTGAGGTGGAGAGCGAACAACCTGTACTAGAGCTGCCACAAGTTTTAGTGCCAGAAGTTAAGCACTTTCCATGGTGTTTGAGATTCATGACAGAATTCATGGGGGCATGCCAAGAGAGGTGTCAGGATCTGGTAATGAGGGCAGGCCAAGAGAGGTATCAGGAGTTGCTAATGGGGGCAGGCCAGGAGAGATGTCAGGAGCTGGTAATGGGGGCAGGCCAAGAGAGGTGTCAGGATCTGGTAATGGTGGCAGGCCAAGAGAGGTATCAGGAGTTGCTAATGGGGGCAGGCCAGGAGAGGTATCAGGAGTTGCTAATAGGGGCAGACCAGGAGAGGTGTCAGGAGCTGGTAATGGGGGCAGGCCAAGAGAGGTGTCAGGATCTGGTAATGGTGGCAGGCCAAGAGAGGTATCAGGAGTTGCTAATGGGGGCAGGCCAGGAGAGGTATCAGGAGTTGCTAATAGGGGCAGACCAGGAGAGGTGTCAGGAGCTGGTAATGGGGGCAGGCCAAGAGAGTTGTCAGGAGCTGGTAATGTTGGCAGACAAAGAGAGGTGTAAGGATCTTGTAATAGGGGCAGACCAAGAGAGGCATCAGGAGCTGGTAATGGAGGCAGGACAGAAGAAATGGCAGAAGCTTTAATGGCGGCAGAACAGGAGAGGTGTCAGAAGCTTGTAATTGGGGTAGGCCAGGAGAGGAATCAGGATGTGGGAATGGGGGCAGACCAAGAGAGGTGTCAGGAGCTGATAATGGTGGCAGGCCAAGAGAGGTGTCAGGATCTTTTTTTTTTCCATAAAGTTTATTAATAAACTCAGAGCATACAATAGGTACAGGTAATACAAGGTATCAGTCGGAAATACAACAGGAGGTAATACACATATAGCAAACAAAAAGATACATAGCAATACATTGGCAAAGAATCAGATGTAAGTCATCCCAGGGAAAAGAAAACAGGGGAAAAATGAGGACATGCAAATGCAGGAACATTAAAGGCATATCTGGTGTCAGGATCTTTTAATGGGGGTAAGGTAAGAGAGGTGTCAGGAGCTGGTAATGGTGGCAGGTCCAGAGATGTGGCAGTCACTCTTAATGCGACAGGCTCAAAGAGGTGGTAGCATCTGGTAATGGTGGAAGGTCGAGAGATGTGGCAGTCACTCGTAATGGCGAGAGGCCAGACGAGATGTCAGGATCTGGTAATGGTGGCTCCATCTGAATTACATAGTAATATATAAGACAAAAAATATACATTAACTATTGGGAAAGAATGTTATCTTTTCATCTTTGTTATAATTTTTGTCACTTGTGTTTTACATTCAGTGTTCTGCTCTGGTAACATAGCTTGTATATATTAAATTACGATAGTGCTGTGTGGAAAGCTTTTCAATGACAGCTTCATCACAGTTCTCTCTGTTTATCAGTCTTTGAAATTCTTAGCCTCACGAGTGATTTAATATGACTATTTTGATGTTTCCAATTTTAAAGTCCATTTAAGATTTTTTTTTATTGCAAGATGTTGTTGGAGTAATTGTACCATGAATACTTCACCGCCTGAATCATTTTATACAAGCTCATAGTGAATCTTTAAAAATATGTGTTGATGCTGATCCTATCTGGCCACAAAACCTCAAGGTATTTTTACATTTAAATTTGTTTTTTTTGTTTTTTCTTTTAAAACAGTGTGTTAAAGTGTAACTTTAGTCAGGAAATTAAGCCCTGCAAGATCACTTCATGCTCGCCCCTTTTACAGGTATAGCCATGTAAAACATTAAAAATAAGCATCTATACTGTTTAAAATCAAGTAATACACTGTCTCACCCTGCTCTGCACATGCTCAGTTGTTCTTTATTTTTAGGCACTATACCGAATTTATAGAGGCTGAAAGCCTAAAGATTTATTGCTTTTCAGGGGCTCTGGGCTTCAGTAAAATGTCAGTTTCCAGCAAGAAGAAACAGGAACACTGCTGGAGGCAATTTACAGCACACACTAATTTTGGTAACATCATTATTATTCTGGAATGCATGCTCCTTGCTAAAGAACATTATTTTCTATCAAGTTGTTATGGGTAAAGTACCACTTTAAGGTGTTAAATTAATAATTATGGAAGTCAGAGTCCTTAAAGTTTATCAAAACCCAAGAACAAATATGTAATATATTACAACCTACCAGTCCTCAGATGTGGTGGCTGCATCATTTTCTTTCTTTCAAGGTTTTTCCTTTATTTTCACATGGTGATTGTGTTAGTAACATACAATATTTGGGAGACATTGTTCTCTAATTTTTTTGTGTCTATGGAGGAATATAGTTGTCTCCCTAGGCTGTTTTCCTGGTTTGGACTTTAAAAATCTCTCCTTCACTCCAACTCCATAACAAAGGAAGAACTGGTTTGTAGTCAAATAAAGATAGCACGGAATGCAAATAACAATGTTTGATGATTTTTTTTTTTTTTTGGCATCAAACTGCAAAGGCACTGGATTTCTGTCAGGATCAGCATTTTATTTTTTAAGAAGCCTGAAAAAATAAACATAATACAGCAACTGCATCTAAGGACTAGTCATCTGCAATATTCTTAAAGTTAATCTATGGTCACAGTATACACTTTAATTGTATAACATCAGTATTGTAATAGCTATACAAACAATGGTTATTTTTGATAATTCAATATAATCTTACTTGAAAAATCTTTCATGTTGTCCATCTCTTTCCACATCTTGATTCCTAAGGACTACATATCCCATGGCACTGTGCTGCCTGCAAGCAGTGATTCCAGTACTCACTCCACGACTTGTTTTGTAAATGAGCATAATAGACTCCTGATTAAATTAATTAAATCATTTCTTATGACAACCTCCTGCAAACTAACAAAGAATGTTATAAAATATTTGTGACTTGGGCAACACTGAGGTATTTGTTCTCACTTTGTATTTTTTATATAATATACAGTATATGTAGCAACATATTTCTTAAATATTGTATATATAAGTGTCTGTGCATATGTTGTAGAAATTCCCTCACTTCCTGTCTGGTAAAATCATTGTCATTGTTATGCCCCATACACACGATGAGAGTACGAGACAAATGGACGTTCACTTTTTTTTTTCCCATGCTAGTCATATAGAAAATAAAGAGGTTACTAAAGTTACAAAAATTCTCGTACGACAGAATACAACTTTGGAAGTGATGTAATGTTTTGTATTGTATCGTAATGTATTCTTCGTTTCTGAGCATGCGTAGTGTTGGTCTCTCGTTTTTTTTTATGAATACTGTACTGATTAAATGAAAATCATTTGCTCTGTTATTGTACAAGAAAAATGTTTGTGCTTCTCCCTTTGAATATTCTTGCATGAACTGTTGTGATCGGCTGTCGAAAGCTGTGTACTAACAATCAAATTATCGTACGATCCTCCAAAAGTGGCATTTTTTATCCGATATTCTCATAGCGTGTAAGGGGCATAACAGGACACAAATTAAGGGATACATCTCTACAACAAATCCTTAGATAGCAGTAGAGATGTGATAGGGTTTCTAATAGAACTCACTCAATAGAAAACCAACAAAAAATTTGGCTTGCCATATACTTAAACAGAAATGTGTAGGTTACCATTGTACCGTTTCTAACATTTCCCTATGAAAACTGCTTGCCTGGTTCTTAAATTAATCAAAATGCTTTATTACTTTCTGAATAACAAACCTGGAACAAGTATGTAGATCAAGAATTCATTAGCTGAATACTTGTTCCAGGTTAGTGACTTAGAAAGACCTTAGAGATAGACCGGTAACTAGCTTTTTAGGACAAGGTCAGCAATATTGGTCACCTTATTTGTCTCAGTACTGTTTATCTTAAAAAAAAAAAATAAAAATCACATATGTGAAAGGACACTTTTTAGGTGTCCTTTTAAGCTTCATTCACATGTCCTTAAAAATGCAATTACAAGCATTTTTTATTTACAGATCTTAAAACGCAGCTGCATTGTTTGAATGGATACATTCACACAGGTGTATAAACATTTACCATGTACAGAATAATAAAGCAAAAATCCAAAACTCTGCATTTGAGGACATGCATATATAGTACATGTATGCTAAATGCAGGTATTGGAAAAAAACAGGACAGTCTCACACAAGTATTAAGCAATTATCACACAGGAACATTTGTGCTAGAAAGAAAAAACATGCATAATAAGATCAGCAAAATTTTTATGCCCATATGAATATAGCCTTGAAGTTCAGCTTTATTTTTTTCAATTATGTGTTTCTGTGTGGTACGCTTAAAGTCTTTAATAGTTCTGCTGTGTTCACCTAGTTGTGTTAATATACTTTATAAAGAACCTATACTATAGATCCATAAAATAGTTCTTGTTACTCTGTGTATGTTACAGTTCTGATAGATGTGTCCGGAACATATTGTACTACTTATCTTTCTACATTGAACAGCTGAAACGCACACTATCTTTATGCTTCATGTATCTTTTCTGGTTGAATACATTTTGTGCACTTTATACTGACACTGTACATTTCTGCTTTTTAATGTCTTTCCTATCAATTTGCTTCTTTTATCTTGTTTCTAAGTATTAGCAACACTTATCTTTTGCACAGCCGACTAAGAGCTATAAAGGTAGAGAAAATACAAAAGGAATAAAGGAAAAATACAAATACCTTAAGTCTATACTATACTTTCAAAAAGTGTTATGAGCGAAACAAGTGAAGTTCATTTCCCTGGACGTTTGCCGAACATATGAAAATAACTGCAAACCCAAACTTAGTGTGCAAACCCTACTGAAGATGAATTTTCTATTTTTTCTGCCTTTACAAGGCCAATTTCCAAGATTTTGTTATAGATTTTGTTTGTTGTTAGCTGGGTACAGTCTTCGCGGATATTTACCAATGCAAACATTTTTATAAATGTTTTTAAATTACCATTCAGTGGGGAGTGAGTCTTTTAATGCAGTTTAAAGGGTAACATTAAAAGTACACAATTTTATTAACTAACATGCTTGGAGGGATGCCTTAAAACTTCCAAGGTAAATGGCGCACCTGTATGATGTACTTCAGCAAAAGTGACAAAAAACCCATTACAGCTAAGTTGCAGTTCCTTCCCTGCCCGCATCTGTTTGTAAAAAAAAAAGCAACTAGGGAATCCTAGGTTTCATCATTGACCACATATGGCCATGACCATATGTGGTCAATGACATCAGCCAACTTCCTCGGCCAGTTTGTTGACATTCAGCAGTTGTCCAGGGAATTTTTATTTGTGGTTGGAGTGTGATGGGAGAAGATTGCATGGGTCATTGTTCCCGTGGGGTGTTGCTCATCATGACTGATGATGGATCTACATTGCTGGACAACATGATTGACATTGTATTTATATTGGGGGAAAATGTCTATTTATTTATTTTAATAAGGGATTTTTCACATTGTGTGTGAATTATTTTTTATGTATGAATAAGTAACAACCCTCAAACATTCTTGTAGGGGAGGACAGGATATCTGTGGGCCCCCTTAACTTAAAAAGGTCTCCCAGATTCTAAGTTCTCCCTGTAGACTCCTGCATTATGCAAAACAGGGATGTAGGGATGATGCCCATGAGGACCAGATGCATTGCTGGGGGGGGGGGGGGGGCAACTTCTGCTTCAGCTTTTCTTGTCTAGCCAGACTGCATGCCCAGATAAGGATACAGTATGGATTTTGAGGGGAACTCCATACTTTACTTGTTTTTAGTGTGGGGTCCCTGTGAAAATCTCTATCAGACATGCAGACTGGGTGGACTGGTAAGGAGGGGAAGATAATGTTTACCACCACCCTTGAAACAAACCAGGCCACATGCCCTACAGAAGAAAAAAAATAGCATGATCATTATCCAGGCATGAAAACTTGCTGTCTAGGAAAGGGAGGGGCAATGAATGTGCACCCCCCCCCCCAGTTCTGAACCATAGCAGGCCACATGCCATTGAGAAATTGACTTCCCAGGACCCTCCATCCCAAGGCATTTTGTCTCCATGTTGGTGAGGACAAAGGCCACATCACAACATCCCTGGCCTATTGGATGTCGGAGTCTGTGGTAGAGGGACTTATGGGAATTCCCCTTTAAAAAGAGAGCCCCCCAGATATTTGCCTCCCCATGGTAATGAATAAGGGGGTCATAGTGAATGTTCTCATTTACAAAAAAAATTATACAGTTAACATTCGCAATTTTTTCAAATGTTACTAATTCACAAAGTCAATCTGACACTGTAGAAAAAGTGTTTTAT
The DNA here is from genome assembly GCF_062004578.1 of Staurois parvus. NCBI lineage: Eukaryota > Metazoa > Chordata > Amphibia > Anura > Ranidae > Staurois > Staurois parvus. Next base: position 23,380,549 of record NW_028317821.1, read on the forward strand.
TAAAAAAAAACAAAAAACCCAAAAAAACATTTCTCACGATGTAAATCCATTAATCACATTCTGCAGTGATACAATTCCATTATGAATAAAGGTAAAAAGACCCGATGACCCAGTGACAAAAACACGATTACCTGCATCACCACAATCCTCTCCATATTTGGTCAATAATATCACCCGAATAGCCAACCCACTTGTTTACAATTAAAAAATTAACAGTTTTGGCAGGTGAACTGGCCAAATTTGATCATTTAGTTCACCCATCCAGCAAATTTAAGCAGCTTTGGTCAGGTGGAATTCATGATCGAACCAAGTCTGAAACTTATCCCTACATAAAATAATTAACCAAACAATAAAGTTTTCATTTAAATATGTGTTGGACAGTTACCATGCCCTAAGCTCTTGAAGAAATTGATATTTGCTTTCCCAACTGTGGGAAGGTGAGTTTGCATGGCTGCCTAGTAGGCAAGGTCACTTTAAGATAGATATTTTATAAACTACCTCTTTGGATTTTAGAAATAATGATCTAAAAGACCAGGTTGATCAAATTTACTTTACATTTGTGTATGATCCAGCATGTGATGATTTATAGTAAAGTGTTTAAGTTATCATATTCCATTTAAATCAGGTTAATATTAATACTGTAGCTATTTTTTTCTCATATCCAGTGTTGACTGAACTTTACAGTAATTAATAACGTTAACACTTATTTCTCAATATATCTGACATTCACACAGATCTAAGCTAAATTGTATTGTGTTCCAAGAAATAATTAGCAGAAATGTGTTTTTTTAAGTTTGTAGAACCAAGCTTTTCTGCATCTGTTTAAATTATGAAGGCATATGGCAGAAGCAATGCTATTCATTGCGCTAATCAGGATATCTGCTAATTATATAATACAAAAAGGTTTTCTAATGGCCTAGATTGTTAAACTGGTGTGCCTAAAACTGGTCACTTATGCAATCTAATATTCCACGAAGAAGACCTTTTTAGACTAAGTCAAAAATAAGTTTAATTCAATAACCATACAAATGTTGAGGTATGCTGATTTTTTAAATATATCCAAACCATGCAGCATCTGTGCAGTATTTCAGAATGACAGCTTGACTATTCATTATGATCACCTTTACTGAATTAAAAAGTTTTTTTTTCTGATAAGCAGAAAAAACATGCTGAATAGCGATCATCCACATCACATTTTTACAGAATACATACAGTATCTCACAGAAGTGAGTACACCCCTCACATTTTTGTAAATATTTTATTATATCATTTCATGTGACAACACTGAGGAAAAGACACTTTGCTATAATGTAAAATAGTGAGTGTACAGCTTGTACAACAGTGTAAATTTGCTATCCCCTCAAAATAACTCAACACACAGCCATTAATGTCTAAACCGCTGGCAGCAAAAGTGAGAACACCCCTAAGTTAAAATGTCCAAATTGGACCCAAAGGCCTTGATTCACTAAGATGTGAGTGTATTAGCAGAGACTGACCATTCAGGCAGACTCCGGTCAATCAATCAGTCGTCTGACCAGCGTCTAGCAAGCTCATTAACGAGCGTCTACTGACTACTTTGCCATTAGTGAATGTGGTATCCCGTCTGGCACATTTTTAGGTGCAATACCGGATATATTCGCTAGATGGCGCACAAGCGCGGGCTTTATTAACATTGGCGTTTTTCTGATAGAAAATTCTAATACAGCTGTACTATTACATTCTGAAAATTCTCTTTTGCTATTTTTTTTTTTGGCTGTTTCTCCAAAATGATCAGGAAAGTATTGCATTTACTAATGAATGTCATACATTTTATTTTCAAATTTTTCACACTTATATCTCAAATAATTTATATACTTCTAATTTCCCAATATAGTTATATATCTTCATTCTCTTTAATCACATAACTATTCTATGTTAAAGACAAGTGCAGCGCTATAAATGCATGTGATCAATAATGAACGCATGTAAAAACCAAAAAGTGCAAAGAATTGCAATAATGATGTAAACTGGTAAATCGTGCTAAAATAAGTTCATAGAATCATTCCTGAATAATGGAATGTCCTTCGTGTGAGAGTACCAACTCAGAGAGTGCCTATGAATGGCACGTGTGGTCTCTCCGTGACGGACAGTAGTGCATGAACTCGTGAAAGGTAAACCACCCTTGGGACTGGTCTACACTCACCAGAACAAAAGTATTAATGTGCATGGGTTATACACATCGCACATCTGGGGGTGCAGCGGTATGCTGGCAGCTATGGGTTAGTCATCCAGCTCCATCCATCCATCCATCCATCCATTCATCAGGGTGGGTGCCCAAATGGTCCTGGGGAGGAATTAGCTCAGCCACAGGAGCCAGAAAGGTGCTCAATAGTGTAGTACACTGTCACAGGGGTGGATGACCTTTCACGAGTTCATGCACTACTGTTCGTGGTTATATTTATCTTGTGTAATACCATTTTACTAGTCTATATCATTTGACCAGCGCTCGCTTTATCATTTTTAAACAATGTAACTATTCTACATTATAACTCAAACTGTGTTTCCCACAGTGGTTTAGTGGTTAGAGCTCAGAACTTACAGCACTTGGGTCATGGGTTCTAATCCCAGTCTTGGCAACATCCCAAAAAAATGGAGATCAATTTTCTGGGTTGTGGCAGGAATATTGATCAATCAATTATGATTTTGCCTAATGACTAGAAAGTGGATGAATGTTACTTGCGTACTGTTCTTCTGCCAATTAGGTCATGTGCAAGTTTCATGCCGTGTATATTTCATTGTAACTTTTTTCTCTTTTAAATCTGTCTCCTTATACAACTTGACCCCCTCCCCCACCCCATCATCACCTGTCCCATATGCAAATCTATGGATCACCGCCCCACTCTTTAACTATCTATTTACTGATCAAGTGAATGTGTCTCATTTTCTATCAGCTACAGCTCAGATCTCACATTATTATACAATTGCTGATTGTATCTCACCACTAGTCTGATTGAATTCACAATTCCTGGTCAGTCCTGTTCCCTGACCTCTAATAACCTTTAGGGCCAGTTCACACTACATGTGTTTCAGTTGCTTTTTCAGCATCACAAACGCACAGAAAGAAGGTTATATGGTTGTCAATGTCATAGTTCACATCATTTTCAATGCATTGCAGGTGCTGTAAACAAAGTTGACCACGCTGCATTGTTTCTGCACAGAACTGTACTGGAACACATTGAAACGTCCTTGAATGTACTAAAACGCACATGTCCCTAACTACATTGAATACAAAGAAAATAGAAAAAAATAAGTGGAAGGGATACAAAAATGCAATGTAAACATGTCCAAAACGCATCCAAAATGTACTGGAACACACTAAACATGCATGCCAAAAGGGCATGAAAAAAACCCATCAGGAACACATCTAGACTGTTTCTATAGTGTGAACCAGCCCTTAGGACTTGTTCACACCATTGGTGGTGCAGAAACGCATGCAAGAACACACATTTTCCAGCACAGCAAAGAAATGCAATGCCCTATGTAGATGTGCGCAGGTACCATGATGAAAACGTTGTTGCACCTACACACGTCTATTAAAAACAGCCCCATTCACAGCCACAAATACGCATGGCACCACACTACTGTGCGGTTAGGTGCGACACACTTGGAAAATAACATAAAAATAAGCCAACATGGCTAAAACATATCTTGAAAATATGGGGACTCTGATATCCGGCGACAGTCCGTTCACGAACGAGAAGCAATTCTGCACCCTAAAACCAACATAGAGGAAAGGGATGGTCAAATTGCTGTGCTGCTTCCAAACCACCTCTGGCATGCCAGGGTCATTATGCAGGTCCTCTATGCCAGTTCTTGCCTGCGGCCACGAAATATCCACTGGCCACAAGTGAAGGTGAGTGGAGGACGTGAAGGTGGATTTCTACCAGCTTCAACCGCAAGCAGTACCACTCCTGAAAAATGAGAGCAAATAATCATTGACACGTCATCATGACAGTCAATTCTCAGTGCAGGCTATCTAGAGTGTCTTTCCTTTTTAACCATTTCAAGAGTTCAAGGAAACATTCTTGGCGCATCTACTGTGTTTGGAAAGGCCAAAGGTCCCCCCCTCCCCCAGGCACACTAATGCTTATGCAGGCCATAGACGGGGAGAAAAACAGCCAATTTTTCTTTTAAAAAATGAAAAATCGGTTGTTCAAGCGGCCGACGTTACCAGCAATGGTAAAAAAAAAAATCGGCCGATTTTCATCCCGTCTACAGCCGGCAAAAAGTGTCCCTGCAGAGAGCTCCGCTATTTCTTTGACAGTTCTTTGACATTTATAGCAGTTGCAACAATGTATTTGTATCCATTTCGGATACAGATGTTTTTATTCGGAAACAAATAGATACAATGTTGCAACCGCTGTAAATGTCAAGGAACTGTCAAAGAAATAGCGGAGCTCTCTGCAGGGACACTTTTTGCCATACTGGAATTCCTCTCATTTTTCATCCTTCTTCTTCCTCTTCTTCTTCCTCTTCTTCTTCATCATCATCCTCTTCTTCCTCTTCATCATCTTCTTCTTCTTCTTCATCATCATCATCATCCTCTTCTTCATCATCTTCATCATCATCATCCTCTTCTTCTTTTTCTTCTTTTTGTCTTCCTCTTGCAGGTCACTGCTCATGTGCAGATTTTTTATCAGTAAAAAAATCGGCCGATTTTCCCATCATTGCCTCGAAAATCGGCAAAATCTGCCAAAATACCGAAAAACGGCCGAACAAATAGCCCACTAACGATCCGAAAATCGGCCGATTTTATTTTCGGCCGAAAAATCGGCCGATTTTCGACCCATCTATGGCCTGCATAAGATATGGTGTGGCCCTAGGGTCAATGTGTGTTTAGAATACTTCCAAAATGCACATACAAAAACACTACATCCAAATGCATGTTGCATTTCTATAGCATGTTAAACAGAAGAAAAATGCACTTACATAATGTTAACATGCGCAAGTAAAAATAGACAAAATCCACATCCTTTTATTCTGGCTTCACATACATGCATTGTGGTCTAACACCGCACTCCTGGGCAAATCACATGCAATTTGTGTGCGTTGCAATTAGAGACAAACATTTTGCACACCTCAAATTGCACCGCATCCGGGCCAAAAATGTGCAGGACCCTTTTTCAGGGTATGCACATGGGTGTGAATAGGCATGCCATCCAATTTGGCAAATCGCAATACGCTTTGTGTACCAATATTGGTGTGTTGGTAACTTCACCTAGAAAGCCGCAGCAGGTGGCATGAAGGGGTTGCGGTTGTGATGCGGTGCAGCGCTTGCACAGAAAACACTGCAAATTTCACATCGCATCTGTGTGACACCAGAATGTGCCAATATGTGGCTTGACAAAGCACAGTGGTCAGTGCAGATTATTTTCAATCCATGTTTTTTTACACTTTTCATTCACTGGTTTAACTCAGGTGATCGTTAATCCCAATTATCTCCGGAGATCACATGCAGCCCCTCAACCATCTACACATATCTCTGGAAATCTATACAGATCTCCTTGAAAAAATGTCTCCTCTCCTCTTCGGAAAACAATTGTCCTCCACCTCATAAACAGGGGGACAGAGAAGACTTCTCCTTGATAACTAAAATCAGATGAATTATCTGTGCTTAATAAACATACACCAATACTGCAAATGCATTGTACTGTCCAAGGCATTGCACACTAACGCATTGCACACTAGAAATGTCAAATGCGTTAGTGTGTACAGTGCATGAGTGTAAAATGCTTTAGTGCACACTGCAGTGTACAACGCATTGCACACTGTAATATTCTGTACAAAGTAATACCGTGTACACCCACACATTGTAGACTGTAATGCACTGTACTCTGTCATGCAGGATGGAGCAACGCATTGCACACTGTGATACCGTGTACACCCACACATTGTAGACTGTAATGCACTGTACACTGTCATGCAGGCTGGAGCAACGCATTGCACACTGTGATACCGTGTACACCCACACATTGTAGACTGTAATGCACTGTACACTGTCATGCAGGATGGAGCAACGCATTGCACACTGTGATACCGTGTACACCCACACATTGTAGACTGTAATGCACTGTACACTGTCATGCAGGCTGGAGCTACGCATTGCACACTGTGATACGCTGTCCACTGTCATGCAGAATCCAGCAACGCATTGCACACTGTAATACCATGTACACCAACACATTGTAGAATGTAATGCATTATACGCAGTATACATGTCCAGATATTCAAAGATTAGCCATGAAGGCCTAGCTGGTTACCTATTTGGCAACCGCAGATAGCCGAATAACGCTACACTGCATCCAGGCAGCTCTGGGAGGGTGTCATATGACATCCTGGCAGAACGCGCTCTCCGTGATTGCTGTGTCCTAAGGACACAGCCGATCACGTGATGTGGTAAAGACCAATCACAGCGGCTTTTTACCATGTGATCAGCCATGTCCAATGACACGCTGATCACCGGGAAATGCATTTGCCGGGTCTTGGCTGCACTTTCATCACGCTGTCAGAATGTGTGGAAAGTACTGCCGAGAACCAGCAGTTATCAAAGCAGGGGTCGGCCCCGATGATCAGTGCCCACCAGTGCCACCCAACAGTTCCGCTCACCTGTGGCCAGCAGTGCCGCCTCATCAACGCATATCAGTGTTGCTAAATTACCAGTTTACCAAATGTTATAATATAAACAGACTTTTATTCATTATGAGCTATTTTGTGGTTTATCGAGCAAAAAGTAAAACTCACAGCAGCAAGTCAATACCACCCAAAGAAAGCTCTATTTGTCTGAAAAAACTGATACAAATTTAAGATGGGTACAATGTGGCATGACCTCACAATTGTCATTCAAAGGGTAACAGTGCAGAAAGATGAAAATTGGCCAGGACAGGAAGGGGGTAGGAGTACCCAGTAGGCAAGTGGTTAATATCATTGACCCATCAATACCCAGGAGCTAATGTACAGATAAGTAGCATGTGCACCAAGTGAGATTCTGCTAGGCCCCACCCACAAAATTGCAATTACCTGTCCCTCACACGTTATAAACATATTTGCAATGGCCACAGTTACTTTACATATAAGGATCATCTCCTCAGTTGAGAACTGTGCTCTCGCCATGTCCAAATGCCAATAAAGTTATCAAAATTTTCAACCAACACAAAACCTCCAACCACTTCTCATCCACTTACACTCCCCACAACCACTTCCGGGTGCGCGCGCACCAGATGACGGACTTCCAGGAGGATAGCTGCTCGTGCGCCATGGGGGACACCTGTTTGGCGTTTATTTGTGCACAATCGCGCATATCTATGCACGATCGCTTATTTCTATGCACGGCTATGATAGCTTTCGCGAATGTGTGTTTTAGTGATTTTTTTCTTTTTAAACCTTGGCTAATATATATTTGTTGCCAAAGGCCAAAAATCAACATACAGTGGGGACTATTTTATTACTGTAAATCAAATTGTAGAAAACCTGTAGCTGGCTGCACAGTGAATGTGACATATTCATTAGTACATAATATTGTGGTGCAAGCAGGATTTTTATTTTTTTGTTTGGTTTTGAAAAAGCCAGTTTGCACCCACTTGCATATTCACGCTCTTACAAGCTACATTTGAGCAGATTATATAAGTATACAAAGTAACTATTAAGGTTGTTCATATATTGAACATAAAATAAACACAAAAACATCGGTGAAACATTTATTGATCAAATATATCTTCATTTATTTGGTCAGCAGGAACAAGTAGGTACAGTCAATATCTTGGTGAGTCACAAAAATAGGATTGATGTGGCAAAAGTAAAACACTCCTGCTCATAAGAGCTTACAATCTAAAGATACTTCTAATGAACTGTGTGTGCTCAGGTTATAGCAGGAAACAAAGGGGAAGATGAATCAAGTAACATTTTCGTGCACATAAGGTTTACTTACACAATCATTTAGTATAAAATCCATTCACAAAAAAAGTCTACACATCAAAATATAAAGAAAACAAGACATATGTGAAAAACCCCTCCCACCTCTACAAATCCCCTACACATACATTTGTCAGCAGGTTTGTAAGAAAAATGCATTTGAGTCTAAATAAGCAAGCAAAATTAAAACAAGAGCAGATTTTAAACAAAACGATTGACATGTGTGAGGCTTTCAATGCAAAGAGAAAAAACACAATCATTGTGCAATAACACACAAACACACTTTACAAGGCCAAAAATATGCAAACATTTCCAGCCCACTTCCAAACACAGCCTGAGTGGTGTCTGGGGCAATTCAGCACAAAATCTCTTCCTCCCCCAAACCACTACAAGCAAGGACTTAGTCACAAACCACCCGGCCTAGTAACAGGCCAAATCACTCCCTACTACACATCTTTATATAAGCTAGGTTGTATTTGGAGCACGCCAAACAAGGCCCCACACCCAATGAAGCCACACCCACCACTGACCTTAGTTTGGTCAGTGAAAGTGTTTTCACCTGATGAATCCGCTTCCTACCTGCATTAACCCTTGGTATACAGGCCCCACAAATCAGAAAGATATATACAGTGAAATGTACGTGTGCAGCATACAACAGAACATTGAGCAGGGATGTGAAAGGGAACCCCAATTGGAACCTTTATTGCTACTATGGTCACAATTCCCTCCAGATTCTCGCATGAGTTAAGACAGTCACATGACCACATCTTGTATGCAATACTGAAAATGACAAATCGATTTGACTAGTATGGTGAATTTCCCATCAATTGGTAAAACACTCCAGAAATCAAACATCACCAAACATTACACTCTGGGCAAAGCTGATTTACAAATCATGCAACTTACAGTAAAGTTGACCATTTCAATGCAATTTTCAAGACATCTGACACAGATCTCTATGCAAATTGCCACTAAAGTAGTACATGTACTACTATAGAAATCAGTGTTTGAAACGCACCCATATGGTCACTCTAATAGCAGACAATAGGGTGCGACTTTGCAGACGATTTACAGCTTGCATGTTGTGCAAATCACATGCCAAGTCCCACTCAATGAGCACGCTATTGGAGCGTTCATATTGTTGTGGTTCAAACTTGGTCGGAGCCGCAAGTAATAATAGAGTAATGAATACACTACTTTTCATGCAATTTGCTGAGAGATCGATGTCGAATGTCTTGCAAATTGCACTTGAAATCACCATGTACCCCGACTTTGAAATCATGCAACTTCTATGCAAGTCACATGATGTGACTGTGGTGTCAATAACACCACTTAGAAATCTGCTTTAATGTGACCGGGTAGCCCCCAGTAACATTGTTTGCGATTGCCATGCAATTGGCATGACAGGCGACTTGCAAATCGTAGACCAAGTCGCACCCTATTGGCCACTGTAGGCTCTGTTCACATCCAATTGGATTGTAAACTCGTGCAACTTCACTGTAAGTTGGGCAATTGCCGCATCGGATTAGATGTGACAGTGATGTTGGCCCCCAGTAACATTGGGTGCAATTTGCCATGCAAAGAGCAAGCTGCTGGCCATGCCAATCACATGACAAGTCACATACAGGGTGTGCAATTTCAGGTGCGATTTGTGCATTGACATCGTACCTGATATTGGATATAATGAATGTGAGTGTATTAACATACACCATTTGTTGCAGCGAGAGTTCAAAGGTATTTGAGAATTGTGGCCATTTATTAGCAATTTAACATCTAGACTCAAATAGAAATCGCAATGCTACACACAATTGAAAACACAACTAGTTAGTAATTCTCTAGAAAACACAGTAAAATTGGCAACTTAAAGAGTAATTTTCAATTGCATATAGTGTGAGCGAAGCAGGAAAATCACCAAAGGAAATAAATCTTTGAAGGCGTGCGGTACCTGCCTGCTGGGATAAGGGTCTGCTATGCATTTGGGGGAAAAATGCACGCCAGGATTTGTGACAAGTTTGATGTGTGGATTCACCAACCAAGTCTTTTCTCTCTCGTTCACTCTTCTGAATGTCTCTCTTGCTCACTCTTCTTTGTCTCACTGGCTCGCTCTTCTCTCTCGCTCACTCTTCTGAATGTCTCTCTTTATCACTCTTCATATGTATCTCTCGCTCACTCTTCTTCGTCTCACTCTTCTCTCTCTCTGTCAGCTCTTTGCTTGCCAAATCCTTCACAAAAGTGGGTGGAGTGTAAACCATCATTATCAAATCTATTAGTGATTCAGGCCCTTATCTTATCCCATTGTATGACATTCACATAAGGTGCAGCTTTGAAGGTGTTTCAACAGACAAGGCCTCATTCTAATTCACATTTTAGGGATCATTTAGACAGAAAGCAAAGATGTTGCCAGAATATGTATGTGAAGACAGCCACACACGGAGATCATGCTACTACCTCGCCGGGGTTGGGATTCAAACCTACAACCCTAAAGTTATGAGGCAGTGGTGCTAACCACTAATCCACGGAGCTACATTGCTAACCCAGCCTGTATTTCTGTGCTGTGAATCAATCCTAGGTCCCTGGGCATGGTCAGTATAACTAGCCAGATATCTCCAATGTGACACAAATGTTGTGCTATGTTGCCAATTCAGATGTATGTTGGTTCTATGTATCCCAATACAAAGGATTGCAATACTAATACAGGCATACCTCGGTTTACCAATGCCTCAGGGAACGTCATATTTGGGGTACAAATGTCAAACCATTTCAGTTAATTGGTCTGTTTACAAATGTTTGAATAATTTGGTATGGGCATGTGGCCTGGTATGGTTCAGGAGAGGGGGAGGCGCTCGCCCCCCCCCCCTTTCCTGACCTGCCGGGCTGCATGCTCGGATAAGTATGTGTTATGGATTTAGGGGGGTACCCCATGCTGTTTTTTATTTAATTTCAGCGTGGAGTTACCCCTTAACATCCATACGAGACCCGAAGGGCTTAGTATGGATGGGAGGGGGGACCCCATGCCAGTTATTTAAAGAATTGTTTATAAATCACTGCAATACTTTGACATTCAACTGTCAGTGGGGAAATCCGCCGACAGCTGAAACATGAGCGCTGCATTGGTTTTCATTACTAAAATGCTGCATGAGTTGATAACATAACTCATGCGGGACTGTAGGAGCGACAGCCATGAGTTAATGTTTCAGCTGTCAGCGGGGTTCCCCACTGACAGCTGAATGTCAAATAATTCCCTTTATTGCATAAATAATAAAAAAAAAAGCGTGGGGTCCCCCCTCCCATCTGTACCAAGCCCTTCGGATCTGGTATGGATATTAAGGGGGAACTCTACGCTGGAATTAAAAAAAAAACCAGCGTGGGTCCCCCTCAATACCCATACCAGACCCTTATCCGAGCATGCAGCCCGGCAGGTCAGGAAAGGGGGGGGACGAGCGAGCGCCCCCCCCCTCCTGAACCATACCAGGCAACAGGCCCTCAACATGGGGGGGTGCTTTGGGGCAGGGGGGCTCCCCCCCCAAAGCACCTTGTCCCCATGTTGATGAGGACAAGGGCCTCTTCACCCCAACCCTGGCCGGTGGTTGTGGGGGTCTGCGGGCGGGGGGCTTATCAGGATCTGGAAGCCCCCTTTAACAAGGGGGCCCCCAGATCCCGGTCCCCCCCCCCTACGTGAATGATTCTGCGGTACACGGTCCGCAGACTCATTCACAAAAAAACTAAGTGTGGTGTAAAAAAAACACAGTCAGGGTCTTTGACAAGTCCTTTATTAAAACAATGTCCCCCGAAGTAGATCCAACGTCAATCGCGGCGGCAGGGACCCGAAAAAAAAAAAAAGTTCCTCTCCCGTCCGAGGCTTCCAGCCTTGTGAAGAAGAGGCTAGCTGGCATTTCTTATATAGGTATGGGGCGGGGCCAGCCGGGGACATCATCTGAGTGACCCGCCCCATGTCACATGCTTGCTCTTCCCGGCCGGCCCCGCCCCATACCTATATAAGAAATGTCAGACTGTCTCCTGCATTCAGCTAGTTAGCCTCAGTGGAGAGACAGGGTGACATTTCTCAAATAGGTAAGGGGCGGGGATGATGTCCCCGGCTGGCCCCGCCCCATACCTATATAAGAAATGTCAGCTAGCCTCTTCTTCACTAGGCTGGAAGCCTCGAACGGGAGCGGAACCTTTTTTTTTTTTCTTTTTTCGGGTCCCTGCCGCCGCCGCCGTGATTGACGTTGGATCTACTTCGGGGGACATTGCTCTAATAAAGGACTTGTCAAAGACCCTGTACTGTGTTTTTTTTACACCACACTTAGTTTTTTTGTGAATGAGTCTGCGGACCGTGTACCGCAGAATCATTCACGTAGGGGGGGGGGCGGGATCTGGGGGCCCCCTTGTTAAAGGGGGCTTCCAGATTCTGATAAGCCCCCCGCCCGCAGACCCCCACAACCACCGGCCAGGGTTGTGGGGAAGAGGCCCTTGTCCTCATCAACATGGGGACAAGGTGCTTTGGGGGGGGAGCCCCCCCTGCCCCAAAGCACCCCCCCCATGTTGAGGGCATGTGGCCTGGTATGGTTCAGGAGGGGGGGTGCTCGTTCATCCCCCCCCCCTTCCCTGACCTGCCGGGCTGCATGCTCGGATAAGGGTCTGGTATGGATATTGAGGGGACCCACGCTGTTATTTTTTTTTAAATTTCGACGTGGAGTTCCCCCTTAATATCCATACCAGATCCGAAGGGCTTGGTATGGATGGGAGGGGAGACCCCACGCTTTTTTTTATTATTATTTATGCTATAAAGGGAATTATTTTACATTCAGCTGTCAGTGGGGAACCCCGCTGACAGCTGAAACATTAACACATGGCTGTCGCTTCTAAAATCCCGCATGAGTTATGTTATCAACTCATGCGGCGTTTTAGTAGTGAAAACCAATGCAGCGCTCATGTTTCAGCTGTCGGCGGAGTTCCCCACTGACAGTTGAATGTCAAAGTATTGCGGGGAATTAGAAACTGTTTTTTAAATAACTGGCGTGGGGTCCCCCCTCCCATCTGTACCAAGCCCTTCGGATCTGGTATGGATATTAAGGGGTAACTCCACGCTGAAATTAAAAATAAAAACAGCGTGGTTCCCTTCAATATCCATACCGACCCTTATCCGAGCATGCAGCCCGGCAGGTCAGGAAAGGGGGGGGACGAGCGAGCGCCCCCCCCCTCCTGAACCATACCAGGCCACATGCCCTCAACATGGGGGGGGTGCTTTGGGGCAGGGGGGGCTCCCCCCCCAAAGCACCTTGTCCCCATGTTGATGAGGACAAGGGCCTCTTCCCCACAACCCTGGCCGGTGGTTGTGGGGGTCTGCGGGCGGGGGGCTTATCAGAATCTGGAAGCCCCCTTTAACAAGGGGGCCCCCAGATCCCGGCCCCCCCCCCTACGTGAATGATTCTGCGGTACACGGTCCGCAGACTCATTCACAAAAAAACTAAGTGTGGTGTAAAAAAAACACAGTACAGGGTCTTTGACAAGTCCTTTATTAAAACAATGTCCCCCGAAGTAGATCCAACGTCAATCGCGGCGGCGGCGACCCGAAAAAAGGAAAAAAAAAAAAAAGGTTCCGCTCCCGTCCAAGGCTTCCAGCCTAGTGAAGAAAAGCCTAGCTGACATTTCTTATATAGGTATGGGGCGGGGCCAGCCGGGAAGAGCAAGCATGTGACATGGGGCGGGTCACTGGGATGATGTCCCCGGCTGGCCCCGCCCATACCTATATAAGAAATGTCAGCTAGGCTTTTCTTCACTAGGCTGAAAGCCTTGGACGGGAGCGGAACCTTTTTTTTTTTTTTCCTTTTTTCGGGTCGCCGCCGCCGCGATTGACGTTGGATCTACTTCGGGGGACATTGTTTTAATAAAGGACTTGTCAAAGACCCTGTACTGTGTTTTTTTTACACCACACTTAGTTTTTTTGTGAATGAGTCTGCGGACCGTGTACCGCAGAATCATTCACGTAGGGGGGGGGGGCCCCCTTGTTAAAGGGGGCTTCCAGATTCTGATAAGCCCCCCGCCCGCAGACCCCCACAACCACCGGCCAGGGTTGTGGGGAAGAGGCCCTTGTCCTCATCAACATGGGGACAAGGTGCTTTGGGGGGGGAGCCCCCCTGCCCCAAAGCACCCCCCCATGTTGAGGGCATGTGGCCTGGTATGGTTCAGGAGAGGGGGGGGCGCTCGCTCGTCCCCCCCCCCTTTCCTGACCTGCCGGGCTGCATGCTCGGATAAAGGTCTGGTATGGATACTGAGGGGGACCCACGCTGTTTTTTTTTTAAATTTCAGCATGGAGTTCCCCCTTAATATCCATACCAGACCTGAAGGGCTTGGTATGGATGAGAGGGGGGACCCACGCTGTTTTTTTTTTTTTTTTTTTTATTGCGGACCTTTATTTTTACATTCAGCTTTCAAAATAAATATTATCTAGACCTTCAAAATAAGTAAAATCATAACAGAAATAATTATAAAGGATAAGAAACCAAAAATAGAATCACTAGAACTAAGGAAATCTAATTAGATTACATGAAGATATGCCGAGTGCTGTTTATTAAACACAGTAGTCGCGACCGAGTGCCGGCTGTCAGAGGAATCCACAATCAGATTCACTATTAGTCAGTGGCTAAAAAGCAAACGCCCATGGCAGAGGTCTAAAAGGTGTTCTGCACATGCTCAGTTCTATCTGCCAAAGACACTGCACGGGCGTCTAGATTTTTACTGTGTCGATTTCCTTGAAAAAAACGATTTTTAACACATTCTTAATTTTTTTGGAAATAGCAGATATTGTTTACAGTGAAGTCCTGATATTTGGCAAAGCAAATTTCTAAGTGAACATGTCTCTACAGTGATTTTTCATGGTGTTAGACGTGCTTCTTAGCAAGTCTGCTTTTGTGAGTCTGATTCCGGGCGTGTGTCTTTTTGTGAATTAGATTGGGCATCTGCTTATGGGCTCTGGTCAATAGTGAATTAGGTTGCAGGGTAAAAAATGGACGGACGCCCATGAAAATTGGGCTTAAGCCCATAAATATGCGCCCACGCCCAATAGTGAATCAAGGCCAAAGTGTCAATATTATGTGTGGCCACCATTATTTTCCAGCACTGCCTTAACCCTCTTGAGCATGGAGTTTACCAGAGCTTCACAGGTCACTGGAGTCCTCTTCCACACCTCCATAATGACATCATGGAGCTGGTGGATGTTAGTGACATTGCGCTCCTCCACCTTCCATTTGAGGATGCCCTACAGATGCTCAATAGGGTTTAGGTCTTGAGATATGCTTGGCCGGTCCAGCACCTTCACCCTCAGCTTCTTTAACAAGGCAGTGGTCGTCTTGAAGGTGTGTTTGGGGCAGGGGCGGACTGACCATTTGGAAACTCGGGCACTGCCCGAAGGCCCGGGGTCAGTAGGGGGCCCCATGAGATGCCCCTGGTACCTTTTTCATAGGCTTTTTTGATTTTGAGCAAGGACACAGGGGCCCCATCATTCCCTATTGCCCGGGGGCCCCATGAGTTGTCAGTCCGTCCCTGGTTTGGGGTCGTTATCATGTTGGAATACTGCCCTGTTGCCCAGCCTCCGAAGAGAGGGGATCATGCTCTGCTTCAGTATGTCACAGTACATGTTGGAATTCATGGTTCCCTCAATGAACTGTAGCTCCCCAGTGCCGGCAGCACTCATGCAGCCCCAGACCATGACATTCCCACCACCATGCTTGACTGTAGGCAAGACACACTTGTCTTTGTACTCCTCACCTGGTTGTCGCCAAAGACGCTTGACACCATCTGAACCAGATAAGTTGATCTTGGTCTCATCAGATCACAGGACATGGTTCCAGTAATCCATGTCCTTAGTCTGCTTGTCTTCAGCAAACTGTTTTCGGGCTTTCTTGTGCATCATCTTTAGAAGAGGCTTCCTTCTGGGATGACAGCCGTGCAGACCAATTTGATGCAGTGTGCGGTGCATGGTTTGAGCACTGACAGGCTGACCCCCAACCACTTCAACCTCTGCAGCAATACAGGCAGCACTCATGTGTATATTTCCCAAAGATGACCTCTGGATACGACGCTGAGCATGAGCACTCAGCGTTTTTGGTCGACCATGGCGAGGCCTGTTCTGAGTGGAACCTGTCCTGTTAAACCGCTATATAGTCTTGGCCACTCTGCTGCAGCTTAGTTTCAGGATCTTTGCAGTCCTCTTATAGCCTAGGCCAGTGGTGGCCAACCTTTTTTTTCAACTGAGCCAAATCTTGCCAAAACCACGATTGAAATTTATTTTGAGAGCCACATTTTTAAAACTGAAAATACATCCCCCATATAGTAATTCATCCCCCATAGTAATTCATCCCCCATAGTAATTCATCCCCCATATAGTAATTCATCCCCCATAGTAATTCATCCCCCATATAGTAATTCATCCCCCATATAGTAATTCATCCCCCATAGTAATTCATCCTCCATATAGTAATTCATCCCCCATAGTAATTCATCCCCCATATAGTAATTCATCCCCCATATAGTAATTCATCCCCCATAGTAATTCATCCCCCATATCATAATTCATCCCCCATAGTAATTAATCCCCCATATAGTAATTCATCCCCCATAGTAATTCATCCCCCATATAGTAATTCATTCGCCATAGTAATTAATCCCCCATATAGTAATTCATCCCCCATAGTAATTCATCCCCCATATAGTAATTCATCCCCCCTATAGTAATTCATTCCCCATATTGTGTCAATTCACTTACCTTTGCTCCACGCATTCCTCTCGCCGTGTTCCCGCGCCGTTCCGTTCTTCAGGGCGGACTGTGAGAGGAGAGGAGTTCGTCACGCTGCCCCGCCTACATCCTGACAGCCAATGTTTGCCACGCTCCGTGGGCCGGATTAAAAGGTCCGCCGGGCCGTATGCGGGCCATAGTTTGCCCATTGCTGGGCTAGCTGCAGAGTCCTGACTTTTGGGGCGGCCGTCCGAGAGGAGGGAGGGGAGCGGGCGCCCGGCACACAGAAGAGCCGCATTAATGTGTGTAAAGAGCCGCATGTGGCTCGCGAGCCGCGGCTTGCCGACCACTGGCCTAGGCCATCTTTATGTAGAGCAACAATTATTTTTTTTCAGATCCTCAGAGAGTTCTTTGCCATGAGGTGCCATGTTGAACTTCCAGTGACTAGTATGAGAGAGTGAGAGTGATAATACCAAATTTAACACACCTGCTCCCCATTCACACCTGAGACCTTGTAGCACTAACGAGTCACAAGACACCAGGGAGGGAAAATGGCTAATTGGGCCCAGTTTGGACATTTTCACTTAGGGGTGTACTCACTTTTGTTGCCGGCGGTTTAGACATTATTGGCTCTGTGTTGAGTTATTTGGAGGGGACAGCAAATTTACACTGTTATACAAGCTGTACACTCACAACCTTATATTGTAGCAAAGAGTAATTTCTTCAGTGTTGTCACATGAAAAGATATAAATAAAATATTTACAAAAATGTGAGGGGTGTACTCACTTCTGTGAGATACTGTATCTATACATGTGTCTAGATATAAATACTGGAAAAGAAGGGTTATGCAACAATACAGAATTACCTTCACAGCTGTCAAAGCAGTAATAGAAAAGAAAAAATAAATTCAACTCACAAATCTATACTTACACTGTGCTACTTTGTAACTATTCTGTGTACATAAATACCTTATGCATATATGTGCTGTACACCTTAAGAAAAGATATACTGTATTAATGATAAGAACTAAAATTAGGCAGCACACATTAATATTCACAAGTAAAAAAATGAAATGTGCAAATTAAGCAAAAGAAAGCAATACAACAGCCTGTATCTTTAGGTTCAATCTGGAATAGTAATTAAATTACTTAGTACTCCAGGTGCAATTCTACCACCTACTGGACTTGAACTCACATAGAATTAATGCCTGTTTAAAGGTAAGCCAAAATTAATTCCATAAACTCCCTCTATGATCTTAAACTCCATGTGGGTGGATATCTAACTGACAAAATAAGCACATCCTTGTACAAGAGAGGCAATGTCCTTGATGAAGGTCAGGTGACAAAATGCTTCTACTGTTTCAGACACAGAGTGGGCTTTGCAGCACAATGCATAATCTGCCTAGAATCTACAGGCCACTACCCCCTGTAAAGTTAGCAAAAAAAGTTAGATTTTATATTTACCTCACCCTTGACGTCAACATCTTTTGTGAAGATTCCTGGGGAATGCAGAGTTTACAAAATCTCTTGAAACACTATCTATTGCAAGTACCTCTTTTTGAAAGATTTCTGGTACTCTATTTTTCTCCATGGTTCTTTACAGGTACCTTTTGAACATACTTTCAAAAGGTGATTTTTACATGGGGGCCCAAACATTATAAGCAGACCTTGCAATTTAATGTAACATTTGCTTTATGTTTAAAAGAATCCAAATGATTCACCTCTATAAGTTTAGTAAACATTTTAATGCGAGTAACACAATGGAGTCTCACATTTACTCATCTTGACAGTTTTTATTATTCTTATTATTAATAACAATAATAATAATAATTATACTACAGGATTTATATTGCACCAACAGTTGATGCTTTACAACATTAAGGCAGATAGTACAACTACAATACATTTCATATATTAGGAATTAGAGGGCCCTGCTCATCAGAGCTTACAATTAGAGATGAGCGAATTATTCAAAAATTCGATTCGGCTGATTCGCCGAATTTGAGGAAGAAATTCGATTCGATGCGAATTTATTCGCTACGAATTTAACTTATAAAAAGGGTTTCTAGGCTTCAGAGAGCCTTTAAATTAGTGCAGAACACTGTACCTTTAATTTAAATGCCCTTGGAGATGAGGAAGGAGAAGGAGAAGGAGAAGGAGAAGGAGAAGGATGAGAAGAAGGAGAAGGAGAAGGATGAGAAGAAGGAGAAGGAGAAGGATGAGAAGAAGGAGAAGGATGAGAAGAAGGAGAAGGATGAGAAGAAGGAGAAGGAGAAGGAGAAGGATGAGAAGAAGGAGAAGGATGAGAAGAAGGAGAAGGAGAAGGATGAGAAGAAGGAGAAGGATGAGAAGAAGGAGAAGGATGAGAAGAAGGATGAGAAGAAGGAGAAGGATGAGAAGAAGGAGAAGGATGAGAAGAAGGATGAGAAGAAGGAGAAGGATGAGAAGAAGGATGAGAAGAAGGAGAAGGATGAGAAGAAGAAGGATGAGAAGAAGAAGAAGGATGAGAAGAAGGAGAAGGATGAGAAGAAGAAGAAGGATGAGAAGAAGAAGAAGGATGAGAAGAAGAAGAAGGATGAGAAGAAGGAGAAGGATGAGAAGAAGAAGAAGAAGAAGGATGAGAAGAAGAAGAAGGATGAGAAGAAGGAGAAGGATGAGAAGAAGAAGAAGGATGAGAAGAAGGAGAAGGATGAGAAGAAGAAGAAGGATGAGAAGAAGAAGAAGGATGAGAAGAAGAAGAAGGATGAGAAGAAGGAGAAGGATGAGAAGAAGAAGAAGGATGAGAAGAAGAAGAAGGATGAGAAGAAGGAGAATTCCAAGCCGGCAAAAAGTGTATCTGCAGAGCTCCGCTATTTCTGACAGTTCTCTGACATTCACTCCATACAGTGGTTGAAACATTGTATCTATTTGTTTCCATTTATGGAAACAAATAGATACAATGTTTCAACCGCTGTATGGAGTGAATGTCAGAGAACTGTCAGAAATAGGCTATTTCTGACAGTTCTCTGACATTCACTCCTCAACCGCTGTATGGAGTGAATGTCAGAGAACTGTCAGAAATAGCCTATTTCTGACAGTTCTCTGACATTCACTCCATACAGCGGTTGAAACATTGTATCTATTTGTTTCCATAAATGGAAACAAATAGATACAATGTTTCAACCGCTGGGCTCTGCAGATACACTTAGCGGAGCTCTGCAGATACACTTAGCGGAGCTCTGCAGATACACTTTTTGCCGGCTTGGAATTCTTCTTATTTTCATCCTACTTCTTCTTCTTCTTCTTCTTCCTCTTCATCCTCATCCTCTTCTTCTTCTTCTGAGGATGAGGATGAGGATGAAGAAGAAGAAGAAGAAGTAGGATGAAAATAAGAAGAATTCCAAGCCGGCAAAAAGTGTATCTGCAGAGCTCCGCTAAGTGTATCTGCAGAGCTCCGCTAAGTGTATCTGCAGAGCTCAGCGGTTGAAACATTGTATCTATTTGTTTCCATTTATGGAAACAAATAGATACAGTGTTTCAACCGCTGTATGGAGTGAATGTCAGAGAACTGTCAGAAATAGGCTATTTCTGACAGTTCTCTGACATTCACTCCATACAGCGGTTGAGGAGTGAATGTCAGAGAACTGTCAGAAATAGGCTATTTCTGACAGTTCTCTGACATTCACTCCATACAGCGGTTGAAACATTGTATCTATTTGTTTCCATTTATGGAAACAAATAGATACAATGTTTCAACCGCTATATGGAGTGAATGTCAGAGAACTGTCAGAAATAGGCTATTTCTGACAGTTCTCTGACATTCAATACTCCATACAGCGGTTGAGGAGTGAATGTCAGAGAACTGTCAGAAATAGCCTATTTCTGACAGTTCTCTGACATTCACTCCATACAGCGGTTGAAACATTGTATCTATTTGTTTCCATTTATGGAAACAAATAGATACAATGTTTCAACCGCTGTATGGAGTGAATGTCAGAGAACTGTCAGAAATAGCGGAGCTCGGCAGATACACTTAGCGGAGCTCTGCAGATTCACTTTTTGCCGGCTTGGAATTCTTATTTTCATCCTACTTCTTCTTCTTCATCCTCATCCTCTTCTTCTTCTTCTGAGGATGAGGATGAGGATGAAGAAGAAGAAGAAGTAGGATGAAAATAAGAAGAATTCCAAGCCGGCAAAAAGTGTATCTGCAGAGCTCCTCTAAGTGTATCTGCAGAATAGAGGAGCTCTGCAGATACACTTTTTGCCGGCTTGGAATTCTTCTTATTTTCATCCTACTTCTTCTTCTTCTTCTTCTTCTTCCTCTTCATCCTCATCCTATTCTTCTTCTTCTGAGGATGAGGATGAGGATGAAGAAGAAGAAGAAGTAGGCTGAAAATAAGAAGATTTCCAAGCCGGCAAAAAGTGTATCTGCAGAGCTCCTCTATTCTGCAGATACACTTAGAGGAGCTCTGCAGATACACTTTTTGCCGGCTTGGAATTCTTCTTATTTTCATCCTACTTCTTCTTCTTTTTCTTCTTCTTCTTCTTCTTCATCCTCATCCTCATCCTCTTCTTCTTCTTCCGAGGATGAGGATGAGGATGAAGAAGAAGAAGAAGAAGTAGGATGAAAATAAGAAGAATTCCAAACCGGCAAAAAGTGTATCTGCAGAGCTCCTCTAAGTGTATCTGCAGAATAGAGGAGCTCTGCAGATACACTTTTTGCCGGCTTGGAATTCTTCTTATTTTCATCCTACTTCTTCTTCTTCTTCTTCATCCTCATCCTCATCCTCAGAAGAAGAAGAAGAGGATGAGGATGAGGATGAAGAAGAAGTAGGATGAAAAGAAGAATGAAAAGAAGAAGAAGAATGAAAAGAAGAAGAAGAAGAATGAAAAGAAGAATGAGAAGAATGAAAAGATTCTTCTTCTTCTTCTTTTCATTCTTCTTTTCATTCTTCTTCTTTTCATTCTTCTTCTTTTCATTCTTCTTTTCATTCTTCTTTTCATTCTTCTCATTCTTCTTTTCATTCTTCTCATTCTTCTTCTCATTCTTCTTTTCATTCTTCTTCTCATTCTTCTTTTCATTCTTCTTCTTCTTTTCATTCTTCTCATTCTTCTTTTCATTCTTCTTCTCATTCTTCTTTTCATTCTTCTTCTTTTCATTCTTCTTTTCATTCATTCTTCTTCTTCTTTTCATTCTTTTTCTTCTTCTTTTCATTCTTCTTTTCATTCTTCTCATTCTTCTTTTCATTCTTCTTTTCATTCTTCTTCTCATTCTTCTTTTCATTCTTCTTCTTCTTTTCATTCTTCTTTTCATTCTTCTCATTCTTCTTTTCATTCTTCTTTTCATTCTTCTTCTCATTCTTCTTCTTCTTTTCATTCTTCTTTTCATTCTTCTTTTCATGAAGAAGAAAAGAAGAATGAGAAGAATGAAAAGAAGAATGAAAATAAGAAGAAGAAGAATGAAAAGAAGAATGAGAAGAAGAATGAAAAGAAGAATGAGAAGAATGAAAAGAAGAATGAAAAGAAGAAGAAGAAGAATGAAAAGAAGAAGAAGAATGAAAAGAAGAATGAAAAGAAGAAGAAGAAGAATGAAAAGAAGAAGAAGAATGAAAAGAAGAAGTAGAAGAATGAAAAGAAGAATGAAAAGAAGAAGAAGAATGAAAAGAAGAAGAATGAAAAGAAGAATGAGAAGAATGAAAAGATTCTTCTTCTTCTTCTTCTTTTCATTCTTCTTTTCATTCTTCTTCTTCTTTTCATTCTTCTTCTTCTTCTTTTCATTCTTCTTTTCATTCTTCTCATTCTTCTTTTCATTCTTCTCATTCTTCTTCTCATTCTTCTTTTCATTCTTCTTCTCATTCTTCTTTTCATTCTTCTTCTTCTTTTCATTCTTCTTTTCATTCTTCTCATTCTTCTTTTCATTCTTCTTTTCATTCTTCTTCTCATTCTTCTTTTCATTCTTCTTCTTCTTTTCATTCTTCTTTTCATTCTTCTTCTCATTCTTCTTTTCATGAAGAAGAAAAGAAGAATGAGAAGAATGAAAAGAAGAATGAAAAGAAGAAGAATGAAAAGAAGAATGAGAAGAAGAATGAAAAGAAGAATGAGAAGAATGAAAAGAAGAATGAGAAGAATGAAAAGAAGAATGAAAAGAAGAAGAAGAATGAAAAGAAGAATGAAAAGAAGAAGAAGAATGAAAAGAAGAAGAAGAAGAATGAAAAGAAGAATGAAAAGAAGAAGAAGAATGAAAAGAAGAAGAATGAAAAGAAGAATGAGAAGAATGAAAAGAAGAAGAAGAAGAATGAAAAGAAGAATGAAAAGAAGAAGAATGAAAAGAAGAAGAAGAATGAAAAGAAGAAGAAGAATGAAAAGAAGAATGAAAAGAAGAATGAGAAGAATGAAAAGATTCTTCTTCTTCTTCTTTTCATTCTTCTTTTCATTCTTCTTCTTTTCATTCTTCTTTTCATTCTTCTCATTCTTCTTCTCATTCTTCTTTTCATTCTTCTTCTTCTTTTCATTCTTCTTCTTCTTTTCATTCTTCTTTTCATTCTTCTCATTCTTCTTTTCATTCTTCTTCTCATTCTTCTTTTCATGAAGAAGAAAAGAAGAATGAGAAGAATGAAAAGAAGAATGAAAAGAAGAAGAAGAATGAAAAGAAGAATGAGAAGAAGAATGAAAAGAAGAATGAAGAGAAGAATGAAAAGAAGAATGAAAAGAAGAAGTATTCCAGTGCAGCAAAAAGTGTATCTGCAGAGAGCTCCGCTATTTCTGACAGTTCTCTGACAGTTCCAGCGGTTGACAGCGGTTGAAACATTGTATCTATTTATTTCCGAATAAAAACATCTGTATCCTAAATGGAAACAAATAGATACAATGTTTCAACCGCTGTACATGTGAAGGAACTGTCAGAGAACTGTCAGAAATAGCGGAGCTCTCTGCAGGGACACTTTTGCCGGCTGATCGGGAAAAATCCGATTCGCGCACCCGAATTATGCAAATATTCGGATTCGACGCGAATCGAATTTTTCCTGAAATTCGAAACGAATTCCACTTCGCCTGGTTCGATTCGCTCATCTCTACTTACAATCTTAGAGGAAAGATAGTTTTTACAAAAAGACTGATAAAAAAAATGATTGTTGATAAAAAAAGACACCTTTGTCTTAATTGGTAATAACTATTTTGCCAGGATTGTTTTCACAATTGGCTGATACTTACTCCTACTCCTATTCCTCAGCAAAATTTGTTTTACAATGGTGACTCTGAAGGGTAGAGCTCTAACTATGCTCTACTATCATTCTTTACTCAACTGACAATCACAAAAATAGGATGCATGTTACAGGTGTGATATGAGGTAGCCCAAGAACAACCAGAACAACAGCCAGCCATGTTGGTAAAAGCAGCAATCCTTTTATTTCCAAAGCAACAATCAAACAGAAAAAAAACTTATCTGCAAAAAATAAACTATATAAAATGGTCCGTACTCTCATTTGAAATTCTCACACCACCATGCCAGTCACACTCTGTGGTTTTGGGGTTTCCTTTTGTCTTCAGGCATCCCAAGGAAAAGGTTTTCACAGCTCAGCCACTGAGGCTCAATCGCAAGCTCAGTCCACCCTGCTCTCACTCCCACACTGCCCCAGCCAGACTACACCTAGAACTCCTCACCCTGCATGAATAAGAACTCCTGAGTACTCAATAATGTATTCAAACTGTCCTCCTTAAAGGGACCGCAACTCAAATACTGGGGGAATTTACCTGTCATCCAGGACACACTCCTGGTGTCCTGTACACAGTTTAATCTTTATGTTACCACTAGAGATGAGCGAAGTATTCAAAAATTCGATTCGACTGATTCGGCGAATTCGTAGAAAAAGTTCGATTCGAGTCGAATATATTCGCTGTGAATTTAACTTAAAAAAGGGTGTTTCTAGGCTTCAGAGAGACTTAATATTAGTGCTGAACACTGTACCTTTAATTTAAATGCCCTTGGAGTCTGCTGGGGAAGAGAAATAATACTGTCAGGCAGTATGACATGCAGATGAGTGCCGTCGATCTTAGAATCACCGCACACTTCACTCATTTGGCCAGTCACGGGGCCAAAACCAGAGTGTGGAGCCACAGTGTGGCGGTGGAGGCAGCAGCAATGGGAGGCCATACAGCACCCTATGACAAAAATGGAAACCACCAGCAGTGTGAGGAGACCTGAAAGTGGCACATGGCAGAGTGTGGCGATAGAGACAGCAGCAATGGGAGGCCGTACAGGGACCCATGACACACTCTGGACCTGGCAGCAGCATGAGGAGGCGGTACAGGGGCCCATGGCAGATTACGGGCCTGGCAGCAGCATGAGGAGTCGGTACGGGGGCCCATGGCAGATTACAGGCCTGGCAGCAGCAATGGGAGGCCGTACAGGGACCCATGACACAATCTGGACCTGGCAGCAGCATGGGGAGGCGGTACAGGGGCCCATGACAGATTACGGGCCTGGCAGCAGCATTTGGAGTCGGTACGGGGGCCCATGACACACTCTGGACCTGGCAGCAGCATGAGGAGGCGGTACAGGGGCGCATGACAGATTACGAGCCTGGCAGCAGCAACTTGGACAGGAGGACGTTCAGTTTCTGCACCGTCTGGTGCGTGCTCGCAAACTGTTGTCTCTTGGAAACGGATTCCAAGAAAGACTGCTGACGGAATCCGTGAAGAGGAGTAGCAGGAGAAGGAGCATCTGAACGAGCGGAATATGCCAACAAGCGACAACAGGGGCCCATGACAGATTACGGGCCTGGCAGCAGCATGAGGAGTCGGTACGGGGGCCCATGGCAGATTAGGGGCCTGGCAGCAGCTATGGGAGGCCCGTAATCTGCCAGCACCCTATGACAAAAAATGGAACCCACCAGCAGTGTGAGGAGACCTGAAAGTGGCACATGGCAGAGTGTGGCGATGGAGACAGCAGCAATGGGAGGCCGTACAGGGACCCATGAGAGACTCTGGACCTGGCAGCAGCATGAGGAGGCGGTATAGGGGCCCATGGCAGATTAGGGGCCTGGCAGCAGCTATGGGAGGCCCGTAATCTGCCAGCACCCTATGACAAAAAATGGAATACACCAGCAGTGTGAGGATACCTGAAAGTGGCACATGGCAGAGTGTGGCGATGGAGACAGCAGCAATGGGAGGCCGTACAGGGACCCATGAGAGACTCTGGACTTGGCAGCAGCATGAGGAGGCGGTATAGGGGCCCATGGCAGATTAGGGGCCTGGCAGCAGCTATGGGAGGCCCGTAATCTGCCAGCACCCTATGACAAAAAATGGAACACACCAGCAGTGTGAGGAGACCTGAAAGTGGCACATGTTTGGGGCATGATTCATGGCGGATTTAGTCAGTTGTGTCAGGAACTGGTGGTTTGAAATCCAGACTAATCCACGCCTGATTCATTTTCACAAACGTCAGTCTCTCCACACTTTGGGTGGACAGTCGTGTCCTCCGCGGAGTTGCAATACCTCCTGCCGCACTAAACACGCGCTCCGATGCCACGCTACTGGCCGGGCATGACAGCCTTTCAAGGGCAAATTCAGCTAGTTGGGGCCAAAGGTCAAGTTTCGTTGCCCAGTAGTCAAGGGGATTGTCTACCTCGGTTGGCAGGGTGCTGTCCAAGTAGGCCTAAGCCTGTTGTTTGAGGTCCTGCTCCAGGTCCACCTGATGCTGCTGCTGCTGCTGCTGCTGCGGCTGGTTAGTAGTTTCCTCACTGCGCTGGTGAAGAAAGCTACTCATCATCGACTGCAGACTGAGGCAGCCGCTGCTGGTGGAGCTGCCACTGCTCCTACCACCCCACCCCTCCCCTGCTGCCATGGCAGCGGAACGCGAGCGCACAGGGCCCACAGTGTCTGAGGATGGACGTTGGCGCAGACAGGCAGAGACCAGCTGACTACATAGGTGGTTTTTATAGTACGTTATTTTGGCCTCCCTCTCAGCAGGTGTGAAAAAGGCCACCATTTTTGAACGGTAGTGAGGGTCCAACAAGGTGGACAGCCAAAAGTCATCCCTCTGTCTGATGGTTATTATTCGGCTGTCGCTACGCAAGCAACCGAGCATGCTATGGGCCATTTGTGCCAAGGAATGCGAGGGACTCCCTGCCTCCATCTCCACAGCATACTGCCACGGTGCGTCTGGGTCCTCTGTCTCCTCCTCCTCCTCCTCTACCAGATGCTCCTGCTCCTCCACTCCTGTCCGCTGAGTGGAAAAACCACCCATTTCACTCAATAATTCCTGAGCACCAATGTCCTCCTCTACCTCCTCCTCATCTTCCTGTCCTGCCCCCACAGGGGTCATGTGGCGTTGAGATCTGTGCGCCACGTCTACCGCACCCTGACCAGCCATTGTTAACAGCATTTGTTCCAGGACGTGCAACAGAGGAATGACGTCGTTCATCCCATAGTCCTGCCGACTCACGAATAGCGTGGCCTCCTCAAAGGGCCTGAGCAAGCGCAGGTGTCACGCATGAGCTGCCAATGGCTGACATCTAAGTTACACAGGGAGTACCTTTATCCGCTTTTAACATCAGGAAATCGGTGATGGCCTTTCGCTGTTCGTAAAGGCGGTCTAACATATGTAGGGTTGAATTCCACCTTGTTGCAACGTCACAGCATGAGGAGTTGGTACGGGGGCCCATGGCAGATTACGTGCCTGGCAGCAGCAATGGGAGGCCCGTAATCTGCCAGCACCCTATGTCAAAAAATTCAACACACCAGCAGTGTGAGGAGACCTGAAAGTGGCACATGGCAGAGTGTGGCTATGGAGACAGCAGCAATGGGAGGCCGTACAGGGACCCATGACACACTCTGGACTTGGCAGCAGCATGAGGAGGCGGTATAGGGGCCCATGGCAGATTAGGGGCCTGGCAGCAGCAATGGGAGGCCCGTAATCTGCCAGCACCCTATGTCAAAAAATTCTACACACCAGCAGTGTGTGAGGAGACCTGAAAGTGGCACATGGCAGAGTGTGGCGATGGAGACAGCAGCAATGGGAGGCCGTACAGGGACCCATGAGAGACTCTGGACCTGGCAGCAGCATGAGGAAGCGGTATATAGGGGCCTATGACAGATTAGGGGCCTGGCAGCAGCTATAGGAGGCCCATAATCTGCCAGCACCCTATGTCAAAAAATTCAACACACCAGCAGTGTGAGGAGACCTGAAAGTGGCACATGGCATGAGACACTGTGGACCTGGCAGCAGCATGAGGAGGCGGTATATAGGGGCCCATGGCAGATTAGGGGCCTGGCAGCAGCTATGGGAGGCCCGTAATCTGCCAGCACCCTATGTCAAAAAATTCTACACACCAGCAGTGTGTGAGGAGACCTGAAAGTGGCACATGGCAGAGTGTGGCGATGGAGACAGCAGCAATGGGAGGCCGTACAGGGACCCATGACAGACTCTGGACCTGGCAGCAGCATGAGGAGGCGGTATATAGGGGCCTATGGCAGATTAGGGGCCTGGCAGCAGCTATGGGAGGCCCATAATCTGCCAGCACCCTATGTCAAAAAATTCTACACACCAGCAGTGTGTGAGGAGACCTGAAAGTGGCACATGGCAGAGTGTGGCGATGGAGACAGCAGCAATGGGAGGCCGTACAGGGACCCATGAGAGACTCTGGACCTGGCAGCAGCATGAGGAGGCGGTATATAGGGGCCCATGGCAGATTAGGGGCCTGGCAGCAGCAATGGGAGGCCCGTAATCTGCCAACACCCTATGTCAAAAAATTCTACACACCAGCAGTGTGTGAGGAGACCTGAAAGTGGCACATGGCAGAGTGTGGCGATGGAGACAGCAGCAATGGGAGGCCGTACAGGGACCCATGAGAGACTCTGGACCTGGCAGCAGCATGAGGAGGCGGTATATAGGGGCCTATGGCAGATTAGGGGCCTGGCAGCAGCTATGGGAGGCCCGTAATCTGCCAGCACCCTATGTCAAAAAATTCTACACACCAGCAGTGTGTGAGGAGACCTGAAAGTGGCACATGGCAGAGTGTGGCGATGGAGACAGCAGCAATGGGAGGCCGTACAGGGACCCATGACAGACTCTGGACCTGGCAGCAGCATGAGGAGGCGGTATATAGGGGCCAATGGCAGATTAGGGGCCTGGCAGCAGCTATGGGAGGCCCATAATCTGCCAGCACCCTATGTCAAAAAAGTCTACACACCAGCAGTGTGTGAGGAGACCTGAAAGTGGCACATGGCAAAGTGTGGCGATGGAGACAGCAGCAATGGGAGGCCGTACAGGGACCCATGAGAGACTCTGGACCTGGCAGCAGCATGAGGAGGCGGTATATAGGGGCCCATGGCAGATTAGGGGCCTGGCAGCAGCTATGGGAGGCCCGTAATCTGCCAGCACCCTATGTCAAAAAATTCAACACACCAGCAGTGTGTGAGGAGACCTGAAAGTGGCACATGGCAGAGTGTGGCGATGGAGACAGCAGCAATGGGAGGCCGTACAGGGAAACATGACAGACTCTGGACCTGGCAGCAGCATGAGGAGGCGGTATATAGGGGCCCATGGCAGATTAGGGGCCTGGCAGCAGCAATGGGAGGCCCGTAATCTGCCAACACCCTATGTCAAAAAAATTCTACACACCAGCAGTGTGTGAGGAGACCTGAAAGTGGCACATGGCAGAGTGTGGCGATGGAGACAGCAGCAATGGGAGGCCGTCCAGGGACCCATGAGAGACTCTGGACCTGGCAGCAGCATGAGGAGGCGGTATATAGGGGCCTATGGCAGATTAGGGGCCTGGCAGCAGCTATGGGAGGCCCGTAATCTGCCAGCACCCTATGTCAAAAAATTCTACACACCAGCAGTGTGTGAGGAGACCTGAAAGTGGCACATGGCAGAGTGTGGCGATGGAGACAGCAGCAATGGGAGGCCGTACAGGGACCCATGACAGACTCTGGACCTGGCAGCAGCATGAGGAGGCGGTATATAGGGGCCTATGGCAGATTAGGGGCCTGGCAGCAGCTATGGGAGGCCCATAATCTGCCAGCACCCTATGTCAAAAAATTCTACACACCAGCAGTGTGTGAGGAGACCTGAAAGTGGCACATGGCAGAGTGTGGCGATGGAGACAGCAGCAATGGGAGGCCGTACAGGGACCCATGACAGACTCTGGACCTGGCAGCAGCATGAGGAGGCGGTATATAGGGGCCCATGGCAGATTAGCGGCCTGGCAGCAGCAATGGGAGGCCCGTAATCTGCCAACACCCTATGTCAAAAAATTCTACACACCAGCAGTGTGTGAGGAGACCTGAAAGTGGCACATGGCAGAGTGTGGCGATGGAGACAGCAGCAATGGGAGGCCGTACAGGGACCCATGAGAGACTCTGGACCTGGCAGCAGCATGAGGAGGCGGTATATAGGGGCCTATGGCAGATTAGGGGCCTGGCAGCAGCTATGGGAGGCCCGTAATCTGCCAGCACCCTATGTCAAAAAATTCAACACACCAGCAGTGTGTGAGGATACCTGAAAGTGGCACATGGCAGAGTGTGGCGATGGAGACAGCAGCAATGGGAGGCCGTACAGGGACCCATGAGAGACTCTGGACCTGGCAGCAGCATGAGGAGGCGGTATATAGGGGCCTATGGCAGATTAGGGGCCTGGCAGCAGCTATGGGAGGCCCGTAATCTGCCAGCACCCTATGTCAAAAAATTCTACACACCAGCAGTGTGTGAGGAGACCTGAAAGTGGCACATGGCAGAGTGTGGCGATGGAGACAGCAGCAATGGGAGGCCGTACAGGGACCCATGAGAGACTCTGGACCTGGCAGCAGCATGAGGAAGCGGTATATAGGGGCCTATGGCAGATTAGGGGCCTGGCAGCAGCTATAGGAGGCCCATAATCTGCCAGCACCCTATGTCAAAAAATTCAACACACCAGCAGTGTGAGGAGACCTGAAAGTGGCACATGGCATGAGACACTGTGGACCTGGCAGCAGCATGAGGAGGCGGTATATAGGGGCCCATGGCAGATTAGGGGCCTGGCAGCAGCTATGGGAGGCCCGTAATCTGCCAGCACCCTATGTCAAAAAATTCTACACACCAGCAGTGTGTGAGGAGACCTGAAAGTGGCACATGGCAGAGTGTGGCGATGGAGACAGCAGCAATGGGAGGCCGTACAGGGACCCATGACAGACTCTGGACCTGGCAGCAGCATGAGGAGGCGGTATATAGGGGCCTATGGCAGATTAGGGGCCTGGCAGCAGCTATGGGAGGCCCATAATCTGCCAGCACCCTATGTCAAAAAATTCTACACACCAGCAGTGTGTGAGGAGACCTGAAAGTGGCACATGGCAGAGTGTGGCGATGGAGACAGCAGCAATGGGAGGCCGTACAGGGACCCATGAGAGACTCTGGACCTGGCAGCAGCATGAGGAGGCGGTATATAGGGGCCCATGGCAGATTAGGGGCCTGGCAGCAGCAATGGGAGGCCCGTAATCTGCCAACACCCTATGTCAAAAAATTCTACACACCAGCAGTGTGTGAGGAGACCTGAAAGTGGCACATGGCAGAGTGTGGCGATGGAGACAGCAGCAATGGGAGGCCGTACAGGGACCCATGAGAGACTCTGGACCTGGCAGCAGCATGAGGAGGCGGTATATAGGGGCCTATGGCAGATTAGGGGCCTGGCAGCAGCTATGGGAGGCCCATAATCTGCCAGCACCCTATGTCAAAAAATTCTACACACCAGCAGTGTGTGAGGAGACCTGAAAGTGGCACATGGCAGAGTGTGGCGATGGAGACAGCAGCAATGGGAGGCCGTACAGGGACCCATGACAGACTCTGGACCTGGCAGCAGCATGAGGAGGCGGTATATAGGGGCCCATGGCAGATTAGGGGCCTGGCAGCAGCAATGGGAGGCCCGTAATCTGCCAACACCCTATGTCAAAAAATTCTACACACCAGCAGTGTGTGAGGAGACCTGAAAGTGGCACATGGCAGAGTGTGGCGATGGAGACAGCAGCAATGGGAGGCCGTACAGGGACCCATGAGAGACTCTGGACCTGGCAGCAGCATGAGGAGGTGGTATATAGGGGCCTATGGCAGATTAGGGGCCTGGCAGCAGCTATGGGAGGCCCGTAATCTGCCAGCACCCTATGTCAAAAAATTCTACACACCAGCAGTGTGTGAGGAGACCTGAAAGTGGCACATGGCAGAGTGTGGCGATGGAGACAGCAGCAATGGGAGGCCGTACAGGGACCCATGAGAGACTCTGGACCTGGCAGCAGCATGAGGAAGCGGTATATAGGGGCCTATGGCAGATTAGGGGCCTGGCAGCAGCTATAGGAGGCCCATAATCTGCCAGCACCCTATGTCAAAAAATTCAACACACCAGCAGTGTGAGGAGACCTGAAAGTGGCACATGGCATGAGACACTGTGGACCTGGCAGCAGCATGAGGAGGCGGTATATAGGGGCCCATGGCAGATTAGGGGCCTGGCAGCAGCTATGGGAGGCCCGTAATCTGCCAGCACCCTATGTCAAAAAATTCTACACACCAGCAGTGTGTGAGGAGACCTGAAAGTGGCACATGGCAGAGTGTGGCGATGGAGACAGCAGCAATGGGAGGCCGTACAGGGACCCATGACAGACTCTGGACCTGGCAGCAGCATGAGGAGGCGGTATATAGGGGCCCATGGCAGATTAGGGGCCTGGCAACAGCAATGGGAGGCCCGTAATCTGCCAACACCCTATGTCAAAAAATTCTACACACCAGCAGTGTGTGAGGAGACCTGAAAGTGGCACATGGCAGAGTGTGGCGATGGAGACAGCAGCAATGGGAGGCCGTACAGGGACCCATAAGAGACTCTGGACCTGGCAGCAGCATGAGGAGGCGGTATATAGGGGCCTATGGCAGATTAGGGGCCTGGCAGCAGCTATGGGAGGCCCGTAATCTGCCAGCACCCTATGTCAAAAAATTCTACACACCAGCAGTGTGTGAGGAGACCTGAAAGTGGCACATGGCAGAGTGTGGCGATGGAGACAGCAGCAATGGGAGGCCGTACAGGGACCCATGAGAGACTCTGGACTTCGCAGCAGCATGAGGAGGCGGTATAGGGGCCCATGGCAGATTAGGGGCCTGGCAGCAGCTATGGGAGGCCCGTAATCTGCCAGCACCCTATGTCAAAAAAATTGAACACACCAGCAGTGTGTGAGGAGACCTGAAAGTGGCACATGGCATGAGACACTGTGGACCTGGCAGCAGCATGAGGAGGCGGTACAGGGGCCCATGGCAGATTAGGGGCCTGGCAGCAGCTATGGGAGGCCCGTAATCTGCCAGCACCCTATGACAAAAAATGGAACACACCAGCAGTGTGTGAGGAGACCTGAAAGTGGCACATGGCAGAGTGTGGCGATGGAGACAACCCACCGACTGTTTTGCTCGCTGCCAAGCTGCCACCCTCTTCTCCTGATGATGCGGAAGCAATAGCCTGATGACGACGAGGCTGCCAAGTGCGATCAGCCTCATCATCATCAATTAGGGTCTCCGCCTCACTACTAGCCCCCTCGGCTGCGTGTGGGTCAGGAGACAGACCTGTCTCTAGACCGGCTACCGAGCCACTCTCCTCGCCACTACTTCTTCGCCTGGCTGCTGAAGAGGCGGATGTCTCCCCCCGTTCCTGACCGCCCTCTGTTAGCTCTTCCTCACTGTACTGGATGACACCGGGAGCACTGGCCTCTGGCTGCGAATAGTGCTGCCTCGACCCCTTCCTCTGCTGCCACGTCTGCTCGCTCCTAAAACATTGCCTCCTCTGCCACTCCTCTGCATGTTGTCTGACATACTCTTTAATTAAACGATTATGTGTCCCTGAGTAACAATTCTGTGTCCCTGAGTAACAATTCTGTGTCTGTGCGAGTAACAATTCTGTGGCCCTAAGTAACAGTTCTGTGGCCCTCAGTAACAATTCTGTGTCCCTGATTAACGTTTCTGTGGCCCCAAGTAACAGTTCTGTGGCCCTCAGTAACAATTCTGTGTCTGTGCGAGTAACAATTCTGTGTCTGTGCGAGAAACAATTCTGTGGCCCTAAGTAACAGTTCTGTGGCCCTCAGTAACAGTTCTGTTTCCCTGAGTAACAATTCTGTGTCTGTGCGAGTAAGAATTCTGTGTCTGTGCGAGTAACAATTCTGTGGCCCTAAGTAACAGTTCTGTGGCCCTCAGTAACAGTTCTGTGGCCCTGAGTAACAATTCTGTGTCTGTGCGAGTAACAATTCTGTGTCTGTGCGAGTAACAATTCTGTCTGTGCGAGTAACAATTCTGTGGCCCTAAGTAACGGTTCTGTGGCCCTCAGTAACAGTTCTGTGTCCCTGTGTAACAATTCTGTGTCTGTGCGAGTAACAATTCTGTGGCCCTAAGTAACAGTTCTGTGGCCCTCAGTAACAATTCTGTGTCCCTGATTAACATTTCTGTGGCCCCAAGTAACAGTTCTGTGGCCCTCAGTAACAATTCTGTGTCTGTGCGAGTAACAATTCTGTGTCTGTGCGAGTAACAATTCTGTGGCCCTAAGTAACGGTTCTGTGGCCCTCAGTAACAGTTCTGTGTCCCTGTGTAACAATTCTGTGTCTGTGCGAGTAACAATTCTGTGGCCCTAAGTAACAGTTCTGTGGCCCTCAGTAACAGTTCTGTGTCTGTGCGAGTAACAATTCTGTGTCTGTGCGAGTAACAATTCTGTGGCCCTAAGTAACAGTTCTGTGGCCTTCAGTAACAATTCTGTGTCTGTGCGAGTAACAATTCTGTGTCTGTGCGAGTAACAATTCTGTGGCCCTAAGTAAAGTTTCTGTGGCCCTAAGTAACAATTCTCTGGCACTCAGTAACAATTCTGTCTGTCCCTGAGTAACAATTCTCTGGCACTCAGTAACAATTCTGTCTGTCCCTGAGTAAAAATTCTGTGGCCCTAAGTAAAGTTTCTGGGGCCCTGAGTAACAATTATCTGGCACTCAGTAACAATTCTGTCTGTCCCTGAGTAACAATTCTCTGGCACTCAGTAACAATTCTGTCTGTCCCTGAGTAAAAATTCTCTGGCCCTAAGTAAAGTTTCTGTGGCCCTGAGTAACAATTCTCTGGCACTCCGTAACAATTCTGTCTGTCCCTGAGTAACAATTCTCTGGCACTCAGTAACAATTCTGTCTGTCCCTGAGTAAAAATTCTGTGGCCCTAATTAAAGTTTCTGTGGCCCTAAGTAACAATTCTCTGGCACTCAGTAACAATTCTGTCTGTCCCTGAGTAACAATTCTCTGGCACTCGGTAACAATTCTGTCTGTCCCTGAGTAACAATTCTCTGGCACTCAGTAACAATTCTGTCTGTCCCTGAGTAAAAATTCTGTGGCCCTAATTAAAGTTTCTGTGGCCCTAAGTAACAATTCTCTGGCACTTAGTAACAATTCTGTCTGTCCCTGAGTAAAAATTCTCTGGCACTCCGTAACAATTCTGTCTGTCCCTGAGTAACAATTCTCTGGCACTCAGTAACAATTCTGTCTGTCCCTGAGTAACAATTCTCTGGCACTCCGTAACAATTCTGTCTGTCCCTGAGTAACAATTCTCTGGCACTCAGTAACAATTCTGTCTGTCCCTGAGTAAAAATTCTGTGGCCCTAAGTAAAGTTTCTGTGGCCCTGAGTAACAATTCTCTGGCACTCCGTAACAATTCTGTCTGTCCCTGAGTATGAATTCCGTGGCCCTAACTAGCGTTTCTTTGTCCCTAAGTAACAGTTCTGTGGCCCTGAGTAACAATTCTGTGTCTGTGCGAGTAACAATTCTGTGTCTGTGCGAGTAACAATTCTGTGGCCCTAAGTAAAGTTTCTGTGGCCCTCAGTAACAGTTCTGTGTCTGTGCGAGTAACAATTCTGTGTCTGTGCGAGTAACAATTCTGTGGCCCTAAGTAAAGTTTCTGTGGCCCTAAGTAACAATTCTCTGGCACTCCGTAACAATTCTGTCTGTCCCTGAGTAACAATTCTCTGGCACTCAGTAACAATTCTGTCTGTCCCTGAGTAAAAATTCTGTGGCCCTAAGTAAAGTTTCTGTGGCCCTGAGTAACAATTCTCTGGCACTCCGTAACAATTCTGTCTGTCCCTGAGTATGAATTCCGTGGCCCTAACTAGCATTTCTTTGTCCCTAAGTAACAGTTCTGTGGCCCTGAGTAACAATTCTGTGTCTGTGCGAGTAACAATTCTGTGGCCCTAAGTAACAGTTCTGTGGCCCTCAGTAACAGTTCTGTGTCTGTGCGAGTAACAATTCTGTGTCTGTGCGAGTAACAATTCTGTGGCCCTAAGTAAAGTTTCTGTGGCCCTCAGTAACAGTTCTGTGTCTGTGCGAGTAACAATTCTGTGTCTGTGCGAGTAACAATTCTGTGGCCCTAAGTAAAGTTTCTGTGGCCCTAAGTAACAATTCTCTGGCACTCAGTAACAATTCTGTCTGTCCCTGAGTAACAATTCTCTGGCACTCAGTAACAATTCTGTCTGTCCCTGAGTAAAAATTCTGTGGCCCTAAGTAAAGTTTCTGTGGCCCTGAGTAACAATTCTCTGGCACTCCGTAACAATTCTGTCTGTCCCTGAGTAACAATTCTCTGGCACTCAGTAACAATTCTGTCTGTCCCTGAGTAACAATTCTCTGGCACTCAGTAACAATTCTGTCTGTCCCTGAGTAAAAATTCTGTGGCCCTAAGTAAAGTTTCTGTGGCCCTAAGTAACAATTCTCTGGCACTCAGTAACAATTCTGTCTGTCCCTGAGTAACAATTCTCTGGCACTCAGTAACAATTCTGTCTGTCCCTGAGTAAAAATTCTGTGGCCCTAATTAAAGTTTCTGTGGCCCTAAGTAACAATTCTCTGGCACTCAGTAACAATTCTGTCTGTCCCTGAGTAACAATTCTCTGGCACTCAGTAACAATTCTGTCTGTCCCTGAGTAACAATTCTGTGGCCCTAATAACGTTTCTGTGGCCCTAAGTAACAATTCTCTGGCACTGAGTAACAATTCTGTCTGTCCCTGATTATGAATTCTGTGGCCCTAACTAGCGTTTCTTTGTCCCTAAATAACGATTCTGTGGCCCTCATTAACAAGTCTGTGTCCCTGAGTAATGGTTCTCTGTCCCTAAGTAACTTTTCTCTGTCCCCAATTATCGTTTCTGTGGCCCTAACTCTGTCCCTGTCCCTAGTACAGAGCGGTCTGCCTCTGTTCAATAACTGCAGGCAAATGAAGAATTCCAAAATGGCCGCTATTTATAGCTCGACCATTACACAGTGCTGACTGGCTGGCTGCTGATTGGCTGATGCGATCACATGTAGTTGAGGAATGCATTATGGGTCAGCGCGCCTTGTCTGCGCGCCTTCCCAGACATCCCCGCTCCGTCGCCGCACATGTCAGCCGCCATTTTCTGAAAAATTTCGATTCGCGCGTCCGAATTAGGCTATTTTTCGGATTCGGCACGAATCGAAATTTTTCCGATATTCGACTCGAATTCCACTTCGGATACTTCGATTCGCTCATCTCTAGTTACCACCTAGTTCCCTCCTATTGGTTACTAGTTTTATTGCTCCCTTTCTTCAACCCTTTGTATAGATGCACAGACCATGACTTACTATCCCTGGTCAGCCACACTTTTCTAAATAAAACAACAGTAGAGGACACACCAACCTAGTGCACTATCCTAAAGACTTTCATTATAAAACCAGTAGAATTACTACTCACAAGCATAGGAGTAAAACGTGCAGTTCAAGCCACACATCAATGTCCAGATAGAACAGTATTCTAAGCATAGGGGAGCTACACCCGGGTCCCTGAAGGATGACGTGTTTCAAAGGTTGCCCTTCTTCCTCAGAGACACTTTTCTAATTTTGGGTTATACTGCTCCTCCCTGCAAAAGGAAATATGTATTTCATTATCAGTCCTTGGAAGTAGTGGCTGCATTACTTTTAATTTTTCAGGCATTTTCAGCAGCTACAGTAAACACCTGTGGGTCTTGCCAAAATGGGTTCCTGTAACTTCATGAGAGATGAAGTGAATAGACAAATAATGTTTTCTTCCTTACAAGCTATGTTCTGTAAAGTACACATTTCCCTGACCACCCTCCCACAGAATAGATACAAAAAGAGGAAGATCCCATTGAACCCTTTGTAGTCCAAATCAGGGGACACAAACATAGTTCCCTCCTTACATACTGTACATTAGAGTAAAGGAAAAATGCTAAAAAAGAACAAATGCAGCTACCACATCTAAGAACTAGTAAGTTGCAATAGATTAAAATATTGTTTATGGATTTACATACA
Organism: Staurois parvus; assembly: GCF_062004578.1. NCBI lineage: Eukaryota > Metazoa > Chordata > Amphibia > Anura > Ranidae > Staurois > Staurois parvus. The sequence goes on from NW_028317821.1 coordinate 23,418,499, forward strand.
CTTAAAACTTTCAAGCATGAATGCATTTGAATTTACCTTTTAAAATTTATTTTTAATAGATATGATATACAAATAAAGTACAATATAGTTATGCATGTTTTCTATGAATGTCTGTGGATTGCCATTGTTTGAATATGTACAAGAAATCTGTTGTCACCAGCCTTTGCTTAAAGAGGTGCATGACTTGGTATGTTCTTTTCTTTAGGATCCGTTCTTTTTTTTTTTTTTACCTTTTTTACTTTGTTAATTCACAGCTCTAGACCTAACTATTTAACTGTAGACTTCTGTGTCATTGAAACAACTCCAGCTCACTGGTCACATTATGAATGAGCATTATCACAGTGTTGGGGGAGTCCATTTTCTCTCATCTCATATGGTAGCCTAAACACTTTTCTTTAGAACTCGTAACTCAAAGCAGTGCAAACCACATCCAATCCTCTTATATGTGAACTGGCACTCAATGATTTAAACATAGATAGCTAGATTAATCTCTGTTAACAATTGTGTGTGGCTGTGCTTTTAAAAGGCTATGAGAAGAAGAAGAATAAACTAAGAACAGTATACATTTCTCTTTAACAGGGTTATTGCCATAGTTCTAGAAAATCTAAAGGTTAAGACATGATGACAAAAATAGAACTTCAAGGGCAATGAACTTTTTGTTTTACTTATTTTCTTTCTTAAGATGTTTTCTGAAGGGAACTGAGATCCCTGAAATCCTACTTTTCTTTTGAGTTGCTCCTAGGGAAATTGCGTTGCCATGTAGCTCTTAGCAGTTCTAAATCATTAGAGCTGCATTCTGTGACAGAACGTGTTTCAGCACAACTTTTTTCCTCTTAGAAATATACATGTCTTGGGACTAGTGGTTTAAATGGATGTCAGTCTGCTTGAAATATTTCTACCTTAATACATGTATTAATTACCTTTTCCAACAAACATAGATAGCATCTTCCAGCTGTCCTACAGAACATCTTATCATGGCAATGAACTTGCAACCTGACCTTAATACAAACAATACATGCTAATAATGCAACTGGATTGTGTTTTTCGCCTAGTGCACATAGAAGAAATGTTTCTAATTATTTAAATAAAAAATGAGCAGACAATAAATAAATAGAGCTTTGTCTACTTTATGTTGAACGTGTGGATTTTCAGTGAGTGAATACAAAAGGTAACAAGTGTTTGCTTTTTATTTTAAAATTTGTATTTTTATTTCTAAAGTTTTCATGCCAATCATAAGACATGCAGAAAGAATAAAATTTGTACAGCGAGCGCTCAATAATAGATGTAAAATATGTGAATACAGTAATTATATAACCAACTGCAAATGCACCGAGATTGGAATCCCAAAACCTAGTAAAAATACATAAATATAAAAAGGTGCAGCGCTAAAATATGTGAAGTAACTTGATCTATCAATAAATAATAAAACAATATATTCAGTATATATAAACTTCCTGATGGATATGGCGGTTAATTAGCGCACAAATGAAAAGTGATATTGCACAGTCTAATGAATAGAAAGTGTTCAAAAGTGGTGCAGGCTTGACTTAGTTAGGTCAGCAATAAAGTGGTTAACTTTCAACTTCATAGGTGCTTCCCATAAGGAAATCCTCGTCATAAGAATCCGTGCAGCAATATATAAAATGCGCACTCACCAGATGCACATAGCTTATGTGCATTAAACCAATATGACTTTAAATGGAACAGCCAGCCAGCCTGGAGCAAGGATCCCTCATCTTGACACCAGCTTCATATGCAGCCACATTTCCTCCGGGGGTCTCTATGAGCAGTTAGCTCAGAGCCAAATGATATATAATTTATATATCCTCAACACCTCCTAGATTGTAAGCTCCAAGGAGCAGGGCCCTCAAACCCCTCCTGTATTGTATTGTATTGTTACTGTACTGTCTCATGTACTGTCTCCCATTATAATGTACAGCACTGAGCAAACTGTTGGCGCTATATAAATACTGTATAATAATAATAAATAATATAAAAACCGTACAGTGTAGTATTTTTAGCCACTCTCCAAAATGGCCCCGGACCTCACCAGGCACACCCCTTTTGAGAACGTGCTCTTGCACAAAACGAGTCAAGGAGGAGCCCTAACATTGTGACATCACGCCGCCGGAGCCGCACGGAAGTCCGGCGGCCATTTTGGAGAGTGGCTGATCAGCCACATGTGCTTTACTTATTGGTATTTTTATACTATTTGACTTTTTGGAATGTTTTTTACATTGGATGATCATTCATTACCTAAATAAATGACTTTATTTTAAAAATACTACACTATACGGTTTTTATATATCATTTGGCTCTGAGCTAACTGCTCATAGAGACCCGCAGAGGAAACATGGCTGCATATGAAGCTGGTGTCCAGATGAGGGATGTCCAGATGAGGGATCCTTGCTCCAGGCTGGCTGGCTGTTCCATTTAAAGGGTTCCCCTACAGAGTCATATTGGTTTAATGCGTATAACCTATGTACATCTGGTGAGTGCGCATTTTATATATTGCTGCACGGATTCTTATCACGAGGATTTCCTTATGGGAAGCACCTATGAAGTTGAAAGTTAATCACTTTATTGCTGACGTGACTAAGTCAAGCCTGCACCACTTTTGAACACTTCCTATTCATTAGACTGTGCAATATCACTTTTCATTTGGGATCCTGATTATTATTATTATTACACAGTATTTATATAGTGCCAACAGTTTGCTCAGCGCTGTACATTATAATGGGAGACAGTACGCGAGACAGTACAGTAACAATACAATTCAATACACGAGGGATTCGAAGGCCCTGCTCTTTGGAGCTTACAATCTAGAAGGGAGGGGATAGTGGTACAGGAGGAAATAGCTGTGGGGGATGGAGTGGTAGGAAGAATAGAGGAGATCGGCAATTAACTGAGGCCGGGGTAGGCTTCCCTGCAGAAATGGGTTTTCAGGGTGCGCCTAAAGGTGAGGAGAGTAGGTGACAGTCTGATGGATTGGGGTAGTGAGTTCCACAGGATGGGGGAAGCCCTGGAGAAGTGCCATATCCACCAGGAAGTTTATATATACTCAATATATTGTTTTATTATTTATTGATAGATCAAATTACTTCGCATATTTTAGCGCTGCACCTATTTATATTTATAAGACATGCAGAGTTCACTTGGCCTTGGATCTTTTCACGGCAGTGGATGGTCCTAAATGGTGCAGGCAAGTGATGGAATGTGATAACGACTCTTTGCATTATTGTAAATAAATTACTGATGAATGTGGTTGGATTCCTTTTTATGGGCTCATTGTAAAATCTGCCAATTGCAAACTTTAATGTGAATCTATTGGAGCCAATGACGGGCGAATCTTAAAAATCAATTCTGGAAATTTTTAAGGCTAATAGTCAAGGAATTGTCAAACAAAGGGCAAGGTAAGCTGTGTACTTCTTGCTGGGAAATGTACCAGTGCAAAAACCAGAGCAGGTTTTTAAGTAACAACATACAAACCCTCAAAAAGCACTCAAAAAATGATATATACAATAATACAATTCCCTTTTTCCTGGATTGCATTGTTTAAAACAAATACTGTATTATGGATAATATAAGGCACTTTCATCATATGAGATGGTATTTATATGTTCCATCCTGGTGGTTTGACTTGTGGAAAGCTAAGTATGAAAACACAATAATGTGCAAAAACCATAAGCCCTTTAAGAAGTCCTATGACAAAATGCATAGGCAGGATCTAAAAAATTATTACAAGTCTATCTGTTACCTGAAGCAAGTTTCAAGTCTGCTATTTGGAGTCCATTTGTGGAATTTCATTTAGAGTGCTAATAAATGTGAGAATGTGAGTTTCCTTTCTTTTATATTAAAAAAGGTAGTTCATTATTCTGGGTACTTTTGTGACTTCTTTGGAAAGCATGAGTGAACAGCCATTTAGAAAGTCATATCAAGTATAATCTGAAGACTTTTCTCTGGACACACTTGTGGACACATTTAAATGTTTATTGACCTTCTTGTGTTTTGAAGGCATTGTTAAATGGTGAGCAGCATTCCATGTGGTGGTCACACTTGGTGGGTGGTTTTCACTCCTGTGTGTGGGGATGGATTCACGTTTGGATAATGTAGGGACATTTATTACATATTGTTTTATACATACTGTATAGTGTGTTACATTGACACTGTATATCGCTGCTTCAGGTGAATAGTCTCTAATGAGTCCTTCACAATGGGTAATGATTAAACGCTAACTTCAGCACAAAACACATCTACCTGCTTGTCCCTCACTGTACTTGTTCCATCTGTCATTTGGTTTTAGTATTTATACCGAATAAAGTGGATTGTTGGAGTGCAGCCATCCAGATTTTCCTTGCCTTCCATAGTGTGTTACATTACTTGTGTTTTATATATAAAGTATATTTTTATTTAATAGAAGCAACAGCTCCACAATAGTATATGTTTAACACTTAAAGGCACAATGTTGTGTATTCTCATTAACTACTTCCTGCCCTGCCTATAGACAAATGACAGTCGAGTGGGAGCACTACTGCAGTGTGATCTGTCACCCATCACCCTGTCTGGTGGACACAGCGGATGACAGATCATTGCACCAGGCCAAACCCAGTACCCTGAGATCACTGTGGCCAATCACAACAATCACATGACAGTTGTACACAATGAATGGCTTTCATTCATAGCCATTCATTGTGTACTATTGTGATGATCTCTGTGATTGGTCACAGTGATGACATAGTACAGACAGCCAATCACAGCACATCTGTACCATATGATAGCTGTGGCCAATCACAGCTATCACAATAGTACACAATGAATGGCTATGAATAAATACCATTCATAAAAATGATTGATTATAACAGTGATCGTCAATAACAGTGATTTTTTTTTTACATGCTGTCACCAGTCAGTGTGCCTGATTACCACTACACCAGTCATATGATGACACTGTACTGCTCTGGTGACAGTATGTGAAAAAAATTTGAAAAAAAAACACATTTTATTTAAGTTCTTTATTTTCAACAAATATTGTGGCAACAAAACTCACCATGCCTTTTACTAAATACCTACTTTACAAAAAGGGGTATTTGTACTGTCCTGTCATTTTAGGGCATCAAGACATGGGATAGGCAGTCAGTACATGAGGACTGATACATTTTCAAATAAACTGTATATTCCATAATTTGTAGACTTTATAACTTTCCCACAGAGTAAATAATACACATTAATTTGGGTAGCAGAAGGTTAGCAAGAAAATGTAGTAGACTACATTTTGACCTAAATTTATGAAGAAGGATTATTTATTTGCAAATTTTTTAAAAGAATCTAAGAAAATTGTGTTTTTTCAGAATTCTCGATCTTTATTGTTTATATAGCAAAAAATAAAAAACCCAGGGATGATTAAATACCACCAAAAGAAAGCTATATCTGTCTAAAAAAATGGTAAAAGTTGACTTTAGGTACAGTGTTGCATGGCTGGGTAACTGTCATTCAAAGTGTGAGAGCACTGAAAGCTGAAAATTGGCCTGGGAAGGAAAGTCGTGAAAGCGTCCAGTACTGAAATGGTTTATCTTGTGACTAGGTTTCATAATAAGCCTGAAAGTGAAACATTAAACATGAACAATTCCTTTAAACAATGTACTAGGATGTATTAAAGCAAAAGTGGCATTTATAAAGACCAAAAATATAATTTGCCGCTAAATTAAATTTCTGACATTTAAGAGTGGAACCCACGCAGCTTGGCTGTTTAGGTAAAGAGGTGCAACAAGTATGCAGCTCCATCTCCCTGAACCACACCAGGCCAGATGCTCCCAAAATGAGGAGGGTACCCTCCCAGGAATCCCCAGGCAAGGTACTATGTCCCTATGTTGATGAGGACAAGGGCCTGTTCCTTACAACCCTGGGCTGGTTGAAGGTGGGGGGTGTATGAAGGACCTTTTCCAAATCAAGAAGCCCTTTAAAAAAAAGGTCTCAAACACTATCCCTCTAAGTCAGTGGTTCTCAACCTTCCTAATGCCGTGACCCTTTAATACAGTTCCCCATGTTGTGGTGACCCCCAACCATAAAATTATTTACCCAGTAATTATAATTCATGAGTGTTGTTTTACCTCCAATACTGCTGCTTTCAACACAGCAGCTGCTTTTAACAGAGTAGCTGCTTTCAACACAGCAGCTGCTTTCTACGCAGTAGCTGTTGTTTACACATCGGAAATATGTGTTTTCTGATGGTCTTAGGGGACCCCTGTGAAAGGGTCGTTTGACCCCCAAAGGGGTCGCGACCCACAGGTTGAGAACCACTGCTCTAAGTGAATGAGTAAGGGGTACATACCCCTGGTTATTCATACACACACACAGACACACACACACAAGCAAATAAAGACACACACATCTTTATAAACTTATTTAATAATCACACTTTCCACCTCATCCAATTTCAAAGCATTCTCTGAATAGCTCCAGCGTCAGGAAGGTGATTTTCTGTGTTCACTGGTGGATACACTAGTGGAGATCCCTGTAGTAGTGGTGTTAGCTACAGTGACTTCCAGCTTCTAGAGGGATCCCAGAGGTACAGTATACAGTATGCATAGTTACATTGGTCCAAGCTTATCCAAACCTGGAATTCTACTAGTAAAAGAAGCAATAATGGGCAGTTCCAAAGACTAAAGTTTTGTTGCCCCCTTATTTACAGCAGTGTTGAACTGGATCACTCATTTATTGGGAGTCGGTGAAAAAATTATTGAATCAGTATTATAAAATAAGACGTGCTATGAACTAAAAGATTTGCTGGCTAGGATTCCGCTAATGCTGGCTTTGAGCACGCTGTAGACTGTGCCGGGGCGGACTGACCATTAAGGTACTCAGGCACTGCCCGAGGGCCTGGGGTCAGTAGGGGGCCCCATGATATGCCCCTGGTACCTTTCATAGGCTTTTTTGGGTGTAGTTTGAGTGTGGGTGAGGACACAGGGGCCCCATGATCCCCTATTGCCTGGGGGCCCCATGAGTTGTCATTCCACCCCTGGACTGTGCAGTTAGGAAAATACAGTATATGTATTTTTTTCTATGTTCCCCCATTTCACCATATTTGTTTGTATTCAGTTCTTCCAGTAACAGATTTTAGGAGCCTGCCACAATCTATTTGCCAGTAACTGAAAGACTGAAATGTGCAGAGGTAAAATTACAGGTCACACTGCTGCTAAGCAAAAGTATGAAATTGAAATAACTGCGAACATTTTTGATAGCTTTACCTTTGCTTGAATCGTATACACTAAGATTGCTAAGTCTTTGACAAAAATGCTATATTTTCTTCATACACAGATATTTTTCTCTTTTCATAGAAGTTCTTTTATTTTTTTAGAAGTCGTGAGTTTTGTGGCTTTAGAAGGCACATCTGGAGAAGAGAAGAAAGGAAATTACTTTCCCAGGTGCTGAACAACATATATAATGATGATCCCATTCCATTATGCCAATCTGTGGTATACCAATACCATTATTTTTATATGGGATTTATATAGCACCAAGAGTGTGTACAGCAATTTACAATATAAATGAAGTCAGTATAATTAAGGTAAAATTCAAGACAATAGGGTTAAGAGGTTGGGATAAATGTGTAAAGCTAATATAAAATATTTTTTAGCAATTCGTCTCAGCTTGTTTAACATTGCAAACATGAAAGAGCACATGTGACATTCTATATTCTCTAGCTTTTTTGTGAGAGTTGCATTTTTAATACCGTAGGCTGTTGATCCCACCCGAACAGACTCAATATAATTTAGTCAAACTGAACTCCAGTTTTACCATAACTCCCCTCCCCAAGTGCACATTGCTAAAGTGAGCATTTTCCAAATAGTACGGCTAGTGTTAGTTTCTGATTCAGTTACTATGGTGATAGCATGATGAGGGTAAGCAGAAAGTGTCTATAGAATACAGGGTCTTGATTTATCATATCAATGAATATATGATAAAGGCTTTAAATAAATAGAATTATATTACACATATAATTATTGCATTTCTAGGGGTGCCAATTACTCAACTTGTTCAAAACAAAAAGTTCTTAGTTATGCATGGCTACTTTTCCTTTAGTAAGACTTGCTTTTGGAAGCAAGAAATGAGTAAATTGTTTTCTTACTGAGCAGTAATTGTGTGAAAAAGCCTCTTAACTCCAACGACAAATCCATCATTACTTAGTGTTCATACACTTGTACAGTGCTATTTTCTGCATTTGAGCATATCTCCTGCCAGCGTAAGAGGAGGGGAAGATATAGACGAACATATGGTGCTTACAGCTTAGAGAAGGAGGTCTAAGGGGAGCTGTCTACAACACATATTCAGTTAGTTCTGGGCCATTGCTCACTGACATAAATTAATTCAGATAAAAACAAACTCTCAGAGTTACAGGAAATATGTGTTAAAGAGAGTTTTAAAAGTCACTATATTAGCTCAGTTGTGTTTAATTCAAGTAAATACTTATTTATTATCACAACAAACTTCTGTATACAGAAAGCATGACAGTTCTCATATATTATCATTTCAGATGTTAAATCAAAACAATATTTAAATGATAATGCTTATAAATGTCCATATTTAGCAGATAAACAATTTTTTTCTTTAATTTGAAAAGCACTTCTTGTTTAATTGTGTTTACCTCGATTTATTAAAATAATGTGCTTTGTAAATTATTAATAAAGATTACTACATTTGGGCACATGTCATGTATTTGTAAATATTCCTCGTTACTGTAATGATAGCTGAGCATACAAATCTGTTATGATGTATTATCTTATTGCTTTTATGTGCATTTACAGGATACTCTTTGTTATAGGGGAAAAGTACAGTTGTGTCCAAAATTATTCAACCCCCACTGAAATTGAGTGTTTTGGCCAGTTTGACATTGCTTTTGATCATTCAGTCATCTTGCTTACATTTACATTAAAGAGGCACTTGTAGGTCAGACAAATATAACATAACAGTTATAATGAAATAACCACAAATGTCTTTTCTGTGCTCACAGCATTATCAGTTTTATTCAACCCCCAAGTGACATTCAATCTTAGTACTTAGTACAGCATCCTTTTACAGTTATAACAGCTTTTAAACGTGAAGCATAGCTTGACACAAGTGTCTTGCAGCGATCTACGGGTATCTTCGCCCATTCTTCATGGGCAAAGGCCTCCAGTTCAGTCACATTCTTAGGCTTGCGCACTGCAACTGCTTTCTTTAAGTCCCACCAGAGGTTCTCAATCGGATTTAAGTCTGGTGACTGCGATGGCCACTCCAAAATGTTCCAGCCTTTCCTCTGCAACCATGCTCTAGTGGACTTGGAGGTATGCTTGGGATCATTGTCCTGTTGAAAGGTCCAACGTCTCCCAAGCCTCAGGTGTGTGACGGACTGCATCACGTTTCCATCCAATATCTCCTGGTACTGAAGAGAATTCATGGTACCTTGCACACGCTGAAGCTTCCCTGTACCTGCAGAAGCAAAACAGCCCCAAAGCATGATTGACCCTCCACCATGCTTCACAGTAGGCAAGGTGTTCTTTTCATCATAGGCCTTGTTCTTCCTCCTCCAAACATAGCGTTGATCCATGGGCCCAAACAGTTCTAATTTTGTTTCATCAGTCCACAGAACACTATCCCACAACTTTTGTGGTTTGTCCACATGGCTTTTGGCATACTGCAGTCGACTCTTCTTATTCTTTGGAGACAGCAAGGGGGTACGCCTGGGAGTTCTGGCACGGAGGCCTTCATTACGCAGTGTGCGTCTTATTGTCTGGGCTGAAACTTCTGTACCCACATCTGACAAATCTTTTCTCAGTTCCTCAGCAGTCACACGGGGACTTCTCTCCACTCTACGCTTCAGGTAGCGCACAGCAGTCGAAGTCAGCATCTTCTTTCTGCCACGACCAGGTAGCGTTTCAACAGTGCCCTTTGCCTTGAATTTGCGAATGATGCTTCCTAAGGTGTCTCTTGGTATGTTTAACATCTTTGCAATCTTCTTATAGCCATTGCCCTTCCTGTGAAGAGAAATCACCTCTTCTCTTGTCTTCCTGGACCATTCTCTTGCCTTCACCATGTTTGTAACCACACCAGTAAATGTCTAGAAGGAGCTGAGTATCACAGTCATTTTAAAGCTGCCTAATTGGTGCTTATTATGCTTGATTGCTGCTCGGTGACATCCACAGGTGTTTTCAATACCTGATGGAAAGCACCTGTATGAACCTCTGTTCTTCAGAGTGGTAGTCTTTAAGGGGTTGAATAATTGTGGCAATGAAGAAACCACATAAGAACCATTTACTACTGTATTACATAAACAATTGATGTCATTTTAGTTGCATTTGGGTAGTTACAACGTCCTTGTAGGATTTGATTCTGAATACAATTCCAAATGTACACTATAGTCCCTAAACCCCTTTACAGCATTGGGGGTTGAATAATTTTGGACACAACTGTATAAAGACCCTTCTTGAAGAAATCTTCTGTCACAACAGAAAATTTCTGTAACTCTTTTGACCATAAAGAGTAACTCCATTTTTGTTGAGAAAAGAACAGTCTCCTAAGGGTGACCTATGTACATTTCAAGGATTTAAACAAACGTTAGTGCAGATTCCTATCTTTTGTTATTCTGAAAAAATATCTGTTTGTCTGGTCCATGTACAAACTGAATTTGAATGTAAGTGACTTCATAATTAGCAATCACCTGCTGCACTTGTTGGGTTTTAATGAGGAAAATGGCAGGGTCTGAATCCCTTTAGATGTAATTTTATTTCAAGATTAGCTCACCAAAAATAATTTTTTTTCTGTAGTGGATGCCCAAAATCTAAATTGTATATTAGTGGAGATTTCATACAAGCAGGAAATGGCATTTCTGGGAGGCACCCATACACCATCTGTGTACAGAATGCCTCCAGGTTGTCATATTGCATTGCATTTTACAGAAAATTACAGCACCTCAGATTAAAAAGGAAAGGTAATTTTAATAACATTAAATTACTATGTAATTTAGGTAACAATTGTATGTGCTATATTACTTTTTTTTAAAAGCAAGTGAAGCAACCCTTTCAGTAAACACAACAACTCATGATTTATCATCCATAAACAGGACACTATACCCACAGTTAATCCAGAGGGAAGCAAAAAAACATTGTAAAGAATGATTCATTTGGCTTCAGGAAGGGAAAATGAATTACTTCCTGATCCCCAAGGCAAAATCGCTATTAGTAGAAACAAACACAACATAACTTACAAAATTCCTACAAAATCTAAAAGATAAAACTGTATAGAGTTTATAAATAAAGCTCTTTGTGGATAATGTCAGGGGTTCCTTCATATGGGTGCCGTGGCCTGTACAGCGTGAATCAGTGATTCGTATATGTGGCTGGAGCCGCCTGGAGCTGTACAAACACAGCAGCTGGTCCAAATTTGATGAGCATGTTGATGCAGGTCCCAACCAGGGGATAAGGACCCCTGTATGAGACAAGTGGTTACCCAAACAGCAAACAAGGCTTATGTCAAAAAGTATATTACCAAAGATTTTTAATTGTTATCAAAAGGTAAAATTCCAGTTTCACATGAAATTTTACACACAGTGATCAATACCCATAGTGCACATTACATATTAATAACTTAAAAACAATGTCACTAAGTAAATGTAAGTAAAAAAAAAAGGCAAGAGATCTCTACTCTCGTTTTTGTGCACAGGGATACTCACATAAACAACTACGCAAGGCCAAAAGAAGGGCTACCAATTATGGTAGGAAAAGCCTCCTGGTGAAAAAAGATCCCAAAAGGAAAGATAAATTCTCCTGGCCCAGTAAGGTTAATGACCTCTTTTGGTTCTCAATAGGACAAAGTAAAAGGGATATTCCAAAAACACAAAAACATTGGGGTATACTTACGAATAGCCCAGGACTGGGTACAATTTTGGGAGATTCTCCCCAAATGGTGGCCAAAAGGGCACAGAATCTCAGAGACATCTTAATACATTCAAAATTTGTGAAAACACCAGCTAGTGATTGACCACTTAGCATATCCTAGTACCAAGGGAATGTTCCCTTGTGGAAGATGTCAGATGTGTCAATATGTAGAGCAACACCTTTATGGATTCTCTTAAAGAAAAAAGGCTCCAAATCAGAGACCAAATTAATTTCTTGACCACTAGGGTAATCTATATGATTACCTGTCCTTGTGATAAAATTTACATTGGAAAAAGCAAAAGACAAGTAAAAATTAGGATTGGTGGCAAATATCCTAAAAGTCTCGAAAAGCCACTGGTAAAACATTTTTGTAAATTCCATGGAGGTAGTCTGAAGTGAATGAGAATACAAGACATACATGCCCGTAAATTGCCCCAGAGACAAGGTGATTTCAACACTGTACTGCTTAGAAAGGAAAAATGGTGGATATACAAATTGAGATAATTGGCTCTGCTAGGCATCAATATGGAGTTGAACCTCAAGGTTTTCCTGGATGAATAAAAGTATATATATGGTTTCAAGGTACTCATATTTACATAATTGATCTTGGATGATGTGAATAATATCCATTCTAAATATACTAGGATTAATTACTGTTTATTTAAAAATCCATGTAACTAACAGATGGGCTTTTTAAGAAATTTACAGCATGCGAAACTGGCTTTGATAAGTTATCCTATATGTAGAGCAGTTATGTGGACCACATGTGTCCTGATGAAGCTACGCTTGTAAGTAAGTAAAATGCTTTGACGTCACAGACTGTTATGTGATGTCACACCACCATGCCCCCATGCATGACTACAATGGTGGTGGACCATGAGTGATAGCGCTGTCACCACTAACAGAAATTACATCTTCATCCCGTCTTCCTTTCATTCTCTGGATGTTTGAATGGCCAAGCCGCTATGATGTTACTCCCAAGCATGCTCATGGTAGTAACAGTCGCACATAGCCCTCTCAGTGGATGACATGCTGTCCATTGAAAGCCCAGTGCCATTCGCCGGTGAAATTACCGGCTACTAAACATGTAAATATCTCCTAAATGCTGCATGGTTAGGAGATATTCACCCTACTTACAGGCAGGGCCAGTGCTAGACTATTTTGCAGCCTAGGCAACACCAGCTACCCCCCCCCCCCAAAATACTTTTTTTTTTAAATAGTAGAAAGTATTAAATCAACAAGACATGAAACTGCTAAATTTCTTTTAATTTGCAAAAATAAGTGCAAAAAAATACCACCAGCATCAATATTAAAGAAAAAAAATCACAGGCAGACTGTATCTGTGGCTGGGTGACAGCTACAGTGAGTGGAGGATGGTGGATCCCAGGCTGGAATTCCCCAGGCAATGGGGGGAGATAAAACACTGTGACAGCAGAACAATAGAGCGCTGGTAAGTGCACACCCGTGTAAGGGCGCACTGTGACCACTGTTTTTTACCACTGGATATTTTTCTTTTTCACTGGAAGTTTTTCGTTCACATGGTGGATTTATATATGTAAATATGTGATGTTTAATTTATATTCACATTAATTTATTTTTTCACTTATTCATGTTTTTTCACATATTAATGACGTTTTATTGAAATTTTATTGGTTGTTTACTTTTTTTGGAACATATGTTATTTTTATTATTAGCTTATCATTGTTAAGTGTGTGCACCACTTCTACACCATCATTGTGGGTTTTAGTTTGTATTTGATTATTTTATATAGTGGCAGCAAGGGATGTTATGATATTGTTATTTTAAATTGTGTTCACATATTATTTAATTTATTTCTGCATCCAACGCGATATTGTGTATTTTACTATTGATTTGATACACTTTGCTTTTGATTTTACTGACACAGATCAGCAGGCCCAGCAGTCACTAGAAAAGCAGGCTGTGGGACTGTCATGGTGTCATCATTTACTGACACATTGCACATTTGATGGATGACCGGCCAGCCAGGTCACACTCACACAGACATGAGATATCAGAGTCAGACATTACCTTCCTCTGCAGGCAGCTGCACCTCCGCTGATGAATGGTAAGAGAAGGGCTGGAACTCCACAGTGATCAGCAGCTATCAGCAAGTAAGGGACTGAGTCTGAGAGGAACACTGAAAGGAGCAGCAGCTCAGCTGCTTCATTGGTCCCAGACACCTGGCATCTTCCTCTGCCCTTTCATCCTCCCTTCTGCCACCCCCTCCCCTCAGCTGATGGATCATTCATGATGTGGAGGTTTCCCACACAGAGTGCCGGCCTGTGCTGCGTTCAGGTGCCCCTAGGTGGCAGTGCGCCCTAGGTGGCTGCCTTGTTTGCCTAGTGGATGCAGCGGCCTTGCCTACAAGTAAGCCTTATTATAGGGTTATCTGTAGGTACAAGAAAAAAATCAGAATTTAATATTGCTTTAACCAGATCAGTACATAAATGGTTAAATAGAAGGAGTTGATACATGGATTTGTAGAGGGAACTGACAGTGTAGGGGAGAAGAAGCAAAGTTGCATCGGTCAGAGGAATGAGAGGCTTATATCAGTGAACTGGAAGGACGCAGTCTGGGGCAGAGTAGTGGGAAGCCCATCTACATAAAGCACCCCAAGCTACATTGGGACAAGGTAAAATGCCACAATGGAACAGTGTAGCAGTAAATTCATCATGTCATCCCATGGGAATGCAGCTGATCAGCTGTGAGCCAATGGGCAGTTGGAGCACGGGGATCAGAGAGACAGGTAAGATTAAATGGGACGAGGAGTACAGGAAGGAAGGACTGCAGAGGGATTAAACGAGGAACAATAAACGGGACTGAGAAGGGGAAAGATCAGGGCGTGCAGATAAACAAAGTTACAGAGGGAACAGACTCAGCAGGGAGGAGGGACCTGGGCACACAGAGGGGAAAAAGATGTGAGCAGCACAGGGAGGGGGATTGGTGCAGCAGGGCGGGGGGATGATTACAGAACAATGCACTGTGTCTGTGTCTCTGTAGCAGCTAAAAGCTGGAGTTTGGACGAAGGGGAGAAACCAGCTTTCATTTACTGGAGGGAGAGACACAGACACAGTGCATTGTACTATAATCATCTCTCCCACCCTCTGCACCAATCCCACTGCTGTCTGGGCCCCCTTGTGTGCCCTGGCCCCCTACTGGAGGCCCGGAGATACCCCCCTATCGGCGGCCTCCTGAAAAGAGATATAGTACATTTACAACACAATCCAATACAAGAAGGTTTTATTGTGCAATTAGGAATGCAGCCACCTTTTTTAACCACTTGTCGACTGCATCACTTAGATGTACATTAACATGGCAGCTTTCCTGCGCTAGGTCACATGCCTAGTACGTGATCCAGCTCTTCCAGGTAGGGGTTGCGCGTGTGCCCGCTGCTCCAGCTGTCCTGTGATTAGACACAGCCAGGGGTGGACTGACAACTCATGGGGCCCCCGGGCAATAGGGGATCATGGGGCCCCTGTGTCCTTGCCCAAACTCAAAAAAGCCTATGAAAAAGGTACCAGAGGCATCTCATGGGGCCCCCTACTTTCCAAATGGTCAGTCCACCCCTGGACACAGCACAAGCCAATCAGTGAGTACCTGCCAATGATTGACTTCTGGGACCCGGTGATCAGTGAAGAGGCTGACAGGACAGAGCTCTGCTCTGTCAGAGGTGATGTGCCATTTTTTGTTTCCCTGCAAAGCAGGGAATAAAAATCGGCTCATCACCTAGTAAAAGCACCACAATGTACACATACAAAGCACTGTTAGGCATACACTTAACCCTTTGATCACCCCTAGATGTTAACCCCTTCCCAACTAGTGTCATTAGTACAGTGTCAGTGTATATTGTTAGCACTGATCACTGTATTAGTGTCACTGGTTCCCACAAAGCGCCAGCTAGTTAGAGACTGACAGCCATACTATTACAGTCACTTTTTAAGTCACTGATCACTGCCATTACTAGTATAAATAAATACAAATTCCAGTTTATACTGTATCCCATAGTTTGTAGACACTATAACTTTTGTGCAAACCAATCACTATACATTTATTGTACATTGCACAATGTACATTTATTGTTTTAATTTTTTTTATTGGATATTTTTTATTGCAGAAATTAAAAAAAAATGTTTTTTTTTCAAAATTGTCACACTTTTTAGTTTATAGCACAAAAAATAAAAACCCCAGTGGCAATAAAATACCACCAAATAAAGCTCTATTTGTGTGAAAAAAATTGTATAAGTTTCATGTGGTACAGTATTGAATGACCACGCATTTGTCAGTTACAACAATGCAGTGCGGTATAGCAAAAAATGGCCTTGTTAGGAAGGGGGTAAAATCTTCCAGAGGGCAAGTGGTTAAAACATTCAACTGAGTTGCTTAGAACCTGCTGTGAAAAAAACATGGGGATGAATCCTCTTTCCTCCAGATGCAAAAAGTTTTCCCTTGTTCTTTGCAATGATATTTTCATTAGGTTCACTACTGTATATAGACCAAATATATATGTATGCTTAAATATTTATGGTTATCTTGGCCCCTTGTATTTAACAGTTGTCATCTGCTAGTTTTTCCCTTTGGTGAGGGACAAGTGAATGAGTGGGACATGTCTTGGTGGTGATGTTTTTTTTTTTTTCGTTGGGTGTTGGGCATCTTAATTAATGTAGATTGGGATTGATGATTGATGATGGATTTACAACAAGAGACATTTTTGTGGGATTTTAATTTTTTTTATAAAAGACTTGTCAAACTTTTGTGTGTCTTTATTTCTAGGATTACAACTTTTTGTTACCATGTTCCAGTCCAATTAGGGGTGGGGCCATGGTTTGAACCAACACAAGCTTCGATTTGAGCTTTGCATCTTCAGCATTCATAGACTGGTTGAACTATTTGGCTGGATTACCATTGGTGGTATTACTACCTCAAATAAATTTTCTTTTTTGGAGTTCCATGGTGTGGTGCTTCAACAAACCCCTGTGAACAAAAAAGTGAATTGTGGAATCACAGCACACAAAAAAGTACACAGAGGGTACATAAAATAGCCAAACCTCTGGAAAGGAAGGGCCACTAATCCTGACCCCCCCCCCCCAGGATGCTAAGCTCCCAACAAGGGGCAAGGTACGCCATGGTCCTCCTAGGTTGTAGCCAGAAGGACCCCACTCCTTAGGGACTAGCAGAAGCCAGTCCACCAAGTACTTGGCTAGGGTCTGTCCCAAATAAATGGCGCTTTAGATTACTACCTCCAAAAAATGAGTACTTCCCACTGTGCAGGCTGCACATCATGATTGATTGCTAAGATGTCAGCGGTGACTGGCTTTTAAGCATCCATTATCCTGCTGCATGTCAGCTTGTAGACAAGCCGGCAGGCATGCTGGGAGATGTCATTAACCAAATATGGTGATAAGTGGTCAGTAGCAACATGGATCCTCATGTGTAGCCACTATTTTTTTTCTCTCAGTAGGTCATTAGGACCATCATTCATCATGATTGATGAGGATCTGCATCATTGATAGATGATGGATTTACATTGTGGGACTTTTTTAAATAAGGGATTTCTTCAAACGTGTTTTGTTCATTTGTATTCAAACATTTTTGCGAATGAGAAACCAGGGGAACAGTACCTCTTATTCATATGGGGTGCCCAACAGATATATGAATACCCGATTACTTTAAAGGGGGCACCCAGATTCCATTAAGTCCCCAGCCCACAGACCGTCAACATCCACCAACCAGAGATGCGGGTAAGAGAACTATGCAAAAAAAAAAAAAAACAAGAAAAATGTATAGTGTCCCCACACAAGAGGAACCCCAACCAAAAAAAACCCCATAGTATTCCCCTATGTTCATACCAGAACCTTCAGTCTGGTATGGATTTTAAAAGGGTATGGATTTAAAGTAAAATGTGCGGGATCCCCACAAAATATGAGCCAGAGCCTTAACTGAGCTTGCAGCATGGTAGGCCAGACTGGCCTCTTGTGAAGTGAACTCAAGTAAATTTGGGAAATCACTACTATCACTTAGTAGATCACATGCTTGCTCATACCTAGAAGCACTAAGCAACAGGTAAGATAAGTATAATATGACAGGGACTAGGGGGCTTTCCAAACAGGCTGGCATTTTGCCCTAAATAGGCAAGGTGACAGTGGGCTCCATTCATTGCATGCAGTATTCAGGTGATCTAGCACATTTCTCCTAAATATTGCTTGCGATTCTAAAAATGTCAATTCACTTTTTCGTTGCACAGTATTTACCTCAAAATCCAAAAATGCTGGGTAAATACAGCATGAAACAATTAAAATCAATTCACTAAAGAAAATCAATCAATCAATAAATCAATCAATCAAATAAATGCGGCAAATAAATAGTGGTCCAGGCATGCAGTATTTAAGGGGTGTAAAATATAATAGCCAATTTTCAGAAGTCTTTGGATCAGTCAACAGTAATGCATAGAAAGCTAAATACAGAAAAACAAAGAATCATTGCAATTTTTTAACTTAACGTATAACTAAAGGCAACATTTTTAAAACCTCTGACAGGTTTTTGCTACCATCTGTGCCTCCATTATGGAGATTCAGTCCCTCTGTTTGTCTTGTTTACCATTGTTATTGAAATTGAAAGTAAAAGAAAATCCCAAATGTTGGGTTGTCTCCAGAAAAGTAATAGAGGGGAAATCTTCCAGTGGTTTTGATGACCTTGGGGTCCCCAAGGGATTCCTTTAATTTGTATGGATTTGGTCTCACTTCCTGTTTTAGGTATGGGACAGGTATCTCTCCAATGGGAGTTTGCAAAAATTTTGACAAAGGTTATAACCCTCCCTTAGGCTATCCAAAACGAAAAAAGTTTGCCTATAGTTCTTCTTTAGGGCAAATAGACTGTGCACATTGCAAGTTGCTGCAAAGCTTACTAAATGAGGTAAAGTTTTACTTTACAAAGAATACCCATTCACATGCAAGGAAATTAAAAAAAATGTTTGTTTACACATGATTGGATGATAGAAGTCAGCAGAGCTTCCTCTCATTTACTAAACTGTGGAGCAACTGCTAAATCTAGGTGTCTATAGTAAATCCACCCCATTATATGTAGTAAAATCTATTTTCTCCTGTAATCTCACCAGATTTTCATAGACTTTATTTTGTGTATATACAAGCATATACATCATATGCTGCAAAAACACCTCCCAATCACTCCAAACATAAAACAATGTCCATGCATATCACAATGGTCTAATTCCTTGTTAGAACATACAGTATGTCATATGTAGCAGGGATACATTACTTTTTCACCATTATTTTTAGAGATATCTTTGGCTCAAATATTCAAAAGACAGAATCAGATTAGGAATAGACAAGCATTCTTACAAATGTGTTGAAATTTAGCTAGAAGCTGGAAGGTTTGACAGATGGATACCAGAGTGATACTTTCAAAAACATCAGAGCATGACAATGGCTATTCTCTAATGAGATAAAACAGACCTATCTAAAGATATAGTAATTACTTTGTCAAATGTCACAGCAAAAATGACAGTGTAACTTAAGGCAAAACTTTCTTTTTCATGTTGGATAGAGTAACGAAGGGTTAGAACCCCTGTCAGTTTTTGCCATCTGTGTCCCATTGTGGAGATTTCTCCACTATTAGTATTCGATATCAACCTAAAATGTAGGAATTTATTTTCCTTCCACTTTTGGTGATAAGGAGAACCAGTAACAATAGAGAGAGAGTGAATCTCACTAATGGGGGCACAGGCAGCAATAAAAACTGAAGAAAAACGTTTACTGGAATAGCAGTCAAAGGGAAACTGCTTTCACAGGACTCATGTGGCGTATCAAAAACAACTAAGTTGAATTAAAGCAGAACTTCACTCCCTCAATCAACATTGACTATTTATCTTCCTAATGCTGCATCAGTAAATAGATAGGAAGGTATATTATATTATATGTACTTGTTTTAAAGTTTTTTGTTTTTTTTTACATTTTTTCAGTTACTTCCTTGTTTATAGCCTAGGTAAATGATGACATAAATCCCAGGAATCCTCAGGAGAGGAGGAGGGCTTTTCTCAGCTAATCATACTCTCCTGCATACATGCATGCGCTGAGGGCAGATGGATTCCAGGAAGTAAATGGTACATGAATCATCTGCCCTTACTCAAGATGGCTGTGGCCAGAAATGTCAGGGGTGTGTTTTTCAAAGTGATTTCTCAACAAAATAAACATAGAGACATGAATGGATGGGGGAGTTTGCTGTGAATATTAAAAGTAAATTAAATAGCTTTTTTGGTTTGTGGTGCTCAGATGCAGTGTACTTCCACTTTAGGTAAATACAAAATATCTTTATATATGTCAAATATTGAATGAAAATAGTATCAAAATCACACACATATATAAATACCCTTCTTCCACCAATAAAAAAGAAAATGTTGTAGAAGAAGGGTATTTACATACACTATATTGCCAAAAGTATTGGGATGCCTGCCTCTACACGCACATGAACTTTAATAGCATCCCTGTCTTAGTCCGTAGGGTTCAGTATTCAGTTGGTCCACCCTTTGCAAGCATAACAGCTTCAACTCTTCTGGGAAGGCTGTTCACAAGGTTTAGGAGTCTGTCTATGGGAATGTTTGACCATTCTTCCAGAAGCACATTTGTGAGGTCAGGCACTGATATTGGACGAGAAGGCCTGGCTTGCAGTCTCCGTGCTAATGCATCCCAAAGGTGTTTTATTGGGTTGAGGTCAGGACTCTGTGCAGGCCAGTTAAGTTCCTCCACCCCATTCCATCCATGTCTTTATGGACCTTGCTTTGTGCACTGGTGTTCAGTCATGTTGGAACAGGAAGGGGCTATCCCCAAACTGTTCCCACAAAGTTGTGTGCATAAAATTGTCCAAAATGTCTTAGTATGCTGACATCTTAAGAGTTTCCTTCACTGAAACTAAGGGGCCAAGCCCAACCCCTGAAAAACAAACCCCACACCATAATCCCATCTCCACCAACATTTACACTTGGCCATTCTGTCATTTTACATGACCTACCACTTTGTGGCTGAGTTGCTGTTGTTCCCAGTTGCTTCCACTTTGTTATAATACCACTACCTGTTGACTGTGGAATATTTAGTAGCAAGGAATTTTCATGAATGGACTTATTGCAAAGGTGGCAACCTATCACAGTATCGTGCTTGGATTCACAGAGCTCCTGAGAGTGACCCATTCTTTCACAAATGTTTGTAGAAGCAGTCTGCATGCCTAGGTGCTTGATTTTATACACCTGTGGCCATGGAGGTGATTGGAGAACCCGAATCCAATGATTGGGAGGGCTGTCCCAATACATTTGGCAATCTAGTGTATGTGTGTGATTTTTTTATACTATTTTAATTCAATATTTGACATTTATAAAGATAATTTGCATTTACTTAATTTAACTTAGTTGTTTTTGACACAGCATGTGTATCCTGTGAAAGCAGCTTTTGTTTTTTGTATTAATGCATATGCTGCATGGACCACTCTGACTTCTTGGCATATTTCTAGGGTTTAAACCATTTTATCTCTTTGTTTAGCAATAAAAACTGACAGGGGTTCTAATTTTTCTCCACTGTATTCATCCCACTGGTATCACATCATAAGAAAAAATACCGAATGGTTTCATGAGATAAATACCACATGCCTTATTTTAGTGGTGCTTTTTGCAAAAAAAGTTTTGAAAAACGCTATGAGCTATTTTATTTTAAAGAGGAAAATACTGCTTCGTGAATTGAGCCCAGGGCTTTTTAAAAGACACCTTATCACATCTCTGCAATATATTCCCCATGAGTTGTCAGTCCGCCCCTGTTCATAGCTATATAAAAATCTAGCTGTTTACTACCACAACAGACACAGTCTATTCACACACCAAGATTTTGTTCAAGTATCTGACTTTATTTAGTTGCAATAGATTATATAATGTTTTGGGGAAATGCAAAGTTCTTCTAATCAACAACAATCACCAGTTTGGTCACAACTGTGTGATAAAGGGGACCCTATGCAGCCTCAGAAACATTACATATCTCATTGTGACTAAATAAACATAGATACTGATACAATAAAATGTTGTGTGGATGACAATCTTACTGCAGAACACACCAAATGTAGTGATTAAATGCTCAGTTCCCACCCTGTGCAGCCAGTAGCTGCCACCACATTTTTTTAGTGGAAACACTCACCATTTACAACATCTTCTGTTGCAGTTCTGACATTTTAACTGAAACATCTGTATCACTTGCTGCCAGGCCCAGACAGGAATGTAACAGAGTTTACGATACAGCGGTTCCTTTTAGAGAGCACAAATTCTTTAATTTCTATTTAGAATATTCAAAAGTTCAGCTTAACAATTTTGAAATATTATTTAATAGATGATAGAGAAAACATTGAAGGATATATTTTCATAGAATATATTACAGAACAAATAAAAGAAATGATAAAATAAGCAGGATTAAGGTGAAAAGTAAAAGCAACGTCCAGCTGGTATAGAGTTCCATGCAAAGTACAATCTGCATACAGAATAAGTCCAATCTGACATATCAGAGTAAATGGCTCTCATACATGACTGTTAGCATTTCATATATAGTTTTGATGATAAATGAAAAGCCCAGACCTGCAAATGCAGCCATATTTTTCTAATCCCTGGAAAGGGGGATTACAGAATTAACACAACTATTCAAAGGGTCTGGGGGGTGTGCTGAAGGGGTGATTTTTTTTTTTTGCTCCAGTGTACACGCCTTTAATGCCAACTTCTAAAAATACATTTCTATTGTCTTTTAGCAAGGTGTTATAATTTGACAACCTGCATATTTTTAATAGAATGAAATTATGTTTAGTTAGAGACCGAATATGATATGGATCGGATGTATTTCTCATTTAGGAGATATAATGGTTTTACTTAACCTTCAAGACCTAATTATATAGATGTGTTTGGTATCTAACAGGTTTTCATCTTTGGATACATTAGTGTAACTCAACTCCATTGCAGTAAGAAATTTTGGAAGTTAACTCTGGGCAGTTTATCTGTTTGTCATTATAGGCCAATACCCCCAATTTGACATAAATGTATTTCTCAAACTATTCTATTTAGGACAGGGTGTTTACATCATGACTAAACTAGGAGCCTTTGAAGACCCTGCTAATGGAGATTTTATGACATCTCTTCTTTCTTCTAGCTTGGGCTGTTATCTGTCAATTGTGCTTTAAGCTGGGATATATTTTGCCCGATGCATCATTTTTCATGTTTGCCTAGCACAGACATACAGTTTAAATCTGACAATTTTGGTTTCTGATTCACAAATTATTCGGAAGATGAGGATGGCCCTTCCCCATTATTTCTGCTCAGTTTGGGGTTTTTCAGACTTTATTATTATCACACCATCCATTTCCATTGACACACCACCCAAGATCAAATAGGTCAATCAAATGTGTGTGATAGGGAATCTTATAACTTTATTATTTGCCTATGAAAGGCTACACTTTTAATTAATAGGTAAAATAAAAACACTGTGAGTTTTAACCTGGATATGATTTTTATAAATGTCACCCACTTTCTGAAATATAATAATCATAATAAGATTATCATCACAAGCAACAAATACTAATAGAGTTAGTCATAGAAATCTTTCACTATACTTGAAAGCCAGTACTCAGTCCAAGAACCATCTTTTCCATGCATGTGCATCCTAATAAAAATAATATCAACTGATATGGTGAAAAATTTTGAAGTTTGTGTATTTGCAAACATAGAGACGAAGAAAGCAGATCTCTCATTTTGTTAATGCTGGTGTGATAGATGCCTGTCCGTTGCTGGCTTAAGTGAAATATGAACAAGCACTTTACAAAATGCTAACCAATAAGCATATTCTAAAGAATAGTTCAGTGCAATAGTGTGTGTTTGTACATAATAAAAAGATAATAAAACAACTGGCAAGTGCAATGAAAAGGGTAAGCAAATATCATTAGGTATATCTGAAGCTATTAAGCTAGTAATAAAAAGCAGAGAGAACAGACAGATAAACATAAATGTCCTGCATTAAACAATGTTACTAGGAGAGATATATTCAATAATGTCTCAAGGTATTGCATCAAATAATGACACCAATATAAAAAGGAAAATGTTGAAAGAAATGCTTAGTTTTACTGCACACTAGCATTATTACCCACAAAGATAAACAAGACGTAAATTAATTGCAATAAAATGAGTTGTAGAACGGACCAATCGTCTATGAATATTTTATTACAGATTTTGTTATTGACTAAACCATGTATAAAGTACACAAATCCTGTGTGCAGTGTATCTAGAACACGTTTTATGGTTCACTAGAAAGGTCGCTACTTACCAGCATTTTAAATATAATGGAGTATATTTTGTCGAGAGACAGCTGGACATGATTTAATCAGTGAAGCCAAGTATATGAAGTAAATGTATTTTTGAAGTGAACAAAGGGATTGTTTCTTTTAAGTAACTAATGTTTACTCATTCTATCAGTTCACATTTTTAGTCCAATGCACTATAATCATATCTGTGTATGCATTTACTTGTGTTCATTTACAATGCTGGTTCTGTTTTGACTTCCAAGTAGTACAACCATATTGTGCAGGTTTGGGAATGAGCTGACTGAAGCAAAGTTAGGTCTTTTCACATACATGGCATTATTTGTTTAAATCCATGTTTTTACATATGTTTTACAACTGAAATCTAGATAAACTTCAAATGCATACTGTATATGGGACTTTTTTCTACCTGCAATAGATTTACATTTCTGTTCATCTAGTCTTGAAATTTACATAACCCTGCCAGCACATCCCAGTTGATGACCCCACTGTCTTTGTTACAGTTATAGATTGTGGGAAGAATATATAATTGTCCTCTACCTTACCCAATCTGCTGATTAAACTATGAATGAGCAGCAGGAGATTGATAAGGCCATCTCTCTGATCACTCTGCTGTCTTATCCTATCAGCATGTTCCCTGTCAGCATTTTTGCATGCAGCACACCTAATTGACCCTAAATTCTGGTCCTCCCTCCTATAGTCTGAGTTTACAGAGGTTTGTAATAGGCTCACACAAAGTCAGATTTAGGTATTACACTGACATCCCAGTCTGCAGCTTACAAACTCCCAGTCTACTCACTCTGCTGACACTTTGACATTTGGTCAGCTGTGTATCATGAGTGCTGTCAGCTATCCTGATTCAGAGTAGAGTCAGCTGTCACATTGATAGAGTTCTAATGATTACACTGGGAGACTCACTCTCCCAGTGTAATCTGTAAGGCTTGGCTCTCATTGTGAAAGCTGGGAACTGAAGAGTGCAGATATTTGGCATTTTTTTTAAGAATGAATACAATCGCTGCTCTCTGCCAAATGGGTTGTATAACATGTTTTCTGCTTTGACACACATTCCCCAGAGCAATATCTAGCCTCCTATTTTTTTTAAATCAATCCCTTGCCTAATAGCCTATAAAAATGATATTACTGGTTTTTAACATTTACCGATTTCATTGGAATTTGGATTTGGCATAGTTAAAGTTTGACATGTGTACCCCAAACCGAACCACAGTAAGTTTGGCTCCGCACCATTACTGAATATTTTATTTATTTATTTATTTATTTCAGGTACTTGTATAGCCATCAATTTATGCAGCACTTTACATATATATTGTATGTTCACATCAGTCCCTAACCCTCAAGGGACATACAATCTAAGGTCCCTAACTTACATTCATACATACTAGGGACAATTTAAACAGGAGCCAATTAACCTGGCAGCATGTCTTTGGAGTGTGGGAGGAAACCAGAGCACCCGGAGGAAACCCACGCAGGCACAGGAAGAACATGCAAACTCCAGGCAGGAGGTGCTGTGGTTGGGATTTGAACCAACGACCCTAGTACTGCCAGGCGGAAGTGCTAACCATTTAGCCACTATACTGCCCAAACCTTATACTATATATATATAGTTACATAAATCTATAGTTAGTCTGGTTGAAAAAAGGCATACGTCTATCTAGCTTAACCAATTAAAAAATCACTTTGGTTGCTCTTCTCTGACTTTTTTTAATTTTAGATTGATGTCTAAAATTAAACTGCATATTCCAGATGTCTTACTACTGCTTTTAACTGGGGAAAAATATGTCTGTCTCTCTGGAAGCTAAACCTCTTTTAATTCAAGAAAATATTTTGATTGATTTTTAAACTGTAGCTTGACATTGCATTTATTATCAAATCTATGATCTACCAGAACCCTTTTCAACCATTAACTCCCCCAGTTGTACTTGTCCTAGAATGTATGATGCATGCATGTTGCCCAAATAAATAATGCATTAAGTTGGAGTCATCCTGAAGGGAAGTTATTTTACTACATAGTTTGGTGTCATCTGCAGGCACAGAAGTGGGACTATTAATCCCAAAAAAGGTTTAAAAGTAAGTGTCTCAACACTGAGGCTTGAGACACAACACCAATGACTTTAGACCATGAAGAATATGAACTACTCTCTGAGTATGGTTCTTTCATATGCGTATTTTCTGTTCATTTTCACACTTAATTTTCTATGGTCATAGAATTTACCTTACTCATTAGAAGTTTGCGGGGGGCTCTGTCAAACGATTATGCAAAGTCCAAGTATACCATATGTACAACCACTCCTTTGTTTAAGTTTTTTTCTTACTTCCTCATTTAAAAGAAAGCCAATTTGTTTGAAAACATCAGCTATCTATAGCCAAAAATATTTTTTCTAGTAAAAACTTTTCTAACTTTTCTATTTTTTATGAAAATTCTTGAGTATCTTCCTAACTTTGGAAAATCTACTAACGTATCTATAGTTATTTGGTAAAGACTTTGGTCCCTATAGGCACCACATTGGCCTTGCACCAATCTAGTGGTACCGAGCCAGTCAATAAAGAATCTCTACAAATTAGAAACAATAGCTTTGAAATAAAATAGATCATCTTTTATATGGACAGTTTTTCCTCTAGCCTTTACAAATATACCATATACCATAATTTGTTGTTGTGCTTTAAACTCTACCTATTCAATGGGCAACCATAATGCGCAAGATACAGATATTCATATTTTGAGTTTAGTTTACTGAGGTAGAATAGTGTAAGCTTAACTGTGCATTGTAAAATGCTCGTTGCCTTCTTGTGATGCATTTGGTATCACTAATTGCAGTAAATGTTAGTGCTCAGAGCTGTACCAGAACCTTCAGAGAGAAAATGAATTGTTCTCTCCCTAATCTAAATTTTGGTGAGATGAGTGGGCAAAAGTAATCATTTGACAAAATAGGTAAACAGCTGAAGCAATAATGCAAAACAGGTTCAGGGTGGCAAAAATAATTAATTCTCTGCACAATAATACACAACAGATTCTAAAAGCTGCACAAAAGTAGACTCTTCACAAAAAATGTCTCTGTGGCTTAATCAGGGTAACATATGGCTGCATAGCTCAGAGACTCTACTTCAGTAAAACAGTTTAGTATACTAAGATACTTTAGATTTTTTTTTAGATGAATTTGGTACCTCACACTGAAGTCTAGGATAGCTCTGGGAACAGCTGGAGGGAACCAAGGCCCAAGGAACACTACAATTGCAGTTGGGTCTTCCACTGAAGCTGTGTGCCATTATGCTCTGGCTCAACTGCTCTCATGCAGCTTCTGACAGTAGGGGGTGCTTACATGACTGAAGATCACTTGCCTAGCTAGGAAGCTCAGGAGGCTTAGTAGTGTATCTTCCCTTAGTGTGTTCAAGATTCCAAGGATTCGTGGGAAATGGAGTTAAGGAGTCCTGTGCCTGTACCTGAGCATGGTGAGTATATGGGTACTCTGCTAGCACTGAAACTTTTGCAGCTAGACATAGTAAAGTTCTAATTATAGCTGTTTTTCCCATTAGCAATGGAATCAGAGCATTTTGCAGAGAGCTTGAACCATATTTAGTACCTATAATGATCATAATGACTCTCTTCGGCCCTGGCTTGCATTGCTGTCACATTAACATGTCACCATCTTTAAAAAGCCTGCTAATTAATGAACAATTTACAGTAGACAATAGCATGCAAACACTAATACAGTATATGTGCAATATGCGTAACAATTTTAAAAGAAAACATTTGACAATTATTTTCTTTTTAACATTCATAACAGTTGCCTGACTAGTTCATAGAAATACACAGCCTTTTCAGTTTATTGTACTCCCCTTTTGTTACTTCCCATAATAGCCAGCTATCAAAAATACTTAAATCATTGATTCCCTAATGACCTCTCTAGCTCAGATAAAAGAATACTAGATCTCTATGCATCACATGTAGGAAAAATATTTGATTTAAAGGTACATTTTCATGTATATTTACCTATTTATTTTTTTATCCTAATTATGGATACATCTAAACAGTGGTTTACCTTTGCTGGGGCAAAGGATAATTTATTAACTTTGCAGAAATTACACCAGGTTATGCAACAGATAATATTTGGAGGGCTTTCTCTAGTGCCCACAAATTAAAATTAATTTATACCTGCTACTTATTAGCCTACATTATTACCTCCACAGAGCTGCACTTTGTAGGTGAAGGTTTCAATAAAGATATGTCACAAATGAGTTCTTACAGGCCTAAAATGAATAGCATCACACAATCATGCATTAATTTTGTGTGAATTAACTAGCACTTTAATGTCCTTGAATTCATGTGAATTAATATTATTTATACAGTATGAGGTTCAATTTTAGTTCTATATTTACTAAAAAAAATTATAATTGTCCCCAATATAACAATTGCAACACCCATTGGGTAGTTTATCTGTATACCTAATCAATTCACCAATTACAATACGTGAGGTGTATTAATTACACTCCTAAAGAGGTACTGAGCTGTTGAGAATGTATTGAAAAAAGGCAAGCGAAGGGCTAGAGGCAGGGGCGGACTGACAACTCATGGGGTCCCCGGGCAATAGGGGATTATTGGGCCCCTGTGTCCTTTCCCACACTCAAAAAAGCCCATAAAAAAGGTACCAGGGGCATTTCATGGGGCCCCCTACTGACCCCGAGCCCTCGGGCAGTGCCCGAGTGCTCGAATGGCCAGTCCACCATTGGCTAGAGGCCAATGTGGCCTATAATCCCCCCTAAAGCTGATGTTGTCCAAAATATTCACTTATCATGCCTTGTTCCTTATTGTGTATCTTTGTGGATGTGGCCATCTTGGTAAAGGCAAGTCTTTGCTTCCTCATTTAAGAGCTGCCCTCATGATCATTTTAGACCTAATGGCTGGCAGGAGAACATTAAAGAGGGAGCAAGAGAGATAGAGAAAGCAAAGATGCACAGAATGAATGAAGTAAAAGCAGGTAGATATAAAATAAAATAACCCCAAAGTCCAAAAAAAAAAAGTCCAACACCAAACAGAAATATATAAAATAAGTCCACAGTCTTGGTAAGTAGATACACACTGATTCAGATGATTGATGATGAATCCCAAATACTCTTCATATACCTCAAAAAGAAAAAAAATCTAGACATAGTGTATTATCTTAGGTCTCAAAAAGGTGCCACACGTGCAACATGCAAACACTACAGTGCCACGGCAATCGTGAGGGATTCAAATAAGCACAGTTTACACCACTGCAAACATTATAGTAAAAGTGCATAATTACCCTAAAGTAAATGAAACCATCATATAATCCATAGTTAAGAATAGAGTTTCCTCAAAATGACATCATCTTCTCCAGACACTTCCCATAGACCTCACAAACAGACCAGGAATCAGCGTATGAATCAAACAACATACAAATTTTATTATAGCAACTTACATTACAAACCGATAAAATCAGCTTCCAGGTCATGAAACTGTATACACAGCCGTAATACTCAGTGATGGCTCCAAAACAATGGTCATTCAGCTCTAGAGGGGTGCCAGGTGGTAACTGGAAGTCCCAGGGATATGGACAACCATGTGTTCCAGAATCCAAAATGGCCACCACGGCACTTCCAGGAACGTCAATATGTTCTTAAAGCACTCCTACTTTTCTTTTGTGTTTTTTGTTTGTAGAATGTCGTACCATTTAATGTAATGAAGTATGGAGTGCAGTTTAGTAACGTTGGTCACAATAAAGGATAAGAGGCTTTGGTGAGTGAGGATGAGTGTCACTCAGCCACCAATACAACAGTATTAGAATACAGGCAGAAAAGCGAGCACCAAAACTATAAGCCACTCTTGCACCAAAAGGTAACCAAAATTAACCTCCAAAACAAGCAGATAGAGAAAGGTCTAGCGCTAAAGGTAAACTGTTAAAATGAATCACTGTATACAATAAATATATAAAAAAATATGTCCATATACAAAAATTAATGATATAATAGTATGCCCATATAAGGTGACATAGTGCAAATCACGTGTAAATATATTATATTCACAATATAGTGCTACTAACGTGACAATTGTGAGCACATATTAGTGCTAAAAAACACCATGAACCATATGAGTTTTTATTGTAACTTATCCTCATTTAATTACTGTTTTGTAGAGCTATACCATATAGCAGCAGATGAGACGTTTTTATATTAATATTGATACCTGCTGATTGCAGATGAATAATCATTTGAGACCAATATGTATACTTGTACATTTACATGCTGGGTATTGAATCAGCTTTTGTTCCTATGAGTCCATAGGCTGTACCACGTATATATTCTTACTTGGACCTCTAAATTTTCCACCCATTAAATGGATAATTGGTCCTAAGTATCCTTGCAACAATATTGTCAAACCGCTTAATTTTTGTCTCTATCACCTGTAAACATAATGAATACTGTCCCCTCGTTCTATCTGCTGCTTGCTAGCTACGTATGGATAAAACCTATGGGAAGATGGCGCTCGTGCATGCGTGCTGACATCTTGGACTTCGACAAGATATCGGACATGATATGCGCACACGCCGCATTTGTTATATATAGATTGTATTGACGTCCCCTGCATACAAGCACACCCCTTATGAATACGTGCTATTGCGCAAAATGCGTCAAGGAGGAGCTGTACGCGGTGACGTCATGCTGCCGAGAGCACGAGGAGGTCTGGCGGCCATCTTAATTACTTATATGGTCAGTGAAATTTTCTCTTGCTGTGTTGGCTATCTACTTCTAATAAATGAGCTTACTTAAATTCTACACTATGGGCATCCTTCTTTCTGGCTCTTTATGAGCCAATGCAACTACAGAGCCCATTCTGGAGGACAGCAGTGGTGCGGCGGATAACCTAGGGGAAGGGGATCTCTCAGACCAGACCAGGCTGCTGATATCCTTAAATGGGACCTCCTGCTGACAACCATATACACAAATGCGTATTATGATTGCGCATCTGGTGAGTGCGTAATCTAAACATATATTCCTGGCACATCACCTGTATGATCATTAGAAGCATATGGATCACTTACTTGAGACCAATTTGGTTGGATCTTCACTATTAATATCCTGTGGACTTGCATATATCATAGTTTGAAGTGGTGTTTTTTAGCACTAATATGTGCTCACAATTGTCACGTTAGTAGCACTATATTGTGACTATAATATATTTACATGTGATTTGCACTATGTCACCTTATATGGGCATACTATTAATACAATAGTATTAAAGAGAAGAGAAATTTCCAAAGGGAGTTTGCAAGGCACGCTAAATTGTAATTTTAAAAAATCACATTCTTTATTATTGTTATGAGAAAATGTACATATTAAAATTGTTCCAAAAATCAATACCAATTTTTTAAAATGTAAACATGTTAGGAAGCTAGATCTACATGATCCATAAATTACAAGTTCTCTGAACAGTAACTCATAGCACAAGCTCTCTGTACAGTATCTCAATGTGTTTTGTGAAGCAATGTTCACTTCTTCAGGAAAAACAAAACTTGTAAATATGGTAATTGGAATGGTATCTGAAGGAGAAAAAAACCCATAAACATCACAAAAAATGTACTAACAATACAAACAATTCAATCTGTGTCATATACAGTTGCAAGAAAAAGTATGTGAACCCCTTGGGATTACGTGGAGTTTTGCATGAATTGGGCATAAAATGTGCTCTGAACGTCATCTAAGTCACAACAATAGAACACAGTCTGCTGAACATAATACTACACAAACATTAGATGTTGCCATGGTTTAATTGCACATAACATGTAAACATTCACAGTGCAGGGAGGAAAAAGTATGTGAACCTTTGGACTTAATAACTGGTTGACCCTCCTTTTGCAGCAATAACCTCAACCAAACATTTCCTGTAGTTGCAGATCAGACCTGCACAACGATCTGGAGTAATTTTGGACCACTCCTCTTCACAAAACTGTTTGTGTAGCAATATTCTTGGGATGTCTGGTGTGAATCGCTCTCTTAAGGTCATGCCACAGCATTTCAATCGGGTTGAGGTCAGGACTCTGACTGGGCCACTCCAGAAGGCGTATTCTGTGCTGTTGCAGCCATTGTTTTGTTGAATTACTTGTATGATTTGGGTCATTGTCCTGTTGCATCACCCATCCTCTGCGGAGCTTCAGTTGGCGGACAGATGGTCGTACGTTTTCCTGCAAAATGTCTTGCTAAACTCTGGAATTCATTTTCCCATCAATGACAACAATCCGTCCAGGCCCTGAGGCAGCAAAGCAGCCCCAAACCATGATGCTCCCTCCGCCATGTTTTACAGTGGGGATGAGGTTTTGATGTTGGTGTGCTGTGCCTTTTTTTCTCCACACATAGTGTTGTGTGTTCTTCCCAAACAACTCAATCTTGGTTTCATCTGTCCACAGTATATTTTGCCAGTAGTGCTGTGGAACATCCAGGTGCTGTTTTGCAAACTTCAAACGTGCTGCAATATTCTTTTTGGACCACAATGGCTTCCTCCGTGGTGTCCTCCCTTGTACTCCATTCTTGTTTAATGTTTTCCTTATTGTAGATGTGTCAACAAAAATGTTAGCATGTGCCAGAGATTTCTGTAGGTCTTTAGCTGACACTCTGGGATTCTTCTTTACCTCATACAGCATTCTGCGCTGTGCTCTTGCAGTCATTTTTACAGGACAACCACGCCTAGGGAGAGTAGCAACAGTGCTAAACTTTCTCCATTTGTAGACAGTCTGTCTTACCGTGGACACATGAACATCAAGGCTTTTGGAGATACTTTTGTAACCCTTTCCAGCTTCATGCAAGTCAACAATTCTTGATCGTAGGTCTTCTGAGAGCTCTTTCCTGTGAGGCATGGTTCACATCAGACAGTGCTTCTTGAAACCAGTAAACCCAAAACAGGTGTGTGTTTTTTAAGGGCAGGACAGCTGCCAGCAACACATCCAATATCATCACACTGATTGGAGTCAAGGTTGGCTCACTCCTGGCTCCAATTAGCTCTGGGAGAAGTCATTAAGCTAGGGCCTCACATACTTTTTCCTCCCTGCAATGTGAATGTTTACATATTATGTGCAATTAAACCATGGCAACATCTAATGTTTGTGTAGTATTATGTTCAGCAGACTGTGTTCTTCTATTGTTGTGACTTAGATGACGTTCAGAGCACATTTTATGCCCAATTCATGCAAAACTTCACGTAATCCCAAGGGGTTCACATACATTTTCTTGCAACTGTAACTTGGAAAGAACATATATAAGGGCTAGTGTACTGCTCAAGAGAGCAGACCATCCTGGCCAGGAGCTGTGGCAGGAAATGAATTACCCGCTAGAGGAGTGCAGCAAGGGGCACTAGTGGGAACCAGCAGTAGGATGACACTACAAACAAAGAAGAAAATATGTAGAAAACCAAAAGGTGCCAAAGAGCCCAATACTGGTTATAATAAGGCCCATTAAAGGTTACATGAGCAAAAGACCAATGGCTTGAAAGTAAAGTGACATATATGTAATGTACAACTAATTGGTAATAGAAAAAGATATAATAAGATAGTGAAGTGCAGTGGGAAAAGAGAAGCAGTCTAAAGTGAAGCCCGCATGCAGAGAAGGTGCAGAGCCAACTTCTCAAGAGGCCTAAGGAGAATAACATGAGTGAAGACAGGCAGAGGTAAAAAGCATGAGAAACTTACATTAGAGTAACCACCTCCAATGCTGCACGTGTGCCACAGCCAGGCACGGGGCACCCCAAAGCGACCACTGTGCAAGAAGGCCCCCAGCTTATAAAACCCTCAGTGGGGCAGTCCATCTCTTTCAACGTCATGTGCAAAGTTGAGGTCCTTCATGGGAAATACCAGACTGCTAAAACCGCCTAAGAAAATGGCGGTTCAAAGCAGGTATGCTCTACTTCTTATATTGTGACCTTACAAAGCTGGTTACATACTGTCCAGCCACTGTACAATATTTCTGGCTATTTTCTCTGAGACAGTACATTTGAATTTTTTTTACAAAATAAGACCTGCCTTGTTTCTTTCTCTGTTCTCTTTATTCTTGTGCTCACATACTGTCCTGATGCTAGCCAATTCCTACCAAACACATACCCTAAGTCTATATATTGAATTTTTGGGGATATGGGGATGGGTGGTGGTTCAGGGAATGTGGAGTTTTGAAAGTGCTTTTAAAGTGCTTTTCTTCACTCTGTTTTGACAAAATGTATTAGACTTTTAAAACAATGCAATGTGGTATTGTGAAAATCAATGACTTCAGTGGTGTTCAATGCTAAGTTCCAACAGAATTGTAATCAGTGACCCTAGACAGATTCACTCATTCCTCATTCTCAAATCAAATTCTAAATCTGGTGAAACTAGAAAGTCACAGGCACAGCCTTCGAAGATCTCATGTTACAGATATAGAAGTTTTGGGCTAAAGGCAGAACATCTCTCAGGCAAAGGAAGTGCACTATATCCCATGCAAATTTCAAATACAAATGGTACATCTTTCAGGGCACAATTACCAACTTGTGATAAAAGAGACAATATACTTACCTTTCCGATGGTGTGTATGTGTGTTGAAAAGTCACTACATCACTGCTCAATGGCCACTGCATGTATTTAACACTATGGGGGAGATTTACTAAAACTGGAGCACTCAGAATAAGGTGCATGGTAGAAAATCAGCTTCAAACGTCAGCTTGTTCAATTAAGCTTTGACAATAAAACATGGAATCTGAATGGTTTCAATGCAGAGCTGCATGTTTCAGTTTTAGTAAATATCTCCCTATATTTGGCAAAATGTGCATCAGATATAAAGAACTTGTATCACAAAAATAAAGCAGAAAAACAAGATTTGACATAATTTGCAACTGTTCATTTAGAATAAGATAATTTTTAATTCAATTTCAGTATTTCAGTAGAAGGGTGGCATCACCTTGGGTCATTAAATGGAAGGCATTTTTTCTTTATTTAATCAGTACAGGGCTAAAAGGTGAACCTTTTAAAAATGCAGTATGTTCCTTTTTATTTAATCAGCTAAGTGATATGGTATATTGCATATATTGCATATTGTCTACTGTTTACAGTTTTCAATATCCAAAGATTAATTTTACACACAAGTGAATGAGTTATCATAGCAACCCATCAGACAGCTGAGTCCAAAGTTTCAATCACACAACTCCTGCAACAACCTTATCCTATTAAGCCTAGCTGCAGCCAATGGTTTTATCCTTGGATAGGGTGGAAGATTTTCCTTCCTTTCCAGTACCTGTGATACTTGAAAAAGGAAAAAAACAGGGATTGAGGCTTTTGTATTAGGGAAGGGGAGACATAGTGATCATTAAAACTTTATCAGACGCTAACCCTTCCCCAGTCTACCAGTGTTTGCCTTTGTTCCTGTTGGAAAGAATTTCCATTACTTCCTATCCTGAAAGAAAATTGGGGAAAATGTCTGCAACAAGGGACACAGACAGCGTTTGACAGATGCTCTAATAACTCCCTACTCCTTCGAAAACAAAATGAAAAGGTGTGGTTGAAATATGTCTTTACATTAAGTTTACGGTTTATGGATATATTTATAGCACAGTAACTGTGATATTAACCAACCATTTAGTGCAGGTAGAATAATCACTGGCAATTTAAAACATGTGCACCATGAAGATACACCTGCAGTGAATGTTTGGTGGATATAATTTTGCTTTTGTATGGGCTTCCTAAATGATGTGAGTTTTTTTGCAGAGTCTGGGTATTATCAAAACTATTTTGACTTTTCTTGACCATTATGCTGATCATGTAACAATCTTATCACTAGGTATAACATGTTTCAGTGAAGGAGCTGTATTTTTCAGATATTGGTTGCCTTAAATTTGCAACCCAATAGGTATAACATCACTTCTATTTCAAATCTTTCACAAAACCAAGCACATCAATAGCTTTTGTTGTTGAATATTTTTTATATTTAATACATGGCCAGCATTGGAGAGTTAGAGACTAGCTACTAATTTGAGTGTATGAGATATTCTGTAGCAGCAGAAGTAGTGATTTTTAATAGTATAACTCAATTATTTCATTCAACTTTTGCAAATTATGAATAGCTCAGATAGCCCAGATAACATTGTCATGTTTATGTCTCTAATTCCCACATCACATAGAATAATTCCGCTATGAGCTTTTCATTTCAATCTGTTCACAATGATTAGAAACCATATGTTAATAATAGGTCACATCTGCAATTATGTTAAATCTGGGTTGGTTTTATTTAATAATATGCTTACTGATAGTTTTACACAGAAATAAAATTTAAATATAGTGAGCACAGAAATATCTTTTTCAACAGTATTGCAGTAGTTATTTTAAAGTATATCTATAGCATCCCATAAGTTTGGGCTGAAAATCAAATTATTCAGGCAGTACATAAAACCTTACAGAACTTATCTAATGCTAAGATATCTAAGATCCAGGTGGGACATCCAGCTGTCCAGCAGCAAACTCTGTCTATAGGATCAGGAAGTAGAGTCCAGGATGTGCCTGTGCATAAAAAATGAAGTTTGGAGAGCAGAGTCGGATGTAGGAGGTGAAGGGGACGGTAATGCATTTTGGAGCATGCTCAATAGGCTTCTTCTGGATCTTGTTATATCACACAATGAGTCTTTTTAACTATTTATCTTGTAAGTGCAATTTATCCATTGTTTACTAAATAAATTGTCAATACTGCACTTAGAGGCGCCTTCCTCTCTTTTTCTTGTTACTGCATTAGAGCCTTGCTTCCACTCTAAGAAGAGCTGCCTCAGTGTTACTGCTCCCATCCATCCATCCCTGACATCCATCTGGCACCTTTATCCTACAGCTACAGAGGCTGTAGCAAGCGCGCCCTATATAATATACCTAATCTGGAATATGCTGGTCTGTTTTGGGCACTGGTTCACAAAATGGATATAGGGGAACTGGAGAAATTGCAGAAAAGGGTAACCAAACTGATAAGAAGCATGGAGGAGCTCACCTACTGTGTGAGGAAAGATTAACTGAACCTAATTTATTCTCTCTTGAGAAGAGGAGATTCTGCAAGTGCAGGCATCTGGGTAGATTCCGACCAGGGGTGGACTGACAACTCATGGGGCCCACGGGCAATAGGGTATCATGGGGCCCCTGTGTCCTTGCCCAAACCCAAAAAATCCTATGAAAAAGGTACCAGGGACATCTCATGGGACCCCCTACTGACCCAGGGCGCTCGGGCAGTGCCCGAGTTTCCAAATGGTCAGTCCGCCCCTGATTCCGACTATAAAGTCTGGATCTTTCTTGAGCCTGGACCAGCTGAAAATGGGTGTTGGGGGTGCAGAGCGAATTGTACTCCTGTAAACCATAGGAGAAGTATGGCCAAAAGAGCTTTGGCCATACTTCTCCTTTAATATACACAAGAGAAATGGATATAGGATTTAAGAAATAGAGAAAACTAGGTAGGGGAACTGTAATGTTTTCTTTGGTCCTAAGTCTGGAGATTCTAGGAAGATATACTGGACACTGCCTTTATTACTACCTAAAATGATCATATGTGAAAGAAAAAAGTATTTGGTGCATACGGCCCTACACACAAAAAAACAAGAGATCCCAACCAAGAGTTTTATATCATATTTACATTTTATTTATATCATATTCTAATATGTGTTTGTTCTATAGGTCTATATTTTTCAGTGAAAATATCACTTTGCATTGTAGTTTGCTGTGATGTATTAATGTTATGTGCATTTAGGTAAACCCCAAACTAAACTAAAGGTTTTAATATAGATGTCAGTCTTAACTGAATAACATTTAGCTTGCTAATACACAATGTAGCATAAATAATTGCCATTTTGTATTTTTCCCTTTTTTTAATCTTTGTTGCATTTCTGTGCTTCTGATCTCCTGCAGCCTCTTTT
The DNA here is from genome assembly GCF_062004578.1 of Staurois parvus. Classification (NCBI taxonomy): domain Eukaryota; kingdom Metazoa; phylum Chordata; class Amphibia; order Anura; family Ranidae; genus Staurois; species Staurois parvus. The sequence goes on from NW_028317821.1 coordinate 23,456,689, forward strand.
CAACCTCTTACTACTACGCGGATGCACAGAGATAGCTGAGTGGCATTGCTTAGTGTGGGTTATCAATTTTAACAAATGTGGATCATGCCTGCATAATTTGTATTGATACAGTCACTTGTAGTCTCCATAGGCAGCCCATGTAATGGGGTAAAAATGCAAGTACACAATAGGAACTGCCTGAATAAGGACCTTCATGGTAGTATCACTTGGTATTATTTTAATACAAGCTGTAGATTTTAAAATATTGAATACATGTTATAATAATAACATGTTAAACTGTATATGAGATTTAGTACTTGGGTTTACATACTGTATACCAAAGTGAATTTCAGTGAAACAGTGAAACTGGATACTCAAGGTGGAACTTATCAACTTATAGATGATTGGGTGTTGTCCAACTGTCCCATGAATGCCTGGCAATTATTCAATCAAAATGAGGCATTGAGATCAATTTGATTGCAGCATGATCACAACATGCATTCATCAATGAACCACAACAAGACTTGTCTCAAAAGGCTAATCATGGGAATACATAGTCATTCTCAAGAGATTTCTGGCCATGAGCTTTTCAAAGCTGAAAACTTTCTCAAATTATTGCTTTTGTAGTTTGGGCTGTGTCTTGTTTTGGTTAGAGAGATGCACGTCCAAAAGAGATCTGAGCATTGCTTTGTATTCCCTCTTGCTATTTTAAAGTACCACTTAAGAGAGAACAACAACATCTTTCTCAACTAATGCAAAAAGTACAACCTTGATTTTTATACACTAAAGCTGATAATATTTTAGATGTAACCAGGCCACATCTGCGATTTAGCCTTTCTCATCTGGGAGAACAAAATTCATAGCTTAGCACCCTTGAGACTGGATGTGATGTACATGTAAATGTAACAACTGTTTCTTTTTTAATTATTTTTTATTTGTAAAGAAAGCATTAATATAATTTTCTATAGTAGTTTTCTAAACAGGTGATTTGTATTGATGCCTATTTTGTTTTGCAAAAACTTGCATTTCCTAATTTAACGCCTTTTTTTCTCTTCATTTACAATGTATCTCTCACCTGTAGCTTAACTGAACTTTCTCAATCAACATTAACTATTTTTAATCCTTATGCTGCTAGCATTAGTAAATAGATAGGTATATTATATTTACTTGTTTTGAACTTTTTTTTTACATTTCTTCAGTTACTTCCTGGTTTCTGGCCTAGGCCTAAATGATGTCAATATATCCTGAGTCTTCCTAGGCATTTTTTTATTTTATCTGGAGGAGGAAGAGGGGCTTTCTCAGGTAAGCACACCCTCCTGCCTGCTGCCTGCATGCCTGAACTAAGAGCAGACAGATTCCAGAAAGTAAATGCTGATTTTTCTACAAAATAAAGCATATAGACATGAATGGATGAGTTTGCTTTAAATATTAAAAATAAACTAAACAGTGTTTTCAATTGGTGATGCTCAGATATAGTTTATTTCCACTTTAAATAACCATACTTTAACTATAACATCACAACAACTGGCCTCAGCATTCCACTTAGGAACAATATGCCCTGACGTAAGAAGCAGCCTGGCTCTGGGTAGTTTGGCAAATACTAAACTTGATGGGTAAGTACCAGTCTGGAGAAATGCCCTAGGTAATGCTCATGTGTGGTGTTGAGCCTTTATGCAGCGGTGTATTTTGGTTTTGTGCTGCCCTAGACAAGACTAAAATCAGGCACCCCCCCATCTAAATTTGTCCTACCCTTTCATCTGCAAACTCCACCCCTTCCTCTTTAGGCTCCATTTCTTCCTGTTAGAGCTTCGCCCACTGACAATGATGGAGCGCTATTCCTCCCACTGACACCAATGATAGGGCACGATTCCTCCCACTGACACTAATGATGGGGCACTATTCCTCACACTGCCACTAATGATGGGACACTATTCCTCCCACTGATACCAATGATGGTGCCCCATCATTAGTGTCAGTGTGTGAGGAATAGTGCCCAATCATTAGTGTCAGTGTGAGGAATAGTACTCCATCATTAGTATCAGTGGGAAGAATCGTGCCCCATCATTGGTGTCAGTGGGAGGAATCATGCCCCATCATTAGTGTCAGTGGGAGGAATAGTGCCCCATCATTGGTGTCAGTGGGAGGAATAGTGCCCCAAACTTTGTGTCAGTGGGAGGCATAGTGCCCCAGCATTGGTGTCAGTGGGAGGCATAGTGCCCCATCATTGGTGTCAGTGGGAGGACTAGTATCCCATTATTAGTGTCAGTGGGAGGAATAGTGCCCCATCATTGGTGTCAGTGGGAGGCATAGTGCCCCATCAAGGGCAGTGCCCGCGTTTTCAAATGGCCAGTCCGCCCCTGATAGTAAAATCAAATTAACCATTTCAGTACAGGAAAAGTATCTGCACAATGGGGCAAGACTGAAGGAAAGGCTGCACTTCAGCTTTAAAAATGACTATCAGTATATATATATATATATATATATATATATATATAGTCAGGGATTGGTGATTTGAAATTGGTTAGGTTTTGTGGGTTGTTTGTCAAACTTATTGTTGTCCAAAAACTCCACTGAAGTCTGTGGAAGTGAATCTAGAAAATCAATCCTGCTGGGCAGTGTCATGGGTAACATGAATAAATGCAAAAAAAAAAAAATTATTAAATAATACCTTACAACAAGAAAGACGGTTCTCCTTTTTATGCAGCTTTCAGGTCTACATTAGAAAAACACTGTTCTTTTCTAAGACATTCTCGGGAGATGTCTTTAATCTTTATGTGATGACATGGAACATTAAGGTTCTCACAGAGTAAGCGACACCGTATTTGACATTGAATGTTTTGCATGTATAAATGATTTTTAGAATTTTACATTTAGCTTGACTTAAAGGCTTTGTACACTTTTAAATATTTTTATTGTTTTAACTAGATATTGATGTTATATTCCCTGTGTCTTTGCTGTACCTTGCTCATACATTGCAGCTGCAGCTTATAGTGTTATTGTTGATTAATTCCTCTATGTTCATGCAATTATTCAGCTACTCTGTCCCTCTTTGCTAATGAGACAGGCAACTTTTTGTTCACACGGCAACCAGTGTATGCCTCACCATTTCCTCTATGTTGAATCACAAACGTGGACATGCTCATGTGATGAAGTACTGCATGGTCTCTCTCTTAAATGCCCTGACTGTATGTGTTTTTTTTTAGATCTAATAGCTATTTAGCTCTTACCTGCAGAGCACTAGTCTGAGAGACCCAGGGATTGTGGGATATGTAGTTTCCTCACATATAGTGTTGGTTTGCACACTATAGACAGAGGCCACGACTTATGCAATGCCAGGCCACATGCCTCGTGTCTCTACTCAAACAGAAATGTCTGAAATAGGAATGTGAAGATTTGCTAAAGGTTGTGCATACTGGGCAATAAATGACACTATAAAATGATATGATGAATGCACATCTTATGCAGGTAAAAAACACAAGGTGCACATAGGAAGGTTTATAATGTTTTTAAAGCTGTTTTTAAGTCCTATGTCCCTCAAAAAACATTATAGCTGCTGACTTTTAATAAAAGGACACTTACCTGTCCAGGTTCAGGTAGTTTAGGCTGTGACACCTGTTTTTTTTTATCAAACAGTGTATCTTAAAGGAGAATTATGGCCAAAACCTTGTATCCCTACTTGTGCTATGTCATAGGAGTTCTGTTCATTCTGCACTCCTGTGACCCATTTTCAGTCAAAAGCAGGCTAAAGCCATCTGTTGGCTGATGTCACTCAGCCAGTCCAGGCTCAGAAAAGATCCTGATTTTACAGTTGTGATGCAGATGCCTGTACCAGCAGATGGCTCAGTCTCTCAGCAAGCTGTTGAAAGCCTAAGCCAGCCGCTCCTGCTCCTTCCACAACCCAGTGCTCCAGTCTGCGCTAGAGAGGCAGAGCATAGAGCCAGTGACTGACAATTACCAATCTCTGCTCAAAGCAGAATGGAGAACTGAACGATTAGTTGCATTTGATTGCTCAGTTTTCAGTGCAGAGCTGGCGGGGGACAGATGCAGCATTGGATCGATGCTGTATCCACCTAGGTATATAGGTATATATATATTTTTGAACCTCATACTTTTAATGAAATGGTGGAAGTAGAAGCCACAACAGATCCAAAAGCTTTAGAAAAGTTTAGTTTTGCTACAAAAAAAACCTGAGGTTTGTGCAAATCAGGAAGTGGCAAAATAGTTTGATAGAATAATTTGTGATCTTATTATTATTTTTTTATTGTAGTACAATGTTACATTGTATTAAAAATGTAATAAGTGTCAATACAGAGTCCACAAAACACTTCAAAAGCACAATACCACATTTCAGGAAACAAGGTAGTTTTATTCTGAAAAAGATGAGAGTGCCATATTTCAGAGACAATAGGCACACATATAGCACAGTGATTGGAGAGTATGTACGCGGCTTGATTGGCCTGAAATGCTAAGAGGACAAGACAAAACAATTTTTATCATGACATAAAAATGATATGTGTCTGAGAGACAACAGCCAGAAATATTGTACAGACTCACTGCCTATTATATAAGCAACTTTAAGAAGCTGCAAATTAAGATGGAGAGACACTGCAGGTTTTACTGTGTACTGAAATTTAGAATGTATTATTTGTGTGACAAAAAACAGAAATATTGTACAGACACTACATGCATAGGTCAGCATTTTTAAGATGCAGTAATTTCAGACACAGAGATGAGTCAGCTTTTATCATTGAAGAAAAAAAGAGTGTATTATTTCAGAAACAGCAGCCAAAATATTTTACTCACTTCATAGACAACATTTGAGCACTTGGCCACATTTTGAAAAGGACACACAGTATGTAGTTTTCATCATCCATAAATAAATAAATATTAAAGTGTGTTTAATTCACAGAAAAAGAGCACCAATTATTGCAGTAAGCATGTGCCCAATATTTAAGCACTTGTACTGTACTGCATTTTGAAGAGGAGAAACAGCAGCCAGCTTTTAATAGCGAAAATCAACATTAGAGGATATTTCTTTCAAGGAAAAAAACTAAATACTGTACTGACTTTTTGCACATTAATTAAAATGGAAGTTAATTTTCATTTAATTTTTTTTTTTTTGGGGGGGGGGGATACATCACCAACACATTCAACATGTTGAATGGTATGTATCTCATTACCTTTAGTCAATTGTTTATGGTAAAACATCTTCCCCTATGTGCCTCCTTCATACTGTCCAGAGTGTATGTCTTCTAGCTCTGTAAGAGTTAACAGCATTCACAGCTAATGAAAGAAGTTGTGCCACTCACTAACCCTTTTCTGCCCTGGCCACCATTTCCACAATGGTTCCACAACCATTGTGCATTGTGAACAATAAGAAAATTATGCTGTGCATAGATATATTTGTTTTGGTTCTATCAACAAAAAACAAATCTGCATACATCTGAAAATTTTTTTTCTGGAACACCCTGGTTGCTGTCACTACAAACACAACCCATAAACGAATGTGTTTTTTCATGTTCATTTATCAGTCAGTCAAGTTATATGTTAAATGGCTATGCTTGTATCTTAAGAAATTTTAGTATAAATAAAATAAAAGATAGCAAAGGCTAGCACAATGCAGCTGTCAAAATGAATATAACATAGGCTATTCTTCTAAAAGAGAAAAGAGCAGCTGGTGAATTTTATTCCGTTATGTGAAATATAAAAGCGTAGTTAATTATTCAGATATGTCACCACTTCAAAAAGCTGTAAAGAAGGGAAAACAATTTATGTTTTTTTCTTACAATAAAAAGAAACACATACACTTGGACAAAATACTGTAAGTAAGATTTCTTATTGAAGTTTACTTAATAAATTCTAATATACTACACCACTAATAAATAAATAAATAAATATCAGAATGTGATCGTATGCTGGAAGAAATAGCTTAAAGGACAACTTCCAGAACTACACTCTTACTAATAAAAAAAAACCCAGCCACTCTCTCCCTAACAGAGTCTGAACACTCTCACCCCAGCTAGGTGCTTACTTACTGTACCTCTTACTGATGGTGGCCGACTTCTCCAGCATTTAAGACTTAAGTGACACCTACATAGTAACTCACCATATACTGACACACCCCTCCCGCTGAGTCCCCATTATAGCTCTGCTGTTTGTTTAGCTTAAAGCTATAGTGGTGATTCAGTTGATACAGCAGGGGACATGTTAGTCCACCATACAGGGACTGCTATTCTCACAGAGAACAGCAGTCTTTAGGACTAATGCCACACTGGATGTCTGTGATGGGGCTTTGGGGCTTTTAGCAACAAATAGAACAGGAAAATAATGGGCACTTGTTTGGATGCCTGACTTTACAAAGTTTATTGGAACTACCATTGGGCTTTAAGGATCTTGGGAATAGATAAATTAGAAGAATATAAATAAAAATCATTACACTTTCCTTTATAGATAGATACAATGACACATATATAAGTAAATTAACAATGTGATGTGGGAATTAAATTTATTCACAATAACAGAGGTTCTATATATTATAACTGCGCAGAGGGCATTATTTTGACTTGTGACCACAGGAAATGTAGGCAGAGTCTAAAATATTATTACAAAAACAGATAATTTATATTATTCATTTGAAAACAGAATTGAATTGTCGAAATTAGGACTTTAAATAAAATTTTGATGTACAGTGCAGCATAATGAGTTTATATTGGTCATATGAGAATGAGAATTTGCTCTTGCTTAGCAAAAATATTTATTGCAATCTTAGAGTCTCAAGGGATTGAGAGATACTAATGCTTTCCTGACACCATTACTCAGGGCTGACTACTGACTTTTGAAATAATATTATTATGTGATGGTAGCACCCCCTGTTTTGGTCAGTCTGCGATAAATGCACTTGACTTTTTAGTTAAAGTGGTCCCAAAGGATTTTCAAATGCTTGACAATAAAATTAGGGTCTAGCATGCACTGTAGTGCAGCTAGCTCCTATAATTATCGGCATTTGTGGGGGATAAACTGTACTGCAACAGTTTTTTCTAGTGTAATGATTTACTCTGTGTCCCATGCTGGTCGTACTTTCTGGCCTGTTTTCCATAACACATCTGCTGTTAGGCCTACTCCTCCCCATGTTGACTGCCCTGCTTGCTGGTGTAGTTCTGCTGATTTTTACACCTGCATTGAGCAGCAACCCTGACTCTTCCCTCCTCCTGATTTAAAATTCACAAGCCTTGCACCCAGGATTTGTGATAGGTTTTTGTACATTTCTCCCTAGCTGCTGTCTGATCCACTGTGTACAGAAACTTTATGTAAAAAATTGATAAAACTATCATGTTTTTTACAGCCACCAGGTCCAAAACTGCCTAGACAATTTGTGTTTAATGGACTCAGATTATAAATATAATTATAATTATACACAGTCTGGTTTCATTTTCATGAAGTTCAGCTACACTGATCTGGCCACCCCTGCTGTAGCTGGATACCAGCACTCAGCATCCTAACATGCATAGAGAGCTCTGCATCAGCAGGCAGTGCTTTGGACCTCTGCAGAGAGACCACTTCCTCCCCACAGAGATCAAAAGTCCCTCTCTGCAGTATGCTGACAAAGAAATGGCTTTTTCTATTCAGGATGTTACTACTCTCTAAAGAAATCAAACTGTGCACACATTTTGATGCACCTGGAAAGTATTTAGCTGCTTTGAAATGAAATTTCAATTGTGTATTATAAATTTTCAAAACCAAAAAAACAGCTTACAGTTTACCAGACCTTAAATGTGATGGCTACATTCGTTCTCTTGTATTCTTTTTTTTTGTTTTTTTTTTAACCAGTTGATCCAACCAGTAAATCTATTATTTCTCATCTTCCATTAACAAACCAAGCTGTCCAGCAAAAGTGACAGTTAATCACAGGCCACACCGCTGCAATTTAAAAATCGAGTGATTTGTGTGCAATTTCAGTGCGATTTCTGAAGACGTTATTGCAATTTCCATTATATTCTATGTATGTGAAATAGCAACAAAACTGCAGAAAAAGTAATGCAAGAACTACTTTAGAAATCACACTAGAGCAAATTGCACATGTTAAGACACTGGCATTCACATTCATTAGATACGATTTTAGCTGTGATTTCAATTCACAAATCGCACCTGAAGTAGCATCGGTATGAATGGGTTCTTAGAGTGTTGATTTTTTTTTTTAACACTGACAGGGATGTTTACAATGGTTAGATGTTATTTCTTTTTATAAAACATTTATCCCAAAATGAATGAAAAAAAAACACATGCTGAAACTGCTTAAAAAGTGTCAGCTGGAGTTTGGCTTTAAAGAAAATCTAAGACCACAGCACAAACTTTAATTTTATAATATCAGCATTGTAATAGCAATACAAACAATAGTTATATTTGACAATCCAATATAACAGGGGTCTCCAAACTTTCCAAGCAAGGGACCAGTTTATTATCATTTAGGCTTTAGGAGGGCCAGACGGTGGACAGTGGAAGGAGAAAATGGCCTGATACAGTGCCCCATAATTGGTTTTTTTCTTGTTCAAGTATTTAATTAACATTTTAACAAGGGGTTAAGACATAGGCATTAGACATTTTGCAAACATGAGTGTATAAGCATTATTAGTTACGGCAGTAATGTCGTTATAGATGAGGGGAGAAGAGAAAAGTACTGATACATCAATAATGCATTTGAAATGACAGGAGGTAATCAAAAGCAGTATGTATAAATACAGACAAGATTTTGATAAATAGAGAATCATGCTCCCCAGTGCTGTGTAGGGGGGTCGGGACATGAGAACGGAAAATTATACAAGATGATCAAAAAAGAAAAAAAAAGGGAGAGGGGATCACAAGGGAAAAAAAGGGGGTGGAGGGGAGCAGGGTAGGGAGTTCCAAAGGTAGGTGGGGATGGGAGAGAAGAGGTGATTGACTTCAAAAGTAATAAATAGTGAATGCAATACCGTGTGATGTAGCTAAAAATGGTACCAAGGCAGTATAAAGTATATGGGTTTATCATGGGAGAAGAAGTGAGTCGTCAAAATTTGATGGAAGGAAACACTCTACCCAAGGGTTCCAAACACTCAGAAATTTGGGAATAGTATCTAGTACTGTAGCTTGAACTTCAGTGTGAATCATAGCCTGTGTAACTTTATTCCTAACTGCTACAATGCTTAGGGAGGGATATTTCCAGGATTTAGCTATGACCTGTTTGGCCGCCGTGGTTACTTGTAGGAGAAGTTTGAATTGCGGGTTAGTAACACCAGGGGGGCGTTGGATAAAGAGGGCTGGCTGTAGCCTTTTTGCGTTAAGTCTGGACAAGATGCCGAAAAATGCCAACCCAGAAGCCTTGGGCAATCGGGCAAGTCCACCAGATATGAAAATGTGTACCTGGGTGTGCACAGTCTCTAAAGCAATCAGGGGAGTAGTTTGGTGTGTACTTTGCAATTCTCGTCGGGACTAGATACCAGCGGGTCAAGACTTTATAGTTGGTTTCTAAAGCTACTATATTTTGTGAAGATGATTTGGTATTAGACCAAATGAGGTCCCAGTCTGGGAGGTCCAGTTGCCGGCCAAGGTCCGTCTTCCATCTGCGGGTATATGGAGGAGAGGACCGAGGTTGTAAGGAGGGAGTACAAACAGGAGAAGAGGCCTCGTCTATGCGGGTCTTTGTGACAAGCACGTTCAAAGGGAGACATAGGGGTGGCCTGGCTAATTGCTGGGGTATATGGAGCATAAAAGTGTTGCAGTTGTAAGTATCTAAATATTTCTGAAGCTGGTAGGCCATGTTTCTCGCGCAGTGAAGCAACAGATGTGAACTTATTCCTCAATAGAAAGTGGTGGGTCCGGAAAAGATTAACTGAAATCCATTGTTTAAATGAGAGAGGTGAAGACCAAGCTGGGGTAAAGGCCGGATTTCAGATGTAGGAGAGCAAGGGGTTGTGTAATGATTGCAGAAGATAATGGGATTTCAGTTTATCCCAAAGTAACATGAAGTGAGATGTAATAGGGTTTCGTTATCGAGCGATGATCTATAGGTCTTAGCCATAGAAGGTTAGCAGTAGACAGGGGGTCACAAACTATAGATTCGAGGACAACCCATTGGGGGATTTCGTGGGTCGCATGATACTTGGGTTATTGTGCTAGGTGCGCTGCTTGATAGTACTTACCAACATCTGGAAGACCAAGACCGCTGTTAAGTTTGGGGCGATGGAGGCTTGAGCAAGGTATACGGGGGCGAACAGTGCCCCAGATGTAGGAAAATATACAACGCTGCAAAACGCGGAGGTAGTGCGCAGGTACTGGGATTGGAAGAACTCTGAATAGATATAAAATTTTGGGGAGAATTGACAACTTCACAACTGCTATCCTACCCAGCCAAGCAAGTGGTAAGGTGGACCATTTGGCAAAAAGACATAACTTGTGGTGAGTACCACCTATCTCTAATCCACGGACATCCGGATTAGCCCTGATCAAAAGGGCAAATTGGTTCTATGGCCAAGGTGAAAAGTATACGGGACAAAGGGTAGCCCCAAAAGGAGCAAAGTAAAGTTGATTAGTAGTACTTATCATATGATGGAGAACCATGGAGAGTTCCCTGGAGTGCTTGGGAGTGTGGTATCAGCCCATTCCTGACCGGTTTCGCCAGTAAAAATGGCTGCCTCAGAGGTAGGCTCAAAATTGTTTGACATGCTGTTTCTGAATTGGGCACCTAAAATAGCCACCTCATCTCAACTGCACATGCATGGGGTGTGGCTGCGTCATGATGCGGTGTGCATGAGGACGTCATGCACATGCACAGTACAACAAAGCCAGTGTATGTATATACTTAGAATGGCAATATGGCTACATGGGAAATCCAGTGCACCATCTAGTGGACATTTTTGAGTAATACAATACTTTCCAGATTGGTGAACAATTTTATTAAGTTGGGAACTTCCAATGTGGCAAATGACTCATTCAAATGCCAATACATTGTATCTAATATGCCCTGTGTACAAAGATTCATATCTGTGCAAAAGAAAACATTCTTAAGATATATGCTTGTTGACCTATTTTTTCATAAAGATATGTTTAGGCATGAATGTGATTATGCAGCAAAATGTGCTTCTGGATATTACTATATTTGCACATATATATAGTTATTGCACAAATATATGCAGGTTGATTTAATAAAGGAATAGAATATGTTCGCATCCCAAAAGTGAAGTTTCATGTAGCTTAATGAATGAGGTGAATCCAAGTGAAAATTGACTTTGCATAGAATACCCAATCATGTATAAGGGAAATACACAGGATTTTTACTCACGCGGGATTGGATGTAACTGGAAATTTACATTGCAAAGTGAACATGTTCTATTGCTTTAAATTCACCTAATGACACTATTATTATTTTTTTTGTTGGAAATATGCTAAATATCAAAGTGGAAATTAAGTCTAGATACAACTAAGCTTAAAGCTGCTCCCAATCCCCTTCTAACTCCTATTCTAACTACCCTGTACGCTTATACTCTCAATTCTCGAGGTGCTCCGATCTAGTCATGTGATCTCCCCAGTGACCAGCTTTGAGTGAGATGAGAGAGCACTGATAACAAATGTAATGCCTGGGTGGTAACATCACCCAAAGACTTATTATGTGGCAGATGTTGTCAGCAGTCCCTCTTGCCCCCTGAAGCTAGCCACTGGAAGCTGATCATGTGACTGGACCTGAATGCCTTGAGAATAGGTAAGTGTAAGCATCTTCCTTCTATAGGGTAGTCTGAATATGAGTTAGGTGGAGGTAGACATAGCCTGGACTTTTACTTTAGGCCACTGATCCTTCAGTTATTAGGGTAAAATGAACAAAGTTTTTGTCAAGGACCACAGGATCCATAAAGTTGAAGGTCAACATTTTTTGCTCCTCTCTCCTATTTACCAGCTATAAAGTCATATCTCTTTCACATTTGCTGTCTGAAATGAAAAAAGCAGAAAAAAAATAACGTTTACAAATTTAAAAGAAAATTGTGGGCCACATACAATATTTTCTGAATGTGATATAAAAGGGCTCCAGTTTTAATTTTGCACCATTGCCCTGTATATTCTAGTTATGGTCATTTATTTAACCTGGCTTCAATTGCAGAACACGCAATGTTTCTCTAACTATACATGATATACAGTAGTTATCTTCCTACCAGCTTTGGACTACCTGCAGTTAATTTGACAGACATGTAATTTACAGTGACATATTGCACTGACATCACTCAGGTAGTAAATTCTCAATTTTGCTCCCGAATAAATAAGATATAAGTTAAGGAAAAGGTCAATTGATAACATGGCTTTGCTGAAAATTCACTTAGCTATCTAAGCAGGGCTTAAAGTGTATTTCCACTTTTGTAGTCAAATAAATAAATACATACATAAATAAAATAATAATAAGTCTTAAATAAAAACAAAAAACCTACCTTTTAAATGTTTCTGATGAAAAGGTGTCATGGCTGATTCTAAGAATTTGTGGACAGTCTAACAGTGCCTCTGCTCTCACACAGACTGAACTATCCCTCATTAACATACAATGCAGGTGGGTGGTTTCTAAAATTTAACTTTTTGTTAGAATAGGCAGTGTTCAAATCTAGTTTACAGCTGTTAATGAAGAATTGCAAACACAGTACAAACAACTCCACAGATCCTCCCAAACATTACAAAACACAAACAGCATGTAAGGATTTTTAAGCAAGCAAAAAGCACTTAAAAAGGTAACCAGTAATCAGGGCTGGTGCTTCTACTAGGCAAACTAGGCAGCCACCTAGGGTGCACTGCCACCTAGGGGCACCTGGGCGCAGCACAGACTGGCCTATGGACCTCTTGTATGAATTCTTTATTTCCCTTCAGAGTATATAACAGTATTCCATGTAGCAGTGAAGTGTCAACTCCCCCTAGGATAGGAAGTGATGACATTAGCCCAGGACCCCAGGTAGTCAGCAGTCTCTGATCAGAGGATCGGTCCGTACATCTCTGGTCCACACACTGGCATACACCATCCTCCAACTGCAACAGAGTGCTGTTAGTGACCGAATGGGGAGTGTATAGCTCTGGCTCTGCCCTTTTTTACACAGCTGGAGCCAATTAATAGGCAGGGGTGTGCTCTGATTGCAGGGTTAACCCTATATGAGTAGGATGATCAGGGCCCAAGGTGTATGAGAGGGAAGCTGTGTAGTGCTGGGAGGCCACTTGTCCTCACTGAGAGCCACAACCTGGACTCCTCACCCCAGCAGGAGCCATCAGAGGTGAGCTTAGCCTAGGAGGATGGCAGGTCATGGAGGTGACGGGAGGAGGAGGGGGGCGGACAATGGTCGGAGTGAGGAAAGCGGATGCTAATTGATTGTGAGGGATGCCACCATGCCATGAAAGATCCTTCAGCTGAAGGGAGGGGTGGCAGAAGGGGATGAAGAAAGGACAGAGTAAGATGCTGGGTGTCTGCGTCCAGTGCAAGCAGCTGAGCTGCTGCTCCTTCCAGTGTTCCTCTCAGACTTAGTCTCTTACTGCAAGACAGCTGGCAGCTGCTGATCACTGTGGAGTTTTGTAACTCTGTCTCTTTTTTTTTTGTTTCTCTGTATGATTGGTTAATACAGTTAATTTATTTTTGGTTAATATATATATTTTGTCATCAATATTGGTGCTGGTGGCATCTTATGGCACTTATTTCTGCACATTTAAAGACATTTTGCAGTTTCATATTTTGTTGATTTAATATTTTCTACTGTTTTTAAAATGTTTATTTATTTAATTGGGGGGGTGGGGTAGCTGGTATTGCCTAAGGCACAAAATAGTCTAGCGCCAGCCCTGCCTGTAGTTTTTAAATATTTTCTTTAAGTTATGCTTTGTTACTGGGAACATGTAACCAGGGCTGGAGGTCAGCTCTCTCAAACTGCAAGAGTGACACACAAGATGGTGCTCAGTAAGGTTGGCTTTGGAGGTGTTCTGTGAAAACAATGGGCCTGTGTGCAAGAATATAAGTATCCTGGCTTACAAGGGACACACAGTTCACGACTCAGTAGCAAATGAGGCAGGGGAAGGGGATTAAAGGGAGATGATGAACATCTGGGGTGAACAAAGGGTTAACTGTGTGCTGTGTGCTGTTTTACTGTGTGCTGTGTGTGTGCTTTACACTGTAAGCACACTGCTTTGTATGGCTCTGCTATGCAGAGCCATGCAAAGCAGTGTGCAAGAGCTGACAGGGGAGAGATCTGTATTGTTTACATACAGGTCTCTCCCCCATCGGTGATACACGCCAATCGCCAGGTAATGGCGGGGAATCACGGGCCGGGACCTGGTGATCGACAGATGAGGCTGCGAATGGCGGCACAAGTAGAGAGCGCTAGTGGCTCGTGCGCGCCCCCTACCCGGAAATGCAAAATCACGTATATATACGTGATTTTGTGCACCCCTGCCGCCATGTAGCAGTACTTCTGCTATAGGATGATGGGAAAGCTGTTAAATAGAATCTGTGCCTAGTTGCTGTATACTTTCCACATATATACCACAGACCTTGAAGCCACATAATACTCCTACTTACTATGTCACAAGTGAGAATCTCAGAAATACATATAGACCTTAGAATGAAGGATCATTTTTTTTTAAATAAACTTTTCTATCCCATATGCTTTTCTGCACACAGACACACAAGTGATCACATTGTCTGACTGAGCCTACCTTAAAGAAAAACTTCACTAAAACCAGCAACTGTTGGGACAATGAACACCCTAGTCAGGATTATGTAATGTACAACATAATATATAGAATGCAGGGGCCAAGATTAATAACATACAAAACAACTTATAGAGTGCAGCAGTCAGGACAAGCCTACCTGTTCACATCAGATTCCCTCCTTACATCATGAATCCCCATCAGAGTTCCCTCTTATATCAGAATCTTCTGAGTCATTCCCCCTTACATCAGGGTCCCTAGATCCCCCCTCCTTACATTAGGGTTCTTCCCCCTTACATCAGGATCCACAGAGTCCCCCCTTCTTACATCATGATCCCCAGAGTCACCCCCCACTTACATATGGATCCCCAGAGTCACCCCCTTATATAAGGGTCCCCAAAGTCACCCCCTTATATCAGGGCTCCAGAGTAACCTCACTTACATCAGAGACCCCAACACTCTGCCTCCTTACATTGGAGTCCGCAGAGACACCCCCCTTACATCAGGGTCCCCAGAGCCCCTTTCCTTACATCAGGATCCCCAGAGTCACCTCCACTTTATATCAGAGTCCCTAAAGCCCCCTCCTTACATCAAGGTCCCCAGAGCTAACCCTCCTTACATCAGAGTCCCCAGAGACACCACCCTTATACTGGGGTCCCCAGAGCCCCCTTCCCTACATCAGGAACCTCAGAATCACCCTCACTTTGCATCAGGGTCCCCAGAGTCCCCCTCTTTACATCAGGGTTCCCAAAGGCACCCCCTTTACACTAGCGTCCCCAGAGCCCTCCTCCTTACATCAGGATCCCCGAAGACACCCCTTTACATCAGGGTCTCCAGAGTCCCCTTCCTTACATCAGAGTCCCCAGATCCCCTTCCCTTACATCAGGGTCTCCAGAGCCTCACTTTACATCAGGGTACCCAGAGCTCCTTCCTTTCATCAGAGTCCCCAGATCCCCCTCCCTTACATCAGGGTCTCCAGAGTCCCCTTCCTTATATCAGAGTCCCCAGATCCTCCTCCCTTGCATCAGGGTCCCCAGATCCCCCTCCCTTACATCAGGGTCTCCAGAGTCCCCTTCCTTACATCAGGGTCCCCAGAGCCCCCTTCCTTACATCAGGATCCCCAGAGTCCCCTCCCTTACATCAAGGTCCCCAGAGCCCCCTTACATCAGGGTCCCTAGAGCCCCCTTCCTTACATCAGGGTCTCCATGAGCTCCTTACCCCACTCTGTTTAGTTTTGACTGCAGCCGACATCCAAAAGTGAAATCTGGGAGGCAGGGCACTGGGAGCAGGTCTATAAGAGGCAGTTCTATTTTCCTCCTCACTAGCTGGGGGTGGAGCAAGAACTTGGTTGGGCGCTGGGCAGTCCTAGCAGCCAACTACTAGAACTGACAGTGGTGGGTGGGAAGTGGCATTGAAGCGAAATCTGGAGTAAATATGATGTATCCTATGAGATAGAGGTGCTAAGGAAGAATACCCATGCAGAGGGTTATTTTCTCAGAGAATAGGTGCAGGAACTCGGGGCTTCTCTGTTTATAAGTGACAGTAGTGAGCAGCAGAGTGATGGGCCTGAACCGGAGGTTCCAGCTGAAAAAAAAACCCTGTCCATGCATCTCCCTTGCGCCGTCCCAGTGCGCTGTTGACAAGTGATGCAGCAGCACTTGGCACATGGAGAGGATGCTCTGGAGGGGGGGGGCTTTCAGACCCCCTGACCTCCCCTTGTCTACACTCTTGCATGTAAAAAACATAAAGTACATATTATCACAAGGTAAACTTTAACCCTTTATTTCAAGGGGAAGTCTTTTTTTTCTAATTAGGACTAATTCCATATTCTATAATTGTCTGCTTTTCTAATGGCCTTATGGCTTTTACAAATACAGGCATTTACAGTATATCTATCAGAATAATGGATCTATTGGACTATTTAAAAGTATATGTCAGACAAGCCATTAAAATATCTATTTTTGTTAAATGATTTTAAGGC
This sequence comes from Staurois parvus, assembly GCF_062004578.1. Lineage (NCBI taxonomy): Eukaryota > Metazoa > Chordata > Amphibia > Anura > Ranidae > Staurois > Staurois parvus. The sequence continues at coordinate 23,473,334 of NW_028317821.1, forward strand.
TTGTATAACTAGAAATAGACAAACAATAAATTCTTACTTTGTATGTTATGTAGACTGTAATCTAAACAGTTTTTCATTTTATTTCACAATACAACATATCACATCATTCAATCTTCTATAAATGCATACATTTTCAAAATTACGTCAAGTGCAATCATTTTGCTTGTCATTTAAAAGAGATCATATGAGACATTCCTAGAAAAAATAAAGAAGTAATTTATTTAATATCTTGAGGGAGATCCCTTCATGCCAAAGTCAATTCTATCCTTCTCTGTCCTCATCTCAGCGCATCATTATTGCTAAAATGTATTTTCTCATGCTTTTTTTCCAATTTCCTAAGGAAGCTGGTGGCAGATCTCTTGCAATAATATTTTTATGGGTTTTGTCCAGTGATGTAGAAATTTTAGAGGTTTGAAATGCATATGTTTTAAATACATGGTTCCAGCAATATGGTTCTCCTAATCTATTTTAAATAGCCCTTTGCTTGGATTGCTTTTCTGTCAATACGTCAAAACAGAACACAATCTTTATTTTATCTCAAAATATGGTAACTGAATTAATTAGCAACAGCTATGAGATCTCTTAAAGTGAACCCTACTAAATTACCTATAAGAAAGGAAGTAAAGATGATTTTCTTCAACATATTTTTATAAACAGCTTGTTGATTACTGTAATTTTTGATTGTAAAGAAATTCAAAACTCACCAAAGGCACAAATCTTTTTTTTGTACAATATTTTTATTGAGTTTAAGGAACTGTATATAACATTGTATTGTGTCATTCAAGTTGTAGTGCCATACAGAAGTAACAATAAAGAATACACAAATAGTTTCATAAACAGAAATAGAACTAAGATACCATACAAGGGAGAGCTGAATGCCAAAATACAAGCACATACAATATGTGTAGACAATCCTGACTTATGTGGATAAGCACACTTAAGAGCTCCACAGTACTAGAAGTGAAAAACAACCTATTGGATTTTCACAATTCAGGTGGAGTTTAGCAAGATAGCAAAGCAAAAGAAGAGAAAAAGGGAAAGGGGGGAATCAGGGGGTCCAGTGATGGTAGCAGCGAACCAATTGCTGGCTAGGAGTGCCACTGGAGATTTGCACAGGTCTTGGTCAGTGTTCCAGCAGCGACTAGTCAAAGTCCTGTGGCAAGTAGTTGTCCACTCATGGTTGCCAAATTTTCAGGTGTTAAGGAATTCGGTCAAGCAACGTACCCTCTATTTTGTGGTGGATCATAAATTGCATTATCCTATGCTTCAGCGGAAGGAGATGCAAACTGAGCATTTTCCAAGCCTTAGCAATAGTTTGCTATGAATCAGTAGAGAGATATAACAATAGTTTAAATTGAGAGATAGTTATATCAAGCTGTCACTTATTTAATAGTGCTATCCTGTGCTAGTGTCGCACCAGCAATCATAATAAAATACAAAATACCTCAGAGCAAAAAGCACAGTAAACACAGGGTTAATTATGGCAAACAGGCTTCTACTGTGACTATGCTTTCTAGTTAACAATACCTGTTGACTAACCACTTCGATAATAGAAGAACCAGACATGCCCTTTCTCTTATCCTTTTGGTCTATCCCATGTGGCAGATCATAATGTTTTTTATGGCCAATTTCTATACTCCTGTACCCATTCATCTTATTTATGTGAGCCATGCACCACATGCTTGATGTGTTTACTTTATTTTTGGTATATTTGTTCTTCCTCTTTTGGTAATGTTCACTCCATGCTTTGTTACCCTTGTGTGGGCCTAGCCTATGTATCTATTCTTTTTAAAATAATAAAATAAATTGATAGAAAAAATGTGATGGCAAACACTAGAGATGAGCGAAGTATTCAAAAATTCGATTAGACTGATTCGGCGAATTCGTGGAAAAATTTCGATTCGAGTCGAATATATTCGCTGTGAATTTAACTTAAAAAAGGGTGTTTCTAGGTTTCAGAGAGACTTAATATTAGTGCAGAACACTGTACCTTTAATTTAAATGCCCTTGGAGTCTGCTGGGGAAGAGAAATAATACTGTCAGTCAGTATGACATGCAGATGAGTGCCGTCGATCTTAGAATCACCGCACACTTCACTCATTTGGGCAGTCACGGGGCCAAAACCAGAGTGTGGAGCCACAGTGTGGCGGTGGAGGCAGCAGCAATGGGAGGCCATACAGCACTCTATGACAAAAATGGAAACCACCAGCAGTGTGAGGAGACCTGAAAGTGGCACATGGCAGAGTGTGGCGATAGAGACAGCAGCAATGGGAGGCCGTACAGGGACCCATGACACACTCTGGACCTGGCAGCAGTATGAGGAGGCGGTAAAGGGGCCCATGACAGATTACGGGCCTGGCAGCAGCATGAGGAGTCGGTACGGGGGCCCATGGCAGATTACGGGCCTGGCAGCAGCAATGGGAGGCCGTACAGGGACCCATGACACACTCTGGACCTGGCAGCAGCATGGGGAGGCGGTACAGGGGCCCATGACAGATTACGGGCCTGGCAGCAGCATGAGGAGTCGGTACGGGGGCCCATGACACACTCTGGACCTGGCAGCAGCATGAGGAGGCGGTACAGGGGCGCATGACAGATTACGAGCCTGGCAGCAGCAACTTGGACAGGAGGACGTTCAGCTTCTGCACCGTCGGGTGCGTGCTCGCAAACTGTTGTCTCTTGGAAACGGATTCCAAGAAAGACTGCTGACGGAATCCGTGAAGAGGAGTAGCAGGAGAAGGAGCATCTGAACGAGCGGAATATGCCAACAAGCGACAACAGGGGCCCATGACAGATTATGGGCCTGGCAGCAGCATGAGGAGTCGGTACGGGGGCCCATGGCATATTAGGGGCCTGGCAGCAGCTATGGGAGGCCCGTAATCTGCCAGCACCCTATGACAAAAAATGGAACCCACCAGCAGTGTGAGGAGACCTGAAAGTGGCACATGGCAGAGTGTGGCGATGGAGACAGCAGCAATGGGAGGCCGTACAGGGACCCATGAGAGACTCTGGACCTGGCAGCAGCATGAGGAGGCGGTATAGGGGCCCATGGCAGATTAGGGGCCTGGCAGCAGCTATGGGAGGCCCGTAATCTGCCAGCACCCTATGACAAAAAATGGAACACACCAGCAGTGTGAGGAGACCTGAAAGTGGCACATGGCAGAGTGTGGCGATGGAGACAGCAGCAATGGGAGACCGTACAGGGACCCATGAGAGACTCTGGACCTGGCAGCAGCATGAGGAGGCGGTATAGGGGCCCATGGCAGATTAGGGGCCTGGCAGCAGCTATGGGAGGCCCGTAATCTGCCAGCACCCTATGACAAAAAATGGAACACACCAGCAGTGTGAGGAGACCTGAAAGTGGCACATGGCAGAGTGTGGCGATGGAGACAGCAGCAATGGGAGGCCGTACAGGGACCCATGAGAGACTCTGGACTTGGCAGCAGCATGAGGAGGCGGTATAGGGGCCCATGGCAGATTAGGGGCCTGGCAGCAGCTATGGGAGGCCCGTAATCTGCCAGCACCCTATGACAAAAAATGGAACACACCAGCAGTGTGAGGAGACCTGAAAGTGGCACATGTTTGGGGCATGATTCATGGCGGATTTAGTCAGTTGTGTCAGGAACTGGTGGTTTGAAATCCAGACTAATCCACGCCTGATTCATTTTCACAAACGTGAGTCTCTCCACACTTTGGGTGGACAGTCGTGTCCTCCGCGGAGTTGCAATACCTCCTGCCGCACTAAACACGCGCTCCGATGCCACGCTACTGGCCGGGCATGACAGCCTTTCAAGGGCAAATTCAGCTAGTTGGGGCCAAAGGTCAAGTTTCGTTGCCCAGTAGTCAAGGGGATTGTCTACCTCGGTTGGCAGGGTGCTGTCCAAGTAGGCCTAAGCCTGTTGTTTGAGGTCCTGCTCCAGGTCCACCTGATGCTGCTGCTGCTGCGGCTGGTTAGTAGTTTCCTCACTGCGCTGGTGAAGAAAGCTACTCATCATCGACTGCAGACTGAGGCAGCCGCTGCTGGTGGAGCTGCCACTGCTCCTACCACCCCACCCCTCCCCTGCTGCCATGGCAGCGGAACGCGAGCGCACAGGGCCCACAGTGTCTGAGGATGGACGTTGGCGCAGACAGGCAGAGACCAGCTGACTACATAGGTGGTTTTTATAGTACGTTAATTTGGCCTCCCTCTCAGCAGGTGTGAAAAAGGCCACCATTTTTGAACGGTAGCGAGGGTCCAACAAGGTGGACAGCCAAAAGTCATCCCTCTGTCTGATGGTTATTATTCGGCTGTCGCTACGCAAGCAAGCGAGCATGCTATGGGCCATTTGTGCCAAGGAATGCGAGGGACTCCCTGCGTCCATCTCCACAGAATACTGCCACGGTGCGTCTGGGTCCTCTGTCTCCTCTTCCTCCTCCTCTACCAGATGCTCATGCTCCTCCACTCCTGTCCGCTGAGTGGAAAAACCACCCATTTCACTCAATAATTCCTGAGCACCAATGTCCTCCTCTACCTCCTCCTCTTCTTCCTGTCCTGCCCCCACAGGGGTCATGTGGCGTTGAGATCTGTGCGCCACGTCTACCGCACCCTGACCAGCCATTGTTAACAGCATTTGTTCCAGGACGTGCAACAGAGGAATGACGTCGTTCATCCCATAGTCCAGCCGACTCACGAATAGCGTGGCCTCCTCAAAGGGCCTGAGCAAGCGCAGGTGTCACGCATGAGCTGCCAATGGCTGACATCTAAGTTACACAGGGAGTACCTTTATCCGCTTTTAACATCAGGAAATCTGTGATAGCCTTTTGCTGTTCGTAAAGGCGGTCTAACATATGTAAGGTTGAATTCCACCTTGTTGCAACGTCACAGCATGAGGAGTCGGTATAGGGGCCCATGGCAGATTAGGGGCCTGGCAGCAGCTATGGGAGGCCCGTAATCTGCCAGCACCCTATGTCAAAAAATTCAACACACCAGCAGTGTGAGGAGACCTGAAAGTGGCACATGGCAGAGTGTGGCGATGGAGACAGCAGCAATGGGAGGCCGTACAGGGACCCATGACAGACTCTGGACTTGGCAGCAGCATGAGGAGGCGGTATATAGGGGCCCATGGCAGATTAGGGGCCTGGCAGCAGCTATAGGAGGCCCGTAATCTGCCAGCACCCTATGTCAAAAAATTCAACACACCAGCAGTGTGAGGAGACCTGAAAGTGGCACATGGCAGAGTGTGGCGATGGAGACAGCAGCAATGGGAGGCCGTACAGGGACCCATGACAGACTCTGGACTTGGCAGCAGCATGAGGAGGCGGTATATAGGGGCCTATGGCAGATTAGGGGCCTGGCAGCAGCTATAGGAGGCCCGTAATCTGCCAGCACCCTATGTCAAAAAATTCAACACACCAGCAGTGTGTGAGGAGACCTGAAAGTGGCACATGGCAGAGTGTGGCGATGGAGACAGCAGCAATGGGAGGCCGTACAGGGACCCATGACAGACTCTGGACTTGGCAGCAGCATGAGGAGGCGGTATATAGGGGCCTATGGCAGATTAGGGGCCTGGCAGCAGCTATAGGAGGCCCGTAATCTGCCAGCACCCTATGTCAAAAAATTCAACACACCAGCAGTGTGAGGAGACCTGAAAGTGGCACATGGCAGAGTGTGGCGATGGAGACAGCAGCAATGGGAGGCCGTACAGGGACCCATGACAGACTCTGGACTTGGCAGCAGCATGAGGAGGCGGTATATAGAGGCCTATGCAGATTAGGGGCCTGGCAGCAGCTATAGGAGGCCCGTAATCTGCCAGTACCCTATGTCAAAAAATTCAACACACCAGCAGTGTGTGAGGAGACCTGAAAGTGGCACATGGCAGAGTGTGGCGATGGAGACAGCAGCAATGGGAGGCCGTACAGGGACCCATGACAGACTCTGGACTTGGCAGCAGCATGAGGAGGCGGTATATAGGGGCCTATGGCAGATTAGGGGCCTGGCAGCAGCTATAGGAGGCCCGTAATCTGCCAGCACCCTATGTCAAAAAATTCAACACACCAGCAGTGTGAGGAGACCTGAAAGTGGCACATGGCAGAGTGTGGCGATGGAGACAGCAGCAATGGGAGGCCGTACAGGGACCCATGACAGACTCTGGACTTGGCAGCAGCATGAGGAGGCGGTATATAGAGGCCTATGGCAGATTAGGGGCCTGGCAGCAGCTATAGGAGGCCCGTAATCTGCCAGTACCCTATGTCAAAAAATTCAACACACCAGCAGTGTGTGAGGAGACCTGAAAGTGGCACATGGCAGAGTGTGGCGATGGAGACAGCAGCAATGGGAGGCCGTACAGGGACCCATGACAGACTCTGGACTTGGCAGCAGCATGAGGAGGCGGTATATAGGGGCCTATGGCAGATTAGGGGCCTGGCAGCAGCTATAGGAGGCCCGTAATCTGCCAGCACCCTATGTCAAAAAATTCAACACACCAGCAGTGTGAGGAGACCTGAAAGTGGCACATGGCAGAGTGTGGCGATGGAGACAGCAGCAATGGGAGGCCGTACAGGGACCCATGACAGACTCTGGACTTGGCAGCAGCATGAGGAGGCGGTATATAGAGGCCTATGGCAGATTAGGGGCCTGGCAGCAGCTATAGGAGGCCCGTAATCTGCCAGCACCCTATGTCAAAAAATTGAACACACCAGCAGTGTGTGAGGAGACCTGAAAGTGGCACATGGCAGAGTGTGGCGATGGAGACAGCAGCAATGGGAGGCCGTACAGGGACCCATGACAGACTCTGGACTTGGCAGCAGCATGAGGAGGCGGTATATAGGGGCCTATGGCAGATTAGGGGCCTGGCAGCAGCTATAGGAGGCCCGTAATCTGCCAGCACCCTATGTCAAAAAATTCAACACACCAGCAGTGTGAGGAGACCTGAAAGTGGCACATGGCAGAGTGTGGCGATGGAGACAGCAGCAATGGGAGGCCGTACAGGGACCCATGACAGACTCTGGACTTGGCAGCAGCATGAGGAGGCGGTATATAGAGGCCTATGGCAGATTAGGGGCCTGGCAGCAGCTATAGGAGGCCCGTAATCTGCCAGCACCCTATGTCAAAAAATTGAACACACCAGCAGTGTGTGAGGAGACCTGAAAGTGGCACATGGCAGAGTGTGGCGATGGAGACAGCAGCAATGGGAGGCCGTACAGGGACCCATGACAGACTCTGGACTTGGCAGCAGCATGAGGAGGCGGTATATAGAGGCCTATGGCAGATTAGGGGCCTGGCAGCAGCTATAGGAGGCCCGTAATCTGCCAGCACCCTATGTCAAAAAATTCAACACACCAGCAGTGTGAGGAGACCTGAAAGTGGCACATGGCAGAGTGTGGCGATGGAGACAGCAGCAATGGGAGGCCGTACAGGGACCCATGAGAGACTCTGGACTTGGCAGCAGCATGAGGAGGCGGTATATAGAGGCCTATGCAGATTAGGGGCCTGGCAGCAGCTATAGGAGGCCCGTAATCTGCCAGTACCCTATGTCAAAAAATTCAACACACCAGCAGTGTGTGAGGAGACCTGAAAGTGGCACATGGCAGAGTGTGGCGATGGAGACAGCAGCAATGGGAGGCCGTACAGGGACCCATGACAGACTCTGGACTTGGCAGCAGCATGAGGAGGCGGTATATAGGGGCCTATGGCAGATTAGGGGCCTGGCAGCAGCTATAGGAGGCCCGTAATCTGCCAGCACCCTATGTCAAAAAATTCAACACACCAGCAGTGTGAGGAGACCTGAAAGTGGCACATGGCAGAGTGTGGCGATGGAGACAGCAGCAATGGGAGGCCGTACAGGGACCCATGACAGACTCTGGACTTGGCAGCAGCATGAGGAGGCGGTATATAGAGGCCTATGGCAGATTAGGGGCCTGGCAGCAGCTATAGGAGGCCCGTAATCTGCCAGTACCCTATGTCAAAAAATTCAACACACCAGCAGTGTGTGAGGAGACCTGAAAGTGGCACATGGCAGAGTGTGGCGATGGAGACAGCAGCAATGGGAGGCCGTACAGGGACCCATGACAGACTCTGGACTTGGCAGCAGCATGAGGAGGCGGTATATAGGGGCCTATGGCAGATTAGGGGCCTGGCAGCAGCTATAGGAGGCCCGTAATCTGCCAGCACCCTATGTCAAAAAATTCAACACACCAGCAGTGTGAGGAGACCTGAAAGTGGCACATGGCAGAGTGTGGCGATGGAGACAGCAGCAATGGGAGGCCGTACAGGGACCCATGACAGACTCTGGACTTGGCAGCAGCATGAGGAGGCGGTATATAGAGGCCTATGGCAGATTAGGGGCCTGGCAGCAGCTATAGGAGGCCCGTAATCTGCCAGCACCCTATGTCAAAAAATTGAACACACCAGCAGTGTGTGAGGAGACCTGAAAGTGGCACATGGCAGAGTGTGGCGATGGAGACAGCAGCAATGGGAGGCCGTACAGGGACCCATGACAGACTCTGGACTTGGCAGCAGCATGAGGAGGCGGTATATAGGGGCCTATGGCAGATTAGGGGCCTGGCAGCAGCTATAGGAGGCCCGTAATCTGCCAGCACCCTATGTCAAAAAATTCAACACACCAGCAGTGTGAGGAGACCTGAAAGTGGCACATGGCAGAGTGTGGCGATGGAGACAGCAGCAATGGGAGGCCGTACAGGGACCCATGACAGACTCTGGACTTGGCAGCAGCATGAGGAGGCGGTATATAGAGGCCTATGGCAGATTAGGGGCCTGGCAGCAGCTATAGGAGGCCCGTAATCTGCCAGCACCCTATGTCAAAAAATTGAACACACCAGCAGTGTGTGAGGAGACCTGAAAGTGGCACATGGCAGAGTGTGGCGATGGAGACAGCAGCAATGGGAGGCCGTACAGGGACCCATGACAGACTCTGGACTTGGCAGCAGCATGAGGAGGCGGTATATAGAGGCCTATGGCAGATTAGGGGCCTGGCAGCAGCTATAGGAGGCCCGTAATCTGCCAGCACCCTATGTCAAAAAATTCAACACACCAGCAGTGTGAGGAGACCTGAAAGTGGCACATGGCAGAGTGTGGCGATGGAGACAGCAGCAATGGGAGGCCGTACAGGGACCCATGAGAGACTCTGGACCTGGCAGCAGCATGAGGAGGCGGTATATAGGGGCCTATGGCAGATTAGGGGCCTGGCAGCAGCTATAGGAGGCCCGTAATCTGCCAGCACCCTATGTCAAAAAATTGAACACACCAGCAGTGTGTGAGGAGACCTGAAAGTGGCACATGGCAGAGTGTGGCGATGGAGACAGCAGCAATGGGACGCCGTACAGGGACCCATGACAGACTCTGGACTTGGCAGCAGCATGAGGAGGCGGTATATAGGGGCCTATGGCAGATTAGGGGCCTGGCAGCAGCTATAGGAGGCCCGTAATCTGCCAGCACCCTATGTCAAAAAATTCAACACACCAGCAGTGTGAGGAGACATGAAAGTGGCACATGGCAGAGTGTGGCGATGGAGACAGCAGCAATGGGAGGCCGTACAGGGACCCATGACAGACTCTGGACCTGGCAGCAGCATGAGGAGGCGGTATATAGGGGCCTATGGCAGATTAGGGGCCTGGCAGCAGCTATGGGAGGCCCGTAATCTGCCAGCACCCTATGTCAAAAAATTCAACACACCAGCAGTGTGTGAGGAGACCTGAAAGTGGCACATGGCAGAGTGTGGCGATAGAGACAGCTGCAATGGGAGGCCGTACAGGGACCCATGACAGACTCTGGACTTGGCAGCAGCATGAGGAGGCGGTATATAGGGGCCTATGGCAGATTAGGGGCCTGGCAGCAGCTATGGGAGGCCCGTAATCTGCCAGCACCCTATGTCAAAAAATTCAACACACCAGCAGTGTGTGAGGAGACCTGAAAGTGGCACATGGCAGAGTGTGGCGATGGAGACAGCAGCAATGGGAGGCCGTACAGGGACCCATGAGAGACTCTGGACCTGGCAGCAGCATGAGGAGGCGGTATATAGGGGCCTATGGCAGATTAGGGGCCTGGCAGCAGCTATAGGAGGCCCGTAATCTGCCAGCACCCTATGTCAAAAAATTCAACACACCAGCAGTGTGTGAGGAGACCTGAAAGTGGCACATGGCAGAGTGTGGCGATGGAGACAGCAGCAATGGGAGGCCATACAGGGACCCATGACAGACTCTGGACTTGGCAGCAGCATGAGGAGGCGGTATATAGGGGCCTGGCAGATTAGGGGCCTGGCAGCAGCTATAGGAGGCCCGTAATCTGCCAGCACCCTGTGTCAAAAAATTGAACACACCAGCAGTGTGTGAGGAGACCTGAAAGTGGCACATGGCAGAGTGTGGCGATGGAGACAGCAGCAATGGGAGGCCGTACAGGGACCCATGAGAGACTCTGGACTTGGCAGCAGCATGAGGAGGCGGTATATAGGGGCCCATGGCAGATTAGGGGCCTGGCAGCAGCTATGGGAGGCCCGTAATCTGCCAGCACCCTATGACAAAAAATGGAACACACCAGCAGTGTGTGAGGAGACCTGAAAGTTGCACATGTTTGAGGCATGATTCATGGCGGATTTAGTCAGTTGTGTCAGGAACTGGTGGTTTGAAATCCAGACTAATCCACGCCTGATTCATTTTCACAAACGTGAGTCTCTCCACACTTTGGGTGGACAGTCGTGTCATCCGCGGAGTTACAATACCTCCTGCCGCACTAAACACGCGCTCCGATGCCACGCTACTGGCCGGGCATGACAGCCTTTCAAGGGCAAATTCAGCTAGTTGGGGCCAAAGGTCAAGTTTCGTTGCCCAGTAGTCAAGGGGATTGTCTACCTCGGTTGGCAGGGTGCTGTCCAAGTAGGCCCAAGCCTGTTGTTTGAGGTCCTGCTCCAGGTCCACCTGATGCTGCTGCTGCTGCTGCTGCTGCTGCGGCTGGTTAGTAGTTTCCTCACTGCGCTGGTGAAGAAAGCTACTCATCATCGACTGCAGACTGAGGCAGCCATTGCTGGTGGAGCTGCCACTGCTCCTACCACCCCACCCCTCCCCTGCTGCCATGGCAGCGGAACACGAGCGCACAGGGCCCACAGTGTCTGAGGATGGACGTTGGCGCACAAAGGCAGAGACCAACTGACTACATAGGTGGTTTTTATAGTACGTTATTTTAGCCTCCCTCTCAGCAGGTGTGAAAAAGGCCACCATTTTTGAACGGTAGCGAGGGTCCAACAAGGTGGACAGCCAAAAGTCATCCCTCTGTCTGATGGTTATTATTCGGCTGTCGCTACGCAAGCAACCGAGCATGCTATGGGCCATTTGTGCCAAGGAATGCAAGGGACTCCCTGCCTCCATCTCCACAGCATACTGCCACGGTGCGTCTGGGTCCTCTGTCTCCTCCTCCTCTACCAGATGCTCCTGCTCCTCCACTCCTGTCCGCTGAGTGGAAAAACCACCCATTTCACTCAATAATTCCTGAGCACAAATGTCCTCCTCTACCTCCTCCTCTTCTTCCTGTCCTGCCCCCACAGGGGTCATGTGGCGTTGAGATCTGTGCGCCACGTCTACCGCACCCTGACCAGCCATTGTTAACAGCATTTGTTCCAGGACGTGCAACAGAGGAATGACGTCGTTCATCCCATAGTCCTGCCGACTCACGAATAGCGTGGCCTCCTCAAAGGGCCTGAGCAAGCGGCAGGTGTCACGCATGAGCTGCCAATGGCTGACATCAAAGTTACACAGGGGAGTACCTTTATCCGCTTGTAACATCAGGAAATCGGTGATGGCCTTTCGCTGTTCGTAAAGGCGGTCTGTAAGGGACCGCCCGGCGTTACCACTAGCACTCCACTGATCGGATGTTCCCAGCGCACGGAGTCTAAGCCCCAGGGTACTTGTTCACCAGGGCCCCTGATGGTGGGGATGGACTTGGAGTACCCCAGGACCAGGTCGTGACTACTGAGGACACCCGTCAGTGGTAGGGGTATTCGCCAGGGGCTCCCACGGGGGAGAGCCAGGTATGAGGAGGTCTGGAGACCCCGTAGAGAGGGACGGATGGATGGATGGATGGATGGCTGAGCAGGAGCAGGGTCATACAAGCCGGGTCGGTAACTATGGGGACGGTGCGGTACAGAGCAGCGGGCAGAGAATAGTCGGGTCACACGCCAGGTCAGCAACAGCAGGTCAGATCCAATAGGGGGCATTCAGGAGAGAGGTCAGGCAAGCAAGGGTCAAAACAGGAGAAATCAGCAAGGTCAGGGCACAATCCGGGTCAGCAACTTACTTCAAACAGGTTCACAGGTTCACAGGATACAAAAGACCAAAAGGCACTGAATGACAGCTCAGGGCCGTTTAAATATCCCGCCCTGCGCTGTCATTGGTGCCAGGCGCGCGCCCGCGGTCAGTACTGCGCATGCGCGAACCTGATTGCCGCGGTCGGCCAAGTCCCGGCGCTCGCGTACAGGGAGGTGTACTGCGCCTGCGCCGAGCCCAGCGGCGCGACGGTCTCCGACATTGCCCCCCCCTACGGGCAACCTCCGGATGCCCACCCGATCTCTCCACCACGGGTGATCACGAAGAAACTCCCGGACTAGTCTAGGTGCGTGGACATTATGAGCCGGTTCCCAAGAATTATCCTCAGGACCATAGCCCTTCCACTTAATTAGGAATTGGGTCTGGCCCCCCCTTCTTCGGCACTTAAGGATTGTTTCCACCTCAAATTCCTCTTGTCCTTCGACCGTTATGGCCTCTGGGGGTCTGGATTCTCGTTCTGGGAAGGCATCTGGGATCACTGGCTTCAGCAGAGATACATGGAAAACTGGATGAATTCTGAACGTGGCCGGAAGGATCAGCTCATATGCCACTTCGTTGACCATCCGCTTTACCCGAAAAGGCCCCACAAATTTAGGTCCCAATTTTTTCGAGGGACAAAGCATCTTTAAGTTGGTTGTGGCCAACCACACCTTCTGCCCAGGCCGCAACACCAAATCCCCTCTTCGTTTCTTGTTAAACCCCTTCTTATTGTCCTCTTGGGCCCGAGCGATGGCTTCCTGGAGTAATTTGTTATTGACGGAGAAGAAGGTCAACGCATCCTGCGTTGCTGGAACTGGGCATTCAGAGACCAAATCAGGGAGAAAGACAGGGTGAAACCCATAATTCAAAAAGAATGGGGACTGCCCCGTTGCCGAATGGCTTGCGTTGTTATAAGCGAACTCCGCCAAGGGTAAAAGAGACAGCCAATCATCCTGCAGGAAAGACGTGTAGCAACGCAAGTATTGCTCCAGGGTCTGGTTCGTCCTCTCGGTCTGACCGTTGGTCTGAGGGTGGAACGCGGAGGAGAGGGACAACTTGATGTCCAGGGCCTTGCACAGAGCCCTCCAAAACTTAGATGTAAACTGGACCCCTCGATCAGAGACGATGTCCTCGGGTACTCCATGAAGTCTAACGATCTCCCGGATAAATATTTGCGCCGTCTCGGTTGCTGACAGAGTCTTCCTTAGTGGCACGAAGTGAGCCATCTTGGATAGGCGATCAATGACCACCAGAATTGCTGTGTGGTCTTGTGACGGTGGGAGCTCGACTATGAAGTCCATCGCGATCTTCTGCCAAGGCCGTTCGGGAATCGGCAAAGGTCGCAACAGCCCCCAGGCTTTGCTCCTTGACGGTTTGCTCTTCTGGCAGATGGTACAGGATCTCACGTAGCGCTTGCAATCCTTAGCCATGTTTGGCCACCAAAACGAGCGCCGGAGAAGCTCCAGAGTCTTGACTGGGCCAAAGTGACCTGCCAGCGGGTGATCGTGGCAATGCCCCAAAACCAGGGTCCGGACTTCCTCAGGTACCACGATAGAATCCTCCTTCCACAGGAGTCCCCCTTTGTTCTGGAGGGATACCCCAACTGGGGTTGGTGTGGCCGTAGATGCTTCTATTAACTTGGAGCGAAGGTCCGTCTGGAGCGCCAAGAAGTTCCCTGAGGACAAGATAGTGTCGGGTACCAGTTCTTCTTCGGAGTCCTCAAACATACGAGATAGCGCGTCAGGCTTCGTATTTTTAGATCCGGGCCTGTAAGTAATATGAAAATTGAATCTGGAAAAGAATAGGGCCCATCTTGCCTGCCGTGGGCGTAGACGCTTGGCAGTCCTCAGATATTCCAGATTCTTGTGGTCTGTGAAAATCAATATAGGGTGTGAGGCACCTTCCAGCAGGTATCTCCATTCTTCTAGCGCTGCTTTGATAGCCAGCAGCTCTCGATCCCCGATATCGTAATTCTTCTCTGCTGGGGTGAGTTTCCTCAAGAAGAATGCTACGGGATGGAGTAACTCTTTGGTGCCTTTCCGCTGAGACAGGATGGATCCTACCGCATTCTCCGATGCATCTACCTCCAAGATGTAGGGCAAGGCCGCGTCCGGGTGGCCCAGGATGGGTGCCGAGGTAAACAGCTTTTTCAGAGCTTCGAAAGCTCTTTGAGCCTCTGGTGTCCATTTGAACCGGGTTCCAAGTTTGGTTAGTTGGGTAATGGGGGAGACCAGACCCGAGAAGTTTTTGATGAACTTCCGATAAAAGTTTGCGAACCCTATAAACCGTTGGACACCTTTTTTGTCCGTGGGTTCAGGCCAATCTAAAATTGCAGAGACCTTCTGGGGGTCCATCGCGACCCCCGCAGTGGAGATAATCAGGCCTAGAAATGTGATGCTAGATTGCTCAAAGCAACATTTCTCCGCCTTAGCATATAACCCATGCTGCCGCAATCGCCCCAAAACTTTTGCCACATGTATCCTATGATCCTCTAGAGAGGGTGAAAAAATTAGTATGTCGTCCAAGTAGACGATAACGAAGACATCCAAAAAATCCCTGAAGATGTCGTTCACAAAGTGTTGGAAGGTGGCTGGTGCATTGCACAGCCCAAATGGCATGACCAAGTATTCAAAGTGGCCAAACCGGGTACGGAAAGCTGTTTTCCACTCGTCCCCCTCTCTTATGCGTACCAGGTTATAGGCCCCCCTTAAATCAAGCTTTGTGAAAATAACCGCAGCCTTTAGGCTCTGAAACAGTTCTGGTACCAATGGCAATGGGTAACGATTCTTTATCGTGACCCTGTTCAGCTCCCGGTAGTCAATACAAGGTCTCAGGGTTTTGTCTTTTTTCTCCACGAAGAAGATTCCCGCTCCTGCTGGAGAAGTGGAGGGGCGGATGAATCCCTTCTGGAGGCTGTCCTCGATATATTCCTTCAGGGCCCCCAATTCAAGCTCAGATAGGGGGAAAATACGCCCAAAAGGGATTTCAGAGCCTGGTAACAGGTCGATTGGACAGTAATACGGGCGGTGGGGGGGCAGAGTGTCGGCTCCCCGCTTACTGAACACGTCCAGGAACCCATGATAGGCTGCGGGAATAACCTGTTTCAAGTCGGAGTCTCCTTCGGAGCAAAGGAGAACTCGGGGCCCTGCGGGGCCCGAAGTGCGACAATGTTCCCGACAGTATGGGGAAGGGAACGAGATTGACCCGGTCTCCCAGTCAATCTGGGGGTTATGGGCCCGTAACCATGGGAGCCCCAGAATGACTGGGAAAAGAGGTGATGCAATAGCGTCCAGGCGGAGGAACTCCTGGTGCTGGTTGGCAATGATAGTGGCAATGGGGGGAGTTTCCTGATTAACTACCCCCGATTTTATCTGGGAACCATCAGCCAAGAAGATGTTGAAGCCCTTCTGTCTGTGTTGGAGAGGGATACCCTGTTGGTGAGCAAACTCTAGATCCAGGAAACAGCTGCATGCCCCCGAATCAACTATGGCTGTCACCTCCACGATCTTTCCTGGAAGCTGAAAGGAGAGGGGCACTACTAAGTATTGCGAAGGGCAGGTATTGCTAATAGACAAGGAAGAAAAACGGGTGCACTTACTCATTTTCTGAGGGCAGGATCGCACCATATGACCAGCTTCACCGCAGTAAAGGCAGAGGTTCTGGGCTCGTCTGCGCTGGCGTTCCTCCGGGGATAATTTAGGCCGTGCCAGACCTAGCTGCATAGGTTCTGGAACATCTCCTGGTGGTGGGTTCTGGATGCTTTGTCGGGTTGGTGGGCTGGGGCCTAGGAATGGACCCCAGGTATTTCCGCGACCCTGGCCGGACCTCTCAAGCCTGCGTTCCCGCAGTCTTCGGTCAATCTTAATTGTCAGGGCAATAAGGTCTTCTAGAGACTCGGGAACCTCCACCCGGGCCAGCTCATCTTTCAAGGGATCGGAGAGCCCCATACGGAACTGGTGCAATAGAGCAAACTCATTCCAGCGTGTGTCCCCCATCCACCGCCTGAAATCAGAGGCGTATTCCTCTGCCGCCCGCCGGCCCTGTCGGAGCGCATATAAGGTCGCTTCGGCAGAGGCTGCCCGCTGTGGGTCATCATACAAGATGGCCATTGCTTCAAAGAAACTATTGACCGATCCCAGGTGAGGATCATTGTTTCCCCTTAGCCGGTGGGCCCAATCCTGGGGTTCCCCCTGTAGTAGTGAAATAATGAATCCTACCTTCACGTTTTCGGTCAGGAAGGTACGGGGTTGTAGCTGCGTCAAATTAGCTAGGTGCCTGCAAATTTCCTCTAGCGGGGAGGGCCCTCCTCTAGGCTCAGTCATGGCCTTTTGGTACTGTAAGGGACCGCCCGGCGGTACCACTAGCACTCCACTGATCGGATGTTCCCAGCGCACGGAGTCTAAGCCCCAGGGTACTTGTTCACCAGGGCCCCTGATGGTGGGGATGGACTTGGAGTACCCCAGGACCAGGTCGTGACTACTGAGGACACCCGTCAGTGGTAGGGGTATTCGCCAGGGGCTCCCACGGGGGAGAGCCAGGTATGAGGAGGTCTGGAGACCCCGTAGAGAGGGACGGATGGATGGATGGATGGCTGAGCAGGAGCAGGGTCATACAAGCCGGGTCGGTAACTATGGGGACGGTGCGGTACAGAGCAGCGGGCAGAGAATAGTCGGGTCACACGCCAGGTCAGCAACAGCAGGTCAGATCCAATAGGGGGCATTCAGGAGAGAGGTCAGGCAAGCAAGGGTCAAAACAGGAGAAAACAGCAAGGTCAGGGCACAATCTGGGTCAGCAACTTACTTCAAACAGGTTCACAGGTTCACAGGATACAAAAGACCAAAAGGCACTGAATGACAGCTCAGGGCCGTTTAAATATCCCGCCCTGCGCTGTCATTGGTGCCAGGCGCGTGCCCGCGGTCACTACTGCGCATGCGCGAACCTGATTGCCGCGGTCGGCCAAGTCCCGGCGCTCGCGTACAGGGAGGTGTACTGCGCCTGCGCCGAGCCCAGCGGCGCGACGGTCTCCGACACGGTCTAACATGTGTAGGGTTGAATTCCACCTTGTTGCAACGTCGCAGATCAGGCGATGCTGTGCAATTCCGTTCTGCCGCTGCAGCTCAAGGAGGGTGTGCTTTGCGGTGTAGGAATGGCTGAAATGCATGCAAAGTTTACGTGACATTTTAAGGATGTCTTGCAGTGGGATGGTGGATTTTAGGAACCGCTTGACAACCAGATTGAACACGTGAGCCATGCATGGCGCATGGCACAACCTTCCTTGACGCAGAGCAGACAACATGTTCTTTCCGTTGTCGGTCAACATGGTTCCAATTTTGAGTTTGCGCGGAGACAGCCATCTGTCGATTTCTCTGTTCATTACACTGAGAAGTTCCTCCCCTGTGTGACTACGTTCGCCAAGGCATACCAGGTGCAGCACAGCGTGACACCGTTGCGCCCTGCACATGTGATATGCCGGTCGGGTAATGGGACTTGGCACGGGGGTGGCGGCTGAGGACACGGCGGAAGAAGAGGTGGTAGAGGTGGACATCTTTTGTGGACCAAGGACGTGCAAACGTGGAGGCAAAAGCGGCGTGACCTGTCCAAGTTGCTGGTGCGGCTGTGCCGGCACCACGTTCACCCAGTGGGCCGTAAATGACATGTACTGTCCCTGACCGTAGTTACAGCTCCACACGTCGGCGCTGCCGTGCACTTTGGCAGAGACCGACATGCTCAAAGACTGGCCCACCATCTCTTCTACATGTGAATGCAGGGCTGGCACTGCCTTTTTGGCATAGAAATGACGGCTTGGCACTCTCCACCGCGGCGCGGCACAAGCCATCATTTCTCGGAAAGGTGCTGAGTCCACCACTTGGAAAGGGAGGGACTGCAGCACCAGCAACTTGGACAGGAGGACGTTCAGCTTTTGCACCGTCGGGTGCGTGCTCGCAAACTGTTGTCTCTTGGAAACGGATTCCAAGAAAGACTGCTGACGGAATCCGTGAAGAGGAGTAGCAGGAGAAGGAGCATCTGAACGAGCGGAAGATGCCAACGAGCGACAACTCCCCTCAGCAGAGGTGTTGGAGCCTTGACTGGCTGATGGAGGGCGATTGACGTCAGGTGACGGAGCAAGTAACGGAGCGGGTGATGGAGCGGGGGCTGGGGCGGGCAGAACCGCCGTATCTTTATCACGGTTTTCCCAGGCCACCAAATGGCGATGCTGCATATGCTGCCGCAACGCTGTAGTCCCAACATGGGCCCCCTGGCCACGCTTGACTTTCTGGCCACATAGTCGACATACGGCTACGTTTACTTCCTCGGGCGGCTTGACAAAAAATTGCCACACCGCCGAGTAGGAAACTTTGCCCCCGATACTCCTCACTGGCTGACTGCTGCTTCCTCCGTGCACACCGGCACCACTACTGGCCGTGGTGGTAGGCTGCAGTGGAGCTGGTGCTCTACTCCATGGCCGTTTGGCTCCACTGACACTGCTGCGACCCTGCTGCTGTCTCCTGGGCAACCCACCGACTGTTTTGCTCGCTGCCAAGCTGCCACCCTCTTCTCCTGATGATGCGGAAGAAATTGCCTGATGACGACGAGGCTGCCAAGTGCGATCAACCTCCTCATCATCAAGTAGGGTCTCCGCCTCACTACTAGCCCCCTCGGCTGCGTGTGGGTCAGGAGACAGACCTGTCTCTAGACCGGCTACCGAGCCACTCTCCTCGCCACTACTTCTTCGCCTGGCTGCTGAAAAGGCGGATGTCTCCCCCCGTTCCTGACCGCCCTCTGTTAGCTCTTCCTCACTGTACAGTGGGGCTGAGCCCACAGCATGCGATACTTCGCTTGGTGAGGGAACACCAAAGGACAGGGGCAGGTAGAGGACACGTGATTTCAGTGGGCTTGGTCCCGGGCCATGCCAACTAACGGTTGTGTCTGACGTACCCACCGACCATTGGCTGTAGGTGTCAGAGGTGACCTGGGAAGAGGAAGACGACCGAGCCAACCAATCGACGACGGCAGGGTTGTCGGTGGAGACACGACCGCTGGATGACACCGGGAGCACTGGCCTCTGGCTGCGAATAGTGCTGCCTCGACCCCTTCCTCTGCTGCCACGTCTGCTCGCTCCTAAAACATTGCCTCCTCTGCCACTCCTCTGCATGTTGTCTGACATACTCTTTAATTCAACGATTCTGTGTCCCTGAGTAACAATTCTGTGTCCCTGAGTAACAATTCTGTGTCTGTCCCTGAGTAACAATTCTGTGGCCCTAAGTAACGGTTCTGTGGCCCTCAGTAACAATTCTGTGTCCCTCAGTAACAATTCTGTGTCAGTCCCTGAGTAACAATTATGTGGCCCTAAGTAACGGTTCTGTGGCCCTCAGTAACAATTCTGTGTCCCTGATTAACGTTTATGTGGCCCTAAGTAACGGTTCTGTGGCCCTCAGTAACAATTCTGTGTCCCTGAGTAACAATTCTGTGTCTGTCCGAGTAACAATTCTGTGGCCCTAAGTAACAGTTCTGTGGCCCTCAGTAACAATTCTGTGTCCCTGAGTAACCTTTCTGTGGCCCTAAGTAACAGTTCTGTGGCCCTCAGTAACAATTCTGTGTCTGTCCCTGAGTAACAATTCTGTGGCCCTAAGTAACGGTTCTGTGTCCCTCAGTAACAATTCTGTATCCCTGAGTAACAATTCTGTGTCTGTCCGAGTAACAATTCTGTGGCCCTAAGTAACAGTTCTGTGGCCCTCAGTAACAATTCTGTGTCCCTAAGTAACAAATCTGTGGCCCTAAGTAACGGTTCTGTGGCCCTCAGTAACAATTCTGTGTCCCTAAGTAACAATTCTGTGGCCCTAAGTAACGGTTCTGTGGCCCTCAGTAACAATTCTGTGTCCCTAAGTAACAATTCTGTGGCCCTAAGTAACGGTTCTGTGGCCCTCAGTAACAATTCTGTGTCCCTCAGTAACAATTCTGTGTCCCTCAGTAACAATTCTGTGTCTGTCCCTGATTAACGTTTACGTGGCCCTAAGTAACGGTTCTGTGGCCCTCAGTAACAATTCTGTGTCCCTGATTAACGTTTCTGTGGCCCTAAGTAACGGTTCTGTGGCCCTCAGTAACAATTCTGTGTCCCTCAAGAAACAATTCTGTGTCTTTCCGTGAGTAACAATTCTGTGGCCCTAAGTAACGGTTCTGTGGCCCTCAGTAACAATTCTGTGTCCCTGATTAACGTTTATGTGGCCCTAAGTAACGGTTCTGTGGCCCTCAGTAACAATTCTGTGTCCCTGATTAACGTTTCTGTGGCCCTAAGTAACGTTTCTGTGGCCCTCAGTAACAATTCTGTGTCCCTCAGTAACAATTCTGTGTCTGTCCCTGAGTAACAATTCTGTGGCCCTAAGTAACGGTTCTGTGGCCCTCAGTAACAATTCTGTGTCCCTGAGTAACAATTCTGTGGCCCTAAGTAACGGTTCTGTGGCCCTCAGTAACAATTCTGTGTCCCTGATTAACGTTTCTGTGGCCCTCAGGAACAATTCTGTGTCCCTCAGTAACAATTCTGTGTCTGTCCCTGAGTAACAATTCTGTGGCCCTAAGTAACGGTTCTGTGGCCCTCAGTAACAATTCTGTGTCCCTGAGTAACAATTCTGTGGCCCTAAGTAACGGTTCTGTGGCCCTCAGTAACAATTCTGTGTCCCTGAGTAACAATTCTGTGGCCCTAAGTAACGGTTGTGGCCCTCAGTAACAATTCTGTGTCCCTCAGTAACAATTCTGTGTCTGTCCCTGAGTAACAATTATGTGGCCCTAAGTAACGGTTATGTGGCCCTCAGTAACAATTCTGTGTCCCTGAGTAACGTTTCTGTGGCCCTAAGTAACGGTTCTGTGGCCCTCAGTAACAATTCTGTGTCCCTCAGTAACAATTCTGTGTCTGTCCCTGAGTAACAATTCTGTGGCCCTAAGTAACGGTTCTGTGGCCCTCAGTAACAATTCTGTGTCCCTGAGTAACGTTTCTGTGGCCCTAAGTAACAATTCTGTGGCCCTCAGTAACAATTCTGTGTCTGTCCCTGAGTAACAATTCTGTGGCCCTAACTAACGTTTCTGTGGCCCTAAGTAACAGTTCTGTGGCCCTCAGTAACAATTCTGTGTCCCTGAGTAACGTTTCTGTGGCCCTAAGTAACAATTCTCTGGCACTCAGTAACAATTCTGTCTGTCCCTGAGTAACAATTCTGTGGCCCTAAGTAACAATTCTGTGGCCCTCAGTAACAATTCTGTGTCTGTCCCTGAGTAACAATTCTGTGGCCCTAACTAACGTTTCTGTGGCCCTAAGTAACAGTTCTGTGGCCCTCAGTAACAATTCTGTGTCTGTCCCTGAGTAACAATTCTGTGGCCCTAACTAATGTTTCTGTGGCCCTCAGTAACAGTTCTGTGGCCCTCAGTAACAATTCTGTGTCTGTCCCTGAGTAACAATTCTGTGGCCCTAACTAACGTTTCTGTGGCCCTAAGTAACAATTCTCTGGCACTCAGTAACAATTCTGTTTGTCCCTGAGTAACAATTCTGTGTCCCTGAGTAACAATTCTGTGGCCCTAAGTAACGGTTCTGTGGCCCTCAGTAACAATTCTGTGGCCCTGATTAACGTTTCTGTGGCCCTCGGTAGCAATTCTGTGTCCCTCAGTAACAATTCTGTGTCTGTCCCTGAGTAACAATTCTGTGGCCCTAAGTAACGGTTCTGTGGCCCTCAGTAACAATTCTGTGTCCCTGAGTAACAATTCTGTGGCCCTAAGTAACGGTTCTGTGGCCCTCAGTAACAATTATGTGTCCCTGAGTAACAATTCTGTGGCCCTAAGTAACGGTTGTGGCCCTCAGTAACAATTCTGTGTCCCTCAGTAACAATTCTGTGTCTGTCCCTGAGTAACAATTCTGTGGCCCTAAGTAACGGTTCTGTGGCCCTCAGTAACAATTCTGTGTCCCTGAGTAACGTTTCTATGGCCCTAAGTAACAATTCTGTGGCCCTCAGTAACAATTCTGTGTCTGTCCCTGAGTAACAATTCTGTGGCCCTAACTAACGTTTCTGTGGCCCTAAGTAACAGTTCTGTGGCCCTCAGTAACAATTCTGTGTCCCTGAGTAACGTTTCTGTGGCCCTAAGTAACAATTCTCTGGCTCTCAGTAACAATTCTGTCTGTCCCTGAGTAACAATTCTGTGGCCCTAAGTAACAATTCTGTGGCCCTCAGTAACAATTCTGTGTCTGTCCCTGAGTAACAATTCTGTGGCCCTAACTAACGTTTCTGTGGCCCTAAGTAACAGTTCTGTGGCCCTCAGTAACAATTCTGTGTCTGTCCCTGAGTAACAATTCTGTGGCCCTAACTAACGTTTCTGTGGCCCTCAGTAACAGTTCTGTGGCCCTCAGTAACAATTCTGTGTCTGTCCCTGAGTAACAATTCTGTGGCCCTAACTAACGTTTCTGTGGCCCTAAGTAACAATTCTCTGGCACTCAGTAACAATTCTGTCTGTCCCTGAGTAACAATTTTGTGGCCCTAATAACGTTTCTGTGGCCCTAAGTAACAGTTCTGTGGCCCTCAGTAACAATTCTGTGTCTGTCCCTGAGTAAGAATTCTGTGGCCCTAACTAACGTTTCTGTGGCCCTAAGTAACAATTCTCTGGCACTCAGTAACAATTCTGTCTGTCCCTGAGTAACAATTCTGTGGCCCTAATAACGTTTCTGTGGCCCTAAGTAACAGTTCTGTGGCCCTCAGTAACAATTCTGTGTCTGTCCCTGAGTAACAATTCTGTGGCCCTAACTAACGTTTCTGTGGCCCTAAGTAACAATTCTCTGGCACTCAGTAACAATTCTGTCTGTCCCTGAGTAACAATTCTGTGGCCCTAACTAGCGTTTCTTTGGCCCTAAGTAACGATTCTGTGGCCCTCATTAACAATTCTGTGTCCCTGAGTAATGCTTCTCTGTCCCTAAGTAACGTTTCTCTGTCCCCAAGTAACGTTTCTGTGGCCCTAACTCTGTCCCTAATACAGAGCGGTCTGCCTCTCTTGAATGACTGGAGGCAAATGAAGAATTCTAAAATGGCCGCTATTTATAGCTCGACCATTACACAGTGCTGGCTGCCTGGCTGCTGATTGGCTAATGCGATCACATGTCATTAAGGAATGCATTATGGGTCAGCGCGCCTTGTCTGCGTGCCTTCCCAGACATCCCCGCTCCGTCGCCGCACATGTCCGCCGCCATTTTAGGAAAAATTTCGATTTGCGCGTCCGAAGTAGGCTATTTTTCGGATTCGGAAAATTTTCCAATATTCGACTCGAATTCCACTTCGCCTACTTCGATTCGCTCATCTCTAGCAAACACAGCTGCCCAGCCGCCTCAAAAACAAACAGAGGTAAGTAGGATTTTTTCTTGCTGGAGGGTCCAGAATACAGCATCTAAAAAAGGTAAGCTGCAATTTTTAAATATTATTTAAAGTAATACTATGTGAATTGGGACATGTAACAAATGTAAAGTAGGTGTTTTCCCAATTTGGCTGCAAAAAATGCACTTTAAAGGCTTCTTTTTTTACTAAAAATAAAATTACAAATCACAGACAAGTAATATAAATATTAGGAATGGTGGGTCACATTGATTATATTATGTGTTCTTCCTTCACCATGAATGGTGATTAATCTCTATCCCTAATCCTAAATTGAACTGTCGATTAAAATGTGATTTTTTATTAGCAGCTACCTCTGGGATCCTCAAGGCAGTCAATTAATCAATCATAAACTGAATGCTTTTAACTGAGTTGCGTCATAGCTGGTATAGCTCTACAAATATCATCTAGTAGACAATATATAAATATATTCCTATTTGAAGATTTGTAACATTTTCTAATATTGCAACAGTTTTTTTAAAGCTGAACTTCAAGTATGATCTTTATTGCATACTCACATTGGTCCATCTTAGACTAATAGACTCACTGTATTTATGCATATTTCATACCTGAGGGGCCACTGGGAAGGCTGACAATCACTGTAGTAATTGGCGCAACTAAAGGACTTCCTGGTCCTGTGTTAAGAGGCTTTCCTCCAACACAATGTCTATAGGTGGTCACTCTATCAGCACTGTCTCCATTCACAGAATGCCTTGTATTTTTTTTTTAGAATTACAAAGTTTTCTCTGATTGGACAAGGTGGGGAGGAGAGGATAATGACATTGCAGTTTCTACCTCATATCTGAGAATGCCTTGTATTCATTGAAGAAATATAAATCATTTTGTGAATAGTGGCAGTGCCAGGTGAGTAACCCTGTGGCCAGTGTGTAGCGGGGAAGGCACAGGACCCAGAAGATCACAGCTATCACTGTAGTAGCACTGGCTTCTACGGTGATTGTAAGCTTCCCCAGTGGCCCCTCAAGTAGGACATAAACATACTTACATTGATCCAAACAAGACCAAGATGTAAGTATGCAATAAAGATCATGCCTGGAATTTAGCTTTACTGTAAAATGGTATTCCTAGTTATCACATTAGGAATTCAAGTCCTGGTGAGATGTGACATGGGATGGATTATTTTTCATGCTTTTTTTAATAAAATAAATATTTTTAATAAACATTTTGAACCCTTTGAGTGTTTTTTATTTATCTTTCAGTAATGTCTTGAGAGCTGTACCATTTTATTAGTTGACTGTAAGCAGGGGTAGACAGGGGCAGAGAAAACACCTTTAAGGCAGGTAGATTGAATAAAATAATAATTGGGATCAATTAAACTGAAAATTGATTTCCACATTTTAGGTATAATGACACAGGGTTTGGGACTCCATTGGATTTTGCTTGTCCTGCCTGCAAGATCAGTGAAGTGTTCTTTTTTCACTCAAATGTGGCAATGATATGCAGTGAGGCTGACTGGGGGGAGGGGGGGGGGGGACTAGCCTGATTGCTATGTCTGGTCTTTGCTTTATCTACATATTTATATGGAGCATAAACTAGAAAACATAAAAAACACCTGAGATTATAGACGAGAAGCAGCTCTACCTTTTAGTCAGGCAAAACCCATACTGATGTGAGGGGATCACTTCATGAAAGACTTATTGGGGAATCTAGCCCAGTCTTGTTCTCCCTTGTAGGACTTAATAAGAAAGTATAGCAGTTCCTAGTTCATGGTGCATTGCATCCCCTTCTACTAAATAAAGGTGGGGTCCCCAGTGGACACCACTCATATACTGACTCAGAACCAGCAAGCTACATTCTAAGATGAAACTCAAGCCACTAGACGTAAATAGCAAGTAGTGGTTCAATAATAATTCATTAGACATCTTAGCTACAGAACACAACTCTTATGAAATGTGTTAGTTATCCTATAAATCAGAAAAGCCTGACACTAAAAAAAGGTAAAACAGCAGCATAGACTAGAATGTTGTCCATATAGTATTTGCACAGTGCCATCAATGTATTAAAATATATATTATGCTTTAAAGCTATTGTTAATGGAGAGTTTTAGAAGCCTAATCATGACATTACAATTGATATTGATTAATTGCCAAGTAGTGAATGATTTACTAAACAAATAGGGAAAAAAGTCTTCCTATTGACCCAAGTATGCATAGCAGCTAATTTTGCCTGACCATACATTGCTGCAGTTGTGTGCAGCTGATTGTTATTACTTCTGCTAGTTTTGTACTATACCATAGGCAGCCAAAAAAAATTCTATCTGTGTAGTTAGTTATCATTTACTACTATTAGTGAGTAATTGCAAGTAATTTTGATAGCACGACAGAGCTGCTAAAAATTGGCTGTGTAGCTCTAGTCTTAGTTATTTTTGAGAATAATAAAAAAAATGTGTTGCACTAATTTGCAAATATATAAATTATTAATGTGCAAGTGTTAACAAATATATACCAAGCATCTAATTATTATGAACCAAATATCCAAATCCACAAGTGAAGTTAAAAATAAAGTCCAAAAACAAAAATGTGATGAATAGTGTACTGATATACACAGCTGTGAGATAAGGGTATCTCCTAGAAAGTTGAAAAATCCTCCACCAGGTAACACCATGCACAGAGGATGTCAGGGGTGATGAAACGCATAAAGTGGAGCTTGCTGTGATGTTATCCCGCAACTAGAAGTCTGCGAGAAGCCATTCTGACCAACCAATGTTTGTTTTACTATTTTTAAAGGTGAGTGTTCTACTTTTAAAATAAAGTTATACTTTGACTGGTATACACTATGTGGAGCCCTCTGTTTTTATCTTTTATATGTTAATACTGGGATGGATGCATGATTGAGGAGTTTCTTTCAAGTGCCTTCTGCGATGAGTATGGTTTCCTTTGCTTTCTGATGATTCAATCTAAAAAGACAATCTTTCAGTAATCAGCCCTATGTGACTAAAGGTGGGAATACACGATTAGAAAATCGACCGATTGGTCATCCCACGGCCGAGAGGTGTTTGTTCATTGGTCAAAATCGTGGCCCACATTAACCAATCTAAAAAAATCGTTCGTCGGGCAATACGTAGTGTTGACGTCTTCCGTACAAGTGGAAGTAATGCAGTGTGCGTGTGACCTTATAGCCACGCCCTTCCGGCCAGAACGAGCGATATACACAACAACAGCAACGAGTATAATATAGTTTACCTTAGATTGTACGCCCCTTGAGGGTTAGGGACTGATGTGAATGTACAATATATATATATGTAAAGCGCTGTGTAAATTGACGGCGCTATATAAGTACATGAAATAAATAAATATAGTTTATTACATTAACTATATACATAAATAGTGATACATAAAATATAATATGCAGAATTCTGGTTTCATTATCTCATTAGGCCAATCTATTTTTAACATTTGGATTTTTCTTTCGTGTTTACGAAGATTCCTTGGACATAAACATCCGAGTCATCTTCTGCTTCCGCTCATGCGTGATAGCGCTTGATAGATTTTTTTCGTACGACCGTCATACCAACGCATAGAAAATTGATCATTCGTATGCAAAGCGACAACATTTTTCACTGTCGTTCAGCCGGATTTTTTCGTTCACAATATTGTTATCGGTTAAAACATCCTGCTCATCAACGAAGCAAAAAACGTTTGATCAGTGTTTCAGCAAAATTTTTTGTATGATTTTCTTATCGTGTTAATTTCTTTAATTTCTCTCTTTAATTAGAAGGTCACACAGATCTGATGTTACCTGGTGGAGGATTCTTCAACGTTTTAAGAGATACCCTTATCTCACAGCTGTCTATCTTAGTGGATTAGTACACATCACATTTTTGTTTTTGGACTTTATTTTTCACTTTACTTGCGGATTTGGATAGTTGGCTCATAATAATTAGATATTTGTTATATGCTTGTTTACACTTGCACATTATTAATTTATGCATTTGGGAATTAGCACAACCCAATTTTTTATTATTCTGTGGCTAAGTTTGAGATAGCAGAGTGTGTTTGCAGCTTTTACCATTTTTTAAATATTGTTTTGTGTTTACCTAAGCACAGTTTACATTTATTTTTATTGTGGAGAATAGTCTGTAAGTGGTCAGGAACATTAACTCGATAATGGTTGTGCCCTATATGTCTCTGGCTTTTATACTACTGTACTAGTTAATCTATTATGATGAATGTCTTTATGTTATGTGAAGTTTATTCAAGTTTATTCTGTTGGAAAACAGGATTGTTTCTTCAAGATCTGTGCAAAGGGTTCCTATAGTGACACCTTCATAATCTCTTCATTTTCAGCATGAGAACATGTAACATTTTGATAACTCCATTCATTTTTATACAATTGTATGTAAGCAACCGAACTTCAATGTGTAACTAAACAAAATATGTTAAATGTAATTTTAGGACCAGATTCCCTTATATAACCTTAAAGAATGTGTTAATCAAATCAATTTTAGATGTTGTATGTATTTATTAAATATATTTGAATTTAGTGGTAGATCATTTGGGACTTTTGAGTCAATAGTTTCAAGGTTACAAGGATGTGATATTGATGTATGGCTCCAATGTGATGCTAAACCATTTCAAGCTTCCAAATTCAGTTTAGATTGCTGTAAAGATCCAAATGCTATACAGCAGTTCCTTTTTCTATTCTGAATTGAATCGCATAAATGTCTGCCAAAATAAGGCTTATGCAAAAATGTCTGATATTTCTGGCCTGTACTGTGTTACCAGTGTTCTTCTTTGGACCCATCATACATGCTGCATATAAAGCTTGCTGGATACAATTTCTGGCTTGTTTGGAATGACTTGGCATTTTCTAGAATCTGGCCAGCTGGAATGTAGCTTTATATTTAATAACTTTGGTGACAGCCATCAGTAAAGAGAGCAAGCTGTTTTACTGATGATCAACAAGGAATTAGATGTTCTAGCACAAAGATAGTTATTATTCAGGGAAGTAAAACATATGAAAATGTGATATATAAATATCTCTAAATAGGATAAAACTTATATACAAGAACAATGTCTGCAAATAAGTCTGTTTAATGATCAGGCTCACATTAAAATGAAAAAAGAGATTTAGATAGAGAATGGAATGGTATGTCATCAACCAGCTTTTTAAATATTTACCACTTGAGTCCCCAAACCTTTTTCTCCCTAAATTCCCTTAAGCCCCAGAGTATGTTTTTTTTTCTGATGTCTTAGTTTCACACATTATTTAATTTAGGTTTTGTAGTCTACATTAATATGTAATATATATTATACATTTTTGAGTGGCATTTATGGCTTTAATTTGGTAGCAAATCTGGATACATGTGATTTTATTTCCTTGGTTTCTAACTAGGAATAAATAATTAAAACTTATAAAAAAATGCAGTTTCCTGTAATTTTTCTCAATGCAACATTTACCTAATTTGCACAGCCCTATATATTTAAATTTTATTATTGAAAAATAATTAACAAAATCTTCTGATTAACCACTTGGCGACTGCCCGTCCGCAATATACTGGGGGCAAAGCAGAGATGAGAAACTGAGAGATCTTAGTAAAAGCAGCATACTGTATTAGACACATTAGACATAGTTAGGCACATACAGTATGTAACCCCTTGATTGCCCTAAATGTCAACCCCTTCCCAGCCAGTGTCATTAGTACTGTGACAGTGTATAGTATTATCACTGATAACTGTATTAATGTCACTGGTGATGTCCCCCAGTGTCCGTTAGTGTCAGATTGTCTACAGTACCATCGCAGTCCCATTATATATTGCTGATTGCTACCATTAGTAGTATTAAAAAAATTAGAATGTATTAAAAAAATAATGATAAAATAATAAAAGTAATAAAAAAATTCCAGTATACAGTTGTGTCCAAAATTATTCAACCCCCACTGAAATTGAGTGTTTTGGCCAGTTTGACATTGCTTTTGATCATTCAGTCATCTTGCTTACATTTACATTAAAGAGGCACTTGTAGGTCAGACAAATATAACATAACAGTTATAATGAAATAACCACAAATGTCTTTTCTGTGCTCACAGCATTATCAGTTTTATTCAACCCCCAAGTGACATTCAATCTTAGTACTTAGTACAGCATCCTTTTACAGTTATAACAGCTTTTAAACGTGAAGCATAGCTTGACACAAGTGTCTTGCAGCGATCTACGGGTATCTTCGCCCATTCTTCATGGGCAAAGGCCTCCAGTTCAGTCACATTCTTAGGCTTGCGCACTGCAACTGCTTTCTTTAAGTCCCACCAGAGGTTCTCAATCGGATTTAAGTCTGGTGACTGCGATGGCCACTCCAAAATGTTCCAGCCTTTCCTCTGCAACCATGCTCTAGTGGACTTGGAGGTATGCTTGGGATCATTGTCCTGTTGAAAGGTCCAACGTCTCCCAAGCCTCAGGTGTGTGACGGACTGCATCACGTTTCCATCCAATATCTCCTGGTACTGAAGAGAATTCATGGTACCTTGCACACGCTGAAGCTTCCCTGTACCTGCAGAAGCAAAACAGCCCCAAAGCATGATTGACCCTCCACCATGCTTCACAGTAGGCAAGGTGTTCTTTTCATCATAGGCCTTGTTCTTCCTCCTCCAAACATAGCGTTGATCCATGGGCCCAAACAGTTCTAATTTTGTTTCATCAGTCCACAGAACACTATCCCACAACTTTTGTGGTTTGTCCACATGGCTTTTGGCATACTGCAGTCGACTCTTCTTATTCTTTGGAGACAGCAAGGGGGTACGCCTGGGAGTTCTGGCACGGAGGCCTTCATTACGCAGTGTGCGTCTTATTGTCTGGGCTGAAACTTCTGTACCCACATCTGACAAATCTTTTCTCAGTTCCTCAGCAGTCACACGGGGACTTCTCTCCACTCTACGCTTCAGGTAGCGCACAGCAGTCGAAGTCAGCATCTTCTTTCTGCCACGACCAGGTAGCGTTTCAACAGTGCCCTTTGCCTTGAATTTGCGAATGATGCTTCCTAAGGTGTCTCTTGGTATGTTTAACATCTTTGCAATCTTCTTATAGCCATTGCCCTTCCTGTGAAGAGAAATCACCTCTTCTCTTGTCTTCCTGGACCATTCTCTTGCCTTCACCATGTTTGTAACCACACCAGTAAATGTCTAGAAGGAGCTGAGTATCACAGTCATTTTAAAGCTGCCTAATTGGTGCTTATTATGCTTGATTGCTGCTCGGTGACATCCACAGGTGTTTTCAATACCTGATGGAAAGCACCTGTATGAACCTCTGTTCTTCAGAGTGGTAGTCTTTAAGGGGTTGAATAATTGTGGCAATGAAGAAACCACATAAGAACCATTTACTACTGTATTACATAAACAATTGATGTCATTTTAGTTGCATTTGGGTAGTTACAACGTCCTTGTAGGATTTGATTCTGAATACAATTCCAAATGTACACTATAGTCCCTAAACCCCTTTACAGCATTGGGGGTTGAATAATTTTGGACACAACTGTATGTACCATAGTTTGTAGGCACTATAACTTTGACGAAAACGATTGCGATTTTTCATCAACAACATACAGAATACATTTTGGGCAAAAGTTATGAAGCAATTTGATTTAGTAAAATTTTTTATTGTGTATGTTTTATAGCAGAAAGTAAAAAAAAAAAATATTTTTTAAATTATTTGGTCTTTTTTCATTTATATCGCAAAAAATAAAAAAACCCAGTGATGATCAAATACCACCAAAAGAAATCTCTATTTGTGTGAAAAAAATAATACAAATTTTGTTTTTGTTTACAGCATTCGCCAGATAAAGTAGTGCAGTGCCGAACAGCAAACAATGGCCTGCTCATGAAGGGAGTAAAATCTTCTGTAGCTGAAGTGGTTAAAATGTTATTACATTAGTGTGACTTTTATAGTATGTATCAGAATGGTAAAATGTAAACTGAACTTAAGAGCATTTTACTTTTAAACAGCTTTATTTTTCTTTTGCCGCAACATTGTGACGCACTTAGAAGAAAAAACAGGTCCACAAATACTAGTGTAATATTAGGATAAGATTAATTTGGGCTGATTAGGGCATGAATTGCCAGATTGGCAACTTTTTCACGTTTGTAATTGCTAAAAATGTGAACATTTGAATGCAAATGCATATATATGCTGTATATTTGTCTTTCTATTTTTTTTTTGCACTTTTTAACATATTCTTGGGTGGATACCAGATCCAGACACCCATGTTAAGCGGCAATTCTCTAGTGATTGCAGGGAGACCCTGGAAAGAACTGTAACAACTCTTACTGACAGTAAGTGCTATGACAACACTCATGATTTCACTATACCCTTTTCTTCTCCTATAAAGTGGTCTGTAGAAGCATTAGAAACCCAATCAAAGCAAGTCATTTAGGTCCCTAGGTTCGGTGCTGCAATAAGATTTTTCGATGCCCAGGACAAAAATGCCAAGCTGTACCCCCGCCCCCCAGCTCAGGTACAACTGAGCACAAGAATAACACAATATTAAAATAGCACTGTAATAACCCCTAGCATTGGTGTCTGCTACTGCAATAATAACCCCCAACATTGGCGCAGTTACCACGCATGGCACCACCCTGTTTCCCCGGCTGGGAATGAAGTTATGCCAGAGGAGCAAGTGGGGAATAACCTTTGCTTTTCATGGAGGGGGGGAGAGAGACAGCTAGAGAGGAGGAGGAGAGAAAGAGGAGGAAGTGTTCAGTGTACTAAATACCACCTCACACATTGACATCAAAACTGCTCTTCTTTGTGTCTCTAATGGCAGGTGACGTCACCACAAATAGATATACAGTACATTGTAAAAAAATAAGTTGACAATGGCACCACAAGTGAGTAATCTCCTCAATTTGATATTATAAAAAGTAATATTTATTAAAGGTCAAAACTGTATCACAAAATTCTTCATCTTTCCCTAAACACAACTGAAAGAAGCACATCAAAGACAATGTTTCTCTTTACTAAATATATTTTAAAATATTAAATAGCAGTGTACTTACATGTGGTGCCACCATCACATTATCTTTCTTACTACATCTCACCTACTGCACAGAAGTTTTGCCTGTGACTCTTCACTCTCTCCACTCCCCCTACCCTCCTCAACTCTCACAGACCCCTCAACCCTCTATTAATTAGGCTGGGTACACACGGGTTGAAAAATGGCCAAACATCATCAGTTCGGCAGGAACCAGCTGACTTTCGGCCCGTGTGTACAGGTGTCTGTTCTACAGAATCCGGTTGTTCAACTGGCCTCTGTCAAACAGGCATGCTGGAAAACCAGCATCTAACCAGTGTTTGATCAGTGCTGGCAGCCAATAGCTGCCAGCACTGATCAGTGTGTTCTGGTAGGGGGGCAGTCTCTCTGTCAGAACACAAAGGCACACCAGGGCTGCACTAACATCGCTTGTGTTAGGATGGTGATCTTCAGCTCTATTTTTTTTTCACTCAGTCTGCTGGGTTGAGCTTTACCCTAACCATCACTATGAGTTTCTGAACAAGAGTAATGCAGAGCTCCAACTCCACAACTCACACAGATGGGTCAACATGTTTTATACCTTCTTTTTTCCCACCCCAGCCAGTCAAATATTGTGGCAGGGAAAGAAAATAAGAAGAGTGTAGTTACAGTTAGGGTGTATTTGGCATTGTTAGCAGAGGCAGTGGGAGGTGGAACAACTGTTTCAC
This sequence comes from Staurois parvus, assembly GCF_062004578.1. Classification (NCBI taxonomy): domain Eukaryota; kingdom Metazoa; phylum Chordata; class Amphibia; order Anura; family Ranidae; genus Staurois; species Staurois parvus. Next base: position 23,506,698 of record NW_028317821.1, read on the forward strand.
TATGTCCCACTTCCCTTTAACTTGCTAGCTTGGGGAGTACAGGAAAGTGATGCCTCTGAGGTTTGCTCCATGTCTGCAAATGGACAGTTAGCAACCTTGAACCTTAACCTCCCTGGCGGTATTCCCTAGTGTAGCTCGTGGTTAACTTTCAGTACCAAAAGCGGTAACCCCGAGCTACACTTGAGATTACCCTGCAGCATTGCTCTGGGATTCCCTGTATCACTTACCTTGTCCTGCACTCCCGCGATGCCCCCCTCCAGCGTCCCCAGCCAACTCCTGCCGACATCCGTCTTCTGGGTTCCGGTCCCTGCGAGCGTCGGGATGTACGGGACATACAGGGGGCTGGAACCGCCGGGAAATAAAAAATTTTTAAAAAGTGACATTCACTAAATACACTAAAATCACATAGTAAAACATTACTGTATCAAAGCATGTCCCTACTACTTTGTCCTGTGCCCTGCCTGCATTTTTACTGTTCTTTCTTGCTTGAAACTGAGAAAAGTCCATGGTGTCCAAAAAGCATCCCTTTATGTCAAAAGCGGTTTTAGACCAGTTAGAAAACAGCTATAGTTAATTAGAACCACTTGCAGAATTGAGTGATAATGATTCGTGGTGAAATTCGTAATCAGACACTGAAAACGATTTTGCGACTAAGCTCAGTGATGTGCGAACTTGGCGCTATATTTCAAATTTAAGTGTTTTTGCATTGATTATATTATTGAATTACATTTATTATTATTATTTTTTATAATCATTTATTATATTATAATGTATGATTTTGTGTTTCAAATTATACCCGGGATGTTTACTAGACTCTTGTTCAGACAGATTTCAGTGAGTTATTCCTAAAAATTAAAGGCCTACAATAAAAAACAACATATTTCCATGCAAAAAAAATGTACCACTTTGAGCACAAACATATTGACATAATCATAACGCAATCGAGGTTAATGTGTGCATTGCGCACATTAAGGATACACCACTGGTGCAGAGAAAATGCCCTGCTCCATGCTGCCACTCTGCAAAATACTGTGCTGTTCTGCATGTATTGTGCACCAGGACAGCTGGGCAAGTAGCACTGCAGTTTCACTCACTGGTGATGGCTGTGCTGCACCCCACCCCTTGCCTATTTCAACTGCTTTCCTCTGGAACATATCCCTTCTGCCCTTGCCTGTCCATGCCCTGACAGCTGGTAGCTCCTGCACTTGTACTGACAGGGGCATAAAGTAGCTGCTAAGACTAGAGATGAGCGAATCGAACTTGGCGAAGTGGAATTCGTTTCGAATATTAGGAAAATTTCGATTCGCGACGAATCCGAAAATTAGCAGACTTCGGATGCGCGAATCAAAATTTTTCCAAAAATGGCGGCGACATGTGCTGCGACGGAGCGGGGATCTCTGGGAAGGCGCGCAGACAAGGCGCGCTGACCCATAATGCATTCATTCATGACAAGTGATCGCATTAGCCAATCAGCAGCCAGCCAGCCAGCACTGTGTAATGGTCGAGCTATAAATTGCGGCCATTTTAGAATTCTCCATTTGCCTCCAGTCATTCAAGAGAGGCAGACCTGGCTGTATTGAGGGAGAGAGTTAGGGACACAGAAACGTTACTTAGGGCAAGAGAAACGTTACTTAGGGACACAGAAACGTTACTTAGGGACACAGAAACGTTACTTAGGGCCACAGAAACGTTACTTAGGGCCACAGAATCGTTACTTAGGGACACAGAAACGTTACTTAGAGACACAGAAACGTTACTTAGGGCCACAGAAACGTTACTTAGGGCCACAGAATTGTTACTTAGGGCCACAGAATCGTTACTTAGGGCCACAGAAACGTTACTTAGGGCCACAGAAACGTTACTTAGGGCCACAGAATCGTTACTTAGGGCCACAGAAACGTTACTTAGGGCCACAGAATCGTTACTTAGGGACACAGAACCGTTACTTAGGGCCACAGAAACGTTACTTAGGGACACAGAATTGTTACTGAGGGACAGACACAGAATTGTTACTGAGGGACACAGAATTGTTACTGAGGGACACAGAATTGTTACTCAGGGACAGACACAGAATTGTTACTCAGGGACAGACACAGAATTGTTACTCAGGGACAGACACAGAATTGTTACTCAGGGACCGACACAGAATTGTTACTCAGGGACAGACACAGAATTGTTACTCAGGGACACAGAATTGTTACTCAGGGACACAGAATTGTTACTGAGGGACACAGAATTGTTACTGAGGGACAGACACAGAATTGTTACTCAGGGACAGACACAGAATTGTTACTGAGGGACACATAATTGTTACTGAGGGACACAGAATTGTTACTGAGGGACACAGAATTGTTACTCAGGGACAGACACAGAATTGTTACTCAGGGACAGACACAGAATTGTTACTCAGGGACAGACACAGAATTGTTACTGAGGGACACAGAATTGTTACTGAGGGACACAGAAATGTTACTGAGGGACACAGAATTGTTACTCAGGGACAGACACAGAATTGTTACTCAGGGACAGACACAGAATTGTTACTGAGGGACACAGAATTGTTACTGAGGGACACAGAATTGTTACTCAGGGACAGACACAGAATTGTTACTCAGGGAAAGACACAGAATTGTTACTCAGGGACAGACACAGAATTGTTACTGAGGGACACAGAATTGTTACTCAGGGACAGACACAGAATTGTTACTCAGGGACAGACACAGAATTGTTACTCAGGGACAGACACAGAATTGTTACTCAGGGACAGTCACAGAATTTTTACTGAAGGACACAGAATTGTTACTGAGGGACACAGAATTGTTACTTAGGGACACAGAATTGTTACTCAGGGACAGACACAGAATTGTTACTCAGGGACAGACACAGAATTGTTACTGAGGGACACAGAATTGTTACTGAGGGACACAGAATTGTTACTCAGGGACAGACACAGAATTGTTACTCAGGGACAGACACAGAATTGTTACTGAGGGACACAGAATTGTTACTGAGGGACACAGAGTTGTTACTCAGGGACACAGAATTGTTACTCAGGGACAGACACAGAATTGTTACTGAGGGACACAGAATTGTTACTGAGGGACACAGAATTGTTACTCAGGGACAGAGAATTGTTACTGAGGGACACAGAATTGTTACTGAGGGACAGACACAGAATTGTTACTCAGGGACAGACACAGAATTGTTACTGAGGGACACAGAATTGTTACTCAGGGACAGACACAGAATTGTTACTCAGGGACAGACACAGAATTGTTACTGAGGGACACAGAATTGTTACTGAGTGACACAGAATTGTTACTGAGGGACACAGAATTGTTACTGAGGGACACAGAATTGTTACTCAGGGACAGACACAGAATTGTTACTCAGGGACAGACACAGAATTGTTACTGAGGGACACAGAATTGTTACTGAGGGACACAGAATTGTTACTCAGGGACACAGAATTGTTACTCAGGGACACAGAATTGTTACTCAGGGACAGACACAGAATTGTTACTGAGGGACACAGAATTGTTACTGAGGGACACAGAATTGTTACTCAGGGACAGACACAGAATTGTTACTCAGGGACAGACACAGAATTGTTTCTGAGGGACACAGAATTGTTACTGAGGGACACAGAATTGTTACTGAGGGACAGACATAGAATTGTTACTGAGGGACACAGAATTGTTACTCAGGGACACAGAATCGTTACTCAGGGACACAGAATTGTTACTGAGGGACACAGAATTATTACTCAGGGACAGACACAGAATTGTTACTGAGGGACACAGAATTGTTACTGAGGGACACAGAATTGTTACTCAGGGACAGACACAGAATCGTTACTCAGGGACAGACACAGAATTGTTACTGAGGGACACAGAATTGTTACTGAGGGACACAGAATTGTTACTCAGGGACACAGAATTGTTACTCAGGGACACAGAATCGTTGAATTAAAGAGTATGTCAGACAACATGCAGAGGAGTGGCAGAGGAGGCAATGTTTTAGGAGCGAGCAGACGTAGCAGCAGAGGAAGGGGTCGAGGCAGCACTAGTCGCAGCCAGAGGCCAGTGCTCCCGGTGTCATCCAGCGGTCGTGTCTCCACCGACAACCCTGCTGTCATCGATTGGTTGGCTCGGTCGTCTTCCTCTTCCCAGGTCACCTCTGACACCTACAGCCAACGGTCGGTGGGTACGTCAGACACAACCGTTAGTTGGCATGGCCCAGGAGCAAGCCCACTGAAATCACGTGTCCTCTACCTGCCCCTGTCCTTTGGTGTTCCCTCACCAAGCGAAGTATCGCATGCTGTGGGCTCAGCCCCACTGTACAGTGAGGAAGAGCTAACAGAGGGCGGTCAGGAACGGGGGGAGACATCCGCCTCTTCAGCAGCCAGGCGAAGAAGTAGTGGTGAGGAGAGTGGCTCGGTAGCCGGTCTAGAGACAGGTCTGTCTCCTGACCCACACGCAGCCGAGGGGGCTAGTAGTGAGGCGGAGACCCTAATTGATGATGAGGAGGCTGATCGCACTTGGCAGCCTCGTCGTCATCAGGCTATTGCTTCCGCATCATCAGGAGAAGAGGGTGCCAGCTTGGCAGCGAGCAAAACAGTCGGTGGGTTGCCCAGGAGGCAGCAGGGTCGCAGCAGTGTCAGTGGAGGCAAACGGCCACGGAGTACAGCACCAGCTCCACTGCAGCCTACCACCACGGCCAGTAGTGGTGCCGGTGTGCACGGAGGAAGCAGCAGTCAGCCAGTGAGGAGTATCGGGGGCAAAGTTTCCTACTCGGCGGTGTGGCAATTTTTTGTCAAGCTGCCCGAGGAAGTAAACGTAGCCGTATGTCGACTATGTGGCCAGAAAGTCAAGCGTGGCCAGGGGGCCCATGTTGGGATTACAGCGTTGCGGCAGCATATGCAGCGTCGCCATTTGGTGGCCTGGGAAAACCGTGATAAAGATACGGCGGTTCTGCCCGCCCCAGCCCCCGCTCCATCACCCGCTCCGTTACTTGCTCCGTCACCCGACGTCAATCGCCCTCTATCAGCCAGTCAAGGCTCCAACACCTTTGCTGAGGGGAGTTGTCGCTCGTTGCCATCTTCCGCTCGTTCAGATGCTCCTTCTCCTGCTACTCCTCTTCACGGATTCCGTCAGCAGTCTTTCTTGGAATCCGTTTCCAAGAGACAACAGTTTGCGAGCACGCACCCGACGGTGCAAAAGCTGAACGTCCTCCTGTCCAAGTTGCTGGTGCTGCAGTCCCTCCCTTTCCAAGTGGTGGACTCAGCACCTTTCCGAGAAATGATGGCTTGTGCCGCGCCGCGGTGGAGAGTGCCAAGCCGTCATTTCTTCGCCAAAAAGGCAGTGCCAGCCCTGCATTCACATGTAGAAGAGATGGTGGGCCAGTCTTTGAGCATGTCGGTCTCTGCCAAAGTGCACGGCAGCGCCGACGTGTGGAGCTGTAACTACGGTCAGGGACAGTACATGTCATTTACGGCCCACTGGGTGAACGTGGTGCCGTCACAGCCGCACCAGCAACTTGGACAGGTCACGCCGCTTTTGCCTCCACGTTTGCACGTCCTTGGTCCACAAAAGATGTCCGCCTCTACCACCTCTTCTTCCGCCGTGTCCTCAGCCGCCACCCCCGTGCCAAGTCCCATTACCCGACCAGCATATCACATGTGCAGGGCGCAACGGTGTCACGCTGTGCTGCACCTGGTATGCCTTGGCGAACGTAGTCACACAGGGGAGGAACTTCTGAGTGTAATGAATAGAGAAATCGACAGATGGCTGTCTCCGCGCAAACTGAAAATCGGAACCATGTTGACCGACAACGGAAAGAACATGATGTCTGCTCTGCGTCAAGGAAGGTTGTGCCATGCGCCATGCATGGCTCACGTGTTCAATCTGGTTGTCAAGCGGTTCCTAAAATCCACCATCCCACTGCAAGACATCCTTAAAATGTCACGTAAACTTTGCATGCATTTCAGCCATTCCTACACCGCAAAGCACACCCTCCTTGAGCTGCAGCGGCAGAACGGAATTCCACAGCATCGCCTGATCTGCGATGTTGCAACAAGGTGGAATTCAACCCTACACATGTTAGACCGCCTTTACGAACAGCGAAAGGCCATCACCGATTTCCTGATGTTACAAGCGGATAAAGGTACTCCCCTGTGTAACTTCGATGTCAGCCATTGGCAGCTCATGCGTGACACCTGCCGCTTGCTGAGGCCCTTTGAGGAGGCCACGCTATTCGTGAGTCGGCAGGACTATGGGATGAACGACGTCATTCCTCTGTTGCACGTCCTGGAACAAATGCTGTTAACAATGGCTGGTCAGGGTGCGGTAGACGTGGCGCACAGATCTCAACGCCACATGACCCCTGTGGGGGCAGGACAGGAAGAAGAGGAGGAGGTAAAGGAGGACATTTGTGCTCAGGAATTATTGAGTGAAATGGGTGGTTTTTCCACTCAGCGGACAGGAGTGGAGGAGCAGGAGCATCTGGTAGAGGAGGAGGAGGAGGAGACAGAGGACTCAGACGCACCGTGGCAGTATGCTGTGGAGATGGAGGCAGGGAGTCCCTCGCATTCCTTGGCACAAATGGCCCATAGCATGCTCGGTTGCTTGCGTAGCGACAGCCGAATAATAACCATCAGACAGAGGGATGACTTTTGGCTGTCCACCTTGTTGGACCCTCGCTACCGTTCAAAAATGGTGGCCTTTTTCACACCTGCTGAGAGGGAGGCCAAAATAACGTACTATAAAAACCACCTATGTAGTCAGTTGGTCTCTGCCTTTCTGCGCCAACGTCCATCCTCAGACACTGTGGGCCCTGTGCGCTCGCGTTCCGCTGCCATGGCAGCAGGGGAGGGGTGGGGTGGTAGGAGCAGTGGCAGCTCCACCAGCAGCGGCTGCCTCAGTCTGCAGTCGATGATGAGTAGCTTTCTTCACCAGCGCAGTGAGGAAACTACTAACCAGCCGCAGCAGCAGCATCAGGTGGACCTGGAGCAGGACCTCAAACAACAGGCTTGGGCCTACTTGGACAGCACCCTGCCAACCGAGGTAGACAATCCCCTTGACTACTGGGCAACAAAACTTGACCTTTGGCCCCAACTAGCTGAATTTGCCCTTGAAAGGCTGTCATGCCCGGCCAGTAGCGTGGCATCGGAGCGCGTGTTTAGTGCGGCTGGAGGTATTGTAACTCCGCGGAGGACACGACTGTCCACCCAAAGTGTGGAGAGACTCACGTTTGTGAAAATGAATCAGGCGTGGATTAGTCTGGATTTCAAACCACCAGTTCCTGACACAACTGACTAAATCCGCCATGAATCATGCCCCAAACATGTGCCACTTTCAGGTCTCCTCACACTGCTGGTGTGTTCCATTTTTTGTCATAGGGTGCTGGCAGATTACGGGCCTCCCATTGCTGCTGCCAGGCCCGTAATCTGCCATGGGCCCCTGTACCACCTCTTCATGCTGCTGCCAGGTCCAGAGTCTCTCATGGGTCCCTGTACGGCCTCCCATTGCTGCTGTCTCCATCGCCACACTCTGCCATGTGCCACTTTCAGGTCTCCTCACACTGCTGGTGTGTTCCATTTTTTGTCATAGGGTGCTGGCAGATTACGGGCCTCCCATTGCTGCTGCCAGGCCCGTAATCTGCCATGGGCCCCTGTACCGCCTCTTCATGCTGCTGCCAGGTCCAGAGTCTCTCATGGGTCCCTGTACGGCCTCCCATTGCTGCTGTCTCCATCGCCACACTCTGCCATGTGCCACTTTCAGGTCTCCTCACACTGCTGGTGTGTTCCATTTTTTGTCATAGGGTGCTGGCAGATTACGGGCCTCCCATTGCTGCTGCCAGGCCCGTAATCTGCCATGGGCCCCTGTACCGCCTCTTCATGCTGCTGCCAGGTCCAGAGTCTCTCATGGGTCCCTGTACGGCCTCCCATTGCTGCTGTCTCCATCGCCACACTCTGCCATGTGCCACTTTCAGGTCTCCTCACACTGCTGGTGTGTTCCATTTTTTGTCATAGGGTGCTGGCAGATTACGGGCCTCCCATTGCTGCTGCCAGGCCCGTAATCTGCCATGGGCCCCAGTACCGCCTCCTCATGCTGCTGCCAGGTCCACAGTGTCTCATGGGTCCCTGTACGGCCTCCCATTGCTGCTGTCTCCATCGCCACACTCTGCCATGTGCCACTTTCAGGTCTCCTCACACTGCTGGTGTGTTCCATTTTTTGTCATAGGGTGCTGGCAGATTACGGGCCTCCCATTGCTGCTGCCAGGCCTGTAATCTGCCATGGGCCCCTGTACCGCATCTTCATGCTGCTGCCAGGTCCAGAGTGTCTCATGGGTCCCTGTACGGCCTCCCATTGCTGCTGTCTCCATCGCCACACTCTGCCATTTGCCACTTTCAGGTCTCCTCACACTGCTGGTGTGTTCCATTTTTTGTCATAGGGTGCTGTCAGATTACGGGCCTCCCATTGCTGCTGCCAGGCCCGTAATCTGCCATGGGCCCCCGTACCGCCTCCTCATGCTGCTGCCAGGTCCAGAGTGTGTCATGGGTCCCTGTACGGCCTCCCATTGCTGCTGTCTCCATCGCCACACTCTGCCATGTGCCACTTTCAGGTCTCCTCACACTGCTGGTGGGTTCCATTTTTTTCATAGGGTGCTGTATGGCCTTCCATTGCTGCTGTCTCCACCGCCACACTGTGGCTCCACACTCTGGTTTTGGCCCCGTGACTGCCCAAATGAGTGAAGTGTGCGGTGATTCTAAGATCGACGGCACTCATCTGCATGTCATACTGACTGACAGTATTATTTCTCTTCCCCAGCAGACTCCAAGGGCATTTAAATTAAAGGTACAGTGTTCTGCACTAATATGAAGGCTCTCTGAAGCCTAGAAACACCCTTTTATAAGTTAAATTCGCAGCGAATATATTTGCATCGAATCGAATTTATTCCTCGAATTCGCCGAATCAGCCGAATCGAATTTTTGAATACTTCGCTCATCTCTAGCTAAGACCACCCAACATTTACAATTGGGGCTGCGAATGAATAGCCACTATGCATGTTTTATTTTCAATCAGAGTAACTTTATAGCTCACCTCTTGCCTTTTATGTTTGTTACTAATGTGAAAAAATGTGCCCACGCCTGCTCGTCTGACTCATTTTATCCCCACATACTCCCCGACTTGCTTCCGGGGTTGTCAACAAATAGACACCATGGCCCATATTTAGTGGACTTGCCCCAAGGTTTGCAGATTGTGGATCAGGGTTTATGCCCTTCTCTGCACTATGTTTCACACAGACATTAAGTGCAACCCGTATGAAGCGCTCTTATTTAAACCATTAGTGGTCCTACTTCATCCTAAACAGCAGCTGGCATCGCATCTATTCATGGCTACCAAACTGACAATCGCGAGGGCTTAGAAGACCCCCCTCCTCAGCTTCGAGGCTGTCAAAAATTGGATGAACTTTATAATGGTTAATGAAATGATGACGGCTATACTGTTAGACACCCATACAAAGTTTCTGCAGACCTGGCCTCCCTGGCTGGATATAGCCCAACCATCGGGATTTGACCAGTCCCTTTTGTTGATATAAGATTAGCTTATTATTTTTTTCTCTTCTTCCGTTGTGGTCCCCCTGGAGCCCTTTCTTTGTTTCTTGTCCTTTGACTCCTTTCTCATCATTCCTCTCTTTCCTTCTGCTTAACGTGTTCTTATGATATTTGCGCTGATTGTTATTTTTGTCTTAAGTACCATACCGGCAATATTATATCTACATGTCGGACTCCATCGGGAGTCCTGAGTACAGAGCACCAATTCATTGCATTCAGAGAGGCTCCATATTCCATCTTCCCTGCCTTTGGTATGCAGATTTAGTGAAAATATTTTCTTTTAGTTCAATATCTTATTGGTCTCTAAATATCTACCATTTTTTGCAATGTATTATTTTGTTTTCCATTTTTATATACGGCACTTATGTACTAAGTATATTTTCTTGTCTATCCATCAGTACATACTCTGTATTATTCATCAGAAAACTTGTATGTTTTATTCCTGCTGGTCAGCGCATCTGTTTTTGACTGATTTTCTGATGTTATCTCTTCAGCAATAAAATTCATTGTAAAAGAAAAAATGTGCCCATTTCAGAACAGTCAATGTTGATGAGGGAGGAACTGGGATGGTAGAAGCTGTAGTGGTGACAGCAAGTGTATTGAGGTGGTAACAAGTACAATAGTGGGTGCAGGCATAGTCGTATGCTGGAAGGGTGTTTTATGGTGCTAGTAGAATTATGAGAGTGTGGGTCCTGAAAAGTGATGAAGGGCATGGGAAGAGTGTTGGGAGTGAAGAGGTTCTGTGTGGCTGATTGGTGAGGAAAAGGGAGTAGCAGAGCAGCGAGAGTGGGTTATTTGGCAGAATGGTGAATGAGGGGGGAGGGTTGGGTGGTTAAAGCTGGGTAAGTGGGGTGCATGCGTGACCGGGGATGAGGAAGGTCGCAATCCACTGAAGCTCCATCCATCCCCGGCCTTAGCAACTCACCCGTGGCACGTTCATGGCCTCCGGATGTCCCTGGGTGAGTCTTAGTAATCTCGCACCCTGCTCAGCATATAAGGGAGGAATAATGGGGAAGATCGGGCCCTGGAAGCCCCCTTCCCCGCCGCCACATGACCCGTGGCCCTCCCCGCTGTGGTATTTCCTCGCTAGGCCTCAATCCCCGACCTCGATTACAGCCGCAGGCCCAAGGATGAGCTCCAGACCCCCAGAGGCAGCTGGAGGTACTCCAGCTCCATCTGCAATTGAACAGCCAGCATCCCCAACCTCTTTACACCCCCAGGATCCTGAGCCCCTGACATTGGTAGGGGGGGCTCCAGAACACCCTTCTTTGAGTCACCATCCTCCTGCCACTCCGCATGTATCGCCTTCTCTCGCGGTATCTGCATTGGATGAAAAATGACAAGTATTTCAACGCAACATTACCGCCTCTATTTCCGCTGAAGTGGGCAAACTGGCTTTGGATCTTAGAGGGGAAATAGCTCAGAATGGTGAACATGCAGATCAATTGGAAAATAAATTTAATGAATTGGTGCAATATGTCCATGTCTTAGAAAAAGATAACGCGTATCTGAAACACACCATGTCCCAAATCCAGCTCCAACAAGAAGATTTGGAAAACAGGGACCATTGACAGAACATCTTTTGTCTTTCTTCACCGCAACCGCCCCCGTGGTCCCAGAAGCAGATTGGCACCTTGACAGGGCACACTGATCACTAGGCCCTAGATCTGCTGACAGCACCAGACCACGTGATGTCATCGTCCGCTTTCATTTTTTTGAAATCAAAGAAGCCTTGTTGTCCTCAGTACGCAACAATCCCTCCTTGGAATTTAAAGGGGACAGGCTCCAGCTCTTTTGTGATCTGAAACCCCCTCTCTCCCCTTCCCACCCCCCCTCCCTCCCCTTTCCTCCCATCCTACCCCCCTTTCCCCCCCTTCCTCTCCTCCTCCGCCCTCCTCCCTTCCTTTTTTTTTTTTTGCTAGCTGAGCCCTTGCTAAGCGCTTTCATTTGTCTTGTTTGTTTGCCTGGACGACTTGGGTATAGATGTCTTTCCCAAGTGTATATCCCTACGGATATCTATGTTTTTTACTGTAATGTTTCTGGTTTATCTATTAATGTTCCTTGTTTTCGGTTTTATTCCATCAATGGAATCCCATTTACCTTTTCATCTGGTACACATGCTATATCCATTGTCATTTTGTGATGGCCTTACGACTTCTGTCATATAATGTTAAAGGCCTTAACTCTGTTCAGAAAGTGGATGGCTTTGAAGGAATTCCGATCCTCAGGAGCAGACATTATTTTTGTTCAGGAGACCCATTTTAAATCAACTGGCTCCTTTCGTTTTGCCTCAAGGTTTTTTTCCCAATCCTTCTCGGCCTTTGATCCATCTGGGAAGGCTGGAGTAGCAATTCTGATTCAGACACATTGCTCCCTTTGGGTCGTTTCCTCCAAGGTTGATCATCACGGTTGCTTCATTATTCTAGAATGCATGATTGGTGACACCCCCCTTATTTTGTTGAATCTATATGCCCTGAACTCAGGTCAGTTACAGTTTCTTACACAAACACTCTCCAAATTAGGTTCCTTCTCTACTCCACACATGATTATAGGAGGTGACTTTAATTTAATCCTCTCACCACACAAAGACAGGAAGGTTCTCTTCGAGTCCACCCCTTCGAAGCAGCAATGCTCTTCCATGAAATCCTTTCACAAATTGATCAGGGAACATTGTCTCTTTGACGCCTGGTGGATTCGGCACCCTCTCCACAAACAATTCACCTTCTACTCCACCTCTCATTGTAGTTATTCCCACCTAGATCATTTTTTCATCTCAGCTTCTCTGCTCTCACTCCTGGTTTCCTCTGACATCAACCCTATCACATGGTCTGACCATGCCTCTTTGACCTTAAACCTGTTATTCCCTAATGTTATGCCAAAGGCAGGCCATTGGCGCCTTAATGAGACCTTTTTAACCACGGAACATCTCCGCGCTGAACTCTCACAGGGACTTGACATGTACTTCCACCACAATGTAGGCTCTGTACCATCTACCTCGACTGTATGGGAAGCCCACAAGGCTGTATTTTGAGGTATTTGTATCTCCATGGGTTCTCATTTGAAGAAATCCTCAGAGAGTACCAGGATTACCCTAGTCCGCCAGTTAACCCTAGCTGAATGTAGACTTTTCTCAAAGCCGGCTATTTCTGGGCTGCATAAAGTGACCTCTCTTCGTGACCAAATCAAGGCTCTTGACACCTGTAAGTCCACAAAATCTCTTCTCTGGGTCAAACAGAAATTCTACGAATTCTCCAACAAACCTCACCATATGCTCGTCCATAGACTCAAAGCGCAATCTCCCTCTACAATGCCAGACCATCTTATCCAGCCGAATGGGGACCCTACTTACGATCCCCATGTAATGGTCTCCCTTTTTGGCTCATATTATGAGTCCCTTTACAACTGTTTGACCCCAGATCTCCATCCTCCCCTCACAGAGACTTCTTTTGATAGGTTTTTTAACCCTCTACTGTTACCGAAGCTATTGCCTTCTGACATCTCGACCCTTAACTCTGACATTTAATCTGAAGAACTATTTGATACAGTCAAACATCTCCCCTCACGCAAAACCCCAGGTCCAGATGGACTGCCCTATTCTTATTATAAAACCTTCATTGGTATCCTGGCTCCCTATCTTCTCTCTCTTTATCAAGATTTTTTTCAAGGGTATTACTCCCCAGGCTGACTTCTCCCATGCATATATTTCTGTAATTAATAAACCTGACAAGGATCATTCTATCTTAGATAATTACCATCCTATTGCTCTACTAAACTCTGATTACAAGATTTTTACTAAGATCCTAGCCAATTGGCTGTCCAGGCTTATCTCCAAGCTCATACACAGAGACCAAGTAGGCTTTGTTCCTGCCAGACATGCAGCGGATAATACCAGGAGATCCATTGATCTGGTTGACTTGGTTAACTGGTCTTCTACTCCTACCATTTTATCTCTACCATGTCCCCCACATTGACTCTTGGAAAACCCACTCCCTTTGAGGATCTATGCATTCAAGGTCCCCATCAAACGGGCATCATTTCCAATACATACAAACTTCTTATGGATTCTTCCCCCCTCTCTAATGACATTCATCATTACATGCGCAAGTGGTCCCAGTTTTTACAATGTGACATTGATCTGACGCAGTGGAAGAAAATTTGGGAAAACACATCTAAGTCTTCTGTCTGTGTGGTTTATAAGGAAAATACATACAAAATTGTGATGCTGTGGTACAAAACTCCCGATGTAATTCATGCCTTTAACCCGAATGCTTCTTCCGCCTGCTGGTGTTGCGGGAAAGACTTTGGCTCCCTCTTCCACATTTTTTGGACCCGTGGATCCATTGTTCCTTTTTGAAAAGAGGTTTTGTCCTTTTTACAATTGCTGTTGCATACCTCTCTCCCCTTTGAGCCCCTATTGTATATATATATGTGAAAACCAATAAAAATTGTTAATAAGAAAAAAAGCTGGGTAAGCATGTGGCAGAGTTGTACATTCAGGCATTCAGTATGGGTAGAGGTGAGAGTAGTGGAAGAGAGAGTGGTGGATGTGCATGCAGCAAAATGGTGGGAGCAGGGTTTTGATAGCTTGAGGGGACAGTAGAGTGGTGAGAGGGGGGTGACAGAGTGATGGGAGCAAGGGAGATGGACTTCTAAATTCAGAACTCCAGCTCTTAGAAGGACTTCCAATGGTCCATATAGGAATCCCTGCCATGACTTTCAATGATACTTACAGAATCCCTGCCAGGACTTCAAATAATACTCACAGAATTCCTGCCAGGGCTTCAAGAATTCCCTGAAATTACACTAGATATGTATTCAGCCCAAAAAGGTATTTTTGTCTGATGCTGTGTCCTATTGCAAACTATAATTTCTGCAAACGAGCTAATATACTTCCTAACTGACTTACTCGTTGCTAACCCAGAATGTCCTGAGTAGTCTCTTGTCTGCCACTTTCCCATGAGAATCCTAAGGACTGCGACCTGGGGACAGCTTGCAGCAAAGAAAACCTAGACCAAAAGGGTTTCTAGCTCATTTATGGCATTAGGAGCTATAGTGAAGACCAGCTGTCACTTTGATTCTGCATCTCAGGTGAACCCACTTCAACTGCCAGGGGGTGCCACAGCAGCTGGAGAGAGGGTAAACATAAGAAGTGCTGGCAGAATATCTGTACGTGCACCCTACATTTTCACAAAATAAACCCCTCGGTATCAGTAGTGTGAAGTATACAATAACTACAACCCTTTCTGCACTCACCATCTTAGTAGCACCCTCTCCACAACATTCACAAACATCTTATGTTTGTGGGAACAACTAAAGCACGGTAATGCATCAGAGCCCATAGCTGCTACATATCATTCATTTTTTTTCTGTTCTAGTGATGCACAACTCACTGGCAACTTATTTCTAGCTTTTTTTTTGTTCCCCATGGAAAAATGGCATAGGAAACATGCAAGCACAGCAGTGGAAGTATGAATAGGTCCCTTCTGTTGATGAGTGGTAACTCACCACCATATTTGTGACTTTACAATAAGGTGGTAGGATCCCACTCATGCGTGATAATGTCAGTACAGAGAGGTCACTACTGCACATGCACACTATTTCACCACCATATTGTGATATCAGAAATATGGTGGAAAGATCCCATGGATATGCAGTAGCAGCAATGCCAACCAGTAAATTCAGTGTGGGATCTCGCAGCCATATTGTTTGTATTGTGCTAGAAAAGCTTGCATAGGACTGTGGGAAAAAAAGGTGTGTTTGCGTACGGCACATACAGTTGTGTTCAAAATAATAGCAGTGTGTTGAAAAAAGTGAATAAAGCTCAAAATCCTTCTAATAGCTTTTATTTCCATACACACAAATGCATTGGGAACACTACACATTCTATTCCAAATCAAAACATGAAAAAAAATATATCAAATTTGTGTTGTTCCTCTAAAAAAATTGAAGAAAAGTGAGTATTAGACTGTTCAAAAAATAGCAGTGTTTGTACTCTTCTTTACAAACTCAAACATTCACTATATAAACTGAAAAATGTTTGGACATTTTGCTTTCCTTTGAATCACTTAATGAATATTTAGTTGTATAAGCACTGTTTCTGAGAACTGCTGTACATCTGTGTTGCATGGAGTCAACCAACTTCTGGCACCTGTGATCAGGTATTCCAGCCCAGGATGATTGGACTACATTCCACAGTTCTTCTCTATTTCTTGGTTTGCCTCAGAAACTGCATTTTTTATGTCACCCCACAAGTTTTCTATTGGATTAAGAATCGGGGATTGGGCTGGCCACTCCATAACATCACTTTTGTTGGTCTGGAACCAAGATGTTGCACGTTTACTGGTGTGTTTGGGGTAGTTGTCTTGTTGGAACACCCATTTCAAGGTCATTTCCTCTTCAGCATAAGGCAGCATGACCTCTTCAAGTATTCTGATGTATTCAAACTGATCCATGATCCCTGGTATGCGATAAATAGACCCAACACCGTAGTATGAGAAACATCCCCATATCATGATGCTTGCACAACCATGCTTCACTGTCTTCACAGTGTACTGTGGCTTGAATTCAGTGTTTGGGGGTCGTCTGACAAACTGTCTCTGGCCACTAGACCCAAAAAGATCACTCTTACTTTCATCAGTCCACAAAATGTTGCGCCATTTCTCTTTAGGCCAGTCAATGTGCTCTTTGGCAAATTGTAACCTCTTCAGCAAGTCTTCTAATTGTAACAGTACTCACAGGTAACTTTAGACCTTCTTTGATCTTCCTGGAGCTGATTGTTGGCTGAGTCCTTGCCATTTTGGCTTTTCTTCTATCCATTCGAATGGTAGTTTTTCACTTTCTTCCACGTCTTTCAGGTTTTGCTTGCAGTTTTAAAGCATTTGCCATCGTTTTAGCTGAGCAGCCTATCATTTTCTGCACTTCTTTATATGTTTTCCCCTCTCCAATCAACTTTTTAATCAAGGTACGCTGTTCTTCTGAACAATGTCTGGAACGACCCATTTTCCTCAGAATTTTAGAGAGAAATGCACTGTAACCAGCATGTACAACATTTGCTGCCTTCCTTCCTTAAATAAGGGCAATAATTGCCACCTGTTTTTCAAAGAACGAATGACCTCACTAATAGAACTCCACACTGCCATTATTTTGAACATGCCCCTTTCAATTAGTGATTCAATTACACAGAATCAGCAGCATGCATGTCATGACTGTTGGGTCTGTTGGGTTTCTATTACTCTACTACACCTGCTAGTAAATTATTTGCCATGTAGAAATATAATTTCTACCAAAAATAGTGATTGATCAGGTTAGTGATGTCTGACTGCTATTATTTTGAACACAAATGTACATGGTCGTTATGAGTTGAATCTGAATGATGCCAAAACACCCACCCACCATACTGACATGGAACCAGGCAGAACCTAAATATCATCTTTTCAAAGTCCAGTGGCTTATTTATTTTAAATTTATAGGTTCTTATATAGTGCTGTCAATTTACACAGTGCTTTTAGTTATATATACATAAATATTATACTGTATGTTCACATCAGTCCCTAACCCTCAAGGAGTGTACAATCTAAGGTCCCTAACTTACATTCATACATACCATACTAGGACCAATTTACCTACCAGCAGATTTTTAGAGCATTGGAGGAAGCTGGAGTACCTAGAGGAAACCCTCAAAGGCACAGGGAGAACATGCAAACTCCAGGCAGGTGATGCTGAGGTTGGGATTTGAACCAATGACCCTAGCACTGAAGTTGGAAGTGCTAACTATTCCGCCAGGGGGTCAAATTATTCTTCATATATATGCCTTTCTCACTAGTCATTTTAAATTTAAAGGTTAAAACATTATTTACCTCTAAACAACTAACCTAAGGCTTATCCTAGGTTATTGATTTGATTTGAGAGGGAAATAAAAATAGAGTTTTGCTTTCTGTATTCTACTTTTATAATTATAGCACAGGATGCAGTCAGGCTGAATAACAAATGAAAAATATGGCTTTTTTATTAGGTTTGTGAATGAACTGTAAGAAACTTCCCAGGGTCAGTAGCATGCTGGGGAGCTGGACTGCTACTCTCACACAGAACACATTGCTGAGTCTCCTGTGCTCAGACACACTCCCATATTCCCACATACTCCAATCAACAATGTTCATGCACCCTGATCAGCATTGTTGACAGGATTACTGTTCAAAGGTTAGACCAGTAGAAACAAAGACCACTTGAGTCTATTAAACCAGCACTCAAGAGTTCTGCCAATAACAGTTTTAATAATGAGCACCTAAATATATTTGCCATATTCTGTACTTATGCTGCTTGACTGCATAACATGTATGAAAAGCAAAGCTTCTCCAATTATAGGCCAATCTCTCTCCTCAACATTGACGTTAAACTGTTAGCTAAAATCCTCTCTTCACGTCTTAACCTATGTATTGGCTCTCTAATTCTTAATGACCAAGTGGGCTTTATCCCAACTAGGCAAGCGGGAGATAACATCAGACGTGCATCTCTCTTGGCTAACTTAGCTAGGTCTCGCAATATTCCTGCCTGTTTCCTGTCCCTGGATATCCGGAAAGCATTTGATACAGTCTCATGGCCATACCTCAGCTATATATTGCGTCGTTGGGGTTTTGGCCTACATTTCTTAACCTGGATCTTCTCACTATATCGAGAGCCCTCGGCCAGAAGGTATCTGGGACACAGGTCGGCTCAGTTCCCGATCTCCAGAGGCACGAGACAAGGCTGCCCTCTGTCCCCTCTGCTCTTTGCCCTGGCTATAGAGCCTCTGGCCCTCTTAATTAGAGCTAACCCGGATATCAGGGGACTTGAGATAGGAGGCATGTCTCTTCGCGGATGACGTCTTGCTCTTTCTCACATCCCCATTGACTTCTACTCTTTCTCTACTCCGGCTTCTCGAGGCGTTTGGCTCGCTCTCTGGTTTGATAATAAACCCTAATAAATCAACAGCACTCAACATCTCTCTCCCCCCTTTAGAGTTGACGAACCTCAAGCAGATCCTACCATTCCCTTGCTCGCACTGTCATATCCCGTTCTTGGGTATTAAACTAACCCCTAAGTTATCAGACCTTTACGCAGCTAATTATCTTCCGATGCTAAACCATCTTTCTGCCCTTTTGACCAAATGGTCTTCCTTACCCCTAGCATGGCTAGGCAGAATAGCAGTTATCAAGATGTCAATCCTCCCAAAAATTCTATATCTATTTAGAGTCCTCCCAGTCCCAGTCCCCCCTCACTACCTCCGCACACTACAGCGTCGCATTTTTTCCTATGTATGGGGTAATACTCGTCCTCGTATACCTCGCTCCACCCTATACCGCCCTAAGCTCAATGGTGGTCTAGGCCTACCTGACATCAGCAAATACTATCAAGCAGCGCATCTAGCCCAGTTACCTAAATACCATGCAACCCTTGAAATCCCTCAATGGGTTGCACTTGAATCGATAGAATGTGACCCCTTATCTACAGCTAACTTACTCTGGTTGAGGCCTATAGACCGTCGTTCTATAACCAACCCCATCACTTCTCACTTGTTATCCTTATGGGATAAACTGAAAACCCGATATCCCCTCCAATCGCTACATAATCCTCTGCTCTCGTTTTTACAAAACCCAGCTTTTCCCCCGGTCTGGCAGACGCCCCTTTTATTCAAAGCCTGGTCCTCTTCTAATTTGCTCCGCACACATCATTTCCTGCAGAGGAATAAGTTTAAATCTTTTACCTCGCTGCGGGAAACACATGGCCTCCCAGCTTCCGAGATATTTAGATACTTACAACTACAACACTTTTACGCTCCCTACGCTACAACAACAAATCGGCCAGATGCTATATCTTTCTTTGAACGAGCGTGCTACAAAGACCCCCATAGGCGTGGGCTTGTTTCTTGCTTATATTCACTCTTCAATACTTCGATTACCACGCCCCCCCTCAGTATACCCATAAGTGGGAAGTGGATTTGGGCAAGAAACTTGACCCGTCTGACTGGGATCACATTTGGGCCAACACAAAATCATCTTCGCAGAACATTGTAGCATTGGAAACGAATTATAAAGTTTTAACCCGCTGGTACTTGGTCCCAGCGAGAATCGCAAAATGTACCCCTAATTACTCGCTCAACTGTTTTAGAGGCTGTACAGACTTAGGGACACATTACCATATGTGGTAGGAATGCCCAGTGGCCCGAGCCTTTTGGGATGAAATTTTCACCATGCTATCTACACTTAGCGCTATCACTCTACGACCTGATCCAACAACAGCCCTACTCAATCAGTGTCCCCCTGACGTTTCCAATTCGCAATTCAAGCTCCTTATGCAAGTTACAACAGCGGCTAAGCAGGTTATAGCGAAATCCTGGAAATTCCCCACCCTTAGTGTTGCTGCTGTCAAAACCAGAATAACACAAGCCATGATACATGCAAAGGTGGAAGCCACAATACTAGACATGATCCCTAAATTTTTGCACATATGGAACCCCTGGGTAGAGCTCTTCCTCCCGCCTAACTTTGATGAATCACTCCTTCTCCCTTGATTTCTATACTGTGCGCCTAGGATACTGTCAATAGTCCTTCGTGGGCAACACGTGGAGTCTGCTGTAAATTAGTTGATTGTTCATGGAGTCATTGTTATTGTTCCTTTTCCCATACCCCCCCTTCCTCCCCTGTCTGCTCCCCCTCCAAACTTCCCCCTACTTCTTAAATGCACTTAGGAGATGTTATTTTGATTGGCTAGGACGATAATGTCATCTATTGTCGACTCTTATGTTCCTGCTTTTGCTAGAATTGTATAGACATCTGTAATGTGATCCACATTTATTTTTCTTCATTGTCCTACTGCCTCTTCAATGTCCAATGTATATCAACAAAGTCTCCTTGTTTGTGTTGTTAAAGTTTTCTCTCTTGTTAATAAAAAATGTTTGAACAAGAAAAGCAAAGCTTCAACTGGGCTTTAAAATGTCCTGCTGACAAGTTCCCAAAGTAGAACTAAAGGCAAAATGAGGGCATCCCTGTGTGTCACTAAGGTCACAACCACCAGTGTCTCCATTGGAAGACTCCCCCTCTGTTACTATTCAAGGGACAATGCAAAATTTTGAATTTTCTTTTACTGACAATGATATTGGTAGACTGGACAAACAGAGAGGGTGAATCTCCCTGACGAGGGCACAGACAACAAAACCCGACAGAGATTCTAATTCCTCCCCACTCTTTTCAAAATTAAAAAATATTTTGCCTTAATATATATACTATAAGATTAACAGTTGATATTTCCACAAATAAACAGCTACAGTTAGCTTCCGTGTATCAAACTGCAATATTGTAGTAGAGTACAATAGATAGAAACATGTTCAGAACCAAATAATGTAGTGCTATTAAAACATCCACAAACAACACATTTATAGAAATATAATTAACCGCTTGCGATTCGCACTATAGCAGAAGTACTGCTACAGGGCGGCACAGCATTTGCATTTCCAGGTAGGGGATGCAAGCGTGCGTGCAGCCCTACCCGTGCCGCTATTGGAGGCTGGGGATGTCAATCACCGGGTCCCGGTCGGCAAAGCTGACAGGGGAGAGACCTGTGTGTAAACAACACAGGTCTCTCTCCTGTCAGCATGGACATGCTGATTTGTATCTCTCTGCACATCATGTCTCCCTAGTAAAACAGCACACAATGTAAAACACACACAGAACACTGTTAACCATTTGATCCCCCCAGATGTTAACCGCTTCCTGCCCAGTGTCAAAAGTATAGTGTCAGCGCTTTTTATTAGCACTGATCATTGTATTAGTGTCACTGTGGATGTCAATGGCAGTTTGTCAGTTCCGACCCAGTGTCAGAACGCCTGCCGCAGTCCCACAGTCCTGCTATAAGTCGCTGATCGCCGCCATTTGCTAGTGTAAAAAAAATAAAAATTCCAGTATATATACTGCAAATTGTAGATGCTAAAACTTTCACACAAATCAATTGATATACAATTATTGGGATTTTTTTTTTTTAAAGGACATGTAGCAGAATACATTTTGGCCTAAATCTATGAAGAAATTAGATTTTTTAAATGTTTTTATTGGATATGTTTTATTGTCAGATTTTTTTGTTTATAGTGCAAAAAATAAAAAACACATAGGTGATCAAATACCACTGAAAGAAAGCTCTATTTGTAGGATAAATAATACATATATTTCATTTATGTACAGTGTTGCATGACCACGCAATTGTCAGTTAAAGTAATGCAGCGCAGCATCTCAAAAAATGGGCTGGTCAGGAAGGGGGGTAAATCCTCTGGAGGGCAAGTGGTTAATATAGTAAGATGCCCCAATACCCATCTTTTTTAACTATAATTTTCAAAATGTTAGATCCAGATATTGGTTACAGACAAAATGTGATATCTTTGAGGAATTCTGTTTCTGAAAGGGATTTATGAATATTTGTAGAGAATGTAAACAGCACTCAAAGGCACAGCTTACAGAGACAAGACAATTATCTGTGTTCATGCACGAGAAAGTAAAAGGGTCTCCTAACTCCTCCCTTTTCCTCTGGATACACTGAATAGATTCCAAACTGATTTTTTTTAGAGCTTTAAATCGCTATGGATTCCTTCCCCAGGTCCGGTGTTGGGCGAATCAAGAAGCACCTAGTGCTGTAACATGGAAGAGGGTTCATGAGTCATACAGTATGTTTTACTATCTCTGGATTATTTAAGTGTTTTACTTTGCTCCTGGTGGCCAAATAGAATGGTCCAGGAATAAGGAAATTTAAATATATACAGTACATACATAAAGAGGGAAGGGATGAAGTTAAGTGACCCTTTTACTTTGCTCTTCATGGCAAAATTCAATTCAACACATGGTGAATAGAAGCAAGAGTGGAAATGCATCTCTATACTTTTCATAGCAAAGTTTGAGCTGTAAGAAACTATTAGTTAATGTAAACTATACATGTGTACACTAGAGGGAAGGTAACTTAGAACAGATTTAATTAATATGGTAAATCATATTAGAAGTTAGTTCAAGGAACTGACTAATGAGCTGTTTAGCAACTGGAACTGTACATATGACAAGGAGACAACCACTTAGGATGAAGATAAATTATTTTCTCATGACAAACATAAAAAGGTGCTTTGTTAATATATAAAACTTTAAACTTTGGAACTCTGTGCTAAAGATGATGGCAAAGAGCCTTAGTGAGTTTTAATTTAGATTAGATCTATTTCCCAGAAATGGCATCACAAGTTATAATTAGTAGGAGTAATCAGTGGAGACAATGAGCCTATAAATACTCTGACTTTCAAAAATTAATTCACAGGGTAGTTAATTTACTTTTTCTTCTTGATTAATACAATATTAAAAGTATTAAAATTAGAATGGCATGGGTTTAACTAATTACTATGTTACTGTTTTATTGTGTATATTTACTTAAAAACATACTGTTACTCTGCCTAGTTAGGACAAAATCACAGTATCTGCTCATACTGTAGTTCACCCGTTCATACATGTATACTCATGGCCCCTTGCTGCCCTGGAAAACTTGCTAATGCAGAAAGACTTATGGGTAGGGGGGGGAGCGTATGACCTTCCCTATGTGACAGTGCTTGGACTTGCCCATATGGAAGAAAAATATATTTGAAATATATTTTAAAAATATTCTTCCCAAATATATTTAAAATGCTACAATTTCGGCCATATTCAATATATTTCAAAATATATTTCTATATATATATATATATATATATATATATATATTTATTATTATTATTATACAGTATTTATATAGCACCAACAGTTTGCTCAGTGCTGTACATTATAATGGGAGACAGTACAAGAGACAAAGCAGTAACAATACAATACAATACACAAGGGGTTCAAGGGCCCTGCTCCTTGGAGCTTACAATCTAGGAGGGAGGGGAGAGTGGTACAGGAGAAAATAGCTGCGGGGGATTGAGTGGTGGGAAGAGTGGAGGAGATCGGCAATTAGGTGAGGGCGGGGTAGGCTTCTCTGAAGATATGGGTTTTCAGGGTGCCCCTAAAGGTGAGGAGGGTAGGTGACAGTCTGATGGATTGGGGTAGTGAGTTCCAGAGGATGGGAGAAGCCCTGGAGAAGTCCTCGCATGAGAGGAGGAGACCAGGGAACTAGAGAGTAGGAGGTCTTGTGAGGAGCGGAGAGTGCCTTTTGGGTGGCAGATGGATATCAGGTCGGTGATGTAGTTTGGGGCAGTGTTATGAACAGTTTTGTACGTCAATGTTAGTAATTTGAATTTTATGTGTTGGGCAATCCGAAGCCAGTGGAGGGATTGCCAGAGGGGGGTGGCGGATACGGAGCGGTTAGTAAGGTGGATGAGCCTGGCCTCAGAATTCAGGATACACTGAAGCTGGGATAGCCTGTGTTGAGGTAGGCCGGTGAGGAGGGAGTTACAGTAGTCAAGTCGTGATATAATAAGGGAGTGAATGAGTTGCTTTGTAGTTTCTGGAGTTAGGAACGGACATATTTTGGAGATGTTGCGGAGGTGGAGTCTGCATGAATTTGTCAGCAATTGGACCTGGGGCTGGAAAGACAGATTGGAGTCTAGGATGACACCTAGTACTTTGGCTAGCGGGGTGGGGCTGATGGTGGCGTTGTTGGTCTTGATGGAGAGGTCGGGGGGGGGGGGGGGTGCGGGCTGGGGGGAAAACTAGGAGCTCAGTTTTGGCAAGGTTTAATTTGAGGAAGTGGAGTGACATCCAGTCTGATATGTCGTTCAGAAGGCTAGTGATTCGGGCGGAGACTGAAGGGGTGAGGCGAAGGGTAGAGAGATAGATTTGAGTGTCATCGGCATAGAGATGGTAGTTGAAGCCGTGGGAGTGTATCAGTTGACCAAGGGAGGAGGTGTAGACGGAGAAGAGAAGGGGCCCGAGGACAGAACCTTGGGGGACCCCAACAGAGAGGGGGAGTGAGGGGGAGGTGGCAATGTTATAGGTAACACTGAAGGAGCGCTGTGATAGATAGGAAGAGAGCCAGGAGAGAGCAGAGTCTCTGAGGCCAAAAGAATATAGTTTTTTGAGGAGGAGGGGGTGGTCAACCGTGTCGAAAGCCGCAGAGAGGTCGAGGAGTAGGAGCACTGAGTAGTGGCCATTGGCTTTGGCGGTTAGCAGGTCGTTGGTGAGTTTGAGTAGGGCGGTTTCGGTGGAGTGTAGAGGATGGAAGCCAGACTGTAGGGGATCAAGGACGTTGTTGTCGGTGAGGTGGGAACTCAGGCGATTATAGGCTAAGCGCTCAAGGAGTTTGGATGTAAATGGCAGCAGGGAGATGGGTCTAAGATTGTTTAGGTGTGTGGGATCCAGGGAGGGTTTTTTAAGTATGGGAGTGATGTGTGCATGCTTCAGAGGGGAGGGGAATGCGTCAGTAGAGAGGGACAGATTAAAGATGTGAGTGAGGGAGCGTAGGATGGAGTAGGAGGGTGATTGTAGGAGTTGTGTGGGGACAGGGTCAAGGGGGAAGGTGGTAAGGTGAGCTTCAGAGAAGACCTTAGTGACCTCTTTGGTGGTAGCAGGGTCGAAGGAGTGGAGTGTTAAGGGGGTTTTAGTGTGAGGAATGTTGGGTGGGGTGGAGGTCTGGACAGTGGCGAGGTCGAAAGAGAGGAGTGTTGAGGGGGTTTTCGTGTGAGGGATGCTAGGTGGGGAGGAAGTCTGGGCAGTGGTGATGTCCCTACGAATTGCGTCGATGTTGCTTTGGAAGTGGTTAGCAATCTCGTGAGCGGTGAGTGAGGTACTGGGTAGAGGTGGGGGCGGAGAGAGTAGAGAGTTGAAAATGGAGAAGAGCCGTCGAGGACTGGAGGAGAGGGTATTGATGAGGGTTACAAAGTAGGCTTGCTTGGCAGCATGGAGGGAGGAAGTGTAGGTGAGGAAGGCGGATTTATATCGGGTGAACG
This sequence comes from Staurois parvus, assembly GCF_062004578.1. NCBI lineage: Eukaryota > Metazoa > Chordata > Amphibia > Anura > Ranidae > Staurois > Staurois parvus. Next base: position 23,532,233 of record NW_028317821.1, read on the forward strand.
ATTGTTGGGATCTGGTTTTGCTCCATAGTCGCTACAACGCACGACTGCGTCGCTTGAGATTTTTGGTATGGTCATTCTGCAAGGGTTGAAGTGGTCAGGGTCTAATGTTTTGTGTGGGTAGGGGTGCTAAGGAGTCAAGAGCGGCTGACAGCGACTTGTTATAAACAGTAGTGGCAGGATAGGGGAAGAATACTGTCGTAGAGTTGGTCAGCTGCAGAGTGGAAGGGGGCAGGGTTCAGGTTGCGGAGGTTTTGGCTGGTGATGGTTTGGAGGGGTAGGTGTTAGAGGAGGAGGAGATGAAAAAAGTGATGAGGTTGTGGTCAGAGAGGGGAAAAGGGGTGTTTGTGAGGTTGTAGGGGGTGCAGAGATGAGAGAAAACAAGGTCCAGGGTGTCCCGTTTGAGTGGGTGGTGGACTGTATGCACTGTGCGAGTGCAAAAGAAGAGGTAAGTGGAGGAGTTGGGATGTAGCCGGGTTATTGATGTTGACAGGGATGTTGAAGTCTCCAAAGATGATGGGCAGCTCGGAGGAGAGAAAGAAGGGTAACCAGGCGGAGAAGTCGTCGAGGAAGCAGGATACGGGTCCAGGAGGCCGATAGATTACTGCAATCCTCAGGGGGATTGGAGAGAACAGTCAGATGCAGTGGGCCTCAAAGGAGGAGAAGGATAGAGAGGGAGGGTTTTGGAGGACTTGGAAGGTGCTCTGCGGTGACAGGAGCATACCAACCCCACCACCTTTTCGACCGCTGGGTCTTGGTGAGTGGGTCCAGGTGAGACCTCCATAGGAGAGTGCTGCAGGGAAGGTAGAGTCGGTGGTTTGGAGTAACAGGAGGAGGTGGTGAGAGCCGTAGAGGGGAGATGGAAGCAGTGAGGGTGCGATGTATAGTTGTTTGGGAGGAGCAGGGGGATAGAGAGAAGAGATTTTGGGAACGGAGGAGAAGAGTATGAGGAGGAGGAGTACAGGTAGCATTTTAGGGAGATAAACGAAGTGGTGGACAAGTGAGGTGGAAAGTTTCTCAAGGCTCTTGGTTGTAGATAGTCGGTGTGCAGTGGCGTATCTCGTAGTTGTAACTTTCCGTAACAAGAGTTCTCGTGCTTAGGATCAGGATGAGTTCAGTTCAGTCAGTTGTGGCCAAGGGTAGTCAGGCTGCAAGTTCCAGTTTGTGTCAGTCCCCGATTGAGGGGTGAGGTTTGGCTTGAGGAGATGAGGGGTGAACGTCAGCAGTGGAAGTGTTTTTGGGGGTCATCAGATGGGCTTCTGGTCAGGGCAGGGTTGTGTCGGGGTAGGCGATGGTAGGCCTCACCAGGTCGAGATCATCCGTTGGGCTCAGCAGGTCCAGGCAGGGTTGCGTCGTGGAGGGCGATGGTAGGCCTCACCAGGCTGAGGTCGTCTGCTGGGTTCGGCAGCGTGGAAGTAGGCTCACTTCTGGTCCCTCTTTCAGGTGTGGAGTATGATACAAGTGCCGCTTCTTACATGTGCCACTTCCCTCCTCCAGGTGCTGGTGGGGTTGGGGGGGGGCATTCAGAGCTCGCCCTCTGTCGTTATTGGGGGCAGCAGGAGACTGGTGGGCAGCTGGATTGTGCGCTGTAGGCCACGGGCTTGATCGGTGTGGGCCGCGGTGGGCCCTGCTGGGTCTGGCGCCACGGCGGACTGTTGGAGGCCCAGGAAGGCTTATGGGGCCTTGTGGTGGCCTCCTTCCTGCTGCTGTGCGGGCGGTGGTAGTCCAGCGGGCTGGCCTTATGGTGGCCACCTCCCTGCTGCTGTGCGGGCAGTGGTAGTCCAGTTGGCGGCCAGTGGTGACCGGGGCCCAGCGGCCTGTGGTGTCCTAGGCCACACGGGAGGCCCCGCCCCGCCTGGTCAGGCGCTGTGGTGCCTGAGCTCCGGGCTGTGCGGTGGGGGCTTCGGCGGCATGGCTCCCCCCTCCAGGAGCATGGAGGGTTGGGGAGATCCCGGTGGCTGTCGTCCGCCCGCTGGCCCGTATATATACTGTATGTTGAAATGCTTTTATATTACAAAAAAAATCTGAAGAATATATTTAAAAAATATATATTTTTAAAAAATATATTCTTCAGATTTTTTTAACACATAAATTTGTAAAAATAGTTTTCATATACAGTATTTTGTAATAAAATGCATTTCAACATACAGTATATATATATATACAGTTGCAAGAAAAAGTATGTGAACCCCTTGGGATTACGTGGAGTTTTGCATGAATTGGGCATAAAATGTGCTCTGAACGTTATCTAAGTCACAACAATAGAAGAACACAGTCTGCTGAACATAATACTACACAAACATTAGATGTTGCCATGGTTTAATTGCACATAACATGTAAACATTCACAGTGCAGGGAGGAAAAAGTATGTGAGGCCCTAGCTTAATGACTTCTCCCAGAGCTAATTGGAGCCAGGAGTGAGCCAACCTTGACTCCAATCAGTGTGATGCTATTGGATGTGTTGCTGACAGCTGTCCTGCCCTTAAAAAACACACACCTGTTTTGGGTTTACTGGTTTCATGAAGCACTGTCTGATGTGAACCATGCCTCGCAGAAAAGAGCTCTCAGAAGACCTACGATCAAGAATTGTTGACTTGCGTGAAGCTGGAAAGGGTTACAAAAGTATCTCCAAAAGCCTTGATGTTCATGTGTCCATGGTAAGACAGACTGTCTACTAATGGAGAAAGTTTAGCACTGTTGCTACTCTCCCTAGGCGTGGTCGTCCTATAAAAATGACTGCAAGAGCACAGCGCAGAATGCTGCATGAGGTAAACAAGAATCCCAGAGTGTCAGCTAAAGACCTACAGAAATCTCTGGCACATGCTAACATTTTTGTTGACACATCTACAATAAGGAAAACATTAAACAAGAATGGAGTACATGGGAGGACACCACGGAGGAAGCCATTGCTGTCCAAAAAGAATATTGCAGCACGTTTGAAGTTTGCAAAAGAGCACCTGGATGTTCCACAGCACTACTGGCAAAATATACTGCGGACAGATGAAACTAAGATTGAGTTGTTTGGGAAGAACACACAACACTATGTGTGGAGAAAAAAGGCGCAGCAAACCAACATCAAAACCTCATCCCCACTGTAAAACATGACAGAGGGAGCATCATGGTTTGGGGCTGCTTTGCTGCCTCAGGGCCTGGACGAATTGTTGTCATTGATGGGAAAATGAATTCCAGAGTTTATCCAGACATTTTGCAGGAAAACATACGACCATCTGTCTGCTAACTGAAGCTCCGCAGAGGATGGGTGATGCAACAGGACAATGACCCAAAGCATACAAGTAATTCAACAAAACAATGGCTGCAACAACACAGAATATGCCTTCTGGAGTGGCCCAGTCAGAGTCCTGACCTCAACCCAATTGAAATGCTGTAGCATGACCTTAAGAGAGCGATTCACATCAGACATCCCAAGAATATTGCTACACTGAAACAGTTTTGTGAAGAAGAGTGGTCCAAAATTACTCCAGATCGTTATGCAGGTCTGATCTGCAACTACAGGAAACGTTTGGTTGAGGTTATTGCTGCCAAAGGAGGGTCAACCAGTTATTAAGTCCAAAGGTTCACATACTTTTTCCTCCCTGCACTGTGAATGTTTACATGTTATGTGCAATTAAACCATGGCAACATCTAATGTTTGTGTAGTATTATGTTCAGCAAACTGTGTTCTTCTATTGTTGTGACTTAGATGACGTTCAGAGCACATTTTATGCCCAATTCATGCAAAACTCCACATAATCCCAAGGGGTTCACATACTTTTTCTTGCAACTGTATATATATATATTGAAATATATTTAGTATGGCCAAAATTGTAGCATTTCAAATATATGTCAATATATTTGGGAAGCATATTTTTTTAAATATATTTCAAATATATTTTTCTTCCATGTGTGTGAGCAGCCAGTCATCAAGCCTGAACCAATCAAGTAAGGGCTGCCATGACAGCATCTTGATATAATCATGACAAAATCTGGGACCAATTGATACCAGAGCTTAGAAAGGTGGGATTACTGGAAGGGAATGTGGTTGGGTCATTTTAAATGCTTAAGGGGGTTGGACTATGTGCAGATACTTTCACTTGGATGGATAAAGTAAAGCTGCCATGACAATGTCATGAAAAAAATCTGATACCAGTTGACCCCAGAGCTTAGAAAGGTTGGAATGCTAGAAAGGAATTTGGTTGGGTAATTTTAAATGGTTGAGGGGGTTGGACTATGCACAGGCACACTCAGTTATGTTCAGCAGTGCAGCAGGAACTGGCTGAAATTCAATCCATGTATGGGCGGGCTCTATCGATTGACTTTAGTACAACCAGACAACGTGTCTGGACCTATAGCAAGATCCCATAGTATTGTCAGAAAGATCATGTCAGCTGATAGATTCTTGCACATTCATATGCACATGTGCACATGTGTAAAATCCTAGATGGGTGATTGTCCTTTTGTAGGTGGACATCTACCACATCCACCACTGAGACTGACCCCAAACAGGTTATTTAAAGTTAATTCTTTCAAAGGCCCAGTGCCTCAATTGCGAATGGTCTTTCAGTTTCTGTGGCTTGTTATCAGTGGTTCTGAATTTTTGTCTTACTTTCTTACTGGCACAACATTTGATCTGCCCTTGGATTTCTCTTGTTTGCCAATGTTTGCTGATTCATTAACAATCTCAGCCTGGACTTCTGACCAATATTCTGCTGATCAGCTGTGCACCTTGCTGCCTGACAGTTGCTGACCCCTGCCTTTGATTCTGTTAGCAATTTGAATCTTTGGTGCTTCTCTGTTACCAAACCAGCAAACCAATACAAAACAGTGATAAGTGCTTTAACCACTTGCCTACTTGGCACTTTTATCCCCTTCCTGCCCAGGCCAATTTTCAGTTTTCAGTGTTGTTGCACTTTGAATGGCAATTGCGCTTTCATGCAACATTGTACCCATATGAAATTTTTATCATTTCTTTCACACAAATAGAGCTTTCTTTTGGTGGTATTTAATCACCACTGAGTTTTTTATTTTTTGCACTATACACTAAAAAAGAGTGAACATTTTGAAGGAAAAAAGTTGTCTTTGTGTCTATTATAAAATTTTGCAAACAGGTACTTTTTCTCTGATGTGCGTTGATGATGCTGCACTGATAGGCAGCACTGATGGGCACTGATAGGCTGCACTGATAAGGCTGCACTGATGAGGTGGCACTTGTGGCGATTGATGAGGAGGCACTGATGATGATGTACTGATATGCAGAACTGATGGGCACTGATAGGCGGCAAATATGAGCACTGATAGGTGGCACTGATGGGCACTAATAGGTAGCACTGAAGGGCACTTACTGGCAGAACTGACTGATGGAACTGACTGGCGGCACTGACTGGCACAGATTGGCAGCACATCTGGGCAGAACTGTTGGGTACTGATGGGCAGCACCGTTGGGTATTGATGGGCAGCATTGCTGGGCACTGATGGGCAGTACTGTTGGGCACTGATGGCAGCACCACTGGGTACTGATGAGCAGGTTTGGGGCTCCATTGATAATCAGCGCCCTGATTATAAGTGCAGATGTCTCCTTTGACAGTTGCTGGTTAAAGGCAGTACATTTCTCATGCTGTGACAGCCTGAGTAGCTGGCAAGTGTATTTATATGGTGGTCAGCTGTGATTTGACACAGTTGATCATGTGTGATTGGCCTTTTACCATGCCATGTGATCAGACAGCGCCAGGTGTGCCCAGCTGGAGGCGTGCAGGGGCATTCTGGGAGGACATCTTTAGCCCTCCCAGAACTGGACGACCACACTGTAGCTGTCATTTGGCTATAGCACGGTAGGAAAGTAGTTAAATAAACAAAAAAAAACAAAGAAGACAATAATTGTGCAAATATAATATGTAAAACTTCAATAAGAAGTGCAAATAAAATTCATGTGCAAATACAATCTTTATATTGTGTAAACCCTGTGACAAAACACATAGGGAGGAGACAATGCACAGTGTCATCATCAGACATGGTGGGGGGGGGGGGGTACATGCATTCAAGTGGTGTACTCCTTCTGTACAATATTGAGTATTTTATCCTTAGTCCTTGGCGAAGCACTGCATTAATTAGTGATTTTACTTTTTTTCCAATTTTTAAATAAATGGTGTTGCAATATGACCCCATCTCTTTGTTTGATATCTTTATTAATGGGATACAGTATGTTCCAAATCCTGTGGTTTAAGTGAACCAGTACCTGATTTAATAGCAGTGCTTATATAACCAGCATATTCAGTCAATTGGTCATCTCCATTTGGTAAGCCTATTTCCATTGGAGTTATATTTGTGATGATGGAACAGATATCTGTCTGTTTTAAGAAAACACCTTTGCATGCTGCACATTAATTCACACAGCTGAAGATCTGTGTTTTGACACTTATCTTATTTGTTGTACTCCAGGGAGTGAATCATTCTGAGACTAAACTGCACTTGATTGCATATGAATTGGATTTGCAATTATTTTAATTTCACCTTTGCAGAAAAAAATAATAAATGCACACATTTTTGCTGAAAATTTGCATTTATTATTTCTCCTGCAGGAGACTGGAAAGCATCGCACCAGCGATCAGTAGAGCACAGCTGCAATGTGAACTTTTGCAGACATGTCCTCTGGCTTTCAGCTCATACTTCTGAACAGGCTTTCTATTTGAAAGCTGGAGGACATGTCAGTGGATTACAAAAGTACTCATCAGTGCCCCCTCATCCAAATGAAAATAGAAGTACATCTGCCGCAGTGGCAAACATACTTGTAGTTTATTCATTCACAGGAATCTGTGAATGAATGACATGGCTGTGTGGGCAGAGCCCCTAACAGCCACGCTGTTTTCAAAAAGTGACAGTGAGTGCAGGGAGAGGAACCCCCAATCATTGTCATAGGGAGGGGGGTCAGGAGGACGGAAGGCAGGAACTGGAACATGTTACATATTCCACCCTAAATACAGGTGGAACATGTAACATATTCCAATGGTAGGATTATCCTTTAAGTTGACATAATATTTGCACAATTATTGTATTTTCTTTTTTTTTTATTTTATTGCACTTGCTGTTTTACAATCTATCTTTGTTTGTGTTTTTATATAATTTTTGGTATTTAAAAAGTGTTTTTTTTATTTATTCCTCAAAGGTTTTAATATGCACATAGACATTTAAGTCTACCAAACCTGGCCTGTGTCTCCAATCCAAATTTATGAGAGATTTCTGTACCCTTGGTGTACTGTTGTCTTCACCCCTACACATCTAAAACCAGCACCCCTGGTTTCCAGTCGCCATTTCCAGCATCTTTGAATTTGTGCCCTTCCAATATCCCTGCGAGCCTTGTCTTGTCGTGCAAGACGTCATCCTCATCATTTTAGCTCCTTTACAGGTATGTAACAAGCATTATTTTAATGAAAGCTGCAAATTTAAAAACGTTGGAAAACAACTTCTGAAATTATATTAACAACTAAGTCCATACAAGAGTTTAGTTATTGGGTGTACATACTGTATATTTTAGGATAATTACATATTAAGAAAAAAACACAGCCATTATAGAACTGCATGCCTCTGCATGGTTAATAGTTTTAATGCTTTAGCTTGTGAATGTGCTAAAACTCTTTTTTTGCTGCATCATACTGAACACAGCTTTTCCTTACTGATATTCATTTTCTTTTCTTTCTGTTACAAATACTGTAGATGTTAGTTTTCTGCAAAAACGAACAATATAAAGTGAATAACATATTTCTTAAGGCCTCTCCATCTCAATTTATCAAGTAAAATGAGTTAACTTGTGTCATCCATACAAATAAAAAGGATACCTTTTTAATTCCAATATCTTGGTATAGTTTAAGTGTCATTAATTCAAAAAACTGAATACTGTCAATACAGTCTATATTACTCACTCATCCACTAGAGAATTTGTTTTCCCTATTCTGCAAAAAAAAACAAAACAAAAACAAAAACTGGCTGATCCTGCTGTTCACTGCCCCTCCCTCCTTTTCTATGTCCTTTCTACAGCCTGAGATTTTGCGGACCAGCTGTTGACATCTACTGAACATGCTCCAGTTTCAATTTCCTTCTAAGCTGTTCATTTCCTTCTTTTGCTTATCTGTGCAGCCCATGTGACTACAGAGTCACAATGTATGTGTATACACACTGGTAAATGATAGTTCCCTCCCTCCTCCTTCATGTTGCTAAACACAATGGGGGTGCCTACACCATGTTATTGCAAAAAAATAAATAAATAAACATTTGCTTTGAAATATAGATTTATATGAAGCTTTCAAACACTTTTTTATAATTAATTATTTATTTTAATTTTCTATTCTGAAAGCTTTTTTTTGTCATGTGACCAGCACAGCACCATTCAGTGCTGTGCAGACACAGATTCATACATTAGCAAAGTACTGGAAACTCCTCCCTCATAACTTTCCCTGAGGACAGGAAAGACCTGGGACACATCATGTGACATCTGAACAGCAATGATTAAAAAAGGTACTCAGATGATTTTTTTAAAATAAATTAAATACAGTTACATGATCGTTATATATAAAAAAGGGGATGATGGCAATTAAACGTTGTGTGTTTAGTTACACTTTAAGTTGGCATTGATAATTAAGAAAGATACCTATTTTTCTATTTATAAGATGACCATAAAGATTAGAATCAGACATCACTAGGTGCATGTGGAGTAATGAGTTTTAGCATACTATGAAGTATACAGTTCTATAACAAATATTGATACAGAGGCCTAGAAACCAATGTTAATCATACATTCTGGCTTGATTTTTGTACAGCTGTAGCACAGGGCATTCAGTAATACAGCATTCTAATCATCATCTCATTCAGTTAAAGATATAAAAATGACTGAGTCAACCACCACAGAACAGATGGAATAATCCTGAAAACATTGCTACTAGACTAGTTTCATTATCATTTTTATTTTTGTAGATCCACTTACATAATTAGAAATTATCACAATCTCATTTATGAAAGGAAACTACTTCTTTTTTTTTAATGGCAGCACAGTGAGAACAATAGTAACCAGCAAATTGCAACTCAAGAAAGATAAGTAAAAGATCAAAAAGGAGAAAAATATCAAAAATTGCAGTTTGAAAAGTTGAGGTCATTAGATCTTAATTAGAATTTTAAACAATACTAGCTTAGTTAATGTAGAATATTTTATTTCTATGACACATTCTTTATATAACTTTGAAATAGATGAGCGTAACATTTATTCACTAAATTGATGACAAACTGTAAAAAAAAATTACATTAGCAAGAAATTAAAGGCTTAATCAGGATTTACCACACAGATAGGCTGGGGCTGAGTGCTATTGGTAGAGATGAGCGAATCGAAGTATCCGAAGTGGAATTCGAGTCGAATATCGGAAAAATTTCGATTCGTGCCGAATCCGAAAAACAGCCTAATTCGGACGCGCGAATCGAAATTTTTCCGAAAATGGCGGCTGACATGTGCGGCGACGGAGCGGGGATGTCGGGGAAGGCGCGCAGACAAGGCGCGCTGCCCCATAATGCATTCCTCAACGACATGTGATCGCATCAGCCAATCAGCAGCCAGCCAGCCAGCACTGTGTAATGGTCGAGGTATATATAGCGGCCATTTTGGAAATCTTCATTTGCCTGCAGTCATTGAACAGAGGCAGACCGCTCTGTACTAGGGACAGGGACAGAGTTAGGGCCACAGAAACGAGAATTGGGGACAGAGAGAAGTTACTTAGGGACAGAGAACCATTACTCAGGGACACAGACTTGTTAATGAGGGCCACAGAATCGTTATTTAGGGACAAAGAAACGCTAGTTAGGGCCACAGAATTCATACTCAGGGACAGACAGAATTGTTACTCAGTGCCAGAGAATTGTTACTTAGGGCCACAGAAACGTTATTAGGGCCACAGAATTTTTACTCAGGGACAGACAGAATTGTTACTGAGTGCCAGAGAATTGTTACTCAGGGACAGACAGAATTGTTACTGAGTGCCAGAGAATTCTTACTCAGGGCCACAGAATTCATTCTCAGGGACAGACAGAATTGTTACTCAGGGACAGACAGAATTGTTACTGAGTGCCAGAGAATTGTTACTCAGGGACAGACAGAATTGTTACTGAGTGCCAGAGAATTGTTACTCAGGGACAGACAGAATTGTTACTGAGTGCCAGAGAATTGTTACTCAGGGACAGACAGAATTGTTACTGAGTGCCAGAGAATTGTTACTCTCACAGACACAAAATTGTTACTTGCACAGACACAGAATTGTTACTTGCACAGACACACAATTGTTACTCAGGGCCACTGAATTCATACTCAGGGACAGACAGAATTGTTACTGAGTGCCAGAGAATTCTTACTCAGGGCCACAGAATTCATACTCAGGGACAGACAGAATTGTTACTCAGGGACAGACAGAATTGTTACTGAGTGCCAGAGAATTGTTACTCAGGGACAGACAGAATTGTTACTGAGTGCCAGAGAATTCTTACTCAGGGACAGACAGAATTGTTACTGAGTGCCAGAGAATTGTTACTCTCACAGACACAAAATTGTTACTTGCACAGACACAGAATTGTTACTCGCACAGAGACAGAATTGTTACTCAGGGCCACAGAATTCATACTCAGGGACAGACAGAATTGTTACTGAGTGCCAGAGAATTGTTACTCAGGGACAGACAGAATTGTTACTGAGTGCCAGAGAATTGTTACTCTCACAGACACAAAATTGTTACTTGCACAGACACAGAATTGTTACTTGCACAGACACACAATTGTTACTCAGGGCCACAGAATTCATACTCAGGGACAGACAGAATTGTTACTGAGTGCCAGAGAATTCTTACTCAGGGCCACAGAATTCATACTCAGGGACAGACAGAATTGTTACTCAGGGACAGACAGAATTGTTACTGAGTGCCAGAGAATTGTTACTCAGGGACAGACAGAATTGTTACTGAGTGCCAGAGAATTGTTACTCTCACAGACACAAAATTGTTACTTGCACAGACACAGAATTGTTACTTGCACAGACACACAATTGTTACTCAGGGCCACAGAATTCATACTCAGGGACAGACAGAATTGTTACTGAGTGCCAGAGAATTGTTACTCAGGGACAGACAGAATTGTTACTGAGTGCCAGAGAATTCTTACTCAGGGCCACAGAATTCATTCTCAGGGACAGACAGAATTGTTACTCAGGGACAGACAGAATTGTTACTGAGTGCCAGAGAATTGTTACTCAGGGACAGACAGAATTGTTACTGAGTGCCAGAGAATTGTTACTCAGGGACAGACAGAATTGTTACTGAGTGCCAGAGAATTGTTACTCAGGGACAGACAGAATTGTTACTGAGTGCCAGAGAATTGTTACTCTCACAGACACAAAATTGTTACTTGCACAGACACAGAATTGTTACTTGCACAGACACACAATTGTTACTCAGGGCCACAGAATTCATACTCAGGGACAGACAGAATTGTTACTGAGTGCCAGAGAATTCTTACTCAGGGCCACAGAATTCATACTCAGGGACAGACAGAATTGTTACTCAGGGACAGACAGAATTGTTACTGAGTGCCAGAGAATTGTTACTCAGGGACAGACAGAATTGTTACTGAGTGCCAGAGAATTCTTACTCAGGGACAGACAGAATTGTTACTGAGTGCCAGAGAATTGTTACTCTCACAGACACAAAATTGTTACTTGCACAGACACAGAATTGTTACTCGCACAGAGACAGAATTGTTACTCAGGGCCACAGAATTCATACTCAGGGACAGACAGAATTGTTACTGAGTGCCAGAGAATTGTTACTCAGGGACAGACAGAATTGTTACTGAGTGCCAGAGAATTGTTACTCTCACAGACACAAAATTGTTACTTGCACAGACACAGAATTGTTACTTGCACAGACACACAATTGTTACTCAGGGCCACAGAATTCATACTCAGGGACAGACAGAATTGTTACTGAGTGCCAGAGAATTCTTACTCAGGGCCACAGAATTCATACTCAGGGACAGACAGAATTGTTACTCAGGGACAGACAGAATTGTTACTGAGTGCCAGAGAATTGTTACTCAGGGACAGACAGAATTGTTACTGAGTGCCAGAGAATTGTTACTCTCACAGACACAAAATTGTTACTTGCACAGACACAGAATTGTTACTTGCACAGACACACAATTGTTACTCAGGGCCACAGAATTCATACTCAGGGACAGACAGAATTGTTACTGAGTGCCAGAGAATTGTTACTCAGGGACAGACAGAATTGTTACTGAGTGCCAGAGAATTGTTACTCTCACAGACACAAAATTGTTACTTGCACAGACACAGAATTGTTACTCGCACAGAGACTGAATTGTTACTCAGGGCCACAGAATTCATACTCAGGGACAGACAGAATTGTTACTGAGTGCCAGAGAATTGTTACTCAGGGAAGACAGAATTGTTACTGAGTGCCAGAGAATTGTTACTCAGGGACAGACAGAATTGTTACTGAGTGCCAGAGAATTGTTACTCTCACAGACACAAAATTGTTACTTGCACAGACACAGAATTGTTACTCGCACAGAGACAGAATTGTTACTCAGGGCCACAGAATTCATACTCAGGGACAGACAGAATTGTTACTGAGTGCCAGAGAATTGTTACTCAGGGAAGACAGAATTGTTACTGAGTGCCAGAGAATTGTTACTCAGGGACAGACAGAATTGTTACTGAGTGCCAGAGAATTGTTACTCTCACAGACACAAAATTGTTACTTGCACAGACACAGAATTGTTACTCGCACAGAGACAGAATTGTTACTCAGGGCCACAGAATTCATACTCAGGGACAGACAGAATTGTTACTGAGTGCCAGAGAATTGTTACTCAGGGACAGACAGAATTGTTACTGAGTGCCAGAGAATTGTTACTCTCACAGACACAAAATTGTTACTTGCACAGACACAGAATTGTTACTTGCACAGACACACAATTGTTACTGAGTGCCAGAGAATTGTTACTCAGGGACAGACAGAATTGTTACTGAGTGCCAGAGAATTGTTACTCAGGGACAGACAGAATTGTTACTGAGTGCCAGAGAATTGTTACTCAGGGACAGACAGAATTGTTACTGAGTGCCAGAGAATTGTTACTCGCACAGACACAAAATTGTTACTTGCACAGACACAAAATTGTTACTTGCACAGACACAGAATTGTTACTCGCGCAGACACAGAATTGTTACTCAGGGCCACAGAATTCATACTCAGGGACAGACAGAATTGTTACTGAGTGCCAGAGAATTGTTACTCAGGGACAGACAGAATTGTTACTGAGTGCCAGAGAATTGTTACTCAGGGACAGACAGAATTGTTACTGAGTGCCAGAGAATTGTTACTCAGGGACAGACAGAATTGTTACTGAGTGCCAGAGAATTGTTACTCGCACAGACACAAAATTGTTACTTGCACAGACACAGAATTGTTACTCGCACAGACACAGAATTGTTACTCGCACAGACACAGAATTGTTACTCAGGGCCACAGAATTCATACTCAGGGACAGACAGAATTGTTACTGAGTGCCAGAGAATTGTTACTCAGGGACACCTAATCGTTGAATTAAATAGTATGTCAGACAACATGCAGAGGAGTGGCAGAGGAGGCAATGTTTTAGGAGCGAGCAGACGTGGCAGCAGAGGAAGGGGTCGAGGCAGCAGTATTCGCAGCCAGAGGCCAGTGCTCCCGGTGTCATCCAGCGGTCGTGTCTCCACCGACAACCCTGCCGTCATTGATTGGTTGGCTCGGTCGTCTTCCTCTTCCCAGGTCACCTCTGACACCTACAGCCAACGGTCGGTGGGTACGTCAGACACAACCGTTAGTTGGCATGGCCCGGGACCAAGCCCACTGAAATCACGTGTCCTCTACCTGCCCCTGTCCTTTGCTGTTCCCTCACCAAGCGAAGTATCGCATGCTGTGGGCTCAGCCCCACTGTACAGTGAGGAAGAGCTAACAGAGGGCGGTCAGGAACGGGGGGAGACATCGGCCTTTTCAGCAGCCAAGCGAACAAGTACTGGCGAGGAGAGTGGCTCGGTAGCCGGTCTAGAGACAGGTCTGTCTCCTGACCCAGACGCAGCCGAGGGGGCTAGTAGTGAGGCGGAGACCCTACTTGATGATGAGGAGGTTGATCGCACTTGGCAGCCTCGTCGTCATCAGGCAATTTCTTCCGCATCATCAGGAGAAGAGGGTGGCAGCTTGGCAGCGAGCAAAACAGTCGGTGGGTTGCCCAGGAGACAGCAGCAGGGTCGCATCAGTGTCAGTGGAGCCAAACGTCCACGGAGTAGAGCACCAGCTCCACTGCAGCCTACCACCACGGCCAGTAGTGGTGCCGGTGCGCACGGAGGAAGTAGCAGTCAGCCAGTGAAGAGTAGCGGGGGCAAAGTTTCCTACTCGGTGGTGTGGCAATTTTTCCTCAAGCCGCCCGAGGAAGTAAATGTAGCCGTATGTCGACTATGTGGCCAGAAATGCAAGCGTGGCCAGGGGGCCCATGTTGGGACTACAGCGTTGCGTCAGCATATGCAGCGTCACCATTCGGTGGCCTGGGAAAACCGTGATAAACATACGGCGGTTCTGCCTGCCCCAGCCCCCGCTCCATCACCCGCTCCGTTACTTGCTCCGTCACCCGACGTCGTCAATCGCCCTCTATCAGCCAGTCAAGGCTCCAACACCTCTGCTGAGGGGAGTTGTCGCTCATTGGCATCTTCCGCTCGTTCAGATGCTCCTTCTCCTGCTACTCCTCTTCTCGGATTCCGTCAACAGTCTTTCTTGGAATCCGTATCCAAGAGACAACAGTTTGCGAGCACGCACCCGACGGTGCAAAAGCTGAACGTCCTCCTGTCCAAGTTGCTGGTGCTGCAGTCCCTCCCTTTCCAACTGGTGGACTCAGCACCTTTCCGAGAAATGATGGCTTGTGCCGCGCCGCGGTGGAGAGTGCCAAGCCGTCATTTCTTTGCCCAAAAGGCAGTGCCAGCCCTGCATTCACATGTAGAAGAGATGGTGGGCCAGTCTTTGAGCATGTCGGTCTCTGCCAAAGTGCACGGCAGCGCCGACGTGTGGAGCTGTAACTACGGTCAGGGACAGTACATGTCATTTACGGCCCACTGGGTGAACGTGGTGCCGGCACAGCCGCACCAGCAACTTGGACAGGTCACGACGCTTTTGCCTCCACGTTTGCACGTCCTTGGTCCAGCAAGCATGTCCGCCTCTACCACCTCTTTTTCCGCCGTGTCCTCAGCCGCCACCCCTGTGCCAAGTCCCATTACCCGACCGGCATATCACATGTGCAGGGCGCAACGGTGTCACGCTGTGCTGCACCTGGTATGCCTTGGCGAACGTAGTCACACAGGGGAGGAACTGCTGAGTGTAATGAACAGAGAAATCGACAGATGGCTGTCTCCGCGCAAACTAAAAATCGGAACCATGTTGACTGACAACGGAAAGAACATGGTGTCTGCTCTGCGTCAAGGAAGGTTGTGCCATGCGCCATGCATGGCTCACGTGTTCAATCTGGTTGTCAAGCGGTTCCTAAAATCCACCATCCCACTGCAAGACATCCTTAAAATGTCACGTAAACTGTGCATGCATTTCAGCCATTCCTACACCGCAAAGAACACCCTCATTGAGCTGCAGCGGCAGAACGGAATTCCACAGCATCGCCTGATCTGCGACGTTGCAACAAGGTGGAATTCAACCCTACACATGTTAGACCGCCTTTACGAGCAGCGAAAGGCCATCACCGATTTCCTGATGTTACAAGCGGATAAAGGTACTCCCCTGTGTAACTTAGATGTCAGCCATTGGCAGCTCATGCGTGACACCTGCCGCTTGCTCAGGCCCTTTGAGGAGGCCACGCTATTCGTGAGTCGGCAGGACTATGGGATGAACGACGTCATTCCTCTGTTGCACGTCCTGGAACAAATGCTGTTAACAATGGCTGGTCAGGGTGCGGTAGACGTGGCGCACAGATCTCAACGCCACATGACCCCTGTGGGGGCAGGACAGGAAGAAGAGGAGGAGGTAGAGGAGGACATTTGTGCTCAGGAATTATTGAGTGAAATGGGTGGTTTTTCCACTCAGCGGACAGGAGTGGAGGAGCAGGAGCATCTGGTAGAGGAGGAGGAGGAGGAGACAGAGGACCCAGACGCACCGTGGCAGTATGCTGTGGAGATGGAGGCAGGGAGTCCCTCGCATTCCTTGGCACAAATGGCCCATAGCATGCTCGGTTGCTTGCGTAGCGACAGCCGAATAATAACCATCAGACAGAGGGATGACTTTTGGCTGTCCACCTTGTTGGACCCTCGCTACCGGTCCAAAATGGTGGCCTTTTTCACACCTGCTGAGAGGGAGGCCAAAATTACGTACTATAAAAACCACCTATGTAGTCAGTTGGTCTCTGCCTTTGTGCGCCATCGTCCATCCTCAGACACTGTGGGCCCTGTGCGCTCGCGTTCCGCTGGCATGGCAGCAGGGGAGGGGTGGGGTGGTAGGAGCAGTGGCAGCTCCACCAGCAGCGGCTGCCTCAGTCTGCAGTCGATGATGAGTAGCTTTCTTCACCAGCGCAGTGAGGAAACTACTAACCAGCCGCAGCAGCAGCAGCAGCATCAGGTGGACCTGGAGCAGGAGCTCAAACAACAGGCTTGGGCCTACTTGGACAGCACCCTGCCAACCGAGGTAGACAATCCCCTTGACTACTGGGCAACGAAACTTGACCTTTGGCCCCAACTAGCTGAATTTGCCCTTGAAAGGCTGTCATGCCCGGCCAGTAGCATGGCATCGGAGCGCGTGTTTAGTGCGGCAGGAGGTATTGTAACTCCGCGGAGGACACGACTGTCCACCCAAAGTGTGGAGAGACTCACGTTTGTGAAAATGAATCAGGCGTGGATTAGTCTGGATTTCAAACCACCAGTTCCTGACACAACTGACTAAATCCGCCATGAATCATGCCTCAAACATGTGCCACTTTCAGGTCTCCTCACACTGCTGGTGTGTTGAATTTTTTGACATAGGGTGCTGGCAGATTACGGGCCTCCTATAGCTGCTGCCAGGCCCCTAATCTGCCATAGGCCCCTATATACCACCTCCTCCTGCTGCTGCCAGGTCCAGAGTCTCTCATGGGTCCCTGTACGGCCTCCCATTGCTGCTGTCTCCATCGCCACACTCTGCTGCCATGTGCCACTTTCAGGTCTCTTCACACTGCTGGTGTGTTAAATTTTTTGACATAGGGTGCAGGCAGATTACGGGCCTCACATAGCTGCTGCCAGGCCCCTAATCTGCCATGGGCCCCTATATACCACCTCCTCCTGCTGCTGCCAGGTCCAGAGTCTCTCATGGGTCCCTGTACGGCCTCCCATTGCTGCTGTCTCCATCGCCACACTCTGCTGCCATGTGCCACTTTCAGGTCTCTTCACACTGCTGGTGTGTTAAATTTTTTGACATAGGGTGCTGCAAGATAACGGGCCTCACATAGCTGCTGCCAGGCCCCTAATCAGCCATGGGCCCCTATACCGCCTCCTCCTGCTGCTGCCAGGTCCAGAGTCTCTCATGCCATGTGCCACTTTCAGGTCTCTTCACACTGCTGGTGTGTTAAATTTTTTGACATAGGGTGCAGGCAGATTACGGGCCTCACATAGCTGCTGCCAGGCCCCTAATCTGCCATAGGCCCCTATATACCGCCTCCTCATGCTGCTGCCAGGTCCAGAGTCTCTCATGGGTCCCTGTACGGCCTCCCATTGCTGCTTTCTCCATCGCCACACTCTGCTGCCATGTGCCACTTTCAGGTCTCTTCACACTGCTGGTGTGTTAAATTTTTTGACATAGGGTGCAGGCAGATTACGGGCCTCACATAGCTGCTGCCAGGCCCCTAATCTGCCATGGGCCCCTATATACCGCCTCCTCATGCTGCTGCCAAGTCCAGAGTCTGTCATGGTCCCTGTACGGCCTCCCATTGCTGCTGTCTCCATCGCCACACTCTGCTGCCATGTGCCACTTTCAGGTCTCTTCACACTGCTGGTGTGTTAAATTTTTTGACATAGGGTGCAGGCAGATTACGGGCCTCACATAGCTGCTGCCAGGCCCCTAATCTGCCATGGGCCCCTATATACCGCCTCCTCATGCTGCTGCCAAGTCCAGAGTCTGTCATGGTCCCTGTACGGCCTCCCATTGCTGCTGTCTCCATCGCCACACTCTGCTGCCATGTGCCACTTTCAGGTCTCTTCACACTGCTGGTGTGTTTAATTTTTTGACATAGGGTGCAGGCAGATTACGGGCCTCACATAGCTGCTGCCAGGCCCCTAATCTGCCATGGGCCCCTATATACCGCCTCCTCATGCTGCTGCCAAGTCCAGAGTCTGTCATGGTCCCTGTACGGCCTCCCATTGCTGCTGTCTCCATCGCCACACTCTGCTGCCATGTGCCACTTTCAGGTCTCTTCACACTGCTGGTGTGTTAAATTTTTTGACATAGGGTGCAGGCAGATTACGGGCCTCACATAGCTGCTGCCAGGCCCCTAATCTGCCATGGGCCCCTATATACCGCCTCCTCATGCTGCTGCCAAGTCCAGAGTCTGTCATGGTCCCTGTACGGCCTCCCATTGCTGCTGTCTCCATCGCCACACTCTGCTGCCATGTGCCACTTTCAGGTCTCTTCACACTGCTGGTGTGTTAAATTTTTTGACATAGGGTGCAGGCAGATTACGGGCCTCACATAGCTGCTGCCAGGCCCCTAATCTGCCATGGGCCCCTATATACCGCCTCCTCATGCTGCTGCCAAGTCCAGAGTCTGTCATGGTCCCTGTACGGCCTCCCATTGCTGCTGTCTCCATCGCCACACTCTGCCATGTGCCACTTTCAGGTCTCTTCACACTGCTGGTGTGTTAAATTTTTTGACATAGGGTGCAGGCAGATTACGGGCCTCACATAGCTGCTGCCAGGCCCCTAATCTGCCATGGGCCCCTATATACCGCCTCCTCATGCTGCTGCCAAGTCCAGAGTCTGTCATGGTCCCTGTACGGCCTCCCATTGCTGCTGTCTCCATCGCCACACTCTGCTGCCATGTGCCACTTTCAGGTCTCTTCACACTGCTGGTGTGTTTAATTTTTTGACATAGGGTGCAGGCAGATTACGGGCCTCACATAGCTGCTGCCAGGCCCCTAATCTGCCATGGGCCCCTATATACCGCCTCCTCATGCTGCTGCCAAGTCCAGAGTCTGTCATGGTCCCTGTACGGCCTCCCATTGCTGCTGTCTCCATCGCCACACTCTGCTGCCATGTGCCACTTTCAGGTCTCTTCACACTGCTGGTGTGTTAAATTTTTTGACATAGGGTGCAGGCAGATTACGGGCCTCACATAGCTGCTGCCAGGCCCCTAATCTGCCATGGGCCCCTATATACCGCCTCCTCATGCTGCTGCCAAGTCCAGAGTCTGTCATGGTCCCTGTACGGCCTCCCATTGCTGCTGTCTCCATCGCCACACTCTGCCATGTGCCACTTTCAGGTCTCTTCACACTGCTGGTGTGTTTAATTTTTTGACATAGGGTGCAGGCAGATTACGGGCCTCACATAGCTGCTGCCAGGCCCCTAATCTGCCATGGGCCCCTATATACCGCCTCCTCATGCTGCTGCCAAGTCCAGAGTCTGTCATGGTCCCTGTACGGCCTCCCATTGCTGCTGTCTCCATCGCCACACTCTGCTGCCATGTGCCACTTTCAGGTCTCTTCACACTGCTGGTGTGTTAAATTTTTTGACATAGGGTGCAGGCAGATTACGGGCCTCACATAGCTGCTGCCAGGCCCCTAATCTGCCATGGGCCCCTATATACCACCTCCTCCTGCTGCTGCCAGGTCCAGAGTCTCTCATGGGTCCCTGTACGGCCTCCCATTGCTGCTGTCTCCATCGCCACACTCTGCTGCCATGTGCCACTTTCAGGTCTCTTCACACTGCTGGTGTGTTAAATTTTTTGACATAGGGTGCTGCAAGATAACGGGCCTCACATAGCTGCTGCCAGGCCCCTAATCAGCCATGGGCCCCTATACCGCCTCCTCCTGCTGCTGCCAGGTCCAGAGTCTCTCATGCCATGTGCCACTTTCAGGTCTCTTCACACTGCTGGTGTGTTTAATTTTTTGACATAGGGTGCAGGCAGATTACGGGCCTCACATAGCTGCTGCCAGGCCCCTAATCTGCCATGGGCCCCTATATACCGCCTCCTCATGCTGCTGCCAAGTCCAGAGTCTGTCATGGTCCCTGTACGGCCTCCCATTGCTGCTGTCTCCATCGCCACACTCTGCTGCCATGTGCCACTTTCAGGTCTCTTCACACTGCTGGTGTGTTAAATTTTTTGACATAGGGTGCAGGCAGATTACGGGCCTCACATAGCTGCTGCCAGGCCCCTAATCTGCCATGGGCCCCTATATACCGCCTCCTCATGCTGCTGCCAAGTCCAGAGTCTGTCATGGTCCCTGTACGGCCTCCCATTGCTGCTGTCTCCATCGCCACACTCTGCTGCCATGTGCCACTTTCAGGTCTCTTCACACTGCTGGTGTGTTAAATTTTTTGACATAGGGTGCAGGCAGATTACGGGCCTCACATAGCTGCTGCCAGGCCCCTAATCTGCCATAGGCCCCTATATACCGCCTCCTCATGCTGCTGCCAAGTCCAGAGTCTGTCATGGTCCCTGTACGGCCTCCCATTGCTGCTGTCTCCATCGCCACACTCTGCTGCCATGTGCCACTTTCAGGTCTCTTCACACTGCTGGTGTGTTAAATTTTTTGACATAGGGTGCAGGCAGATTACGGGCCTCACATAGCTGCTGCCAGGCCCCTAATCTGCCATAGGCCCCTATATACCGCCTCCTCATGCTGCTGCCAAGTCCAGAGTCTGTCATGGTCCCTGTACGGCCTCCCATTGCTGCTGTCTCCATCGCCACACTCTGCTGCCATGTGCCACTTTCAGGTCTCTTCACACTGCTGGTGTGTTAAATTTTTTGACATAGGGTGCAGGCAGATTACGGGCCTCACATAGCTGCTGCCAGGCCCCTAATCTGCCATGGGCCCCTATATACCGCCTCCTCCTGCTGCTGCCAGGTCCAGAGTCTCTCATGGGTCCCTGTACGGCCTCCCATTGCTGCTGTCTCCATCGCCACACTCTGCTGCCATGTGCCACTTTCAGGTCTCTTCACACTGCTGGTGTGTTAAATTTTTTGACATAGGGTGCAGGCAGATTACGGGCCTCACATAGCTGCTGCCAGGCCCCTAATCTGCCATAGGCCCCTATATACCGCCTCCTCATGCTGCTGCCAAGTCCAGAGTCTGTCATGGTCCCTGTACGGCCTCCCATTGCTGCTGTCTCCATCGCCACACTCTGCTGCCATGTGCCACTTTCAGGTCTCTTCACACTGCTGGTGTGTTAAATTTTTTGACATAGGGTGCAGGCAGATTACGGGCCTCACATAGCTGCTGCCAGGCCCCTAATCTGCCATGGGCCCCTATATACCACCTCCTCCTGCTGCTGCCAGGTCCAGAGTCTCTCATGGGTCCCTGTACGGCCTCCCATTGCTGCTGTCTCCATCGCCACACTCTGCTGCCATGTGCCACTTTCAGGTCTCTTCACACTGCTGGTGTGTTAAATTTTTTGACATAGGGTGCAGGCAGATTACGGGCCTCACATAGCTGCTGCCAGGCCCCTAATCTGCCATGGGCCCCTATATACCGCCTCCTCATGCTGCTGCCAAGTCCAGAGTCTGTCATGGTCCCTGTACGGCCTCCCATTGCTGCTGTCTCCATCGCCACACTCTGCCATGTGCCACTTTCAGGTCTCTTCACACTGCTGGTGTTTTTAATTTTTTGACATAGGGTGCAGGCAGATTACGGGCCTCACATAGCTGCTGCCAGGCCCCTAATCTGCCATAGGCCCCTATATACCGCCTCCTCATGCTGCTGCCAGGTCCAGAGTCTCTCATGGGTCCCTGTACGGCCTCCCATTGCTGCTTTCTCCATCGCCACACTCTGCCATGTGCCACTTTCAGGTCTCCTCACACACTGCTGGTGTGTTGAATTTTTTGACATAGGGTGCTGGCAGATTACGGGCCTCCCATAGCTGCTGCCAGGCCCCTAATCTGCCATGGGCCCCTATATACCGCCTCCTCATGCTGCTGCCAAGTCCAGAGTCTGTCATGGGTCCCTGTACGGCCTCCCATTGCTGCTGTCTCCATCGCCACACTCTGCCATGTGCCACTTTCAGGTCTCCTCACACACTGCTGGTGTGTAGAATTTTTTGACATAGGGTGCTGGCAGATTACGGGCCTCCCATAGCTGCTGCCAGGCCCCTAATCTGCCATGGGCCCCTATATACCGCCTCCTCATGCTGCTGCCAAGTCCAGAGTCTGTCATGGGTCCCTGTACGGCCTCCCATTGCTGCTGTCTCCATCGCCACACTCTGCCATGTGCCACTTTCAGGTCTCCTCACACTGCTGGTGTGTTGAATTTTTTGACATAGGGTGCTGGCAGATTACGGGCCTCCTATAGCTGCTGCCAGGCCCCTAATCTGCCATGGGCCCCTATATACCGCCTCCTCATGCTGCTGCCAAGTTCAGAGTCTGTCATGGGTCCCTGTACGGCCTCCCATTGCTGCTGTCTCCATCGCCACACTCTGCCATGTGCCACTTTCAGGTCTCCTCACACTGCTGGTGTGTTGAATTTTTTGACATAGGGTGCTGGCAGATTACGGGCCTCCTATAGCTGCTGCCAGGCCCCTAATCTGCCATAAGCCCCTATATACCGCCTCCTCATGCTGCTGCCAAGTCCAGAGTCTGTCATGGGTCCCTGTACGGCCTCCCATTGCTGCTGTCTCCATCGCCACACTCTGCCATGTGCCACTTTCAGGTCTCCTCACACACTGCTGGTGTGTTGAATTTTTTGACATAGGGTGCTGGCAGATTACGGGCCTCCTATAGCTGCTGCCAGGCCCCTAATCTGCCGTAGGCCCCTATATACCGCCTCCTCATGCTGCTGCCAGGTCCAGAGTCTCTCATGGGTCCCTGTACGGCCTCCCATTGCTGCTGTCTCCATCGCCACACTCTGCCATGTGCCACTTTCAGGTCTCCTCACACTGCTGGTGTGTTCCATTTTTTGTCATAGGGTGCTGGCAGATTATGGGCCTCCCATAACTGCTGCCAGGCCCCTAATCTGCCATGGGCCCCTATACCGACTCCTCATGCTGTGACGTTGCAACAAGGTGGAATTCAACCCTACATATGTTAGACCGCCTTTACGAACAGCAAAAGGCCATCACAGATTTCCTGATGTTAAAAGCAGATAAAGGTACTCCCTGTGTAACTTAGATGTCAGCCATTGGCAGCTCATGCGTGACACCTGCGCTTGCTCAGGCCCTTTGAGGAGGCCACGCTATTCGTGAGTCGGCAGGACTATGGGATGAACGACGTCATTCCTCTGTTGCACGTCCTGGAACAAATGCTGTTAACAATGGCTGGTCAGGGTGCGGTAGACGTGGCGCACAGATCTCAACGCCACATGGCCCCTGTGGGGGCAGGACTGGAAGAAGAGGAGGAGGTAGAGGAGGACATTGGTGCTCAGGAATTATTGAGTGAAATGGGTGGTTTTTCCACTCAGCGGACAGGAGTGGAGGAGCAGGAGCATCTGGTAGAGGAGGAGGAAGAGGAGACAGAGGACCTAGACGCACCGTGGCAGTATGCTGTGGAGATGGAGGCAGGGAGTCCCTCGCATTCCTTGGCACAAATGGCCCATAGCATGCTCGGTTGCTTGCGTAGCGACAGCCGAATAATAACCATCAGACAGAGGGATGACTTTTGGCTGTCCACCTTGTTGGACCCTCGCTACCGTTCAAAAATGGTGGCCTTTTTCACACCTGCTGAGAGGGAGGCCAAAATAACGTACTATAAAAAACACCTATGTAGTCAGCTGGTCTCTGCCTGTCTGCGCCAACGTCCATCCTCAGACACTGTGGGCCCTGTGCGCTCGTGTTCCGCTGCCATGGCAGCAGGGGAGGGGTGGGGTGGTAGGAGCAGTGGCAGCTCCACCAGCAGCGGCTGCCTCAGTCTGCAGTCGATGATGAGTAGCTTTCTTCACCAGCGCAGTGAGGAAACTACTAACCAGCCGCAGCAGCAGCAGCAGCATCAGGTGGACCTGGAGCAGGACCTCAAACAACAGGCTTAGGCCTACTTGGACAGCACCCTGCCAACCGAGGTAGACAATCCCCTTGACTACTGGGCAACGAAACTTGACCTTTGGCCCCAACTAGCTGAATTTGCCCTTGAAAGGCTGTCATGCCCGGCCAGTAGCGTGGCATCGGAGCGCGTGTTTAGTGCGGCAGGAGGTATTGCAACTCCGCGGAGGACACGACTGTCCACCCAAAGTGTGGAGAGACTCACGTTTGTGAAAATGAATCAGGCGTGGATTAGTCTGGATTTCAAACCACCAGTTCCTGACACAACTGACTAAATCCGCCATGAATCATGCCCCAAACATGTGCCACTTTCAGGTCTCCTCACACTGCTGGTGTGTTCCATTTTTTGTCATAGGGTGCTGGCAGATTACGGGCCTCCCATAGCTGCTGCCAGGCCCCTAATCTGCCATGGGCCCCTATACCGCCTCCTCATGCTGCTGCCAAGTCCAGAGTCTCTCATGGGTCCCTGTACGGCCTCCCATTGCTGCTGCCTCCATCGCCACACTCTGCCATGTGCCACTTTCAGGTCTCCTCACACTGCTGGTGTGTTCCATTTTTTGTCATAGGGTGCTGGCAGATTACGGGCCTCCCATAGCTGCTGCCAGGCCCCTAATCTGCCATGGGCCCCTATACCGCCTCCTCATGCTGCTGCCAGGTCCAGAGTCTCTCATGGGTCCCTGTACGGCCTCCCATTGCTGCTGTCTCCATCGCCACACTCTGCCATGTGCCACTTTCAGGTCTCCTCACACTGCTGGTGGGTTCCATTTTTTGTCATAGGGTGCTGGCAGATTACGGGCCTCCCATAGCTGCTGCCAGGCCCGTAATCTGCCATGGGCCCCCGTACCGACTCCTCATGCTGCTGCCAGGCCCGTAATCTGTCATGGGCCACTGTTGTCGCTTGTTGGCATATTCCGCTCGTTCAGATGCTCCTTCTCCTGCTACTCCTCTTCACGGATTCCGTCAGCAGTCTTTCTTGGAATCCGTTTCCAAGAGACAACAGTTTGCGAGCACGCACCCGACGGTGCAGAAGCTGAACGTCCTCCTGTCCAAGTTGCTGCTGCCAGGCTCGTAATCTGTCATGCGCCCCTGTACCGCCTCCTCATGCTGCTGCCAGGTCCAGAGTGTGTCATGGGCCCCCGTACCGACTCCTCATGCTGCTGCCAGGCCCGTAATCTGTCATGGGCCCCTGTACCGCCTCCCCATGCTGCTGCCAGGTCCAGAGTGTGTCATGGGTCCCTGTACGGCCTCCCATTGCTGCTGCCAGGCCCGTAATCTGCCATGGGCCCCTGTACCGACTCCTCATGCTGCTGCCAGGCCCGTAATCTGTCATGGGCCCCTGTACCGCCTCCTCATGCTGCTGCCAGGTCCAGAGTGTGTCATGGGTCCCTGTACGGCCTCCCATTGCTGCTGTCTCTATCGCCACACTCTGCCATGTGCCACTTTCAGGTCTCCTCACACTGCTGGTGGTTTCCATTTTTGTCATAGGGTGCTGTATGGCCTCCCATTGCTGCTGCCTCCACCGCCACACTGTGGCTCCACACTCTGGTTTTGGCCCCGTGACTGCCCAAATGAGTGAAGTGTGCGGTGATTCTAAGATCGACGGCACTCATCTGCATGTCATACTGACTGACAGTATTATTTCTCTTCCCCAGCAGACTCCAAGGGCATTTAAATTAAAGGTACAGTGTTCTGCACTAATATTAAGTCTCTCTGAAGCCTAGAAACACCCTTTTTTAAGTTAAATTCACAG
This sequence comes from Staurois parvus, assembly GCF_062004578.1. Classification (NCBI taxonomy): domain Eukaryota; kingdom Metazoa; phylum Chordata; class Amphibia; order Anura; family Ranidae; genus Staurois; species Staurois parvus. The sequence continues at coordinate 23,558,248 of NW_028317821.1, forward strand.
CGAATTTATTCGACTCGAATCGAATATTGTCCACGAATTCGCCGAATCAGTCGAATCGAATTTTTCATTTCTTCGCTCATCTCTAGCTATTGGCAAAACTAAATTTTCCAGTTTTCCAAAGATCCTGATTGCTTATACAAAGCAGTTTGATTAGCACAGGGTGAACATAGATTTTATTCATGTGGACATATTATTAAAGAAAAAAAGACTTAGCATTACCTTTGCATCCTGTATTAACACATAGGTAAAAATGTGTTGATATAAGTACTTGCTTCAATCCCTAAGGATAATAAGCCATGCAAAACAACAACTGCTAATATTTCATGAATCAACAGTTGGTTGTAGGTTGGCGGTTTCAAGAAAACCTGTTTTGGACTATTCACAATAGTATGCACTAAAACTATGTGGTTACTAAATAAGATATCAAAGAAAACAAAATATTTTTTATAGTGCTACCCTTGAAGGAGTAGCTGCAATTTAACCGATTCTTTCCCAAAACAAGTGTAGAGCGAGGCACACTCTTGGCAAAGGGCTGGTGCTAGGGAATCCTCCTGCAGGATTAGACCAAGGACTTTAAATTCTCATGCACATTTGATGTTTTTACAGCGGCTGTTTTTGGCTTTTGACGTTTTTTTCTACAGCCAGTAAACCCTCAGCATGTTATCCTATGTGTCCATGCACCCATAGACTGTAATCAACATTTTTTGGCTCGGACGTTTTTTGGCTGGAAAAAAAACCCAGGACTGGTGGGTTTCTAGATGAGTTTTTTAACTGTAAAAAAGCTCTAACACTGAACAATGCAGCAAAACTCGGTAAAACACCGCAAACTGGCGTTTTTGAACTTTTTTTGACCCCCAAAATTTTTATTTTGGTAAAAAAAAGCTAAAAAATGCAAATGCGGAAAAGTGCACAAAAACGCCACTAATCGCGGCAAAAAGCCGCTGAACGCTAATGCAAAAATGCTTACAAAAGCTGAAAAACTCACATTTTTAACATGACTTTACACAGCTAACATTACCAGTGTTATCGAAACGCCCAGTGTTCATGGAGCCTTACAAGGACCATTTATGTCCTCTTCAACCACCTGCTGGACACACCTCCCCAGGGATTGGCTGCAGCATCATAAATATTTATGTTGCTCATTTGCCTTGCTCCACCTACGCTCCATAAATCTTTAGATGGCAGGGAAAGGCAATCAAACCTGCAGCCATTGAAAACTAGAACAGCCCAAAAAAGTCAACAGCTGCTCTAATGATTACAGAGGAGCCAAATAGAACTATATTTACCTAACATCAAAGCAGCCTATCTAGGATGGTACTACATAGTAATACCAACTACTGTAAATATCAATTTGTTTGTAGTTTAAAGTACTTGTTACTCTTACCAGAAATGTAATGTTCTTACCACTTCCTGTGAGCTGCAATTAAAGCAAAACAATCTTTTTTTTTCTTTTTGTTTTGTAAACTCCTAACCCAGTTATCTTTCATGTAATGAAGATTAACAAAGGCAGACATTTCTGAAGTAGGTATTTTAACTGTAGGGTCAGCAGGTGAAAAAATAAAAATAAATTCAGTACCACATCTAAGGATTGGTAAACTGCAGTATATTAATATTGTTTGGCAAACATTACTACATTTTGTGTGCTGAATCGAAAAATCATTGAAGTCCATGTAAGTCAATGGGGGTTGAAGGTTAAAAAATGGTAAGGGTCATTTTCTAGACTGATAGGTAAGGTATTGTTAAACAAACGTCAAGGGGACCTGGACTATGCATTGGGGAAAAAAAATTAAATAATCATTTTGGAGAAGTGATTTTAATAATGCAGTGAAACATTAAAAATGCAAAATGTAATTAACTGATTCCCATCCGCCCAAAGTACATAGTCAATGGGATGGGAGCAGCGCCAAAGCAGGTACATTAGCTTGCATCTGAGGTTCATACGTGGCTCCAAGAGTGCAACACAGCGGATCACATGACATGATATAGGAGCAATGAAATCAGTCCTATACTATGTGACCACTGTGTCCAATGAGGACACAGTGTAAATGTAAGCAAAAAGCTGCATGGTATGGCTTCTGGCTCCTCCTCCTCACACAGAGATCTGTCTGTGAGAGGAGAAGGAACCATTTCTGCAGCACCAGTCATTGTGACTATTCTAAAGTGTGTCTAAAGTGTAAACACCAACACCAGCCACTTCACAGTGTCCCTGATCACTGCCCAGTTATCACCTGTCATCAGTGCTGCCAGAATCAGTGTACCTGATTGCAATGGGTCCTGTTTGGTTCCTGATCACCACCACGCCAGTTTGGTCAGGAGATCACTGCCACACCAGCTGTTTCCTGAACACCGCCACTCCAGCTGGTTCCTGATCACCACCACGCCAGTTGGTTCCTGATCACCGCCACACCAGTTGGTTCCTGATCACTGCTATGCCAGCTGGTTCCTGATCACCACCAGGGCAGTTTGGTTCCTGATCACTACCATGTCAGTTTGGTTCCTGATCACTGCCACGCCAGCTGGTTCCTGATCACCACCATACCAAATGGTTCCTGATCACTGCCACACCAACTGGTCCTGATCAAATCCATGCCAGTTTGGTTCCTGATCACCTCCACACCAGCTGGTTCCTGATCACCGCCATGCCAGCTTGTGCCTGATCGCCACGCCAGTTGGGTTATGATCACCTCCACTGTCTGTGAGCTGTTACAGCTAACTGTGAGTAATTTTCAGCCTCTGCACACAGTTTATACACACACACACACACAAAACAGCCAGCTCCTTGTGTCCCTGGTCTGTGCCCAAAAGTGTCTAGTGTGAACCAACCCCAGTGTCCCAGTGCTATCAGTGCTGCCAAGAACAGTGTCCCTGATTGCAGTGACATCAGGCCACTGTACTCCTGCACCACCATCCTGATCACCACCATCATCTGTGAAGAGAGAGAGTAATTACAGTTAACTGTGAGTTTCAGCCTCTGCACACAGTTTACACATACACACAAAACATTGCCAGTCAGGGGTTTATTTACTAAAGCTGGAGAGTCCAAAATCAGACTGCCTTCTGCATAGAAACCAATCAGCTTCTAACCTCAGATTGTTCAATGAAGCTTTGGCAATGAAACCTGGAAGCTGATTGGTTTATATGCAGAAGTGAGTCTGATTTTGGACTCTCCAGCTTTAGTAAATAAACCCCTCAGTGTCAGGCTTAGATTCTGAATATGAACCCATAGACGACAGTGGTTCAGCATCTGATTCAGAAGAAAAACAGCCTCCAACAAAAAGCATGAGGAACATCGAGAAGCACCAGGCAACCACAAGCAGCTCAATGCCACCCTGTGACATGGCTAGCACTAGCAGTACAGTTTATCCATCATCAGCCACCAAGAATAAGGGCCCATACTGCTGTCCCAGAGGCACTTTCAAACCCTGTGTGACTGCCTTCAGATTCAGAAAGTACTTTCATTGCCACTACACTTTAATTTGATATTGGTAAAGGTATGGTGACAATATTTCCCTTGTTACTACCTGCCATTTCCCTGCCACATTTCTGCCTGCTGCCTGAACCCATTTGCCTGCCAACTGAATTTACCCTGGCCTGTTCATCAACTATGCTTCTGCCTGCCGTCTGAACTGACCTCAGTCTGTTAATTGGCCATGCCTCTGCCTTCCACCTTAACTGTTTATCCACCAAGTTTCTGCCTTCTTCCTGAACTGATCTTGGCCTGTCAATTGACAATGTTTTTTGCTTGCCTCCTGGACTGATCTTTTTACCTCCCACTGTAGTAGTGGGATTCAAGACGAGGGGGCCTCATGTATGTGAAAGGATCCAGAATAGTGTTTTACTAGTGGAGAAAACTAAGTTTATGGTTTTCTTCAGGTTTTGTAATTCCCAGATCAGGGTTTGGAGGCTTTGAAGAAGCCTCTACCTCATTGCCCAGTTTTACCTAACCAAGGCCCTACGCCTAATGTTTCTGCCTGGACCAATCCTTTGACCACATCTCTGCCTGCTATCTGTACTGACTGTGGCCTGTTAATGCACCATGTTCCTGCCTTCTGCCTGGACCACTGCTTTGCCTGTTTGCTGACCACGTCTCTGCTTAGCACCGGCACTGACCTTTCTGCATATCCCACTGGCTATGTTCCTTCGAGACACTGGTGCCACCCATCCTCTGTGGACAAATGCACTACTGAAACCACAGGTACTCTTTGGTCTACCCTTTGTTCAACCTCCTGTACTTACTGGAGCGTGAACATGGCGCTATTTTGGCAGCCATGTAGGTTAAGCTTTTAGGAACAGGGACTGCTGTAGGTGACACTACACTATGCTATGTTGATATAAAGTGTTGGCTGATTTTTGTTATTCACAGGTTGCAATGTCCGGTACATAATCAGTCCAAGCATTGAAAAGGTCTTTCACATATGGTATCCCCATACTCAGGAGGAGTAGCAGAATGTATTTTAAGGTGTTATTCTAAGAATGCCTATGTGGGGTGTTAGAAATATCTTTCTAATTGACAACATTGTGTAAAACAAATACATTTTCATTTTCTTTCCACATTTTTCCAAAACTTGTGGCAAAAAAATTAAGTCTTCAGAATATTCCATGTGCCTCTTAGAAGATACCATGGGTTTTTTTCTTTCCAATATGGGGTCATTTTCAGTGCGTTTCCACTGTCCTGGTGCTCCAGGGCCTCCTAAAATGTGATAGGTAGTCAAGAAATTAGATGTGTGATTTTTGCCCCTAGAATGCCCAAAGCTGCTACTTGGATGTGGGGCCCCTCTATGTGGTCAGACTGTGGAAAAGTCTCACACATGTGGTATCACCATACTCAAGAGGAGCTAGAGAATGTGTTTTATTAGTAAGTATGCCTATGCTGTGTATTAGAAATATCACATAGATTGACAACTTTGTGTAAAAACAAAATACATTTTCATTTTCTTACCACATTCTCCAAAAAATGAAGTTTTCGGAAGACTCCCCATACCTCTTAAAACTTACCTTGTGATGTTTACTTTCCTAAATGGGGTTATTTTGTGGGTGCTTCCACTGTCCTGGTGATCCAGGACCTCCAAAACTATGATAGGTAGTCAAGAAATTAGATGTGTAATTTTTGCCCCTAAAACGCCTGAAGGTACTTAGTGGATGTGGGGCCCCTCTTTGTGCCTAGGCTGTGAAAAAGTTTCACACATGTGGTAACTGCATACTCAGGAAGAGTAGCAGAATGTGTTTTGGGGTATAATTGTAAGTATGCATATGCTGTTTGAAATAAATAACTTGTTAAAATGACAACTTTGTGAAAAAAAATAATAATTTAATTTCTTCAATTTCCAAAAAATGACATTTTCAGAAGACTCACCATGCCTCTTATTAAGTACCTCAGACTGTAAACATTCCAAAAAGGGGTCATTTGGGTGTTGTTTGTACTGTTCTGGCATTTTAGAGCCCCAAGAAATGATATAGGTAATCAGTACATCAGGACTGATCAATTTTCAAATATATATACCATGGTTTGTAGACTCTATATCTTAACACAGACTAAATAATATACACTGATTTGGGTTACGTCTACCAAAAAAAGGTAGCACCATACATTTTGACCTAAATTTATGAAGAAAGTATTTTTTTTTGCAAAATGTAATAACAAAAACTAATTGTTTTTTTAATTTATAGCTCAAAAAATGAAAAACCCAGTGGCGAATAAATACAACCAAAAGAAAGCTCTATTTGTGTGAAAAAAGATAAAAATTTAATTTGGATACAGTGTTGCATGTCTGAGTAATTGTCATTTAAAGTGTGAGAGTGCTGAAAGATGAAAATTGGCCTGGGCAGGAAGGGGTGAAAGTGTCTGGTATTGAAGTGATGAAATATACATGTAGACACAACATTTAATATAAAGAATTTGGGGTTTGTCCAACTCTCTTTCACAACCTGTAGATCATTTTGAATTTTTTTTCTTTTTTTTTAACATATTTTGTTTTATTCTTTGTAAATTTAAAATGATGATTGTTTTCCTTTATTTTTAAGTGCCCTTTTTTATTCTTTTTTACTTTTTTTAAACTTTGGACATGAGCCACATGTTTTAATTTTAGCCTTTTTTAACTTTTTTGCCCATGTAAATATATTTTGCAGTTTGTTTGCATACAGCCAGTTAGAAGCATTCTTATTTCTATTCTGTGTTCTTTGTTGACAATATTCCCAGTGGTTAAATGACATTGCTAGGGGATGTCGTGACCTTTCCTGTGAAGTTAGGTATCTTTATGATGTACACAGCCTAGTGTACAATACCTACCAAAAAGACAAAATATTGCTGAAACTGTTTAAAAAGTGTTAGCTAGAGCTTGACTTCAATTTGTTAGTGGATTTAAACACAACCCTCCTCCATGTTAGCAATGCTGCTGTCTAAAGGTATTTCTGCGCTCCTTCATATCTCTACAGAAGGTGTGTTACTGGCCAGATCACAATTCAAAACCAGGGGCGGACTGACCATTGGGGAACTCGGGCACTGCTCGAGGGCCCGGGGTCATCAGGCCTCCCTGGTACCTTTCATAGGCTTTTTTGGGTGTGATTTGAGTGTGGGTGAGGACACAAGGGCCCCATGATCCCCTATTGACCGGGGGCCCCCTGAGTTGTCAGTCCTCCCCTGGTCAAAACAGAATGGAAAAGGCCTAAAATAGAACATGAATACAGCCACTACATCTAATGATTGGTAACCTGGAATATATTCCATTTTTGATTCTGGCTACTTAGATTACTAGGGATAAATGAACCTGCATGGGTTTGATTTCTGCATGAAGTCCACAAAACCTTAACTACTTCCGGGCTAACCAGGGCTAAGCAGAAGTCCCAGTGCCTGTTCTGCAAGCTCTAGCCTATGATCCTGTCTGGACACCTAATGGTCTGTGGGGTCCTCACTTTTTAGAATATCTACATCACCCCTGGACTTGATGAACCTGTGGTTGATATGCTGCTGGTAAGTGAAGACTGCAGCTGTAACTGTTTCCTGTATTTTAAAAAAACGTAGTATTGCAGAGGCCATTTTACCCTCGTGTGTGGGATTTAATAGGGTGGCCACCCAATAGTTGTCTCTCTTTCATGATCTGAATCCTGGAGATCCTGTGCAAGCATTTAACCACTTTTCTAACAGGGTTTTTTTTTGCATACATGATACAATCTGCATCTTTTGCTAGAAATTACTTTAAACTCCCAAACAAGTATATATTTTCTCAAAGCAGAAACCCTGTTGAAAAAATGGTGGCAGTAGCTTTTGTTTATGTTGCATGTTATTAGAGCAACTATTTATCAAATGCGAATTTTCAGGAAAAATACACAAATAAAAATAAGTGCAAACAAACACAATATAATACCTATTCTCTTTGGTAAAATAAAAAAAGATGGTGTTGTGTCAAGTAAACATGTAAAGCCCTAAAATTGCATCTGCCTGAAATAGCAAAAAACTATGATACCCAAATTTGTCCATATTCAATGTTTTATAGGCCCTTACAGATTATCATTTTAGAGTGAATTATCATCCTAGAATTATTGCTTTCTCTGATATGTTTGCAATTTATGCTTACATACACCTGCTTAGTTTCCACACGTGTTTACATTCAGGTGTGTACAGGGGTGGTGGAAATAACTATTTTTTAAAACTTTTTAAAATCATTTTTGTTTTACTATAATTTTTTTTACACTTTTTAATTTTTTTTTAAATTTAACTTTAATGCTATAACAAGGGTTTAACAAGTCACTATGTGATACAATGGGTAGATAAAAAGTCCTCTTTATGATCACAACAGGGACCTATTAGACACCCACTGTCTCCTCTGCCCTGCATTGCAGCTAATCATGCACAGACCATTGATTAGTTACTACTCCAGCTACAGTACTCAATAGTGAAAAAATCATGTCTCTTTTAGGTTCATTAGTTGTAAGGGACATTGTGGAGTGGGCCACGGCAGACACCATGAACTCAGGAGCTGCCATGCCAGCTGTCATGTATTGATCCATTGGAGAAGATAACTGTTTTATATATCTGTGAAGTGTTGTTTGACCTCCTGTCAATTATATCCATGTTGCAAGGAGAGCAGATTGTATGCACTTTGTGGTGAGCAGTTACACAGCATCATTAAATTTGTGTGAAGAGCATTGGGCAGAGCACTTAGAATTTTTTTGTTCATTGCACCACCAGTATCAATAGGAGCACTACTTTCTAGTCTTGAATCAAATGACATTTATTTTCAAATACTCTCTTGATGTTTCAAAATAGTTTATTCATACTTATCAGTGCTGCATCATTTATGTATTTTATCTTTATCATATTAGTGTGAAACACTTTTTTGGTGCTGGCTAGCTTTGGTAGTTTACGTATTTATTGACTTGTCATTTGTTTGGATGAAGTTTGTTGGGTATAATTGTTTTGTGCCTGTTTATTTGTCAGCAAAGTAGAGATTGTGTACCTCTTTGATTTCAAGTAGAGGAAGCGGACTAGAAAAGTGTATCACATTCAGTAGAAAAAGCTGCAGCAGGAATGACTGTACTTGCTCCCCTTATCTTTATATTGGTGATGTTTGGGAGCTGGCCTCACTATTTTGCACTGTGACAATATACAAGGAGTTATGTGGAGTGAGTGACACCGGTATACCGCTTCCCCATTGTCAGGACTACACGGATTACACGCACAGGAGAACACCAGGGTTAAAGAAAGGATGGAGGACACAGACCCTACTTACGGAGTCTCCACCAGCCGCAGCAGTCATATGGAGTATTTATTTTGATAATGTTGATACCTGTAGTGCACCAGAATAGTGCACTTTATTTGTGAGTGTCATTTTAATTCTTTTTTAATATAGTATACATACGGTATACACTATGTCAGCATTTCTTTCCATGTAAATCGATGATCTGTTTATATTAGCTATCTGGAGGATCCATAGAAGAAGAATATTCCCATAACCCAAGGATAATAGGATTAAAGGCATGATCAGACCAACAGACCAAAGCTCAGTAGGCCTATTCATCAGGTGAGAGGCTGGAGGTGATGGTTTCACACTAGTGGTGATTTTATTTATTGATATTTTGAGCACACAGATGGAAGGGACTTTCTCTATATCAGTTCATGAAGATTCTTATTCTCTCTGGTCATTGAAAAACTTTATGAAGATGGCATTGTTCAATAATTATATGAGAATTGTATTCTTTATATTTATTTGGCAGAATCCTACTAGAAGATCTGTGAGATTTCAGCATCTGATTTGGACTTTTTCAGTTTTAATAATTGTGATATTTGCAGCGCTGTCCTGCTAGTTATATTTGATATTGTTATATATGGTGTGATAATATGAGGACATAGCAGCAGCAGATTGTATATTTTATTATTTTATTATTTTATTAATTCATTGTCTTTGCATATTATATTACTACAGTGCACAGGTTCATTTTATTTATTTTTTTATATGTTTAGTTATATAGTTTGTCAGGTTGAAAAAGACACCATCTAGTTCAAGCAAACCAAACAATAAATAAATAAATAGAAACCTTCCATATACAGAAATCTATACAAAGAGGAAGGAAAAAACCCTTTAAAGCATGGTCCAATATATTCTGGCAGGGGAAAAAATCCTTTCTGATCCCACAAGGCAATTTGATATTCCTTGGATCAACAATCTCTGGTTAAATCTCTTTTCATCCAGATACAAGGTCCTTAAAGTTAATACCTGCATCAGGTTCAATACTACTATGAACTACTTAATGTGTTTATACATGGTGATCATATCCCTCCTTAATAACCTGAACTGAACTGTATATTCCATATTTGGTCCTACTATTGTTTTGTACAGGGGCAAAATGATGTCCCCCTCTCTGGAGACTATATCTAATACAAGAAACTATTTTGCTAGCATTAGAAATTCCAGCTTTGAGTGTTATTAGTAAGCCTATTAGTAAGCTCAGAACACCCAGATCCCTTTTGACCATTAACTCCTCATAGGATATAGGATGCTAGCATGTTTTAGCCCACGGTGCATAACTTTACTTTTTTCAACATTAAACCTTGTTTGCTACATAGTTGCCCAATCAAACAGTGCATTGATGTCTGTGCATTGGAGATGTAGGAACTTTATCCCACTATATAGCTTGTGTCATCTGCAAACACAGAAATTACAGTTAATCCCAGACTCTATATTATTTATAAATAGGTTAAAAAGTAAGGGTCTCAACACTGAATTTTTGGGTTCCCCCACTAATAACCTTAGTCCATTCAGAGTATGAATCATTATTCACTACTCTCTGATTATGGACTTTTAGCTAGTTTTATAGTCATTTACAAACTGAATTTTTTAAGTCTTTAAATTGTAACATACACATTAGCCATGTGAGGAAATCTGTGTCAAATGCCAAAGTCCATGTATACTGTATCTAGAGCCACTCTTTTTTATGTTTTCTTACTTCCTCATAAAAAGAAAGCAGATGTGTTTGACAGATTTACTTATTCATGAATCCATGCTGACTATTGCTTATATTATTGTTTTCTACTAGGAATGGACTGAAGGTTTGGTTTGAGCTTGGCTGTTTGGACATTTGGAACACCTGAGCTTTACCCATTCAGTGGGAGCTGGTCATCATTTATAACATAATATTATAACATATTCATTTCCCTAATATACATTGCAGCTTCTTGATGTTAATGGTTGTTAATGATGTGGGTGATAACAGGCACCACTGAGTGTTTAACAACTAGTGACATCATTTGTCTCTATTTACTTGCATGGCCAAGAATCCAGGGCCATGTATTCAAAGTGGTAGGGATAGTTAAAAAACTGTGTGAGGTCCCCTCTATTCTATACCAGGCATTTTAGGCCTGGTATAGATTTTAGAGGGGAACCCCATGCAAAAATTAAACAAAAAAGCTGGGGTCCCTCAAAAATCCATACCAGCCCCCTACCTGTGCATGCAGCTTGGCAGAAAAGAAAAGGGAGGAATGCGTGTTCACCACCTGTACCAGGCCACAGGCCCTTAAAGGGGTAGTAAACTGCAGCAAAAACAAAAAAAAGGGACTCGGGTATGCACCACAATTTACGCCCTCACCACTGTAAGTGCCTCCATCTTCACCCTGTCTTCCTACCGTGTTTGCAGACTGCGGCAGTTCGAATGGCTGAGCTATGATGATGTCACTCCATGTGCACTGGAGTCACTCTTTACAACATATGGCTCTGAAGGAATGGCACAGATATAGACCGGCTGCTGCCAGAATAAATATCTCCTATATGGTGAACGGTGCAAAATGTTGCCTGCCAATGCATATCTATTCCAGATGCTTAACTCCCACAGAATGACAGGTCCAACAGACAACAAGGGGCACAGACCCAGGAAGATGTCATTGACCATATTTGGACATGAACTTATTTGATCAATGACATCACAGTGATGCATGTGACCTCATTGACCAAATATGGTCATTTCCATTTTTGTTCAATTATTTAACTTGGGAGACCACACCCTTTTGTATAAATGAGATGGCATCCACAGGACCTGTCATTTGGTGGAAGTGATGAGATGGGCCTACATGTGTGCTGGCAGCGTACATTGGGCCTCAGGAATTGTGATTGACATAGATCTACATTACTGGATAATGTGCTTATTGGTAGATGTACAATAGCAGATTTGTTTTAGGTTTTTTTGTTAAGTGATTTGTCAAAAACTATGTGTGTGTTTTTTAGTGTTTGCTTTTTTGTGAATGAGTAGGGGTTGTATGTACTGCTTACTCATTCACACAGGGGGCCAGTATCTGGGAGCCCTTTTTTGTTAAAGGGGGCTTCCAGATTCTGAAAAGTACCCTGCCTGAAGACCCCCACAGACACCGGGCCTGGGTTGTTTGAAGGAGGCCCTTGTGTTGGGGAAGTTCCACTTTAAAGACTGGTCCCCTGCTCCCCATCAAGGATTGGCCCCTTTGGGGAGCATGGGGGGAGTGAGTATCTTATTTAAAAAAAAATTTTAATTACAATTTTTTATTGTTTATTACTTTTTTTAACTTTGGACAGGAGTCACATATGTTTTACTTTTATCCTTTTAACTTTTTTTGCCCATGTAAATATATTTTTCAGTTTGTTTGCATACAACCAATTTGAAGCATTCATAATTCTGTCTTGGACAACAGCCCTCAGCCTTGGAAAATTTGACCTTTTAAAATGAAGTGTTTTTACTCTTCCAGTATGTGCTTGTTGTTTATGTGGAAACAAGGCTAAGTGACTCAACTAAGCACAAAAACATGGGAACCGTGGTGCAGAAAAATGGCAGCAGGGTCCCACTGGTTTCCACCAGTTCTGTGCTAATGGCACTGCTGGACATCTTCCAATGTCAAAAGAAAGTAAGCATGATGTGTCTTTCATCTGCTGCATTATGTTTCCTTGGCCAACCACTGCTTCTACGGTCCTCAGCTTTATTTGTTTTTTTGTGTTTCTTCAAAAGAGCTTGATCAGCACATCTTGAAACCCCAGTCTGCTTTAAAATCTTTGCCTGGGAGAAACATTGCTGATGCAGCATAACTACCCTATGTCTTTTTGCTGTTCTCACTCTTGCCATAGTGTATGACCGGTGACATGAAGTTATCTTCCACAACCTATCCTTAGTAAGAGCGTTTGGCTGTTCATCACCAAGTTTTAAGCTTTCTACACAGCTGTTTTAGTTAATGATTGTGTTTCAACGTACATAAAAATTGATGATCATTAGCACTTCCATGGTATAATTGGTAATTTTTTCCACCTGACTCTATTCCTACAAAATCGCTGACCGTGTGCAACTGTACATAGCGTATATAGTACATAGTGTATTCTTACAAGTGTAAGAATTGATGCTGGTTTGAAGCCAAAAGGTAGTCACATCAAATATTCATTTGATTTAGATTTTTCTTCTGTTCGCTCACTTTGCATTTTGTATATTGATAAATACAAGCAATTAAGATATATATTTTTGAAAGCATTCTTACTTTACAGCATTTCTTTACACCTGCCTAAAACTTTTGCACAGTACTGTATATATGGGTAGTTAGCTCATTTACAAAAGGAGTACAGATTGTTCACTTAAAGGCCCGCTCCTGAAAACTTGGAAAATCCTCCTTGCAGTGGGACTGTGCCTGCACTGCAAAGGATATTAGCTCATTTAGATCTAGGGCATGTGGAAAACATGACTGACTTACCCCACTTCTGCACTGTTAGACTGATCCCTGCAGCAATTTTTCCTCCATGCTCCAACATTCTAAGGTACTGTCATGATAAGGAACAAGGCATGATCCATAGCCCTGCACTGGACGTGATGATGCCGAGCGCTAGTCCCCCACTGGAGTGCCATTTACCAGGGAGCAGAGGATCATGTATGTAAAATGCTTTGTTTTCATAATAGTCTGGGGGCGTCATCCAGAATTGTAAAACACAAACAGACAAGCAATCCCAGAGTCATTAACCAATCACATAAATAAAAGAACAATAGATATCTACTTGTGAAACACTTATAAAAAGTACTGGAGTACACCAGCTATCAATACACAATAAGATCAACAAACTGTGTGAAGCAAAAGAAGGAAATATGCGCCCTAACACCAATGTGTCATGTCAACATGTTTCAAGGGAAAATTGCTTTTTCAGGACTTGAATGCGTAATACAGATCATCACTGTGCCATGATGACAATCTGCTGATACAAATAAATACAGTGAAAATACCAATTCATTTATTCACAAAAGACTGTGGGTTGATTAACTAAAACTGGAGAGTGCAATATTTGATACAGCTGTGCATGGTAGCCAATCAGCTTCCAACTTCAGTTTGTTCAATCTTTGACAAAAAACCTGGCAGCTGATTGGTTTTTAGGCAGAGTTGCACTAGATTTTGCACTCTCCTGTTTTAGTAAATCAACCCCTATATCTTAAAACATATACAGCAAAAACCAATATATAATACAAATCAACGATACAACATTATGCAACCTATCTAGAACAGTAGAAAAGTGGCACACATGCCACACAAATCCTTAATGAAAACTACACCCCTTACCGAAAGTGTGCACACATGGTCCCAGGGGGGCAGCACTCTCCCCTGGCACGTGGGCAGGTCCTGTGGGCATAAATGGAAAGAGGGGAGGCAATTATAGGTCTTAAAAAAACTAAAATAACATATGGTAATGATAACTAAAAAGTAGATTTTCATCAACTTACTTGTGATAGAACACAGGTAGCCAGTCCCTGATTATATAAGAACCATAGGTAATGTCTAAATGTGTAAAAAAAAACTACACAACCAGTGAAAAGATGTCTGCTTCCCGCCAATGTCACATCCGCCCTGTGGAATGCATACCGCTCCAAGGAGTGATTACTCTAGTGGCTTCCATCTTTGAACAGCAATAAGGCTGAATACACCAAGTGCCAGGCTTAGGCACTTTTTTGTGAGTGAATCTTTTATTAGTTACCCCCAATAAAGTTATTAAGCGGTTTTACACTATGGGATGTTCCCTTCTCTTTCTTTGTATATGGAGACATATTGTATTCCCTGTCTGCGGAGGTGTGGACAGAGCTGACTCTCTGGAAGCTATTCCCTATGTGTCACAGACCACTCCAAAGATAGATGGTTACAAGTTGAAAGATCTGGAGACCATTGGCTTACTGGGATAGTCCCGCAAGCGTGAATGACCTCTCTAGAGATAGATGGTCATTGGATCAGGGTGAGTGTCAATCCATGTGGGGCACCTTTGTTGAGCACAGTGGAGCACTTTTTTTGAGAAATGATCCATTCACCAGGATATTGATTGAAAACCAAATACAAGCACATGCACTTGTTCACTAATATGGGACTGAGTTATGAGATGTTGATTATATGCACAGGTTTATGACATATAAAAATAAAAGTATAGTGAGCGCTCCTATAAGTAGCTGCTAAAACACCAAAAGGCACCAACACTCTAAAGGATCAAAGATATAAAAAGGGTGTAGTGCTAGAAATACATATAAAATATTATGCCAATAAGTCCACATAAAATGATCATAAATGCATGTGAGACCATAAAACGGATATAAAGTCTGATAATGTAGCAGATGAACTTGTGACTCCAGCCAAAAGTGAAAAAATGCGCACTCACCGGAAGCACATCAATAATGCACATAAATAATAATCCTCAAGGTATATTGGTCAGTCCGGTGAACTTTTTCCTATGGTGTAGTCATCAAGCCGTTAAGGAAATGTTTAAATCCACTGGTTCCAGAGGTCCTCCTTAAGATTAGTGAGGTGATCAGCCTGGATATGGGGCTCCTATTCCTCCGGATATGCTGGATACTACCTGGTACCTGTGGGCTTAATAGCTCCAAATAGGAGCCACAAAAGAAGTGCCCATAGTGTAGTATATTAAATGATTTTATTGTAGTACCGCATAGACAGGGTATAGTGATGAGCAGAAAATAACACTATATCTCCATTAAAATGGCCGCCTGGGCTTCCTTCCAGCTCCAGGTGGCAGTATTGTCATGTGCTGTCTGAACCATGACAACTGTGAGTGCGCATTTTTCACTTTTGGCTGGAGTCACAAGTTCATCTGCTACATTATCAGACTTTATATCCCATTATGGTCTCACATGCGTTTATGATCATTTTATGTGGACTTATTGGCATAATATTTTATATGTATTTCTAGCGCTACACCCTTTTTATATCTTTGAGGTTTATGACATGCGCAGTCTATCTGGTTTTCTATTTTATGTGAGTGCAGCTGGCACTTTTTCATGTTAGTGCAACTATTTGTTATTTACAGTATTTCAATTTTTAATAAACCTGCTACACCATAGAAGCATTTTTTTTCTTTGAGTGTTTGTGCCGTCATATCCCATTTATAAGAGAATATCATTGAGAAGATTGTGGTGATACTTTCTCCCCTGGAGGTTGTTGAAATTGGGAAATGCAACACGCTTTTGGATGATAATTGGTAAATTATTAAATTTACCACACGTGGTGAATACACTGGATTATTGGATTATCCATTCATCACTGGTCTTTGGGAACATGGTGTATAAAGATTTCCTATGCAATCACTGCATGGACTATCCCTTGTCTTATGGACATTTTATTGATTTATCGATTTTTAGTGAGTTTTATGTTGATCACTGTTTGCATCATTATTGACACATACAGGTGAAACTCAAAAAATTAGAATATTGTGCAAAAGTTCATTTATTTCAGTAACTTAAACAGTGAAACTAATATATGAGATAGACTCATTACATGCAAAGCAAGATAGTTCAAGCTGGGATTTGTCGTAATTGTGATGATTATGGCTTACAGCTCATGAAAACCCCAAATCCACAATCTCAGAAAATTAGAATATTGTGAAAAGGTGCAATATTCTAGGCTCAAAGTGTCCCACTCTAATCAGCAAATTAAGCCATAACACCTGCAAAGGGTTCCTGAGCCTTTAAATGGTCTCTCAGTCTTCTTCAGTAAGAATCACAATCATGGGAAAGACTGCTGACCTGACAGTTGTGCAGAAAACCATCATTGACACCCTCCATAAGGAGGAAAAGCCTCAAAAGGTAATTGCAAAAGAAGTTGGATGTTCCCAAAGTGCTGTATCAAAGCACATTAATATAAAGTTATGTGGAAGGGAAAAGTGTGGAAGAAAAAGGTGCACAAGCAGCAGGGATGACCGCAGGCCTGGAGAGGATTGTCAGGAAAAGGCCATTCAAAAGTGTTGGGGACTTTCACAAAAAATGGACTGAGGCTGGAGTCAGTGCATCAAGAGCCACCACACACAGACGGATCCTGGACATGGGCTTCAAATGTCGTATTCCTCTTGTCAAGCCGCTCCTGATCAACAAACAATGTCAGAAGCGTCTTACCTGGGCTAAAGAAAAACAGACCTGGTCTGTTGCTCAGTGGCCCAAAGTCCTCTTTTCTGATGAGAGCAACTTTTGCATCTCATTTGGAAACCAAGGACCCAGAGTATGGAGGAAGAATGGAGAGGCACACATGGCAAGATGCTTGAAGTCCAGTTTGAAGTTTCCACAGTCTGTGTTGATTTGGGGAGCCATGTCATCTGCTGGTGTTGGTCCACTGTGCTTCATTAAGTCCAGGGTCAACGCAGCCGTCTACCAGGAGATTTTGGAGCACTTCATGCTTCCTTCCGCAGACGAGCTTTATGGGGATGCTGACTTCATTTTCCAGCAGGACTTGGCACCTGCCCACACTGCCAAAAGCACCAAAACCCGGTTCAATGACCGTGGGATTGCTGTGCTTGATTGGCCAGCAAACTCGCCTGACCTGAACCCCATAGAGAATCTATGGGGCATTGCCAAGAGAAAGATGAGAGACATGAGACCGAACAATGCAGAAGAGCTGAAGGCCGCTATTGAAGCATCCTGGTCTTCCATAACACCTCAGCAGTGCCACAGGCTGATAGCTTCCATGCCACGCCGCATTGAGGCAGTAATTGCTGCAAAAGGGGCCCAAACCAAGTACTGAGTACATATGCATGCTTATACTTTTCAGAGGTCCGATATTTTTCTATGTACAATCCTTGTTATATTGATTGCATGTAATATTCTAATTTTCTGAGATTGTGGATTTGGGGTTTTCATGATCTGTAAGCCATAATCATCACAATTATGACAAATCACGGCTTGAACTATCTTGCTTTGCATGTAATAAGTCTGTCTCATATATTAGTTTCACCTTTTAAGTTGCATTACTGAAATAAATGAACTTTTGCACGACATTGTAATTTTTCGAGTTTCACCTGTATGTGTGACATATTAGTATTTTTGGAGCATAACTATTGGAGCATAATGCCTTTCACATGGTAATATACTCATTACTATACCACTACTTTTATTTGTACCGATTTCCTGCTTCATCTTTTAAAGTGGCCATAGACTGTATTTCCATAGTTTTAGTAAATACAAAGGAAATTGTACAGAGGTTGTATAATTGTATGTCAGCTTTACACAAGTACATGGGAGGGAGTGGCCGGAGACCCTCAGCTGTCGATGTTCTTGTGTCAATACACTGATTTAATTTCAGTCACATCTACTGTAGTGGACGTACACATTTTTTGGCACTTTTTTCTTGTGACACATAAGGCACCCCATCAGGGGCGGACTGACCATTTGGAAACTCGGGCACTGCCCGAGAGCCCAGGGTCAGTAGGGGGACCCATGAGATGCCCCTGGTACCTTTTTCATAGGCTTTTTTTGAGTTTGGGCAAGGACACAGGGGCCCCATGATCCCCTATTGCCCGGGGCCCCATGAGTTGTCAGTCCGCTCCTGCACCCCATTGATATCAATGGGCTGTCTTACCTGTGACAAATGCTGCAAAGTAGCTTATGGGGCATTTTGGTGTGTTGTGGTCTGCATTTTTTTTTATTGTGCATTTTGCCACATTTGTCACGTTTTTTCATGCAAAAAAAGAGTGATGGAGAACGTCAGAACAGCACACAATTCTGCTCAAACCAGCAGCTTATCCCTAGTAACTAAATAAGTATGGAAAAATGTGGCAAAACTGAAGAAAGTCACATTTACTTATGCTTATACCTAGGTCACTGTAAATGTAATGAAATAAGAGGATCAGGACAACAGCCAGACAACTAAAAATTTCAGAATGAATTTCTGACTCAAGCGGCCTACATATTTAACTTTATATAGCTTTATTTTATTTATTGGGATTCAATTCTACTGAGTGCTTTATGTCTGTATAATAATAAACTAGTGCCACAATTGTGTAAGATGTCACACTTATTTTGCATTAATAAGATACAGTATGTCATCAGCACAGCCTGTCATAATCTGCAAAGCTCATTTTATTGAATGATTGTATAAACTTTTAAGGATCACGCAAGGACTCTTCATCAGGCATGTCATCAGCACACCCAAGCTTTTGGGTGTATTGATGAAATATATTTCCATGTTATGCACTTTGACTAGTCAGAAGTTGATACAGTTTCCTGTTAACTACTGGGTTGATTCAGTTTTGTGTGTGATGGGAATATGCTAATCATCTTGTAAGAGTTGGTTTCCTTCATCATCACCCCTCGAGATCTCCCCAAGCACTTGTTGAAATTTAATGGTAGCTATTAGGATATGACATACATAATAATATTCATAATACGATTCATTACATTGTCCAGTGAAGGGCCCCTGCATAGTCCCAAAATATTGCAAATTCGGGTGAGCATTCAATAAAAGAAGTTTTTCAGACAACATAACTTATCCATGGTATGCACCTTGACAATTTGGAAATCATTACAGCACCCTGCTACCTCCAGGGTCAATTCCAGTCTCATGTCTGATGGGAATATGCTCCTCACAATCATTTTGCACACACATTTCAACTAACAGGGTTTCTGTATTCATCACAAATCAGAGTCAAACCTTTCCCACTTATAGTTGTTTTATCAGAAAGCTACAGACAGAACATGATTTACTAAAACAAAGAGCATAATAGAGCTTTAGTCACAGGTTATGTAATCCTGTTATTTGCTGATAACTCTGCCCTGCTACCATTTAAGATAAATTAGGGGAAATGTGATTTAACATGCTCTGTCTTCTATTCTGCTCCTATGTGATTACCAAATCAATTGCCTTGATGCCCTAGTAAAATGTATCTCATCAGTAAATAAGAATGGCTCTGTAATGCATAGCCTGATGATTATGTCAGATCAGGAAATATGGCTAGTGAGTGTTTTTTATGTCTATAGTGGCCTCCATCCATTTGGTTAGCCCCAGGTCTTATAATACCATGCTATAGTTTTTGGCCACATGGCACCAGGACAGGGCAAGGATAACAGGAAAAGGAAACCTGTAGCCTTTGAGGCAGGGTGGGCATGGCATTTGGCACCCTCGAATAGCATCTGTGTGACAGGCCAAGGCCAGGGCAGACTATGGGCAAGTGTGATCCAGTAAACTGTTTCTAGGTCAGAACTGGCAGTGGGAATGCATGCAGAACATGGCTCTGAGGTCCAAGCAGGTGGCAGATAAGAGCAATCATGTAAACCAAGCAGGTGATTAGCAATAAGGATTCCAAGACAGGTACACAGATCAGGGATTTACAGAGATATAGGCAGGAAGTCAGGGAACAGGAATGCTACCACAAACCCAGAGCCCTGGAGCATGAGACTGACTCATGAGCCTAAAAAGCTTGTACTAGAAAACCCATGTACACTGCTTGGAACATTCAGGTAACCATAGAAATAGTCAGGCATTTAAAGGCAAACCTGCTTAAAAAAAAAAGATAATTTTTTTATCCATTTAGGCATATAAGCAACATTTGCACAAAACTGGATTGATTTACTAAAGACAAAAATGCTGTTCTATATGCAAAGGGAATTTATATTTAGCAATGAAAATGTTCATTAGTTTTGTGAATCTGCTGAAAATTGAGAAAAAAATACGCAATCATGTGCAAGGAAAAAAAAAACAAAAAATAAAAAGTTTTTGGAATTTGCACGTGATTGGATGACAGAAGTTAGCAGAATTTCACCTTATTCACTAGTGTAAAGAGACATTCCCATGCAAAGTCAAAAGCCTATTTGCATTAAGTAAATCAGCTCCAACAAATCTGCATGTTATCGTGTCTGGCAAATACCATGAGTATCGCTCTGGTTCAAGAAAGCTATTGAACATTGAAAGAAGAAAAAACAAATCTTTTTTCCAGCAGAGTTCTATCAGCAGTGCGTGTTGAAATCTCAGATTTAGTCACCATGGATGGTCAATCCTGTCCAATTGCTGGCATAGTTAGACAACAAGATGACTGAAAAAACCTAGCGTATTATGTATAGGTTTACTGAAATGTTTTAAAAAGACGAAAAACATACTCACAAAATAACCGCATGAAAAAGCTGTAAAGCCGCAGAGATGGCCCAAAATTATGGCAGCTCTGAGGAAAGGGGCACATCCCCGAAACGCATCAGATGGCCAACCGCACCACAAGTCAGACACTGTCATCATTTTGGGCCATCTCTGTGGCTTTTAATGCACTTATTTTGTGAGCATGTTCTTCATATTTGTAAAACATTTTAATAAACCTTGGAAAATGCACTTGGTGTTTGCACCACCTGTGTGCTTTTTTCCATTATTGTTAATCTCCCTATCTGAGGAGGGCTGCATCACCAGGACTTTTATTCATAGGTCATCTACACATCCGATTCCCTGGCTTCTTCCTGGCATTAACCCCTTTGAGGAGCTGAAGAGATACTGCTTCCAACAAGATGACTAAAGTCTATGGAATCTTAACCGCCTATACTCCAATGCCTGGTAATGCATTCCCATCATTTCTTCCAAAAATATAACTACTTGGCATGTGTAGGATTATTATCATATGCTTTTTCATTAATAGTCATGTGTAAAACTCAACTGTTGCCAGAAATGGCACTTACTCTTTTCATTTGACATATGCCTGATATGTAATAACAGTTTTAAATGAGTCTCAAGCTGATCACCAGTATAGCAAGAATATTGCTAATGGGAGATTTAGAAATATTTTTCCAAAATATTTTGCATTGTATTTACTGAAGAAAAAAAACCAACTTTGTTAATTACCCGGCAAAACATTTTTAAACAGCAATTAAAAATGTTGCTTTTGAATTGCTAATTTTTATTTTAATTTTGAGCTACACTAACAATTTTTGTTATGTTATTTTGCAAAAAAAAGGTTGTCAATCGTGTTATGCAAAATAAGTGTATGTACAACCTGAGATCACAAAGTATGTTTTTGCATTTATCAAGGAGTTTAGCCGAGTCACATGACAATTCATCCCTTGTTTAGCTAGCTATCCCATTTAATTATTGTTCTGCAATTTTTCTAGCTGCTTGTTGCTTCTTATCATTTTTGAACTGCTTTCCCTTTTCTGGCTTTGTCTCACAGACTATCTGCTGAGTTTTTAATATACAAGGATATAGCAAATGCTTTCATGTATTCATGAGAGAGTATACGTTTAACTTCAAGTTGAAGACAGACAAGGCTTAGGCATATCCTTCAGCAGCAGCTTGCTTCAGAAAAGCAGTGTGTACCTTTGGATAGCAAAGAGCCATAATAAAACAGTGTGTGTTTATGTTCTTTATTGATTTGTTTCAAATGAACCAATGTAATCTCTGCTGGCTCTTTTACGATTTACAGTAAAGGTCTTGGGTTTAGGTTGTGCATATCAAATCACTGCAAGGTTGTTAAACGAAAAGGTACTGACTAAAGTTCTTTAAAATCTAAAATAACAGGAGCAGTAGGCGCACAATGCACAACATGCCATAATATATTGCCGCTTTCAAGCTAGCTAGGGCTAGTGTTATAACATGCTAGTTTTGCACTTGTAATAAATAACATAGCCCCAGTACATCTTTATACCATGTCATCTTAACACCTAAAATTGGGATTTTTTTTAAACAAACTAATTAGATACTTGTCTTTTCTTCTGTCCAGGTTTTAATGCATTATAGGATACTATTTCAAGTTAGACCAGTGTGAGTTTTAGAAAATAAAGTCAAACATTTAAATGTGATAAATATAAATAAACAGCGCAAACATAGACCTCTAAATCAAATCAATATATAAAGTGCATAATATATAATAAAAAATATATTAGTAGTGAAAGTCCATCATAATAGTAGACAACAAAAGTTCGTGAATCACAAAACGTTCGTGCAGAAAGATCAAAAATTCTTCAAATGCAAAGAAAAACTTCCACCTTCCACTCGTGCAAACCAACATCAAATACACTCACCAGATTTAGGTGAATGAAACGCCTTTTAGGAATTTTTATGGGATCCTAAACCCTCTTTCTTATCCACTCTATAGGAATCCTCACCATCAGTGTAGGCTCCACCATACAACCGGGGAGAGAAAATCTCAGATAGTGTGATATTGCAAAATACCGTTTTCAAATAAAATCAAGGATTAAGGCCACTCACATTTCAATCACTTTAAAAAGGCATATTTATTAGAACAAGCTTCTTCCAGATGGACAATGAATGTCAGACAACCTTCTCAGGAATCTCACATCACAGCTCCAGGATACAGCAGAAGCTCCACAGAGAACAAACATGCACAAATCCCAAAAGATGGCCGCTGGAACGCACCGCTCAGCGTGCGTTCCACTCACCGGAAGTGATGTCAGACGTACGGGGTAAAGACCGGAAATGCGTCAACGCTTTTCGCCCCTCCCATCGGGCGTTCTCAAGACGTCACAGCCAGTGAGGGCGGGGCTGAGCTGTGTTCTGTGTGTCTGTGGACACATAGAGCCAGCTTGGAAGTGAGCCCACATGAGTGCCCTTATAGCAAAAGGCTTGCTATGGGGACACTTAACAGGAAGGAGGAGCCAGGAGCGCCAACAGGGGACCCAGAAAGGGAGGATCAAGGCTGCTCTGTGCAAAATATTTGCACAGATCAGGTAAGTATAACATGTTTGTTATGTTTAAAAAATAAAACTGGTTCCTTTACAAAGACTTTAATCCACAAGTCACATTATTCAAGTGTCACCAGTGCGATCTGTACTCTGAAAGCTTGTTGCCATCCGTAATACCTTACGTTTTGCAGTGTTTTCTTGAATTATTCTATTCTGTTCATGAAAAAAAGAGAACATTAAGATTGATATATAGCACAAAGCAACAATAATAATGACTGATTTCTTAAAAGTGTTTCCCTAAGGCTGACCTTAATAATATGCAATGAGTAAATCTTATTTAGTAGGGTCTGGCAATAGAATATTGTCATCTATGGAGGTAAAGTGTATCAAAACTCAAAAGCAAAAATGTAAAATGTTGCAATTTACCAGTCCCTAGATTAGGTATCTGAATTATTTTTCTTTTTCCAGGCAATTTTTCCTGTATTATCAACTAGTATTCCTGCAAATAACACATTTTGTTTCCCTGGGTGGCTTACCATTTACTCTCCTTTACAAAGCAAGTGGGGAATTTCCCTACCATTTCCTCTCCTATACAAAGTGAGTGGGGATTTACTAGTGTAATTCCACAAATACTTTATTGAAAAGAATACAAACACAAAGGCCGGATTGCCTACAGAATCTTAACAGTGTGACACAAGAGAATAAGAATAACCATATTTGGTAGTAAATAGAAGCATCAATATATATAGACATGAAAATGCCTAGCTGATGCCTGAGAAAGCATTAGGGGCATATGTCATATTGAGCTCAATTCACAAAAGGAACTTGCATGTGGTACTGTATTTAGGTGTTCAGAAATGTTTTCCGTAAATGTCACATGGAATCTTGAAACTGTCAATTCACCATACGTTTTGCGGTATGTACCTCAAAACACCATTATTTAATTTAATTAAGTAGTGGTCAAGGCATGCGGTAATGATGGAAGTGATGACTTTGGTTATTGCACCTGAATGGGAAGGGCATGGAAATGTTTCAAAAATGCTGCCAAATCACAATCTAATGAGCATTTGGCTAGTCTAACCTCGTTTGACAGCTGCACATTGCATTGTTCTCCCCTGAATCCCTAAAGGAGGTTTTTGAAGCAAAATTGTGGGCGTTTCAGGTTGTTCTAAGGAGGGCCAGGAGAGGGTGGTTTTCATGCGTCCATGTTCCTTTAAGGAGCATACCTTGATGGATGATTTCCCTGCAGCAGAAGTGCTATCTTAATTTTGTCTATCTAAGGACCTGATTAGGCTTCTCTTTGTGGAATTGTTCCCTTTTCTGCAATCCACCACACTGCGTAGTCATTCCCTACCACCCATGAATAAGTTCATGGCTGTCCTGCACTTTCTGTGCAAGGCCTCCTATCAGATGGTAGCAAGAGAGGTAGAGGGGATATCCCATCCATCTTTCTGATGTTTGCCTGCTAAGGTGCTGCACAATGTTATGAAAAATTGGCCCCAAATATACAGGGTTCAGCATAAATGAGTACACCCCTTTTGAAAAGTAAGATTTTAATCAATATCTCAATGAACACAAGAACAATTTCCAAAATTTTGAGACAACTGAGTTTTATAGAACATTTGTTCTATAAAACATTTGTTTATAGAACATTCTGTTTAGAGGACCAAGGGCACAGAGCTTCTCCTCTTTGTTAAGTTTGTTTCTTTGTTAATCAATGCCCTTTTATAATCAACTATCTGTTGGATACCTGTTTAATAAATAATTAGACTCACTTGTAGTTGAATTCTTGTTAATTAGGATTTTGTTGTCAAAAATGTAGCTTTGCTCCTGAGACTTACATTGGGGTGTTTTCATTTTTGCAACACGGTATTGAATGAATTTGCGTGTGCAAATTAACAAATCTTGTTTGCAATCAATAGACCACATTTGTGGCAGTGTTTTGTAGTATAGTGTCCCATATAGAATGTTGATTCTGAAAGAAAGTGAAGGTTTTCTGACAAATCTATTAGGGTGTACTCATTTATGCTGAGCACTGTATCTACCTGCCTAACACGTATCAGGAGTGGGATGAGGTTAAGAAGGATTGGAATTCCCAGTGTCATGGGTGTAATAGACTGTACCTTTGTGCCTTTTTTGACCCCTCTGTTAAAGAACACATCTACAATAATAGGAAGGGCTACCACTCACTAAACATACAGGTTGTGTGCAATGCCATTATGTTCATCATAAATGTGGTCATCAGCTTCCCAGGATCTGTCCATGATACCCACATTAAGACAATCACAGCTTTACCACCATTTTGACACTTACAGAATAACCAGAGGCTAGCTTCTTAGTAAGACACGTTTTACTATCAAATATGTCTTGCATGCCACATACATCATACATGTTGCATATGTTCACTCCTCCCACCTTGCACACAAAATATACACAGCAGATTGTTAGCCCTGCCTGTTAAAGAAATGGCTAAACCAGATCCTCATCCTGGTGTAAGCATTTCCATCTAAGCCACTTTACATTCGGCCTAAAGCCTTCACATTCTAGTTATGTTCAGCAAACTTTATAGGTGATTCTGGCTATTCTTGACTGCCCTGCCTGCTAATACCACTCTTGAGGTGATCAACATCTGCAGAATCTTGCTACATTGCAGCAATTACTAAGACAAGACGAGTCCTCGAGCGTGTCATTGAGGTTCCTAAAAGCAGGTTCCACTGTATCTCGCTGTCTGGTGGTTTTCTATGCTTAAGCCCTGAAAAAGTTGGTGACATGTTTTTGGCTTGCTGCGTCCTTCATATATTAGCTCATCATGTAGGATTACTCCTGGATATTGAGATTCAAGACACTGATAAGGACCCTATTCCACCAATCCCTGAATCATATCACAATGAGCATGGTCATCAAGTGCGACAGTGCTTAATGCAAAGCTATTTTTCAAGGTATACATCAGCTATTACTCTGTAAATCTTACCATGTAGCTTTTGATCAAAAGGCTATGGTTGTTACAAAGGAACACAGGAAAGTTGCCTATTTCTATTTGAAATTCCTTCAAACAACACTAGACACATAGGAAAGCAATTCAAGGGAGAGCTCTGAGGAAGTAGCCGATAGCACCAAAAAAAGGTGACACACCAACTTTACAAAACAGTACAGGAGGAAGAACAGTGCAGTGCTTAAAATAAATATCCCTGTGACATAAACATAGATTATACCTGTAAATAAACACCAATCATTATACTAGTAAAAAACATAAAAAAGAAAAGAAAAGGGGACACCTCCAATGTATTAGGTATGGCAAGTTTCACATAAATCAATATATTATAAATAAACAAATAGATAGATGGTACAATAAAGAATCAATCAGTGGTGCTCCAATACACATGTGTCCAATCCATATAGTATATATCCAGATGAACAAGTCCCAAAGTGCAAACAAACTTTTCCACCTTGTCACCAGCCGTGTGCAATCCTCCACCTCTATGCATTGACCAGAGGGCTAAAATACAGAAGCATGCATTTTAGCCAATGCTGTATGGCCCATATATTCTCCTCAGCATTCAAGCTCCTGGCTGCTTGCACATTCCAAATACTTCTCTTTAGAATCCAAGCCCCTGAGTGCCAATCAAGTATCCTGAATAAGGGAGCTCACACCACAGAGCACAGACTGAGGTATATGGTGTAGTATTTTATTATAAAATAACTGATATACAGCGATAAAAATAGCCAAGTGGTGATATCAAACAATAGATCCAGACTTACTAAAATGGCCGACAGTCCGAGTTCCTGAAAGGGCGGCATGACGTCAGCACGTAAGGCACCTTATAGATTAATCAATCAATAAATCAATGGAGGATGATAAATAAAAAACATTTTCAATACAATTCTGCATAGTACAATGCACAGAAAGGTTATGATGTGATATCGAAAAAATTGATTGTGAGCCTCAGCTCATAGTCCTATTCCTAAACCTAGAAATAACAGAATATTTTTGACAGTTTTGCAGCCAGTAAAACTGGCAAATATATTGGACCTATGTAACAAAGTTACGTAATATTAAGATGAAAAATATATATAAATATAAAAAATAACATACATATTGATACTGTTCCATAATATAGACAGCCATTTACTAACCCTATTTTTATGGAATATTGGTCTTCAATATGACAATGTGACTTACTTTCTGCATGTCGTGTTGAGATATCTAGAATGCAGTAAATCATTTCTGACTGAATGTAAAGGCTTTCTTATAATAATTTAGCGGTCAGCAAAGCACAGCCAACATAAAAGGAAGAAATAAAGAGAAGCAGATGATAAAAATGATTGCTATTCTTTTTTTTCCAATAGCAAAATAATTCTTGAGAAGCTGAGGAAAAGAAATGTATCCTTTCATGGGGATTATGGGAGAGTAATGTGGGTTAACAATGGTATCCAGGGCAACAGTGCCTCAGATATGTATAAAGAATCCAGGATGAGTAGCAGAAGTATTAAGATGTCAAAGGGAAGCTAATGTCTTTATTTCACCTATAAGTAATTTTTATAAACTAAACAATAGCATACACCTGTGCTGCAATCTAGGGCAGTGAAATTAGTGTTGATATTTGAAAAATCATAATAAAAGAGCACAATCACCAATAAGGGTATGATATTTAGTCTATTGCTTTCAGGAGACATAATATTTAAAGTGTTACTGGAAAATCATTTTTTTTTTTTCATTCCACAACATTAATATAAAAGCAAACATTCTAGCACTGGCAAAATTTGTGTTCAAATAGCATGTTATACACTGGTTTGATGAATCAAATTCAAATCAAAATTATTGTGTATATATAAATATATTACCGTGCAAAAGATTTAGACAGGTGTGAATAAATGCTGTAATTTTAGAGTGGATTCAGAGATAGAAGTGTTAATAGTTTATTTTTTTCAATTACCAAATGGGAAGTAAATGAACAGAAGAGAAATTCAAATCAAATCAATATTTGGTGTGACCACCCTTTTCCTTCAAAACAGAATCAATTCTTCTAGGTACACTTGTACACAGTTTTTGAAGGAACTCGGCAGGAAGGTTGTTCAAAACATCTTGAAGAACTAACCACAGATGTAAGCTGCCTCAAATCCTTCTAAGTCATATAATCCCAAGCAGACTCGATGATGTTGAGATCACAGCTCTTTGTGGGCCAACCCATTACTTTCAGGACTCCTTGTTCTTCTTTACATTGAAGATAGCTCTTAATGACATTGGTTGTATGATTGGGGTTTTTGTCCTGCTACAGAATAAATCTGCGGCCAATCACATGCCGCCCTGGTAGTATGGCAAGAAGGATAAATATCTGCCTATATTTCTCAGCATTAAGGAGATTATTGATCCTGACCAAATCTCCAACTTCGTTTGCACAAATGCAGCCACAAACGTGCAAGAAACCTCACCCATTCTTCACCGTTGCCTGCAGACAATACCACTCTCCTGCCATTTGGCAAACAATCTGCTTCCTACTACAACCAAATATTTAAAATTTTGACTTGTCAGTCCAGAGCACCTGATGTCATTTTTCTGCACCACATTTCCTATGTTTTCATGCATAGTTGAGTCACTTAGCCTTGTTTCTAACTGGGAGGTATGGCTTTTTTGGCTGCAATTCTTCAACGAAGACTACTTCTGGACGGATTTCTCCAGAGAGTAGCTGGGTGTTCTGTGCTCAAGGCACTCCTGGACATCTTCCGCTGTCAAAGGAAATTAAGTGTGAAAGTAAGCATGATGTGTCTTTCATTTCCTACATTAAGTTTCCTTGGCTGACCACTGTGTCTAGGGTCCTCAACATTGCTCATTTCTGTGTGCTTCTTCAAAAGAGCTTAAACAGCACACCTTGAAACCCCAGACTGCTTTGAAATCTTTGCCTGGGAGAAAGCTTGCTGATGCCATATAACTACCTTGTGTCTTTTTGCTGTGCTCAGTCTTGCCATGGTGTGATATGAATCTGTCTTACACAACCTCACCTTAGTAGCAACGTTTGGCTGTTCCTCACCCAGTTTTCAGCCTTGTTGAGTTCAGGACTCTGTGCAAGCCAGTCAAATTTCTCCACCCCAAACTCCCTCATCCATGACTTTATGGACCTTGTTTTGTGCATTGGTGTGCAGTCATGTTAAAACAGGTAGGGGCCATCCCCAAACTTTTCCAATAAAGTTGGGAGCATGAAATTGTCCAAAATCTTGGTATGCTGACTCTTAGGATTTCCCTTTGTTGGAACTAAGGGGCCAAGCCCAACCCCTGAAAAACAACCCCACACCCTAATCCCCCTCCACCAAACTTTACACTTGGACCAATGCAGTCAGACAAGTAGTGTTCTGCTGGCAACTGCCAAACCCAGACACGTCCATCAGATTGCCAGAAAGAGAAGTGTGATTCGTCACTCTGGAGAATATATCACCACTGCTCTAGAGTCCAGTGGTGGTGTGCTTTACCCCACTGCATCCAACACTTTGCATTGCACTTGGTGATGTAAGGCTTGGATGTAGCTGCTCGGCCATGGAAACCCATTCCATGAAGCTCTCTACACACTGTTATTGTGCTAATCTGAAGGCCACACGAAATTTGAAAGTCTTTAGCTATTAACTCTGCAAACAGTTGGCGACTTCTGAGTACTGTGCACTTCAGCATGCACTGACCCCGCTCTGTCATTTTTATGTGGCCTACCACTTTGTGGCTGAGTTGCTGTTGTTTCTGGTTGCTTCTATTTTGCTATAATACCACTAACAGTTGACCATGGAATATTTAGTAGCAAGGATATTTCATGGATGGACTTATTGCACAAGTGGCAACTTATCATGGTACCACGCTTGAATTCACTGAGCTCCTGAGAGTGACCATTCTTTCACAAATGTTTGTAGAAGCAGTCTGCATGCCTAGGTGCTTGATGTTATACACCTGTGGCCATGGAGGTGATTGGAACACCTGAATCCAATGATTTGTATGGGTGTCCCAATACTTTTAGCAATATAGTGTATATACATATATGTATTATTATTACTACTATTATACAGGATGTATATAGAGCCAACAGTTTACTCAGCACTTTACAATATAAAGGGAGACAATACAGCAATGATACAGTGCAATACAAGAGGGTCAGGAGGGCCCTGCTCCTTGAAGCTTACAATCTAAGAGGGAGGGGCTGGTAATACAAAAGGTTTGGTGACAATACTCTGAGCTTCTCCTTGCTATTTATCTTCATTTGTTACATAGAAGCAGAAGCATGGGTTCTGCATCTGTATTTTTCATATATAGATATGAATACAAGCTCCAACATGGGGCAATAAAATGCATAGACCACTATGGCTCATTATAGTGGGCACACAGTAATATTAAGAATTATATTCTGGTCAATTTTGATACTGTAGACACGTAATGTATTATTTCATAAACATATGCAGTGCTGACATTATCTCCTGCATTGTATAGGGAGTTTCTAACCATACACATCTATTACTTCTCTGCCTGAAACTCAGACCACAACAACATATTCTAAAAGGTTCACAGCAGTGTTACATATAGTACTCCTTAACGTCCTTGGCGGTATTCCCGAGTGTAGCTCGGGGTAACATTTCAGTACCAAGAGCGGTAACCCCGAGCTACACTCGGGAATACCATGCGGCACTGCTCCGGCATCTGTTCTTCACTTACCTTACCCTGCGCTCCCACGATGTGTCCCTTGCAGCGTCCCCGGCCATCTCCTTCGGCCCATGCCGGCATCCGGCTTCTGTGTCCTGTCCCTGTGACGTCGGGACGTACGGGCGCCGCCGGCGGCGGGAAATTTAAAAATTTTAAATAATGTCATTTTTTTTTTTTTACATTTTACATAGTAAAACATTGCTGTCTCAACCAATTTCACATACATTTTGTCCCTACTGCTTTGTCCTGTGCCCTGCCTGCATTTTGATTGTTCTTTCTGCCTGGAAACTGAGAAATGTCCATGGCGTCCAAAAAGTGTCCCTTTAGGTCAAAAGCGGTTTAGACCAGCTAGAGAACAGCGATAGTAAATCAGAACCACTTGCAGAATTGAGTGATAATGATTCATGGGGGAAATTCGTCATCAGACACTGAAAACAATTTTGCGACTTTGCTCAGCAATGTGCGAACTTGGCGCTATATTTCAAATTTCAGTGTTTTTGGTATGATTGTATTATTGAATTAAATGTATTATTATTATATTATAATTTTTTATGATTATTTATTAAATTATAATTTATGATTTTGTGTTTCAAATTTTATCATCCCCGGGATGTTTAATAGACTCTTGTTCGGACAGATTTCAGTGAGTTATTCCTAAATATTACAGCCTACAATAAAAAAACTACATATTTCCATGCAAAATAATGGTACCGCTTTCAGCACCAAAAATCTGAAATAATCATACCGCTAGGGAGGTTAAAGTGTTACTAAACCCACAACATTAAAATCAGTCTGTATGTGTAGTAAAGCATGCTTGTTATACTCACTGTGGAACCTAAGGGGATAATCCTCTGCATTGTGTAAACAGGCTGTTTGATCCTGTTTTCCGTGCTCCTCCACTTGTTCAAATGTTCAAGTCTTATTTCCTGATAAGACAGACTGAACCTGTAGCCATTCTGCACATGCTCAGTTTAGTGTGTATTGCTAGAGGTTTTTTTTTCTTGGGAGAGTGCATATGATCAGCACATGTCCAATCAGCACTGTCCAGACAGAGGTCAGGGGTTTTGCATCCTCCTAGAGCAGGAAAAAAACTCCTACAAGCTTTAACCAGTGCTCTGTTGAACACTGGTAGAAGTCACAAGACTGCTATAACTGCTGATAAGAAAAGGTATTTAGCAGTTTATATGTACTAAAATAATTGCACTTCCATGTTCTGTGTGCTGTTGGAGACCAGATATAGTGAATGCAGGGTTCTGGGTTTAGTAACACTTTAAAATCAAGTAACCTTGCGAACCTTGTTTTTTGATCAGTTTTTTTTTCTAATTTATTTTGCAAGTTTGTAAGTGTTTAAATATATATTTAATATTTTTGTTTGAATATCTGTATCAAATCAGTATTTTGCAAATAAATTATTAAAAAATGTTACTGCCTTGGCAATAACTGTTACAGCACAGACAGTTGCAGCATGTAAACAAATTAATTGCTGCAATAGCAGTCAAGAGTTTGTTTACACTTTACCAGCAATTAGCTGCTTTCTTATAAAAAGGGATTTGGGCTTCTCTGCAGGAGACAAAGGGAAGCATGCTTCCCTCCATTTTGCTCAGCAGTCTCTGAGATCTGATTGCCCTGCCCTTTAGGTCAGTTTCAAACATCATATATAGAGATGAGCGAAGAAATGAAAAATTCGATTCGACTGATTCGGCGAATTCGTGGACAATATTCGATTCGAGTCGAATAAATTCGCTGTGAATTTAACTTAAAAAAGGGTGTTTCTAGGCTTCAGAGAGACTTAATATTAGTGCAGAACACTGTACCTTTAATTTAAATGCCCTTGGAGTCTGCTGGGGAAGAGAAATAATACTGTCAGTCAGTATGACATGCAGATGAGTGCCGTCGATCTTAGAATCACCGCACACTTCACTCATTTGGGCAGTCACGGGGCCAAAACCAGAGTGTGGAGCCACAGTGTGGCGGTGGAGGCAGCAGCAATGGGAGGCCATACAGCACCCTATGACAAAAATGGAAACCACCAGCAGTGTGAGGAGACCTGAAAGTGGCACATGGCAGAGTGTGGCGATAGAGACAGCAGCAATGGGAGGCCGTACAGGGACCCATGACACACTCTGGACCTGGCAGCAGCATGAGGAGGCGGTACAGGGGCCCATGACAGATTACGGGCCTGGCAGCAGCATGAGGAGTCGGTACAGGGGCCCATGGCAGATTACGGGCCTGGCAGCAGCAATGGGAGGCCGTACAGGGACCCATGACACACTCTGGACCTGGCAGCAGCATGGGGAGGCGGTACAGGGGCCCATGACAGATTACGGGCCTGGCAGCAGCATGAGGAGTCGGTACGGGGGCCCATGACACACTCTGGACCTGGCAGCAGCATGAGGAGGCGGTACAGGGGCGCATGACAGATTACGAGCCTGGCAGCAGCAACTTGGACAGGAGGACGTTCAGCTTCTGCACCGTCGGGTGCGTGCTCGCAAACTGTTGTCTCTTGGAAACGGATTCCAA
Source organism: Staurois parvus (assembly GCF_062004578.1). NCBI lineage: Eukaryota > Metazoa > Chordata > Amphibia > Anura > Ranidae > Staurois > Staurois parvus. Next base: position 23,591,789 of record NW_028317821.1, read on the forward strand.
GAAAGACTGCTGACGGAATCCGTGAAGAGGAGTAGCAGGAGAAGGAGCATCTGAACGAGCGGAATATGCCAACAAGCGACAACAGTGGCCCATGACAGATTACGGGCCTGGCAGCAGCATGAGGAGTCGGTACGGGGGCCCATGGCAGATTACGGGCCTGGCAGCAGCTATGGGAGGCCCGTAATCTGCCAGCACCCTATGACAAAAAATGGAACCCACCAGCAGTGTGAGGAGACCTGAAAGTGGCACATGGCAGAGTGTGGCGATGGAGACAGCAGCAATGGGAGGCCGTACAGGGACCCATGAGAGACTCTGGACCTGGCAGCAGCATGAGGAGGCGGTATAGGGGCCCATGGCAGATTAGGGGCCTGGCAGCAGCTATGGGAGGCCCGTAATCTGCCAGCACCCTATGACAAAAAATGGAACACACCAGCAGTGTGAGGAGACCTGAAAGTGGCACATGGCAGAGTGTGGCGATGGAGGCAGCAGCAATGGGAGGCCGTACAGGGACCCATGAGAGACTCTGGACTTGGCAGCAGCATGAGGAGGCGGTATAGGGGCCCATGGCAGATTAGGGGCCTGGCAGCAGCTATGGGAGGCCCGTAATCTGCCAGCACCCTATGACAAAAAATGGAACACACCAGCAGTGTGAGGAGACCTGAAAGTGGCACATGTTTGGGGCATGATTCATGGCGGATTTAGTCAGTTGTGTCAGGAACTGGTGGTTTGAAATCCAGACTAATCCACGCCTGATTCATTTTCACAAACGTCAGTCTCTCCACACTTTGGGTGGACAGTCGTGTCCTCCGCGGAGTTGCAATACCTCCTGCCGCACTAAACACGCGCTCCGATGCCACGCTACTGGCCGGGCATGACAGCCTTTCAAGGGCAAATTCAGCTAGTTGGGGCCAAAGGTCAAGTTTCGTTGCCCAGTAGTCAAGGGGATTGTCTACCTCGGTTGGCAGGGTGCTGTCCAAGTAGGCCTAAGCCTGTTGTTTGAGGTCCTGCTCCAGGTCCACCTGATGCTGCTGCTGCTGCTGCGGCTGGTTAGTAGTTTCCTCACTGCGCTGGTGAAGAAAGCTACTCATCATCGACTGCAGACTGAGGCAGCCGCTGCTGGTGGAGCTGCCACTGCTCCTACCACCCCACCCCTCCCCTGCTGCCATGGCAGCGGAACACGAGCGCACAGGGCCCACAGTGTCTGAGGATGGACGTTGGCGCAGACAGGCAGAGACCAGCTGACTACATAGGTGTTTTTTATAGTACGTTATTTTGGCCTCCCTCTCAGCAGGTGTGAAAAAGGCCACCATTTTTGAACGGTAGCGAGGGTCCAACAAGGTGGACAGCCAAAAGTCATCCCTCTGTCTGATGGTTATTATTCGGCTGTCGCTACGCAAGCAACCGAGCATGCTATGGGCCATTTGTGCCAAGGAATGCGAGGGACTCCCTGCCTCCATCTCCACAGCATACTGCCACGGTGCGTCTAGGTCCTCTGTCTCCTCTTCCTCCTCCTCTACCAGATGCTCCTGCTCCTCCACTCCTGTCCGCTGAGTGGAAAAACCACCCATTTCACTCAATAATTCCTGAGCACCAATGTCCTCCTCTACCTCCTCCTCTTCTTCCAGTCCTGCCCCCACAGGGGCCATGTGGCGTTGAGATCTGTGCGCCACGTCTACCGCACCCTGACCAGCCATTGTTAACAGCATTTGTTCCAGGACGTGCAACAGAGGAATGACGTCGTTCATCCCATAGTCCTGCCGACTCACGAATAGCGTGGCCTCCTCAAAGGGCCTGAGCAAGCGCAGGTGTCACGCATGAGCTGCCAATGGCTGACATCTAAGTTACACAGGGAGTACCTTTATCTGCTTTTAACATCAGGAAATCTGTGATGGCCTTTTGCTGTTCGTAAAGGCGGTCTAACATATGTAGGGTTGAATTCCACCTTGTTGCAACGTCACAGCATGAGGAGTCGGTATAGGGGCCCATGGCAGATTAGGGGCCTGGCAGCAGTTATGGGAGGCCCATAATCTGCCAGCACCCTATGACAAAAAATGGAACACACCAGCAGTGTGAGGAGACCTGAAAGTGGCACATGGCAGAGTGTGGCGATGGAGACAGCAGCAATGGGAGGCCGTACAGGGACCCATGAGAGACTCTGGACCTGGCAGCAGCATGAGGAGGCGGTATATAGGGGCCTACGGCAGATTAGGGGCCTGGCAGCAGCTATAGGAGGCCCGTAATCTGCCAGCACCCTATGTCAAAAAATTCAACACACCAGCAGTGTGTGAGGAGACCTGAAAGTGGCACATGGCAGAGTGTGGCGATGGAGACAGCAGCAATGGGAGGCCGTACAGGGACCCATGACAGACTCTGGACTTGGCAGCAGCATGAGGAGGCGGTATATAGGGGCCCATGGCAGATTAGGGGCCTGGCAGCAGCTATAGGAGGCCCGTAATCTGCCAGCACCCTATGTCAAAAAATTCAACACACCAGCAGTGTGAGGAGACCTGAAAGTGGCACATGGCAGAGTGTGGCGATGGAGACAGCAGCAATGGGAGGCCGTACAGGGACCCATGACAGACTCTGAACTTGGCAGCAGCATGAGGAGGCGTTATATAGGGGCCCATGGCAGATTAGGGGCCTGGCAGCAGCTATGTGAGGCCCGTAATCTGCCTGCACCCTATGTCAAAAAATTTAACACACCAGCAGTGTGAAGAGACCTGAAAGTGGCACATGGCAGCAGAGTGTGGCGATGGAGACAGCAGCAATGGGAGGCCGTACAGGGACCATGACAGACTCTGGACTTGGCAGCAGCATGAGGAGGCGGTATATAGGGGCCCATGGCAGATTAGGGGCCTGGCAGCAGCTATGTGAGGCCCGTTATCTTGCAGCACCCTATGTCAAAAAATTTAACACACCAGCAGTGTGAAGAGACCTGAAAGTGGCACATGGCAGCAGAGTGTGGCGATGGAGACAGCAGCAATGGGAGGCCGTACAGGGACCCATGAGAGACTCTAGACTTGGCAGCAGCATGAGGAGGCGGTATATAGGGGCCCATGGCAGATTAGGGGCCTGGCAGCAGCTATGTGAGGCCCGTAATCTGCCTGCACCCTATGTCAAAAAATTTAACACGCCAGCAGTGTGAAGAGACCTGAAAGTGGCACATGGCAGCAGAGTGTGGCGATGGAGACAGCAGCAATGGGAGGCCGTACAGGGACCATGACAGACTCTGGACTTGGCAGCAGCATGAGGAGGCGGTATATAGGGGCCCATGGCAGATTAGGGGCCTGGCAGCAGCTATGTGAGGCCCGTTATCTTGCAGCACCCTATGTCAAAAAATTTAACACACCAGCAGTGTGAAGAGACCTGAAAGTGGCACATGGCAGCAGAGTGTGGCGATGGAGACAGCAGCAATGGGAGGCCGTACAGGGACCCATGAGAGACTCTGGACCTGGCAGCAGCAGGAGGAGGCGGTATATAGGGGCCCATGGCAGATTAGGGGCCTGGCAGCAGCTATGTGAGGCCCGTAATCTGCCTGCACCCTATGTCAAAAAATTTAACACACCAGCAGTGTGAAGAGACCTGAAAGTGGCACATGGCAGCAGAGTGTGGCGATGGAGACAGCAGCAATGGGAGGCCGTACAGGGACCCATGACAGACTCTGAACTTGGCAGCAGCATGAGGAGGCGGTATATAGGGGCCCATGGCAGATTAGGGGCCTGGCAGCAGCTATAGGAGGCCCGTAATCTGCCAGCACCCTATGTCAAAAAATTTAACACACCAGCAGTGTGAAGAGACCTGAAAGTGGCACATGGCAGCAGAGTGTGGCGATGGAGACAGCAGCAATGGGAGGCCGTACAGGGACCCATGAGAGACTCTAGACTTGGCAGCAGCATGAGGAGGCGGTATATAGGGGCCCATGGCAGATTAGGGGCCTGGCAGCAGCTATGTGAGGCCCGTAATCTGCCTGCACCCTATGTCAAAAAATTAAACACACCAGCAGTGTGAAGAGACCTGAAAGTGGCACATGGCATGAGAGACTCTGGACCTGGCAGCAGCAGGAGGAGGCGGTATAGGGGCCCATGGCTGATTAGGGGCCTGGCAGCAGCTATGTGAGGCCCGTTATCTTGCAGCACCCTATGTCAAAAAATTTAACACACCAGCAGTGTGAAGAGACCTGAAAGTGGCACATGGCAGCAGAGTGTGGCGATGGAGACAGCAGCAATGGGAGGCCGTACAGGGACCATGACAGACTCTGGACTTGGCAGCAGCATGAGGAGGCGGTATATAGGGGCCCATGGCAGATTAGGGGCCTGGCAGCAGCTATGTGAGGCCCGTTATCTTGCAGCACCCTATGTCAAAAAATTTTACACACCAGCAGTGTGAAGAGACCTGAAAGTGGCACATGGCAGCAGAGTGTGGCGATGGAGACAGCAGCAATGGGAGGCCGTACAGGGACCCATGAGAGACTCTGGACCTGGCAGCAGCAGGAGGAGGTGGTATATAGGGGCCCATGGCAGATTAGGGGCCTGGCAGCAGCTATGTGAGGCCCGTAATCTGCCTGCACCCTATGTCAAAAAATTTAACACACCAGCAGTGTGAAGAGACCTGAAAGTGGCACATGGCAGCAGAGTGTGGCGATGGAGACAGCAGCAATGGGAGGCCGTACAGGGACCATGACAGACTCTGGACTTGGCAGCAGCATGAGGAGGCGGTATATAGGGGCCCATGGCAGATTAGGGGCCTGGCAGCAGCTATGTGAGGCCCGTTATCTTGCAGCACCCTATGTCAAAAAATTTAACACACCAGCAGTGTGAAGAGACCTGAAAGTGGCACATGGCAGCAGAGTGTGGCGATGGAGACAGCAGCAATGGGAGGCCGTACAGGGACCCATGAGAGACTCTGGACCTGGCAGCAGCAGGAGGAGGTGGTATATAGGGGCCCATGGCAGATTAGGGGCCTGGCAGCAGCTATGTGAGGCCCGTAATCTGCCTGCACCCTATGTCAAAAAATTTAACACACCAGCAGTGTGAAGAGACCTGAAAGTGGCACATGGCATGAGAGACTCTGGACCTGGCAGCAGCAGGAGGAGGCGGTATAGGGGCCCATGGCTGATTAGGGGCCTGGCAGCAGCTATGTGAGGCCCGTTATCTTGCAGCACCCTATGTCAAAAAATTTAACACACCAGCAGTGTGAAGAGACCTGAAAGTGGCACATGGCAGCAGAGTGTGGCGATGGAGACAGCAGCAATGGGAGGCCGTACAGGGACCATGACAGACTCTGGACTTGGCAGCAGCATGAGGAGGCGGTATATAGGGGCCCATGGCAGATTAGGGGCCTGGCAGCAGCTATGTGAGGCCCGTTATCTTGCAGCACCCTATGTCAAAAAATTTAACACACCAGCAGTGTGAAGAGACCTGAAAGTGGCACATGGCAGCAGAGTGTGGCGATGGAGACAGCAGCAATGGGAGGCCGTACAGGGACCCATGAGAGACTCTGGACCTGGCAGCAGCAGGAGGAGGTGGTATATAGGGGCCCATGGCAGATTAGGGGCCTGGCAGCAGCTATGTGAGGCCCGTAATCTGCCTGCACCCTATGTCAAAAAATTTAACACACCAGCAGTGTGAAGAGACCTGAAAGTGGCACATGGCAGCAGAGTGTGGCGATGGAGACAGCAGCAATGGGAGGCCGTACAGGGACCATGACAGACTCTGGACTTGGCAGCAGCATGAGGAGGCGGTATATAGGGGCCCATGGCAGATTAGGGGCCTGGCAGCAGCTATGTGAGGCCCGTAATCTGCCTGCACCCTATGTCAAAAAATTTAACACACCAGCAGTGTGAAGAGACCTGAAAGTGGCACATGGCAGCAGAGTGTGGCGATGGAGACAGCAGCAATGGGAGGCCGTACAGGGACCATGACAGACTCTGGACTTGGCAGCAGCATGAGGAGGCGGTATATAGGGGCCCATGGCAGATTAGGGGCCTGGCAGCAGCTATGTGAGGCCCGTAATCTGCCTGCACCCTATGTCAAAAAATTTAACACACCAGCAGTGTGAAGAGACCTGAAAGTGGCACATGGCAGCAGAGTGTGGCGATGGAGACAGCAGCAATGGGAGGCCGTACAGGGACCATGACAGACTCTGGACTTGGCAGCAGCATGAGGAGGCGGTATATAGGGGCCCATGGCAGATTAGGGGCCTGGCAGCAGCTATGTGAGGCCCGTTATCTTGCAGCACCCTATGTCAAAAAATTTAACACACCAGCAGTGTGAAGAGACCTGAAAGTGGCACATGGCAGCAGAGTGTGGCGATGGAGACAGCAGCAATGGGAGGCCGTACAGGGACCCATGAGAGACTCTAGACTTGGCAGCAGCATGAGGAGGCGGTATATAGGGGCCCATGGCAGATTAGGGGCCTGGCAGCAGCTATGTGAGGCCCGTAATCTGCCTGCACCCTATGTCAAAAAATTTAACACACCAGCAGTGTGAAGAGACCTGAAAGTGGCACATGGCAGCAGAGTGTGGCGATGGAGACAGCAGCAATGGGAGGCCGTACAGGGACCCATGACAGACTCTGAACTTGGCAGCAGCATGAGGAGGCGGTATATAGGGGCCCATGGCAGATTAGGGGCCTGGCAGCAGCTATGTGAGGCCCGTAATCTGCCTGCACCCTATGTCAAAAAATTAAACACACCAGCAGTGTGAAGAGACCTGAAAGTGGCACATGGCATGAGAGACTCTGGACCTGGCAGCAGCAGGAGGAGGCGGTATAGGGGCCCATGGCTGATTAGGGGCCTGGCAGCAGCTATGTGAGGCCCGTTATCTTGCAGCACCCTATGTCAAAAAATTTAACACACCAGCAGTGTGAAGAGACCTGAAAGTGGCACATGGCAGCAGAGTGTGGCGATGGAGACAGCAGCAATGGGAGGCCGTACAGGGACCATGACAGACTCTGGACTTGGCAGCAGCATGAGGAGGCGGTATATAGGGGCCCATGGCAGATTAGGGGCCTGGCAGCAGCTATGTGAGGCCCGTTATCTTGCAGCACCCTATGTCAAAAAATTTTACACACCAGCAGTGTGAAGAGACCTGAAAGTGGCACATGGCAGCAGAGTGTGGCGATGGAGACAGCAGCAATGGGAGGCCGTACAGGGACCCATGAGAGACTCTGGACCTGGCAGCAGCAGGAGGAGGTGGTATATAGGGGCCCATGGCAGATTAGGGGCCTGGCAGCAGCTATGTGAGGCCCGTAATCTGCCTGCACCCTATGTCAAAAAATTTAACACACCAGCAGTGTGAAGAGACCTGAAAGTGGCACATGGCAGCAGAGTGTGGCGATGGAGACAGCAGCAATGGGAGGCCGTACAGGGACCCATGAGAGACTCTGGACCTGGCAGCAGCAGGAGGAGGTGGTATATAGGGGCCCATGGCAGATTAGGGGCCTGGCAGCAGCTATGTGAGGCCCGTAATCTGCCTGCACCCTATGTCAAAAAATTTAACACACCAGCAGTGTGAAGAGACCTGAAAGTGGCACATGGCATGAGAGACTCTGGACCTGGCAGCAGCAGGAGGAGGCGGTATAGGGGCCCATGGCTGATTAGGGGCCTGGCAGCAGCTATGTGAGGCCCGTTATCTTGCAGCACCCTATGTCAAAAAATTTAACACACCAGCAGTGTGAAGAGACCTGAAAGTGGCACATGGCAGCAGAGTGTGGCGATGGAGACAGCAGCAATGGGAGGCCGTACAGGGACCATGACAGACTCTGGACTTGGCAGCAGCATGAGGAGGCGGTATATAGGGGCCCATGGCAGATTAGGGGCCTGGCAGCAGCTATGTGAGGCCCGTTATCTTGCAGCACCCTATGTCAAAAAATTTAACACACCAGCAGTGTGAAGAGACCTGAAAGTGGCACATGGCAGCAGAGTGTGGCGATGGAGACAGCAGCAATGGGAGGCCGTACAGGGACCCATGAGAGACTCTGGACCTGGCAGCAGCAGGAGGAGGTGGTATATAGGGGCCCATGGCAGATTAGGGGCCTGGCAGCAGCTATGTGAGGCCCGTAATCTGCCTGCACCCTATGTCAAAAAATTTAACACACCAGCAGTGTGAAGAGACCTGAAAGTGGCACATGGCAGCAGAGTGTGGCGATGGAGACAGCAGCAATGGGAGGCCGTACAGGGACCATGACAGACTCTGGACTTGGCAGCAGCATGAGGAGGCGGTATATAGGGGCCCATGGCAGATTAGGGGCCTGGCAGCAGCTATGTGAGGCCCGTAATCTGCCTGCACCCTATGTCAAAAAATTTAACACACCAGCAGTGTGAAGAGACCTGAAAGTGGCACATGGCAGCAGAGTGTGGCGATGGAGACAGCAGCAATGGGAGGCCGTACAGGGACCATGACAGACTCTGGACTTGGCAGCAGCATGAGGAGGCGGTATATAGGGGCCCATGGCAGATTAGGGGCCTGGCAGCAGCTATGTGAGGCCCGTAATCTGCCTGCACCCTATGTCAAAAAATTTAACACACCAGCAGTGTGAAGAGACCTGAAAGTGGCACATGGCAGCAGAGTGTGGCGATGGAGACAGCAGCAATGGGAGGCCGTACAGGGACCATGACAGACTCTGGACTTGGCAGCAGCATGAGGAGGCGGTATATAGGGGCCCATGGCAGATTAGGGGCCTGGCAGCAGCTATGTGAGGCCCGTTATCTTGCAGCACCCTATGTCAAAAAATTTAACACACCAGCAGTGTGAAGAGACCTGAAAGTGGCACATGGCAGCAGAGTGTGGCGATGGAGACAGCAGCAATGGGAGGCCGTACAGGGACCCATGAGAGACTCTAGACTTGGCAGCAGCATGAGGAGGCGGTATATAGGGGCCCATGGCAGATTAGGGGCCTGGCAGCAGCTATGTGAGGCCCGTAATCTGCCTGCACCCTATGTCAAAAAATTTAACACACCAGCAGTGTGAAGAGACCTGAAAGTGGCACATGGCAGCAGAGTGTGGCGATGGAGACAGCAGCAATGGGAGGCCGTACAGGGACCCATGACAGACTCTGAACTTGGCAGCAGCATGAGGAGGCGGTATATAGGGGCCCATGGCAGATTAGGGGCCTGGCAGCAGCTATGTGAGGCCCGTAATCTGCCTGCACCCTATGTCAAAAAATTAAACACACCAGCAGTGTGAAGAGACCTGAAAGTGGCACATGGCATGAGAGACTCTGGACCTGGCAGCAGCAGGAGGAGGCGGTATAGGGGCCCATGGCTGATTAGGGGCCTGGCAGCAGCTATGTGAGGCCCGTTATCTTGCAGCACCCTATGTCAAAAAATTTAACACACCAGCAGTGTGAAGAGACCTGAAAGTGGCACATGGCAGCAGAGTGTGGCGATGGAGACAGCAGCAATGGGAGGCCGTACAGGGACCATGACAGACTCTGGACTTGGCAGCAGCATGAGGAGGCGGTATATAGGGGCCCATGGCAGATTAGGGGCCTGGCAGCAGCTATGTGAGGCCCGTTATCTTGCAGCACCCTATGTCAAAAAATTTTACACACCAGCAGTGTGAAGAGACCTGAAAGTGGCACATGGCAGCAGAGTGTGGCGATGGAGACAGCAGCAATGGGAGGCCGTACAGGGACCCATGAGAGACTCTGGACCTGGCAGCAGCAGGAGGAGGTGGTATATAGGGGCCCATGGCAGATTAGGGGCCTGGCAGCAGCTATGTGAGGCCCGTAATCTGCCTGCACCCTATGTCAAAAAATTTAACACACCAGCAGTGTGAAGAGACCTGAAAGTGGCACATGGCAGCAGAGTGTGGCGATGGAGACAGCAGCAATGGGAGGCCGTACAGGGACCCATGAGAGACTCTGGACCTGGCAGCAGCAGGAGGAGGCGGTATATAGGGGCCCATGGCAGATTAGGGGCCTGGCAGCAGCTATGTGAGGCCCGTAATCTGCCTGCACCCTATGTCAAAAAATTTAACACACCAGCAGTGTGAAGAGACCTGAAAGTGGCACATGGCAGCAGAGTGTGGCGATGGAGACAGCAGCAATGGGAGGCCGTACAGGGACCATGACAGACTCTGGACTTGGCAGCAGCATGAGGAGGCGGTATATAGGGGCCCATGGCAGATTAGGGGCCTGGCAGCAGCTATGTGAGGCCCGTTATCTTGCAGCACCCTATGTCAAAAAATTTAACACACCAGCAGTGTGAAGAGACCTGAAAGTGGCACATGGCAGCAGAGTGTGGCGATGGAGACAGCAGCAATGGGAGGCCGTACAGGGACCCATGAGAGACTCTGGACCTGGCAGCAGCAGGAGGAGGCGGTATATAGGGGCCCATGGCAGATTAGGGGCCTGGCAGCAGCTATGTGAGGCCCGTAATCTGCCTGCACCCTATGTCAAAAAATTTAACACACCAGCAGTGTGAAGAGACCTGAAAGTGGCACATGGCAGCAGAGTGTGGCGATGGAGACAGCAGCAATGGGAGGCCGTACAGGGACCATGACAGACTCTGGACTTGGCAGCAGCATGAGGAGGCGGTATATAGGGGCCCATGGCAGATTAGGGGCCTGGCAGCAGCTATGTGAGGCCCGTTATCTTGCAGCACCCTATGTCAAAAAATTTAACACACCAGCAGTGTGAAGAGACCTGAAAGTGGCACATGGCAGCAGAGTGTGGCGATGGAGACAGCAGCAATGGGAGGCCGTACAGGGACCCATGAGAGACTCTGGACCTGGCAGCAGCAGGAGGAGGCGGTATATAGGGGCCCATGGCAGATTAGGGGCCTGGCAGCAGCTATGTGAGGCCCGTAATCTGCCTGCACCCTATGTCAAAAAATTTAACACACCAGCAGTGTGAAGAGACCTGAAAGTGGCACATGGCAGCAGAGTGTGGCGATGGAGACAGCAGCAATGGGAGGCCGTACAGGGACCATGACAGACTCTGGACTTGGCAGCAGCATGAGGAGGCGGTATATAGGGGCCCATGGCAGATTAGGGGCCTGGCAGCAGCTATGTGAGGCCCGTTATCTTGCAGCACCCTATGTCAAAAAATTTAACACACCAGCAGTGTGAAGAGACCTGAAAGTGGCACATGGCAGCAGAGTGTGGCGATGGAGACAGCAGCAATGGGAGGCCGTACAGGGACCCATGAGAGACTCTGGACCTGGCAGCAGCAGGAGGAGGCGGTATATAGGGGCCCATGGCAGATTAGGGGCCTGGCAGCAGCTATGTGAGGCCCGTAATCTGCCTGCACCCTATGTCAAAAAATTTAACACACCAGCAGTGTGAAGAGACCTGAAAGTGGCACATGGCAGCAGAGTGTGGCGATGGAGACAGCAGCAATGGGAGGCCGTACAGGGACCCATGAGAGACTCTAGACTTGGCAGCAGCATGAGGAGGCGGTATATAGGGGCCCATGGCAGATTAGGGGCCTGGCAGCAGCTATGTGAGGCCCGTAATCTGCCTGCACCCTATGTCAAAAAATTTAACACACCAGCAGTGTGAAGAGACCTGAAAGTGGCACATGGCAGCAGAGTGTGGCGATCGAGACAGCAGCAATGGGAGGCCGTACAGGGACCCATGAGAGACTCTAGACTTGGCAGCAGCATGAGGAGGCGGTATATAGGGGCCCATGGCAGATTAGGGGCCTGGCAGCAGCTATGTGAGGCCCGTAATCTGCCTGCACCCTATGTCAAAAAATTTAACACACCAGCAGTGTGAAGAGACCTGAAAGTGGCACATGGCAGCAGAGTGTGGCGATGGAGACAGCAGCAATGGGAGGCCGTACAGGGACCCATGAGAGACTCTAGACTTGGCAGCAGCATGAGGAGGCGGTATATAGGGGCCCATGGCAGATTAGGGGCCTGGCAGCAGCTATGTGAGGCCCGTAATCTGCCTGCACCCTATGTCAAAAAATTTAACACACCAGCAGTGTGAAGAGACCTGAAAGTGGCACATGGCAGCAGAGTGTGGCGATGGAGACAGCAGCAATGGGAGGCCGTACAGGGACCATGACAGACTCTGGACTTGGCAGCAGCATGAGGAGGCGGTATATAGGGGCCCATGGCAGATTAGGGGCCTGGCAGCAGCTATGTGAGGCCCGTAATCTGCCTGCACCCTATGTCAAAAAATTTAACACACCAGCAGTGTGAAGAGACCTGAAAGTGGCACATGGCAGCAGAGTGTGGCGATGGAGACAGCAGCAATGGGAGGCCGTACAGGGACCCATGAGAGACTCTGGACCTGGCAGCAGCAGGAGGAGGCGGTATATAGGGGCCTATGGCAGATTAGGGGCCTGGCAGCAGCTATAGGAGGCCCGTAATCTGCCAGCACCCTATGTCAAAAAATTCAACACACCAGCAGTGTGAGGAGACCTGAAAGTGGCACATGTTTGAGGCATGATTCATGGCGGATTTAGTCAGTTGTGTCAGGAACTGGTGGTTTGAAATCCAGACTAATCCACGCCTGATTCATTTTCACAAACGTGAGTCTCTCCACACTTTGGGTGGACAGTCGTGTCCTCCGCGGAGTTACAATACCTCCTGCCGCACTAAACACGCGCTCCGATGCCACGCTACTGGCCGGGCATGACAGCCTTTCAAGGGCAAATTCAGCTAGTTGGGGCCAAAGGTCAAGTTTCGTTGCCCAGTAGTCAAGGGGATTGTCTACCTCGGTTGGCAGGGTGCTGTCCAAGTAGGCCCAAGCCTGTTGTTTGAGCTCCTGCTCCAGGTCCACCTGATGCTGCTGCTGCTGCTGCGGCTGGTTAGTAGTTTCCTCACTGCGCTGGTGAAGAAAGCTACTCATCATCGACTGCAGACTGAGGCAGCCGCTGCTGGTGGAGCTGCCACTGCTCCTACCACCCCACCCCTCCCCTGCTGCCATGCCAGCGGAACGCGAGCGCACAGGGCCCACAGTGTCTGAGGATGGACGTTGGCGCACAAAGGCAGAGACCAACTGACTACATAGGTGGTTTTTATAGTACGTAATTTTGGCCTCCCTCTCAGCAGGTGTGAAAAAGGCCACCATTTTGGACCGGTAGCGAGGGTCCAACAAGGTGGACAGCCAAAAGTCATCCCTCTGTCTGATGGTTATTATTCGGCTGTCGCTACGCAAGCAACCGAGCATGCTATGGGCCATTTGTGCCAAGGAATGCGAGGGACTCCCTGCCTCCATCTCCACAGCATACTGCCACGGTGCGTCTGGGTCCTCTGTCTCCTCCTCCTCCTCCTCTACCAGATGCTCCTGCTCCTCCACTCCTGTCCGCTGAGTGGAAAAACCACCCATTTCACTCAATAATTCCTGAGCACAAATGTCCTCCTCTACCTCCTCCTCTTCTTCCTGTCCTGCCCCCACAGGGGTCATGTGGCGTTGAGATCTGTGCGCCACGTCTACCGCACCCTGACCAGCCATTGTTAACAGCATTTGTTCCAGGACGTGCAACAGAGGAATGACGTCGTTCATCCCATAGTCCTGCCGACTCACGAATAGCGTGGCCTCCTCAAAGGGCCTGAGCAAGCGGCAGGTGTCACGCATGAGCTGCCAATGGCTGACATCTAAGTTACACAGGGGAGTACCTTTATCCGCTTGTAACATCAGGAAATCGGTGATGGCCTTTCGCTGCTCGTAAAGGCGGTCTAACATGTGTAGGGTTGAATTCCACCTTGTTGCAACGTCGCAGATCAGGCGATGCTGTGGAATTCCGTTCTGCCGCTGCAGCTCAATGAGGGTGTTCTTTGCGGTGTAGGAATGGCTGAAATGCATGCACAGTTTACGTGACATTTTAAGGATGTCTTGCAGTGGGATGGTGGATTTTAGGAACCGCTTGACAACCAGATTGAACACGTGAGCCATGCATGGCGCATGGCACAACCTTCCTTGACGCAGAGCAGACACCATGTTCTTTCCGTTGTCAGTCAACATGGTTCCGATTTTTAGTTTGCGCGGAGACAGCCATCTGTCGATTTCTCTGTTCATTACACTCAGCAGTTCCTCCCCTGTGTGACTACGTTCGCCAAGGCATACCAGGTGCAGCACAGCGTGACACCGTTGCGCCCTGCACATGTGATATGCCGGTCGGGTAATGGGACTTGGCACGGGGGTGGCGGCTGAGGACACGGCGGAAAAAGAGGTGGTAGAGGCGGACATGCTTGCTGGACCAAGGACGTGCAAACGTGGAGGCAAAAGCGTCGTGACCTGTCCAAGTTGCTGGTGCGGCTGTGCCGGCACCACGTTCACCCAGTGGGCCGTAAATGACATGTACTGTCCCTGACCGTAGTTACAGCTCCACACGTCGGCGCTGCCGTGCACTTTGGCAGAGACCGACATGCTCAAAGACTGGCCCACCATCTCTTCTACATGTGAATGCAGGGCTGGCACTGCCTTTTGGGCAAAGAAATGACGGCTTGGCACTCTCCACCGCGGCGCGGCACAAGCCATCATTTCTCGGAAAGGTGCTGAGTCCACCAGTTGGAAAGGGAGGGACTGCAGCACCAGCAACTTGGACAGGAGGACGTTCAGCTTTTGCACCGTCGGGTGCGTGCTCGCAAACTGTTGTCTCTTGGATACGGATTCCAAGAAAGACTGTTGACGGAATCCGAGAAGAGGAGTAGCAGGAGAAGGAGCATCTGAACGAGCGGAAGATGCCAATGAGCGACAACTCCCCTCAGCAGAGGTGTTGGAGCCTTGACTGGCTGATAGAGGGCGATTGACGACGTCGGGTGACGGAGCAAGTAACGGAGCGGGTGATGGAGCGGGGGCTGGGGCAGGCAGAACCGCCGTATGTTTATCACGGTTTTCCCAGGCCACCGAATGGTGACGCTGCATATGCTGACGCAACGCTGTAGTCCCAACATGGGCCCCCTGGCCACGCTTGCATTTCTGGCCACATAGTCGACATACGGCTACGTTTACTTCCTCGGGCGGCTTGAGGAAAAATTGCCACACCACCGAGTAGGAAACTTTGCCCCCGCTACTCTTCACTGGCTGACTGCTACTTCCTCCGTGCGCACCGGCACCACTACTGGCCGTGGTGGTAGGCTGCAGTGGAGCTGGTGCTCTACTCCGTGGACGTTTGGCTCCACTGACACTGATGCGACCCTGCTGCTGTCTCCTGGGCAACCCACCGACTGTTTTGCTCGCTGCCAAGCTGCCACCCTCTTCTCCTGATGATGCGGAAGAAATTGCCTGATGACGACGAGGCTGCCAAGTGCGATCAACCTCCTCATCATCAAGTAGGGTCTCCGCCTCACTACTAGCCCCCTCGGCTGCGTCTGGGTCAGGAGACAGACCTGTCTCTAGACCGGCTACCGAGCCACTCTCCTCGCCAGTACTTGTTCGCTTGGCTGCTGAAAAGGCCGATGTCTCCCCCCGTTCCTGACCGCCCTCTGTTAGCTCTTCCTCACTGTACAGTGGGGCTGAGCCCACAGCATGCGATACTTCGCTTGGTGAGGGAACAGCAAAGGACAGGGGCAGGTAGAGGACACGTGATTTCAGTGGGCTTGGTCCCGGGCCATGCCAACTAACGGTTGTGTCTGACGTACCCACCGACCGTTGGCTGTAGGTGTCAGAGGTGACCTGGGAAGAGGAAGACGACCGAGCCAACCAATCAATGACGGCAGGGTTGTCGGTGGAGACACGACCGCTGGATGACACCGGGAGCACTGGCCTCTGGCTGCGAATACTGCTGCCTCGACCCCTTCCTCTGCTGCCACGTCTGCTCGCTCCTAAAACATTGCCTCCTCTGCCACTCCTCTGCATGTTGTCTGACATACTATTTAATTCAACGATTAGGTGTCCCTGAGTAACAATTCTCTGGCACTCAGTAACAATTCTGTCTGTCCCTGAGTATGAATTCTGTGGCCCTGAGTAACAATTGTGTGTCTGTGCAAGTAACAATTCTGTGTCTGTGCAAGTAACAATTTTGTGTCTGTGAGAGTAACAATTCTCTGGCACTCAGTAACAATTCTGTCTGTCCCTGAGTAACAATTCTCTGGCACTCAGTAACAATTCTGTCTGTCCCTGAGTAACAATTCTGTCTGTCCCTGAGTATGAATTCTGTGGCCCTGAGTAAGAATTCTCTGGCACTCAGTAACAATTCTGTCTGTCCCTGAGTATGAATTCTGTGGCCCTGAGTAACAATTGTGTGTCTGTGCAAGTAACAATTCTGTGTCTGTGCAAGTAACAATTTTGTGTCTGTGAGAGTAACAATTCTCTGGCACTCAGTAACAATTCTGTCTGTCCCTGAGTAACAATTCTCTGGCACTCAGTAACAATTCTGTCTGTCCCTGAGTATGAATTCTGTGGCCCTGAGTAACAATTCTGTCTCTGTGCGAGTAACAATTCTGTGTCTGTGCAAGTAACAATTTTGTGTCTGTGAGAGTAACAATTCTCTGGCACTCAGTAACAATTCTGTCTGTCCCTGAGTAACAATTCTCTGGCACTCAGTAACAATTCTGTCTGTCCCTGAGTAACAATTCTCTGGCACTCAGTAACAATTCTGTCTGTCCCTGAGTATGAATTCTGTGGCCCTGAGTAACAATTGTGTGTCTGTGCAAGTAACAATTCTGTGTCTGTGCAAGTAACAATTTTGTGTCTGTGAGAGTAACAATTCTCTGGCACTCAGTAACAATTCTGTCTGTCCCTGAGTAACAATTCTCTGGCACTCAGTAACAATTCTGTCTGTCCCTGAGTATGAATTCTGTGGCCCTGAGTAACAATTCTGTCTCTGTGCGAGTAACAATTCTGTGTCTGTGCAAGTAACAATTTTGTGTCTGTGAGAGTAACAATTCTCTGGCACTCAGTAACAATTCTGTCTGTCCCTGAGTAACAATTCTCTGGCACTCAGTAACAATTCTGTCTGTCCCTGAGTAACAATTCTCTGGCACTCAGTAACAATTCTGTCTGTCCCTGAGTAACAATTCTCTGGCACTCAGTAACAATTGTGTGTCTGTGCAAGTAACAATTCTGTGTCTGTGCAAGTAACAATTTTGTGTCTGTGAGAGTAACAATTCTCTGGCACTCAGTAACAATTCTGTCTGTCCCTGAGTAACAATTCTCTGGCACTCAGTAACAATTCTGTCTGTCCCTGAGTATGAATTCTGTGGCCCTGAGTAACAATTCTGTCTCTGTGCGAGTAACAATTCTGTGTCTGTGCAAGTAACAATTTTGTGTCTGTGAGAGTAACAATTCTCTGGCACTCAGTAACAATTCTGTCTGTCCCTGAGTAACAATTCTATGGCACTCAGTAACAATTCTGTCTTCCCTGAGTAACAATTCTCTGGCACTCAGTAACAATTCTGTCTGTCCCTGAGTATGAATTCTGTGGCCCTGAGTAACAATTCTGTCTCTGTGCGAGTAACAATTCTGTGTCTGTGCAAGTAACAATTTTGTGTCTGTGAGAGTAACAATTCTCTGGCACTCAGTAACAATTCTGTCTGTCCCTGAGTAACAATTCTCTGGCACTCAGTAACAATTCTGTCTGTCCCTGAGTATGAATTCTGTGGCCCTGAGTAACAATTGTGTGTCTGTGCAAGTAACAATTCTGTGTCTGTGCAAGTAACAATTTTGTGTCTGTGAGAGTAACAATTCTCTGGCACTCAGTAACAATTCTGTCTGTCCCTGAGTAACAATTCTCTGGCACTCAGTAACAATTCTGTCTGTCCCTGAGTATGAATTCTGTGGCCCTGAGTAACAATTCTGTCTCTGTGCGAGTAACAATTCTGTGTCTGTGCAAGTAACAATTTTGTGTCTGTGAGAGTAACAATTCTCTGGCACTCAGTAACAATTCTGTCTGTCCCTGAGTAACAATTCTCTGGCACTCAGTAACAATTCTGTCTGTCCCTGAGTAACAATTCTCTGGCACTCAGTAACAATTCTGTCTGTCCCTGAGTATGAATTCTGTGGCCCTGAGTAACAATTGTGTGTCTGTGCAAGTAACAATTCTGTGTCTGTGCAAGTAACAATTTTGTGTCTGTGAGAGTAACAATTCTCTGGCACTCAGTAACAATTCTGTCTGTCCCTGAGTAACAATTCTCTGGCACTCAGTAACAATTCTGTCTGTCCCTGAGTATGAATTCTGTGGCCCTGAGTAACAATTCTGTCTCTGTGCGAGTAACAATTCTGTGTCTGTGCAAGTAACAATTTTGTGTCTGTGAGAGTAACAATTCTCTGGCACTCAGTAACAATTCTGTCTGTCCCTGAGTAACAATTCTCTGGCACTCAGTAACAATTCTGTCTGTCCCTGAGTAACAATTCTCTGGCACTCAGTAACAATTCTGTCTGTCCCTGAGTAACAATTCTCTGGCACTCAGTAACAATTGTGTGTCTGTGCAAGTAACAATTCTGTGTCTGTGCAAGTAACAATTTTGTGTCTGTGAGAGTAACAATTCTCTGGCACTCAGTAACAATTCTGTCTGTCCCTGAGTAACAATTCTCTGGCACTCAGTAACAATTCTGTCTGTCCCTGAGTATGAATTCTGTGGCCCTGAGTAACAATTCTGTCTCTGTGCGAGTAACAATTCTGTGTCTGTGCAAGTAACAATTTTGTGTCTGTGAGAGTAACAATTCTCTGGCACTCAGTAACAATTCTGTCTGTCCCTGAGTAACAATTCTATGGCACTCAGTAACAATTCTGTCTTCCCTGAGTAACAATTCTCTGGCACTCAGTAACAATTCTGTCTGTCCCTGAGTATGAATTCTGTGGCCCTGAGTAACAATTCTGTCTCTGTGCGAGTAACAATTCTGTGTCTGTGCAAGTAACAATTTTGTGTCTGTGAGAGTAACAATTCTCTGGCACTCAGTAACAATTCTGTCTGTCCCTGAGTAACAATTCTCTGGCACTCAGTAACAATTCTGTCTGTCCCTGAGTATGAATTCTGTGGCCCTGAGTAACAATTGTGTGTCTGTGCAAGTAACAATTCTGTGTCTGTGCAAGTAACAATTTTGTGTCTGTGAGAGTAACAATTCTCTGGCACTCAGTAACAATTCTGTCTGTCCCTGAGTAACAATTCTCTGGCACTCAGTAACAATTCTGTCTGTCCCTGAGTAACAATTCTGTCTGTCCCTGAGTATGAATTCTGTGGCCCTGAGTAAGAATTCTCTGGCACTCAGTAACAATTCTGTCTGTCCCTGAGTATGAATTCTGTGGCCCTGAGTAACAATTGTGTGTCTGTGCAAGTAACAATTCTGTGTCTGTGCAAGTAACAATTTTGTGTCTGTGAGAGTAACAATTCTCTGGCACTCAGTAACAATTCTGTCTGTCCCTGAGTAACAATTCTCTGGCACTCAGTAACAATTCTGTCTGTCCCTGAGTAACAATTCTCTGGCACTCAGTAACAATTCTGTCTGTCCCTGAGTAACAATTCTGTCTGTCCCTGAGAATGAATTCTGTGGCCCTGAGTAAGAATTCTCTGGCACTCAGTAACAATTCTGTCTGTCCCTGAGTAACAATTCTCTGGCACTCAGTAACAATTCTGTCTGTCCCTGAGTAAAAATTCTGTGGCCCTAATAACGTTTCTGTGGCCCTAAGTAACAATTCTCTGGCACTGAGTAACAATTCTGTCTGTCCCTGAGTATGAATTCTGTGGCCCTAACTAGCGTTTCTTTGTCCCTAAATAACGATTCTGTGGCCCTCATTAACAAGTCTGTGTCCCTGAGTAATGGTTCTCTGTCCCTAAGTAACTTCTCTCTGTCCCCAATTCTCGTTTCTGTGGCCCTAACTCTGTCCCTGTCCCTAGTACAGAGCGGTCTGCCTCTGTTCAATGACTGCAGGCAAATGAAGATTTCCAAAATGGCCGCTATATATACCTCGACCATTACACAGTGCTGGCTGGCTGGCTGCTGATTGGCTGATGCGATCACATGTCGTTGAGGAATGCATTATGGGGCAGCGCGCCTTGTCTGCGCGCCTTCCCCGACATCCCCGCTCCGTCGCCGCACATGTCAGCCGCCATTTTCGGAAAAATTTCGATTCGCGCGTCCGAATTAGGCTGTTTTTCGGATTCGGCACGAATCGAAATTTTTCCGAAATTCGACTCGAATTCCACTTCGGATACTTCGATTCGCTCATCTCTAATCATATATAGAGTAGACTGAAAATGCTACTGTTCTAGCTTGGATCTCTGTGCCATAAAAGGTAACTGTAAAATATGTATACATCAGTTTTTATTTGCACTTAGAAAAAATATAGAAAAATACATCATATTTTCTTTTAACCTAAAGTCATCTTTTCAGTGAAAAAGCAGTTAATATACTGACGTGTTATTAACCAAAATTTCACAGGTTACGTTTTATACATGTTTAGTTTAGAAAATGTGCACTGCCCACATAAAGTCCCTACTATACCCATGTGATAAATATAGTGAGAATAAGAAATGTAACCGCTGATTTTATATCACCCCTTTTCTGATTTAATTGCATCCTAATTAGATTCATTGCAGTTTCTAGGAATACATCAGGAAAAACTTAAATTAACACTTTATTTACCTGTCCTAGAGTCAGTGTATGTTGTATTGTGTGTGCATGCTTCCCTTGCTTCAATATAAATACTTTTGAAAACTATTAAGGATGTTGAATGGAATGTATTACTTCAAAGCATACTGCAGTGCACTCTAAGCCAGCAATATAATGTTAAAAAAAAAGAAATGAACAGAGAACTTGTTATTTTTCAAAGAACCTTCTTTAGGCTATAGAAAGCTTTTCTTATCTCCCTGTGTTGTCAGGTGTATGTTATTTCCCAACATTCACTACATAATAAGGTCCCAAGGGAGGTCACTACGCAACTGTAGAATATTTGAAACATTGACATTTTCTGAACAGGGATAAATATAAACCACTGTTTAGCTAATTGCATATAAACAAAGCATTTTAAGTACTATTGAAATATTCCCCACATTAAATATTTACAGAGCTGCTGTCATTATTGTCTTTGATCAATTATTTTGCTCAATGTGATAAGCATATAATATTATGACTGTAACTTATTCACTGTATTCCATTTTTCAGGGCTCACAATTTTTAATCCAACATTACATATCATGAGGTCATTATTCTATTTTGCCCCTGGGTTAACCCTAAGGCAATGATATTACAAAAACTAATATTTTATAAAAATCGAAAATAGTTTGTATTTGAAACAACATAAAAAAACATTCAATAATTTTAATCTATCGGATGGCCATGACTGTTAGGTATAACTGACCTCTGTCTTTTGCCATAGTCCATCTTATTGACACAACACAGTCAGATAGTTGTTTGTGCTGGACTTCATAACACCAATCCCAAAGTGTATTTACTATATACTTAGCGGGTGGACAATTCTGAGTTATTGCTTGGGAACAAAACATGCAATCTTTTGTATTGATTTACAATGATTGTTTTGTTGAAGGTGCTCTAGCAATCCTGTCTGCATCCATTCCTTCACTCACAAAAGATTAACATTACAAAGAGACATAACAAAAAAAATGTTTTTTTCTTGACATCACAAAATAAGCATTGTGATTAGAGATGAGCGAAGTATTCAAAAATTCGATTCGACTGATTCGGCGAATTCGTGGAAAAATTTCGATTCGAGTCGAATATATTCGCTGCGAATTTAACTTATAAAAGGGTGTTTCTAGGCTTCAGAGAGCCTTTATATTAGTGCAGAACACTGTACCTTTAATTTAAATGCCCTTGGAGTCTGCTGGGGAAGAGAAATAATACTGACAGTCAGTATGACATGCAGATGAGTGCCGTCGATCTTAGAATCACCGCACACTTCACTCATTTGGGCAGTCACGGGGCCAAAACCAGAGTGTGGAGCCACAGTGTGGCGGTGGAGGCAGCAGCAATGGGAGGCCATACAGCACCCTATGACAAAAATGGAAACCACCAGCAGTGTGAGGAGACCTGAAAGTGGCACATGGCAGAGTGTGGCGATGGAGACAGCAGCGATGGGAGGCCGTACAGGGACCCATGACACTCTCTGGACCTGGCAGCAGCATGAGGAGGCGGTACAGGGGCCCATGACAGATTACGGGCCTGGCAGCAGCATGAGGAGTCGGTACGGGGGCCCATGGCAGATTAGGGGCCTGGCAGCAGCTATGGGAGGCCCGTAATCTGCCAGCACCCTATGACAAAAAATGGAACACACCAGCAGCGTGAGGAGACCTGAAAGTGGCACGTGGCAGAGTGTGGCGATGGAGACAGCAGCAATGGGAGGCCGTACAGGGACCCATGAGAGACTCTGGACCTGGCAGCAGCATGAGGAGGCGGTATAGGGGCCCATGGCAAATTAGGGGCCTGGCAGCAGCTATGGGAGGCCCGTAATCTGCCAGCACCCTATGACAAAAAATGGAACACACCAGCAGTGTGAGGAGACCTGAAAGTGGCACATGGCAGAGTGTGGCGATGGAGACAGCAGCAATGGGAGGCCGTACAGGGACCCATGAGAGACTCTGGACTTGGCAGCAGCATGAGGAGGCGGTATAGGGGCCCATGGCAGATTAGGGGCCTGGCAGCAGCTATGGGAGGCCCGTAATCTGCCAGCACCCTATGACAAAAAATTGAACACACCAGCAGTGTGAGGAGACCTGAAAGTGGCACATGTTTGGGGCATGATTCATGGCGGATTTAGTCAGTTGTGTCAGGAACTGGTGGTTTGAAATCCAGACTAATCCACGCCTGATTCATTTTCACAAACGTGAGTCTCTCCACACTTTGGGTGGACAGTCGTGTCCTCTGCGGAGTTACAATACCTCCTGCCGCACTAAACACGCGCTCCGATGCCACGCTACTGGCCGGGCATGACAGCCTTTCAAGGGCAAATTCAGCTAGTTGGGGCCAAAGGTCAAGTTTCGTTGCCCAGTAGTCAAGGGGATTGTCTACCTCGGTTGGCAGGGTGCTGTCCAAGTAGGCCCGAGCCTGTTGTTTGAGGTCCTGCTCCAGGTCCACCTGATGCTGCTGCTGCTGTGGCTGGTTAGTAGTTTCCTCACTGCGCTGGTGAAGAAAGCTACTCATCATCGACTGCAGACTGAGGCAGCCGCTGCTGGTGGAGCTACCACTGCTCCTACCACCCCACCCCTCCCCTGCTGCCATGGCAGTGGAACGCGAGCGCACAGGGCCCACAGTGTCTGAGGATGGACGTTGGCGCACAAAGGCAGAGACCAGCTGACTACATAGGTGGTTTTTATAGTACGTTATTTTGGCCTCCCTCTCAGCAGGTGTGAAAAAGGCCACCATTTTTGAACGGTAGCGAGGGTCCAACAAGGTGGACAGCCAAAAGTCATCCCTCTGTCTGATGGTTATTATTCGGCTGTCGCTACGCAAGCAACCGAGCATGCTATGGGCCATTTGTGCCAAGGAATGCGAGGGACTCCCTGCCTCCATGTCCACAGCATACTGCCACGGTGCGTCTGGGTCCTCTGTCTCCTCCTCCTCCTCCTCTACCAGATGCTCCTGCTCCTCCACTCCTGTCCGCTGAGTGGAAAAATCCACCCATTTCACTCAATAGTTCCTGAGCACAAATGTCCTCCTTTACCTCCTCCTCTTCTTCCTGTCCTGCCCCCACAGGGGTCATGTGGCGTTGAGATCTGTGCGCCACGTCTACCGCAGCCTGACCAGCCATTGTTAACAGCATTTGTTCCAGGACGTGCAACAAAGGAATGATGTCGTTCATCCCATAGTCCTGCCGACTCACGAATAGCGTGGCCTCCTCAAAGGGCCTGAGCAAGCGGCAGGTGTCACGCATGAGCTGCCAATGACTGACATCGAAGTTACACAGGGGAGTACCTTTATCCGCTTGTAACATCAGGAAATCGGTGATGGCCTTTCGCTGTTCGTAAAGGCGGTCTAACATGTGTAGGGTTGAATTCCACCTTGTTGCAACATCGCAGATCAGGCGATGCTGTGGAATTCCGTTCTGCCGCTGCAGCTCAAGGAGGGTGTGCTTTGCGGTGTAGGAATGGCTGAAATGCATGCAAAGTTTACGTGACATTTTAAGGATGTCTTGCAGTGGGATGGTGGATTTTAGGAACCGCTTGACAACCAGATTGAACACGTGAGCCATGCATGGCGCATGGCACAACCTTCCTTGACGCAAAGCAGACACCATGTTCTTTCTGTTGTCGGTCAACATGGTTCCGATTTTCAGTTTGCGCGGAGACAGCCATCTGTCGATTTCTCTGTTCATTACACTGAGAAGTTCCTCCCCTGTGTGACTACGTTCGCCAAGGCATACCAGGTGCAGCACAGCGTGACACCGTTGCGCCCTGCACATGTGATATGCCGGTCGGGTAATGGGACTTGGCACGGGGGTGGCGGCTGAGGACACGAAGGAAGAAGAGGTGGTAGAGGCGGACATCTTTTGTGGACCAAGGACGTGCAAACGTGGAGGCAAAAGCGGCGTGACCTGTCCAAGTTGCTGGTGCGGCTGTGACGGCACCACGTTCACCCAGTGGGCCGTAAATGACATGTACTGTCCCTGACCGTAGTTACAGCTCCACACGTCGGCGCTGCCGTGCACTTTGGCAGAGACCGACATGCTCAAAGACTGGCCCACCATCTCTTCTACATGTGAATGCAGGGCTGGCACTGCCTTTTTGGCGAAGAAATGACGGCTTGGCACTCTCCACCGCGGCGCGGCACAAGCCATCATTTCTCGGAAAGGTGCTGAGTCCACCACTTGGAAAGGGAGGGACTGCAGCACCAGCAACTTGGACAGGAGGACGTTCAGCTTTTGCACCGTCGGGTGCGTGCTTGCAAACTGTTGTCTCTTGGAAACGGATTCCAAGAAAGACTGCTGACGGAATCCGTGAAGAGGAGTAGCAGGAGAAGGAGCATCTGAACGAGCGGAAGATGGCAACGAGCGACAACTCCCCTCAGCAGAGGTGTTGGAGCCTTGACTGGCTGATAGAGGGCGATTGACGTCGGGTGACGGAGCAAGTAACGGAGCGGGTGATGGAGCGGGGGCTGGGGCGGGCAGAACCGCCGTATCTTTATCACGGTTTTCCCAGGCCACCAAATGGCGACGCTGCATATGCTGCCGCAACGCTGTAGTCCCAACATGGGCCCCCTGGCCACGCTTGACTTTCTGGCCACATAGTCGACATACGGCTACGTTTACTTCCTCGGGCGGCTTGACAAAAAATTGCCACACCGCCGAGTAGGAAACTTTGCCCCCGATACTCCTCACTGGCTGACTGCTGCTTCCTCCGTTCACACCGGCACCACTACTGGCCGTGGTGGTAGGCTGCAGTGGAGCTGGTGCTGTACTCCGTGGCCGTTTGCCTCCACTGACACTGCTGCGACCCTGCTGCTGTCTCCTGGGCAACCCACCGACTGTTTTGCTCGCTGCCAAGCTGCCACCCTCTTCTCCTGATGATGCGGAAGCAATAGCCTGATGACGACGAGGCTGCCAAGTGCGATCAGCCTCATCATCATCAATTAGGGTCCCTCGGCTGCGTGTGAGTCAGGAGACAGACCTGTCTCTAGACCGGCTACCGAGCCACTCTCCTCGCCACTACTTCTTCGCCTGGCTGCTGAAGAGGCGGATGTCTCCCCCCGTTCCTGACCGCCCTCTGTTAGCTCTTCCTCACTGTACAGTGGGGCTGAGCCCACAGCATGCGATACTTCGCTTGGTGAGGGAACACCAAAGGACAGGGGCAGGTAGAGGACACGTGATTTCAGTGGGCTTGCTCCCGGGCCATGCCAACTAACGGTTGTGTCTGACGTACCCACCGACCATTGGCTGTAGGTGTCAGAGGTGACCTGGGAAGAGGAAGACGACCGAGCCAACCAATCAATGACGGCAGGGTTGTCGGTGGAGACACGACCGCTGGATGACACCGGGAGCACTGGCCTCTGGCTGCGAATAGTGCTGCCTCGACCCCTTCCTCTGCTGCCACGTCTGCTCGCTCCTAAAACATTGCCTCCTCTGCCACTCCTCTGCATGTTGTCTGACATACTCTTTAATTAAACGATTCTGTGTCCCTGAGTAACAATTCTGTGTCTGTCCCTGAGTAACAATTCTGTGTCCCTGAGTAACGTTTCTGTGGCCCTAAGTAACAGTTCTGTGGCCCTCAGTAACAATTCTGTGTCCCTCAGTAACAATTCTGTGTCTGTCCCTGAGTAACAATTCTGTGTCCCTAAGTAACGTTTCTGTGGCCCTAAGTAACGGTTCTGTGGCCCTCAGTAACAATTCTGTGTTGCTCAGTAACAATTCTGTGTCTGTCCCTAAGTAACAATTCTGTGGCCCTAAATAACGTTTCTGTGGCCCTAAGTAACGTTTCTGTGGCCCTAAGTAACGTTTCTGTGTCCCTCAGTAACAATTCTGTATCCCTCAGTAACAATTCTGTGTCTGTCCCTGAGTAACAATTCTGTGTCCCTAAGTAACAATTCTGTGGCCCTAAGTAAAGTTTCTGTGGCCCTAAGTAACGTTTCTGTGGCCCTAAGTAACGATTCTGTGGCCCTAAGTAACGTTTCTGTGGCCCTAAGTAACGTTTCTGTGGCCCTCAGTAACAAATCTGTGTCCCTCAGTAACAATTCTGTGTCTGTCCCTAAGTAACAATTCTGTGGCCCTAAGTAACGTTTCTGTGGCCCTAAGTAACGGTTCTGTGGCCCTCAGTAACAGTTCTGTGTCCCTCAATAACAATTCTGTGTCTGTCCCTAAGTAACAATTCTGTGGCCCTAAGTAACGTTTCTGTGGCCCTAAGTAACGATTCTGTGGCCCTCAGTAACAAATCTGTGTCCCTCAGTAACAATTCTGTGTCTGTCCCTAAGTAACAATTCTGTGGCCCTAAGTAACGATTCTGTGGCCCTCAGTAACAAATCTGTGTCCCTCAGTAACAATTCTGTGTTTGTCCCTAAGTAACAATTCTGTGGCCCTAAGTAACGTTTCTGTGGCCCTAAGTAACGGTTCTGTGGCCCTCAGTAACAATTCTGTGTCCCTCAATAACAATTCTGTGTCTGTCCCTAAGTAACAATTCTGTGGCCCTAAGTAACGTTTCTGTGGCCCTAAGTAACGTTTCTGTGGCCCTAAGTAACAGTTCTGTGGCCCTCAGTAACAGTTCTGTGGCCCTCAGTAACAATTCTGTGTCCCTCAGTAACAATTCTGTGTCTGTCCCTGAGTAACAATTCTGTGTCCCTAAGTAACGTTTCTGTGGCCCTAAGTAACGGTTCTGTGGCCCTCAGTAACAATTCTGTGTCCCTCAGTAACAATTCTGTGTCTGTCCCTAAGTAACAATTCTGTGGCCCTAAGTAATGTTTCTGTGGCCCTAAGTAACGTTTCTGTGGCCCTAAGTAACGTTTCTGTGTCCCTCAGTAACAATTCTGTATCCCTCAGTAACAATTCTGTGTCTGTCCCTGAGCAACAATTCTGTGTCCCTAAGTAACAATTCTGTGGCCCTAAGTAACGTTTCTGTGGCCCTAAGCAACGATTCTGTGGCCCTAAGTAACATTTCTGTGGCCCTAAGTAACGTTTCTGTGGCCCTCAGTAACAAATCTGTGTCCCTCAGTAACAATTCTGTGTCTGTTCCTAAGTAACAATTCTGTGGCCCTAAGTAACGTTTCTGTGGCCCTAAGTAACGGTTCTGTGTCCCTCAGTAACAATTCTGTATCCCTCAGTAACAATTCTGTGTCTGTCCCTGAGTAACAATTCTGTGGCCCTAAGTAACGTTTTTGTGGCCCTAAGTAACGTTTCTGTGGCCCTAAGTAACGATTCTGTGGCCCTAAGTAACGTTTCTGTGGCCCTCAGTAACAAATCTGTGTCCCTCAGTAACAATTCTGTGTCTGTCCCTAAGTAACAATTCTGTGGCCCTAAGTAACGTTTCTGTGGCCCTAAGTAACGGTTCTGTGGCCCTCAGTAACAATTCTGTGTCCCTCAATAACAATTCTGTGTCTGTCCCTAAGTAACAATTCTGTGGCCCTAAGTAACGTTTCTGTGGCCCTAAGTAATGTTTCTGTGGCCCTAAGTAACGATTCTGTGTCCCTCAGTAACAAATCTTTGTCCCTCAGTAACAATTCTGTGTCTGTCCCTAAGTAACAATTCTGTGGCCCTAAGTAACGATTCTGTGCCCTTCAGTAACAAATCTGTGTCCCTCAGTAACAATTCTGTGTCTGTCCCTAAGTAACAATTCTGTGGCCCTAAGTAACGTTTATGTGGCCCTAAGTAACGGTTCTGTGGCCCTCAGCAACAATTCTGTGTCCCTCAATAACAATTCTGTGTCTGTCCCTAAGTAACAATTCTGTGGCCCTAAGTAACGTTTCTGTGGCCCTAAGTAACGGTTCTGTGGCCCTCAGTAACAATTCTGTGTCCCTCAATAACAATTCTGTGTCTGTCCCTAAGTAACAATTCTGTGGCCCTAAGTAACGTTTCTGTGGCCCTAAGTAATGTTTCTGTGGCCCTAAGTAACGATTCTGTGGCCCTCAGTAACAAATCTGTGTCCCTCAGTAACAATTCTGTGTCTGTCCCTAAGTAACAATTCTGTGGCCCTAAGTAACGATTCTGTGGCCTTCAGTAACAAATCTGTGTCCCTCAGTAACAATTCTGTGTCTGTCCCTAAGTAACAATTCTGTGGCCCTAAGTAACGTTTCTGTGGCCCTAAGTAACGGTTCTGTGGCCCTCAGTAACAATTCTGTGTCCCTCAATAACAATTCTGTGTCTGTCCCTAAGTAACAATTCTGTGGCCCTAAGTAACGTTTCTGTGGCCCTAAGTAACGATTCTGTGGCCCTCAGTAACAAATCTGTGTCCCTCAGTAACAATTCTGTGTCTGTCCCTAAGTAACAATTCTGTGGCCCTAAGTAACGATTCTGTGGCCCTCAGTAACAAATCTGTGTCCCTCAATAACAATTCTGTGTCTGTCCCTAAGTAACAATTCTGTGGCCCTAAGTAACGTTTCTGTGGCCCTAAGTAACGATTCTGTGGCCCTCAGTAACAATTCTGTATCCCTCAGTAACAATTCTGTCTGTCCCTGAGTAACAATTCTGTGTCCCTAAGTAACGTTTCTGTGGCCCTAACTAACGATTCTGTGGCCCTAAGTAACGTTTCTGTGGCCCTATGTAACGTTTCTATGGCCCTAAGTAACGATTCTGTGGCCCTAACTAACGTTTCTGTGTCCCTAAGTAACGTTTCTCTGTCCCTAACTCTCTCCCTGCATACAGCCAGGTCTGCCTCTGTTGAATGACTGGAGGCAAATGGAGAATTCTAAAATGGCCGCCATTTATAGCTCGACCATTACACTGTGCTGGCTGGCTGGCTGCTGATTGGCTAATGCGATCACATGTCATGAATGAATGCATTATGGGTCAGCGCGCCTTGTCTGCGCGCCTTCCCAGACATCCCCGCTCCGTCGCCGCACATGTCGCCGCCATTTTAGGAAAAATTTCGATTCTTTTCCTAATATTCGAAACGAATTCCACTTCGCCTACTTTGATTCGCTCATCTCTAATTGTGATGATAGCAGGCTAGTATGTAAATATTCTTTTTACAAAGTAATTTAAATTCTTCCAGATAATCAATTAGATTTAGTAAAAACCCACCATGATTTTTTTTTGTATGAAGAGAAATGTAAACATTATTATGATAGGTAGTGTAGTCATTTGTTGACTGGTGGGTGAATGAAGAGACTGGTGGGTGAATGAAGAGACTGGTAGGTGAATGAATAGGATATCACTCCAATGTTTTTTCAAAAAATGAGTGGCCTCATTATGTAGGTATGTGTATATATTGGTACAAATTGCCTGAGTTGGGCTTCATTCAAGGCCCAGACTGTGGTACTTACTAAGTTAATAAACATTTTAGCTTCTGTGCTTGGCATAAGGAGGGCTGAGCCTGAAAAATGGTGAACTAAAATGTCTGTTTGCCACAATAGCAACCATTCACCACCAATGTATTTCCTGGCCTTTGAACCTTGGTCATGTGGCTCAAAAGGGACAACAATAGGGTTTTTTTGCAGAGCATGCAAAGGAGGTTGCGCAGTAGCTCACTAAGCCTTCTTCTTCATCTTCATCTTCCCAGAGCAATGCATTTTCTCCAGCAGCTGTAAGTGTCACCCCTTCCACCTCCTCTTGTATAAATAATCCTATGTTTGCGCTGCAAACTGGCATGGAGGAGTTGTCTGAAATATTTCAATACAGTATCAGTGACTTGGTTCAAAAGGATGTGCAACAACTCTTACATTATAGGATGTTGAAGATGAGAGTGCCAGAAGCATAGAGGGAAGGACAATAGGCGGGGAAAAGCAATTGCCCTTGATGTTACTGCAGCTGCAGCTTGCTACACATTGGACATGAGGGTGTGGACAATATGGTTGCAGATTGTACCTGGATGCCAGAGATTGTTGAAAAGGGAAATGAGGAAAGGCACAATAGTAGGCAGGTTTCTTTCCTGGGCAGGGACAGCTTGCAGAATACTGTAGGAAGCAGCACTCATATCCCACTGGATAGCAACACCCCAGAGGTCTGCACTACTGTTTCCCCCAGGGCGCTCCACATACCTCAGCAATCTGGGCTTTTTAACACACATCTCCTGTTGACAGCGCCATTGTGGTTTACAGCCTCTGCCTGTAGTATAAAATCTCTGGTAAATCTTCCACTTATTTTGGTGCCACATGCATGAGGAGACATATGATTCTGCACTTGGATATTTTTGAGATTCAATATCTTAGATATGATTTGGCTAATGAGAGTTATTTGACCACAAGAGAAAGCTTTGACACAGCAACAGAAATGTATTGGTAAATAGTATGAAGGTCTAAACTAACACATACCAATCTATCTATTTACAGAAAAAGGGAAAAATAAAAGATTAAACAAAGGAATTATAGAATATAATACTCATAACATTAATACACAAACAGCAAGACAGACAACACATAAGACAATCATGTACACATGTAAGTGCCAAATAGATGTCCTGATATTTACCATTTGTGGGGCATGGGGGCCCCTATGATCTTTGGATCCTCTCTCTATTGTCTCCCCCCCAAGACCTAACTCGATATAGACCTATCTCCCATAGACTTGCATGGGGCCGTCCTGATTGGTAAAACTATCTAATCTATCTACTCAATTCTGGTGCATCTCATCCAGATTGGACACTTTCCCCATGCCCTGTATTTCTCCCCTTGCCAGCATCTCCCTTTTTGAAGGGAACATTAGGTATGCATGGTCATAGCCTGGGCAAATTGTGCATTCCCGAACAGATGGCCATCTTCATTGCATATCTGAAGACAGGGTCTTTTTTTCAACATTGTTGAAAACTGAGCACCATCGGGGCAGTCTTACAACGCTGTTCCTGAGTCTCTGAGGAAACCAGCCATTAAGACATAAGGCCAGGGTGACAAGAATACACGATTAAGTCAGTAGCAACAGGGTACACACAAAACCCATAGCGAGCAGAAAAGCCTCAACCAGCTATTATCAGTGCTAGGCTGTCGGACCAGGACCTGGATCATGGTTCCACAGATGTTGGATCCAGTGCCATGGTTCTTCTTGAGGAGCTGGAACGGCAGGTTCTCCGGTGTTGCAGTAAAGAGTTATGTTACCTCTGAGGTTCTTGGGAAGAATCTGGAACTTCTATCACTTCTCTTTCAGGAAGGCAAATAGAACTGGCAATTGCTCTGGGAAATGCAGGGTGAACTGTGGACTGTTTTTCGTCAACACAAGATGAAAAGGGTGGCCCATTTGTAAGCAGCATTAGCTTCTTCAGTACACTGCAGTAAAGGGAGGATTTGACCTCTCATATTGAGAGTTTGGCCAGACAGGTCAGGTAGAAACGTAATTTGGGCCCCGTCAAACATGACAAACTTTTTTGTCCAGAGAGCATGTAGAATCTATTTCTTGAGGATGTAAAAATGAATGTGAATCAGTACGTCTCTTCGAGCGACAGCATTATCTGGGTCTCTGGGGCTAGCAAGCCTGTTGATCCTGTTTTTTTAGTCTTTGTATCTAAGTTTCTGTCTTACAGGGTATTAAATAGTGTTTGCACCGTTACCTTCAGATCAGGGCCCCTGGTGGCCCCTGGAATGCCCTTGATCCTGATGTTATTCCTACAGCTGCGATTTTCTCCATTGTTCACTATCAGCCATAGCAGAACCATCACTCGAGCCTGGGCCACATTTGCCACCTTCAGCGCCACTATACGGTTCTCTAGTGTGGGCCCAGAATCCTCACAAACTTCCACTCAAGTATTCCATCTGGGAAACCTGTTGAGTTCTCGCTTGAAAGAGCTTTCAATGTATGCTGCCAGGGACTCTAGATCTGCATGAATAGTAGTGTACAGCTCCCACAGCTCTTAGTTAGAGACAGCCACAAGGCTGTCAGCATGCCCAGGAGCATTGTGATTGACTGAGGAGCGTGGATGGAATACTTGCATAGTATCTGCAAAGTAGTCCCCATCTGCATGGTTTTGAGGACTGGGGCTTGGGTGTAAGCTTAGGTCCTGCTTCGCTGTTGACACAGGCATACTGGCTGGTGGGGAAGGCTGCTGGACCGGCGCCCTCTTGAAAGAACATGTAGGCTCCCCAGTCGGAGGATAAGAGCCCAGCAGACCGAAGACAGTGGTGAGATTTGCCTGGGAGGATGCCTGGGTTTTTCTCGGTGTCTTTCCTGCCTTAGACATGTATTCTGTCGGCTTCAGGATGAGCATCATCAGCTGCTGTGTGTGTCCTGGTATCGGAGCTCTCTATGTCAGCTTCCTCACAGCTCATTGGCAGCCTCCACCCCCCCCCCCCCATCAGTATCTATTTCTTGATTAAAACCTGGATATTCTGTCCCTCTAAAATTGCTGCTCAATAAATATAGTCCTGGCTGTTGTCTCTGAAATAAAACACTCTTATTTTTATTTAAAAATAAAACCTGCTGATCTTTCCCTCTTAAATTGTGGCCTACTAAAGTTACTTTCATAGTGTTCAATAGTGTGCAATAGTTCTGGAGGTTACTCTAATTTTCATTTCATGATGAAATCCTCCTGGTCCCTCCCTCTTGAATTGTGGAATACTAAAGCTGCTTACACAGTGCACATCAATTTACAATATTTGTGCCAATCACCTCTGAAATAATTTCTATTTCAAGATTAACCTGCCTGGTATCTCTCCCCTAAATTGTGACTATCTAAAGTTGTTTACACAGTGTGCATCGAGTCTGTACAATATTTTGAGTGGATGTCTTTTAAATAATACACTACTTTTTATTTTACAATAATCCTGCCTGGTATTTCCCCTGAAAATTGCAACCTACAGTACTTAAGATGCTGACATGAAGTGCATTGGGTCTGTACAATACTGTAGATCTATCTATTGTCTCTGAAACACAACATTTTATGTTTAATTTCATAGTAAATCTGCCTCATTTCTCTCTCCTAAATTGTTGCCTACTAAAGCTGCTAACTTAGGTGTCCTTTTATCATGCAGCGTTAAATAACCGCTGCTCAGTTCTCCGGCATTCTTCTCTGAATGCCTTTTTATGAAGCGGTGTAGACCGCTTCTCGGAATGAAGGGAGAATCGATCTACAAACGCTTTGAATGCTGGAAAATGGCTGCTGTTACTATAATCTCGCGAGATTACAGTAAGAGATCAGTCAAACACTGTTTACTAAGCAGCGGCAAATTATCGCTGCTTTGTTTGTGGTTCCTCCGATTCTCCAGCTCTGGGCTGGAGAATCTGGAGGGAGAACACAGATTGCCAGTGAGGGGCTGACATCGCTCCTTCATATACTGGCCATCTGTGTGTTGAGATGATCAGTGGAGAACATGTTCTCCACTGATCATCTTTGTTTCCTAAACCACTAATGATCGGAGATCAGCAATGATCCTTAGAATCGCAGTTGATCTCTTTTTCATAAAAGGACACCATAGTGTGGATCAACTTTGTACAATTTTTCTGGATGTTGTGACTGAAATAATTAACTAATTTTTATTTCAAATAAACTGCCTAGTATCTCCTGCTAAAAATGCAGTCTACTTAAGCTGCTTACATAGTGTGTTGAGTTGGTACAATAATGCACTATTGCCTTTTAAATAATATATATTTAATTATTATTTCAGGATAAGGCTGCCTAGTCTTACTCTTTTAAAGTGGACAAAAAGCCTAACTCTAACTATTTTTAAAAACACCCCCCCCACCTATCTTGTATTGTCCGTAAAAAAAACTTTGTGTACTTACCTATTTTTAATCCACTCCAGTCCAATCACATGATCCAGCAGCTCTGGCTCCTCTGTGTCAGAGAATGTCTGTCTGCTGTAGGGGAGAGGAGGGAGTGCTGACAATGATTGGACTATTGGAGCCTATGGGTGATGTCACGGCTCCTAAATTTCACAGCTGTTGTCAAACCTTCTCTTACACTATGGTGCCAGAGCTTCTGAATCATGTGACCAGACTGGATAAAAGGTAAGTACACAGATATTTTTTATACAGGTTATGGAAGATAGATATGAGGAGGTTAGAGGGAATGTTTTTAAGAATGGTTACAGTTAGGCTTTAAATTGTTGCCTACAAAATCTGCTTACATAGAGTGCACCAAATCTGTACAATACTTATGACTGTTGCTACTAAAATAAAGCACTCTTTTATTCTAAGACAAACCGCTCTTAAATTTATAACAAACCTTCCTTGAGTTGTTCTCTACTAAAAAAACTGCTTGGTCTCTCCCTCTTAAATTGCAGTGTATCCTAGCTGCTTACAGAGTAAGCATCAAGGATGTACAATACCTGTGGCTATTGTCTCTTAAAAAATACACTCAAATTTTTGGACCTATCAAAAAAATTAGGTCTCAGCGCATTTTCATTTTTAGTGTTGCTGGCTCCAACTCCTCCTCTCCTGCTATTTCCTATTGTGGGGACAATATATTGGTTGGCTCAAAGATAAAAGGAATGCCACACATATAAAAAGTCCAATCAGTTTATTACAATAAAGTAAAAGACTTACATGCAATCATGCACTATCCTGGTGCACTACAGACAAAATGCTCTGTAACCAAACAAGAGGCACTATCAGCACTGGAAGGTAAAACACTTCCTATACCAACATCACCCTGCTTCGCTCAGTGCGTGTTCCCATGATACCACATGACTTCTTAGTCTACACACACACAAACACATATACGTATATGTTAAACCTCTGTATGGTCTTGGCCACAATGCTGTAGCTCAGTTTATGCTTTATGTAGAGCAACAATTCTTTTTTTCAGATCCTCAGAGAGTTCTTTGCCATCAGGTGCCATGTTGAACTTCCAGTGACCAGTATGAGAGAGTGAGAGTGATAACACCAAATTTAACACACCTGATCCCCATTCACACCTGAGACCTTGTAACACTAAGGAGTCACATTACACCTGGGAGGGAAAATGGCTAATTGAGCCCAGTTTGGACATTTTCACTTAGGGGTGTACTCACTTTTGTTGCCAGCGGTTTAGACATTAATGACTGTGTGTTGAGTTATTTTGAGGGGACAGCACATTTACATTGTTATATAAGCTGTACACTCACTACTTTACATTGTAGCAAAGTGTAATTTCTTCAGGGTTGTTACATGAAAAGATATAATAAAATATTTACAAAAATGTGAGGGGTGTTGTCAGAGGAAAAGACGAGGAAGCCTGGGCAAGTGTGCAAGTGTGCCAATGCGCAATATGGCCCCGCTAATTAGCACAAAGAAATGCATTCCTGTGCATGAAAACACACTGGCCCATGCAGGGTGCACTAATTGCTGACACTCAATGGCCTTTATAGGGACTGCAGCTCTGCTCAGTGATTGCTGGATTATCGTCAGCCCCTCCTGTTCCTGTGTTCCTGAGTTTACTGCTGATTACCCATTACTGACCCGGGTTGCCCCTGACCTTGTTCCTGTCTGCTGCTCTGTGTATGACCCCGGCTTGCACCTGACCTTGTTTCTGCCTGCTGCTACTCTGTGTATGACCCTGGCTTGATCCTGACCTTGTTCCTGTCTGCTGCTACTCTGTGTATGACCCTGGCTTGATCCTGACGTTGCTCTTGTCTGCTTTTCCATATTAATCCTGGCTCTGGCTACTGACTAATCTACCCATCCTCCAGGATCCACGTGTTCTCTGGAGAAACTCATCTGCAACTGGAGCACCTATGGGTTCCATCTCATCAGGCATTTCCAAGCAGCAACACCACTGGCAACCCGTGCTTCTTTGGGCACTGCACCTCCTGTTTCCACCTCCAGGGGCGCACTGCACTTAGCTGTAAGGGGAGCCCTCTCTCTATTGCAGCCTCCCGTCAGGTACCTGACAGGTGTACTCACTTCTGTGAGATACTGTATATATATATATATATATATACACTTTGCCTTCTATTGCACTATAAAGCTTACTTCATCTTACTGTCTTAAATGTTGGCCTAGTAAAAGAGCTTACATGCGATTCATCAAGTTAGTTCAACATTTCTGGCTCATGTGTCTGCAATACTATATTCTTATTTTTATTTCATGAAAACAATCTGCAAGATCTCTCCCTTTTAAAATGCAGCCTACTACTGCTACTTAGATAGTAGGCATCAAGTTTGTGCTATTTTTCTGATTATTGCCACTAATATAACACACTCTAATTTTCATCTCATAATAAAGCCTGCTCAGTACCTCTTACATTATGGCATAATAAAGCTGCTTACAAAGTCGATTGTGTGTTAAACAGTACTCAATTGTTCCTGTTTTAAACTAAAAAACTCTTACTTTTATTTCATGCTAAAAACTGTCCCATCACTCCATCTTACATTGCAGCCAAACCAAACTGCTTATATACACTAAATTTTATTTTAGTATACCTCATTTCTGGGATGTGGGGTAATGGTTCTGAAGTGTATTTTTGCACTCTGTTTCGACATTTTATTAAACATTTTAGACAAAGAAGTGTGGTATTAGGAGAAAAGAATATCACAAGCTAGACTATCAAACTGTTTTGCCATTGGCTAATTGGCACACATTTGCAGAATTTTTTTTCAGAATAAACTTTCCTATAGCTTTTGGACCTCTAGTGAATCCTACTTGTGGCTTTTAGATCTCCTATTGTTCCTACCCCAACAGCGATGATGGTTCATTCATAATAGCAATCACTCAGTAGTCAGCTCTGTGTGCTTGGTTCTCTTTGAACTATCTGCCAGTGCTTGTACACTTACACAACCCTAGATGATGGATCAAAAAACATTGCAGTGCTGTGTGGTCTTCCACATATATGAATAAATGATCAGAGCTGTCTGGTCTATATTATGACACAGTCCGGAAGCTCTGATTGTTCATTCATTAAAGTGATAAATCACTCAGTGCTGAGGGTTTGTATGAGCTATTGGTTGGGGTTGTGTGTTTACAAGCAGCCAGAGATAGACACAAAGCACTGCAGGCTGTGTAGTTATTTCTTAATGGCATCACTGGTTTCCAGAGTGTTCCCTGCTACCTGAGACCAGTGCTGTCACTCACAAATCTGTCTCTTTTCTAGATGTAAACCACATTAAAAATCTATGCTGTGGAAAACAAATAAAGCAATGTGCACCTTTCAAATATAGGTAGTATAACCACTTGCCCTCTGGAAGACTTACCCCCCTTCCTGACCAGGCCATTTTTTGCTATTCAGCTCTACTATAAACTATTTCAACTGGTAATTGCATGGCAATGAAATGATGTACCCAAACAAAAAGTATGTCCTTTTTTCACACAAATAGAGCTTTCCTTTGGTGGTATTTTATTACCACTGGATTTTTAATTTTTTGTGATATAAACAAAAAAAGACCAAACATTTTGAAAAAGAAAGATATTTTCCACTTTTAAGTATATAAAATATATAATAACCTCAAACTTAGTCATAAATTTAGGCCAAAAATGTATTCTGGTACATGTATTTGGCAAAAAAAAATCCTAATAAGTGTTTATTAATTGTTTTGTGTGAGAGTTATAGTGTCTACAAACTATGATGAGTATACTGGAAATGACCCCTGGAAATTACCCCTTTTTAAGAAAGTAGAGACCCCAAAGAATTAGCTGAGAGGCATGTTAAGTCTATGGAAGATTTTATTATTTTGCCACAAATTATTGGAAAATAGAACTTTTTTTTTCACACAAAGTTTTCACCTAAAGGATACATTTCTCACTTATGCCATGGCTATTATATGTGGAATAGCACACCAAAACACATTCTGCTACTTATCCGGAGTATAGGGATACCACATATGGGAAACTTTATGGCAGCCTAGCCACATACAGGCCACCAAAATCTAATGACCACCTTTAGGCTTTCAAAGGGCATATTTCCTCATATCACTTCATCATTACCTATCACAATTTTGGAGGCCCTAAAATGCCAGGATGGTACAAACAGCCCCCCCCCCCAGTGACCTCCTTTTGGAAAGTAGACACCCCAAGGAATTTGATAAGAGGCATGGTGAGTATTTTTCAGATATAATTTTTGTTACAGGGTTTAAAAAAAAAAGAAAAGAAAAAATAAATTTTTGTTTTCTTTCTGCTTTTTCCAAAAACTTGTGGCAACAAAGGAGATCTGCAAAATACTCAACATGCCCCTTAGCAAATACCTTGCAGTGTCTCCTTTCCAAAAAGGAGTTTTTTTTGGGGAGGGGGTGCTTCTACTATTCTAGTATTTCAGGGCCAACATTAAAAGCTTATGCCACACATCACCCACTCTTCTAATCACTTGAAGAACAAGCCTTTTTGTTTAAATTTTTTTGCTAGAAAATTACTTTGAACCCCCAAACATTATATATTTTTTAAAGCAATGGCCCTATAGAATAATTGAAGGGTGTTGCAATTTTTTATGTTACACATTATTTGCATGGGGATTTTTCAAACACAATATTTTTGGAAAAAATACACTGTTTTAAAATCTTGATGCACAAAAACACAGTATATTTCTCAATTGTTTCATAACATATAAACAATGATGTTATTCTGAGTAAATAGACATGACATGCTTTAAAATTGCACATGCCCGTGCAATGGCAACAAACTACGTCCATTTTTTTATTTTGAAAGGTGACACTTTAAAAACATTTACAGGTCACCACTTTACATAGGAGGTCTAGTGCTAGAATTAATGCCCTCGATCTGACGTTTGCAGTGATACCTCACATGCATGGTTTAGTCACTGTTTGCATACAGATACAGGACCAACGCTTCTCTACATAATCTTTACAGGCACTGTCTATAATCATACCAGGCTGCATGTATGTTTTTAAAAGGGCATGTTCTCTGTTTTTTGCTGGCTGAATGTTTTTTTCACAGTCTGTCCATGCATCCAAATACATTTCATTAATAAGTGGTTCCATGTTTATTCTCATGGGATGTATTCCCTAATTGTTGCTGTTGTAATATTGTAATATTTACGCACACATGAACACGTGCATCTGCACAGTAGTTTATTTTTTTTACTTTGGGAAAGCATGTGACAGCATGAGATTGTGGGAGACAGGGACAGAGAGTTGTCAACCCATAGTACAAAGTGCCCAAACAAGGATCTTTATATCAATGTCATCAGCCAATAAGCTTATCTGAAATTTTAGTGGTTGGATTTTACATCAATTTTAACAAACTATATTTGAGATCTTTGAATTATGCTCCTCATTTATACAGTGGTGTAACTAGTGACAGACACCCTGGGCACATGTCCTTCTGGGTGCTGGCTCCCTTGGCTGCCACAACAGCTTTCCATTTTGCAGCAAAAATAACTACTGTGCAGTACTGCTAGGATTCTACAATTCTGGCTTCTATTTTAGGCCATTGCCCATCCCCAGTCCCAGCCAAGGAAAGGCTCTATGTGTATTCACATAGCCAGTGCCCAGGAACAGTGGGGTCACCATTTTGCAAACAGTAACAACATCTACATCACACACACCTGACCCCTGCCTCATGTACACCTCAGACCCTTTCTTTATATACATTACACACACCTGACCCCGATCTATTAAAAGTGCATACATTTGACTCCTGCACTTTTTACACACACTTGACCCCTAGCTTATGTTCATTATGCACACCTGACATACACCTGACACCCTGTGCACATTACACACCACTAACCCCTGTCCTATGTACTAGAGATGTACATGATGAAAACGTGTTTCCTTTAATTTTGGATTAATTTGCTCAGTCAATCATTTAATTTTACCATATTCTTTATGTTAAAATTATGCATTTTCAGGATTTGTCTTGTATATTAGGATTCATTTTGTACACTCATTGTTTCAAATTGATTCACATTTTCGGTTATTTCGGAAGATTCTGATTCATTTTCTATGTCAATGCTATTTCGATGACAATGTTCTTGAGACTTCAGTGCAAACTTGCACTGAAGTCAGAGTGTGACATATATTACTGAACTTACAAAACCATCTGAAGTAGCAAATGAATGAAATTAATACAAATTAATTTGTTGATTTCTTTATAATTAATTTTGGATTTATTGAAATGTATTACTATTGTGATTTGGAGATTTGGATCCATTCAAATCTCTGAATAATGAAAATTTTGTCCAAATTTTGATTCGTAATAAAATTGAACCACACATGTCTACTATACTATACTATACTATACAATACTATACAGTATATTGCACACTCCTGACCCTTCCTCTATGTATATCACAAACTTTTGATCCCTGCCCTATGTATACAATGCTGATCTGTACTGTATGTACATTACAAAAATCTGCCCTCCCTCCTTTGAACATTAAAAGGAAAAAATTAGCAAGGTGCCCAACTGTAGCGCTGAGTTGGGTTGTTATATTTATTTATTTTTTAATTACTACATTTTTTTCACATGAAAATGGTGTTACCCTTTAGAAATCCATTCACTAAGTCTACAGTGGTATTATTTAGCAGGTGGGGTTACAAGTCCTATCCCTGGGTGGCAGTTTTCCATCTTGTGCCATTTAAATTACGTCAATGTATTTGTATATATCATGTGGCACCATCTCGTGGGCTAAATTGAGAACAGAAGGTGTGTGAGAGATATAAAAGTTAAAATTGGCCCAGATAGCACTGTGAGATCACTTTGTAGGGGTCAAGATCTGGAAAGAGAGCGTGAGGACTGGGGAAAGGGTGCATCAGGGACTAGAAGTGGTAGGTACAGTTAGGTCCATATATATTTGGACACAGGCACAATTTTCATACTTTTGGCTCTGTATGCCACCAGAATAAATTAAAATTAAACAATCCAACTGAATTTGAAGTGCAGACTTTCAGCTTTAATTCAAGGGGTTGAACATAAATATCAAGTACAAATTTTATGAACTGCAACAATTTTTATGCACAGTCCCTCCATTTTCAGGGGCTCAAATGTAATTGGACAAATGAATATAATCCTAAATGAAATGTTCATTTTTTATATTTTGTTGAGAATCCTATACTGGCAATGACTGCCTGACATTTGGATCCCATGTATATTACCAAAGACTGGGTTTCCTCCTTTTTGATGCTTTGCCAGGCTCTAACTGCAGCTGTCTTCAGTTGTTCTTTGTTTGTGGGTCTTACTGCCTTTAGTTTTGCCTTCAGCAAGTGAAATGCATGCTCAATTGAGCTGAGTTCAGGTGATTGACTCGGCCATTGCAGAATATTCCACTTCTTTTCCTTCAAAAGCTCCTGGGTTGCTTTTGCAGTGTGTTTTGGATCATTGTCCATCTGTATTGTGAAGCATTGTCCAATCAACTTTGCTGCATTTGGCTGAATCTGGGCTGACAGTATATCTCTAAGCACTGCAGAATTCATCCGGTTGCTTTTGTTTTCTGTAACATCATCCATAAACACCAA
The DNA here is from genome assembly GCF_062004578.1 of Staurois parvus. Lineage (NCBI taxonomy): Eukaryota > Metazoa > Chordata > Amphibia > Anura > Ranidae > Staurois > Staurois parvus. The sequence continues at coordinate 23,633,524 of NW_028317821.1, forward strand.
TGACCCAGTGCCACTGGAAGCCATGCATACCCATGCCATCACACTACCTCCACCATGTTTTACAGATGACGTTGTGTGCTTTGAAACATGAGCTGTTCCAAGCCTTTTCCACAGTTTTTTCTTCCCGTCATCATTGTGGTACAGATTAATCTTAGTTTCATCCGTCCAACGAATGCTTTTCCAGCACTGGTCTGACTTTTTAGATGTTTTTTGGCAAAGTCTAATCTGGCTTCAGGCTTATGAATGGTTTGCACCTTGTGGTGAACCCTCTGTATTTGCTCTTGTGAAGTCTTCTCTTGATTGTAGACTTTGACAATGATACCCTCACCTCCTTGAGAGTGTCCTTCACTTGTCTAGATGTTGTGAATGGGTTTTTCATTACCATAGAGAGGATCCTGCAATCATCCACCACTGTTGTCTTCTGTGGACGTCCATGTCTTTTTATGTTGCTGAGCTCACTAGTGCATTCTTCTTTCCTCAGAATGTACCAAACTATTGATTTGGCCATTCCTAATGTTGTTGCTATCTCTCTGATGCATTTATTTAGCTTTTAAAGCCTTACAATAGCCTGTTTCACTTGCATGGGCAGCTCCTTTGAATGCATGATGTAGGTTCACAGCAATAGATTCCAAATGCAAATACCACACTTAGAATCAACTCCAGACCTTTTACCTACTTAATTTCTGAAATAATGAAGGAGTAATCCACACCTGGCCATGAAACAGCTTTTGATTCAATTGTTCAATTACTTTTGGTCCCTTGAAAAAGGGGGAATGGCTACTCTTAAGAGCTGTAATTCCTAAACTCTTCCTCCAATTTGGATGTACATACCCTCAAATTTAACCTGAGAGTGTGCACTTTCAGCCCATATCCATTTTAGAACTATAGCTTGAATATGTTTTGGGAAATACCTGAAAAAAACTAAAATTCTGCCTGTATCCAAATATATATGGACCTAACTGTATATCACAGAGAAATATCTAAACAAGAGTAACAAATAAAACAATACATGTAAGTGAGTGGATAGAAGGCAATTATGTTTGGCAGTGCTTCTAACGTGCCCTCTACACAGTGTTTGTAAGCAAGGGGGTAACAATTTTTACCAACAGTGAAGAATTTGTAAACATTTTATTGGAAGATTAGTGAACAATGGTAGCATAGGGCTCTCTCATCCTGTGATCTGCCTTAGATAGAGAGAGAGAGTGGTTCTAGCTATCTGAGTATGGCAGGGTAGAGTACAGCAGAGATGTAATCCACTCTAGTAGCACCATGTACGTTTAGAATTAGGAATAGTAAAACTAAAAAATACATAAGTGTGAAATGTGTATATTAGAACAAGGTTGTAGAGAAGCCAAAGGGTCGGTATTGGAGGTCCAAAATTATTTCTTTAGGTGGAGTGTGATTATGTTAAATGTAGGGTCTCAGTCTTGAGATTCCCCTCGCAGACAGATATTTTGTTCTGAACTAGCTATAAAAGGAGAAGAGGTAAAGTATAACCATTAATCCACCCAGGTGAAGTGGGGAAAGACAATAACAAATGAAGTTGAAAAATTATATTTCAAAGCAGTATAAGTCTCACAGGCCTCTGCAAATTCAAGGTATTAAAGATTTATGAATAAGTTGATTAATTTGAGAAGAAAGGGAATTAGATGGGAAGGAAAAAGGAGGGGGCGGTAAGGGGGTTAGGTAGAGGTGGTTTCTTAAAAGATACATGCACAGAGTGGATGTTACAAATGACATAATGACTACAATTAGAATGAACAAACAAAACCAGTGCTTAAATCTTCATGCAGACTAAGATAACTGAAACTGTCATTCATGGAGGTGCAGCTCTTAAAGATTGGGAAATCTTGACACTGGTGAACAAAAGCAAACCAGGGTGCACTCGCTTTGTGCATTAACATATTAAACCAAGAATTTATTATAAAGCATAAAAATGCATACTCACAAACCAAAGGGGGATAAAAACAGACAAGAAGAGTCCATAATAACAGTCCAAAGTGACGATAGCCCCTTAGTAAGGTAAGTTAACGTGTTTTGGGAGACAAACTCCCTTCATCAGAGCTAAAAACATCATATACACAATCTATACCATTTACAGGAGAAAAATTTCAAGTTTGGTTTTAAATTGAATGTGTGCTAAATGGTGAGCATTTTTTAATTCGTCAGTCATTAGTTTTTACTTTTGGTTTTTGTTTTGGAAAGTATTTTGCAAGCTCTGTATAGTAAATCTTCTGAGATCCTCAGAGTCCTGTTCAAATTGTATCTTCTCTTCAAAGTGAACACACGGGAGATTGCTTGCTTAGCACTGCTGTCATTCAGAAGGCATTCTCTGATTGAAGAAGGGTAAATGGTGACAACGTCTACCCACCTTGTACAATCAGAGAATGCTTTGTATCCATTGCTTCTCCTTGTATGAAATTCTCCATGTGCTTTTTTGGGACAGGAAGGAAAGGGAAATAACCCCAAGGAGACTAAGGCAACACAAATCATAAACAAAACTGTCAGAGGTTTTAATTATTTCTTATAATATTCCAAATTAAAAGGAAATGCCTGGGTATACATACACTTAAACTGTGGTATATAGTTAGAAATTATAATGAGGATTATGAAAGAGGGAGTGGATAACTATAATCACATTGACCAAAATAGTTTTTATTTTGACTGTATAGAGCATATTATTTTCAAATAAATTTATTAGCACCAGTATCAGTAATATAGCAAATTTCTGTATTTTTAAACTGTTAAACATGTTTGAGATTCCAAAATAAGGAAAATAGTAGAGTGCATGCTTTGTTTAGAGTGTACATAAACAGATAAAATATTTATCTTCAAGCTGGGAAATATGTAATAAAGCATTAGCATTATGCCTATCATTATTAGGTATAATTTTTCAAACAATGTTTTATTTTCATCACATTTTTCTAGAATATAAAACCTGCTTCTTACGGGAAAAGCCAATAAAGTTCAATGAGCATAAGTCATGTAGAACATATTAATCACTCATGTCATTTGTAAATGATAGCTCATCGTCTTCTAATAATTAATCTTAAAATGTCATTCACATAAAAATTATACAAGCACAGGAATGGTAACTGAACAGGTTAACTAAGTGCTGCCCTCACCTTCACCTTATCAAATACATTTGTCAATATATTACTCATCTTTTTACACTAATTTTCTAGCCATAAAATAAACGCTGTAAATAAAGGCAATAAAATTGCTGGCTAGCAGCAATGACATCTAGGATTATGCTCAAATCCACAAAACCCCCCAAAAACTTCTGTTCTGTAATATTACATTTAGTATATGTGGACCTTCTGTCTAATGGTAGTACTGGATTGTTTATGGTCTTTGGCATGCTCCACATGTGAGAGCTGACAATCTATGAAAGCAAAGAGAAAGGCAGAGCCAAGAGTGTATCCTGGAAGATGGTATTCAGAAGTGGACAAACAACAAAAACTAGCAGGCATACCAGAGTTCATCTATGTATTGATTATAACTCAGAAGACAGGCTCTAAAGCTCACAGGTATCAGTCAGGCATGTTTTCTGGCTGCTGGTTATGTGATAGGTATGTGCAGGGGCGGACTGACAACTCACACACAAAAAAAGCCTATAAAAGGTACCAGGGGCATTTCATGGGGCCCCCTACTGACCCTGGGCCCTCGGGCAGTGCCCGAGTGCTCAAATTATCAGTCCGCCCCTGGGTATGCGGGAGATTACATGAGCTGAAGTTACCTACTTAGGCAAGTAGATGATACAGTAATACACCTAATTCCAGTGAGGAAGACTGCTTTTCTTTTATTTTTGTGCATTCTTAAATATTTTAAATATTCAATGCAGCATACTAATGTCTGCTTTGAATACTAGGTGCCTTAAAATACCCTATATTACCCCAGGTATCAGTTCTCAGTGACTGGCATGCCTAAGCCTATTCAATGCCTACCTATACTGACTTCCTGAAAGAGATTTTTATTGGGCTCAGTGGAGTGATAGAATTTAGCAACAATGGTTGAATGGGAATCTGTGACAAATTTAAAAACCTGATGATTGCAGCAATGACTTGGATCTTTGGCTGCATATTCTTTCTAGATTAAAAATAATCTTCTGAATTATACTATGATTTCCACAAAACTTGTAAGCAAATAGTCAGAAAATGACTTTTCTATCAAAAATAGTTTATACATGTTTAGGTTTGAAAATGATTGAAATTAGGCTTCACGCGTTGGTTTAAGTAGCAATGTACTCCTTTTTTAAGAAAAATGCACCTAATTAACCGCTTTAGCTCCACCCATAGCAGAATTACTGCTACAGGGCAGACTCCCTGTGCAAAATCACACATATGTACGTGATTCGCATTCCCACCATGATCACAGGCCAGGGGCGCATTCGCCCACTGACCTGGCGGTGCCGTAATTCTGTGCCTGACCGATCAATCAGCAGATTCAGGCCAGTGATGTTCGGCCTGGAACTGCTGATCAATCTGCTGATCAATCCCTACCCTATGACAGATCTTCCAGAACCTGTGTTTACATTTACACAGGTACAAGAAATGATGCAATCTTATCACCCTGGTCACATTCCGTTCCAGAGAGGGAAGAAAGCAGATACTGTATATGTGAGTAAAAGCACTCTACACACTCACAGTAAAAGCACTGATAGGTCACATTTAACCCCTTGATCGCCCCCCCCCCACACACACACACACACGCACACTTAACCCCTTCACTGCCCTGTCAACAGTGTCATTAATACAGTGCACAGATTTGTCACAGGCGACTTCAGCTAGCGCTAGGGTCAATTAGCATCAGTTTGCTGCCACTACATCATTCATCACATTTAACCATTTGATTGCCAGGAACATGCTCACATACACAATAAACCTCCATTGCTAGTATAGTGTCTGAACGTATCACTATCTTTGATCAGATCAGAACTATACCAGCGTTCACAATAGTATAATGTCCCCAAATATGTAGCGTTAGCAGGATCAGCCCCGGCACCTGCCAGCACCTGCGTTTAGCCCCTACACTTAACCCCCCTTCTCCCCCAGTAGATCACTGTCACTTGATGCATTGCACACAAAACCGCAGTGTTCACAGAATCAGGCCTGATCTCTGCTAGCACTTTCAAGTAAATGTTTTTGTTGCGGTTCAAGCAGTCCCTGACAGCCAGGTGCTCTTTTTCCCGTGAGTTGCACTAGGTACCTATAATTTTAGTGGTCAAAATGTCCAATAAAAGGTACTTTAGTGAAGAGGCCTACAGGATTCTGACCGTCAGGTGAAAGGGAAGGGGAAGCCTCACTGACAGAAAAAGGCTCATAATATAAACCTGTTACCAGCAGTGGCACCCTGACAGATAGTTCAGACAATGGAGTAGAGGTCCCTGCTAAGGTCAAGCATACCCGACCTTGTTCCCAGGTTGCTGAGGTGGTACAATTGCATGATGATTCTCATATGCAGCAGAGTGCCAGTACTAGTGCTGCTCAACCGTCTGGTGAACTGGCGAGAACCAGGGGCCTAGTACATCCTGGTCTTATACATACCAGCACTGCAGTATCACTTGGTGAAGTGGTGAGTCCCATAAGTGCAGTACAAGCTGTTTCGGTGGCGAGCACAAGTAATGTCCTTCAGCCACCAAGAATTCAAACACAGTCCCGTAGAGTCCATAGTGTCCTTCTGGATGTGCTTGCAAATCCTGATTGGCAGCCCACAAATTCTGCAGCACCCATACTTCCCCCATTCACTGCCCAACCCGGAATTCAGGTGGAAACAGCAAATTTAACTACTCCCTTTGATTTTTTGGAGCTGTATACATTGATTGTGGATCAAAGCAATTTATATGCACAACAATTTATCGCCACCAACCCAAATTCAAAGCTTGCCAGACCATTTACATGGAAACCTGTTATGGTTTGTGAATTTAATGTTTTTTTGGGCCTAACCCTCAACACGGGCATTACTAAAAAAAATGAATTGTGGTTGAATTGGTCCACAGACCTGATTCATCATATGCCCATGTTCTCTGCTGCCATGGCCATGCATAAATATACAGTCAGGTTCATAAATATTGGGACATCGACACAATTCTAACATTTTTGGCTCTATACACCACCACAATGGATTTGAAATGAAACAAACAAAATGTGCTTTAACTGCAGACTGTCAGCTTTAATTTGAGGGTATTTACATCCAAATCAGGTGAACGGTGTAGGAATTACAACAGTTTGCATATGTGCCTCCCACTTGTTAAGAGACCAAAAGTAATGGGACAATTGGCTTCTCAGCTGTTCCATGGCCAGGTGTGTGTTATTCCCTCATTATCCCAATTACAATGAGCAGATAAAAGGTCCAGAGTTCATTTCAAGTGTGCTATTTGCATTTGGAATCTGTTGCTTTCAACTCTCAAGATGAGATCCAAAGAGCTGTCACTATCAGTGAAGCAAGCCATCATTAGGCTGAAAAAACAAAAACAAACCCATCAGAGAGATAGCAAAAACATTAGGCGTGGCCAAAACAACTGTTTGGAACATTCTTAAAAAGAAGGAACGCACCGGTGAGCTCAGCAACACCAAAAGACCCAAAAGACCACGGAAAACAACTGTGGTGGGTGACCGAAGAATTCTTTCCCTGTTGAAGAAAACACCCTTCACAACAGTTGGCCAGACCAAGAACACTCTCCAGGAGGTAGGTGTATGTGTGTCAAAGTCAACAATCAAGAGAAGTCTTCACCAGAGTGAATACAGAGGGTTCACCACAAGATATAAACCATTGGTGAGCCTCAAAAACAGGAAGGCCAGATTAGAGTTTGCCAAACGACATGTAAAAAAGCCTTCACAGTTCTGGAACAACATCCTATGGACAGATGAGACCAAGATCAACTTGTACCAGAGTGATGGGAAGAGAAGAGTATGGAGAAGGAAAGGAACTGCTCATGATCCTAAGCATACCACCTCATCAGTGAAGCATGGTGGTGGTAGTGTCATGGCGTGGGCATGTATGGCTGCCAATGGAACTGGTTCTCTTGTATTTAATGATGATGTGACTGCTGACAAAAGCAGCAGGATGAATTCTGAAGTGTTTCGGGCAATATTATCTGCTCATATTCAGCCAAATGCTTCAGAACTCATTGGACGCCGCTTCACAGTGCATATGGACATTGACCCAAAGCAGACTGCAAAAGCAACCAAAGAGTTTTTTAAGGGAAAAAAGTGGAATGTTATGCAATGGCCAAGTCAATCAACTGACCTGAATCCGATTGAGCATGCATTTCACTTGCTGAAGACAAAACTAAAGGGATAATGCCCCAAGAACAAGCAGGAACTGAAGACAGTTGCAGTAGAGGCCTGGCAGAGCATCACCAGGGATGAAACCCAGCGTCTGGTGATGTCTATGCGTTCCAGACTTCAGGCTGTAATTGACTGCAAAGGATTTGCAACCAAGTATTAAAAAGTGAAAGTTTGATTTATGATTATTATTCTGTCCCATTACTTTTGGTCCCTTAACAAGTGGGAGGTACATATGCAAACTGTTGTAATTCCTACACCGTTCACCTGATTTGGATGTAAATACCTTCAAATTAAAGCTGACAGTCTGCAGGTAAAGCACATCTTGTTCGTTTCATTTCAAATCCATTGTTGTGGTGTATAGAGCCAAAAATGTTAGAATTGTGTCGATGTCCCAATATTTATGGACCTGACTGTAGGTATATAATGCGATTTATACATTTCAAAGACAATACACTCTGTCGTCCTCGAGGTGACCCTGAATTTGACCTGCTCCACAAAAATCGGCCCTTCATAAATCATCATAACCACAAATTTTCAGATGTGTATACTCCCTAGCAAAACATCTGTGTTGAGTCCATCATTAGTTTTTTTGGTCGCCTTGCATTCAAACAATTTCTCCCAAGCAAGTGTGCCAGATATGGGGTCAAAATGTATAAGACCAACAGGCTATACATGTAATTTTGGGATTTACAAGGGAAATGATAGTCACATGCAGCCCCAGGATGCCCAGTCTACATGGGGAGCAGTGGCAAGATAGTTTGGGACTTGGTGTCACCTTTTTTCCATATGAGGAAACAATTATACGCGGACAATTTTTATTCAAGCGTGTCACTATTTAGACATTTATACAATCTTGGAATTGGTGCATGTGGCACCATGCGACCTAATCACCGAGGCTTCCCCCAATGGCTTGTAAATACCCATCTTAGAAAGGGGGAAAGGCCTGCTTGAAAATTTATGAATTGCTCGCAGTGAAGTGGAAGGACAAACAGGATGTTTTCGCCCTGTCTTCCATTCACGCAGACACGACCATCCAAATTTCCACAGCAGCTGGTGTTGTTGAGAAGCCCCTCTGTGTCCATGACTATAGCCTCAACATGGGAGGGTTGGACTTTCACGACTAGATGATGAAGCCGTACTTAGTTTCCCACAAAGCCAGACACTGGTATAAAATAGTGTCTGTTTATTTATTTCAATTGGCTCTATATAATGCTTTTGTGCTTTACAAAGCAACTGGACGAAGTGGATCCTTCTTAAAATTCCATGAAGAAATCATTACAGCTCTTTTGTGTCTAGAAGGTGCTGTGGCCCATACCCCTAACACAGATGCAGTGAGCCAGCTGCATGAGAGGCATGTTCTCAATACCATTCCTGGTACCCTAACTCAAAAGGCACCCCAAAAAAGATGTTGTGTCTGTAGCAGACACAAATTTAGAAGTGACACCTGCTTCTTTTGTCCCTCCTGTCCTGGCCAACCTGGTCTGCCTCAAGGACTGCTTCCGTTGCTACCATACAGTAGTGGACCATTAGTATAGGGTACAGCATGGCACAGTCTATGGCACATATATGCACAGGGTCTTGAAACTGGCTATTGCATTTTGAGAAACCCTACCATCTGGTTAAAAGTAAAAAAATAGAAAAGTAAAAAAAAAACATAAAAAATGAAAAAGTAAAAAAAAAATGAAAAATGAAAAACAAAAATAGTTGTTTTATTGTTGTTGAGTTACTGTATTACTGTTACAGTTTTACTGTTACGGTTTTATAGTTACTGTTTTATTTGTAACCATTGCTGGTTTTTTTGCAGGAATGCCATTCAGCTGCAGCACCGATCTGTTTATTCTGCACCAACAGGGTCTTGCTCTCATAATATACATAAGTGTGTGCAGCGCTGTTGGATGAGATTTTTCATCTGCAGTTAAAAAAGCATATATGCCCAAGCCAGTGGGTGGCCAGTGGGTGGATGGCCCCTATGCTTCGGCATATATTTAAAAAAAAATGTTTGGTAGAGGTTTCTTCATCCAGATTGATAAATTTGAATAGAGGAGTCTGTTAGGTTCTTTTTTTCATTCATGTTTACCCACCATTAGAAGTGGGTGGATGCAGAGTGGTATTATTCTAATGGTGGGCATACCACACATTTTTTCTGGTAGAGATTTCTTCACTTTTTTTTATTCAGCCCACAGGCTGCATAAAACAAAAGAGCATAGCATATATACCCAACAAGGACCAGCGACGTGCTGGTACACCACTAGACTTTGAGTGGTTATAACAGGATGATGCCTGCAGCTGCAGGCATCATCCTGGAACAATTTATTTCAGCTTTCATTGGCTTTCATGTAAAAGCAAACCTAGTGGCTAATTAGCAGCAGGATTGCTTTTACAAGCAGCGGGAGAAGATGCCCCCTGCTGCCTTCCACAACTTTCTTAGGCAGTCCCGTGCCATCGGGGGAACCTGAGAATGCAGCCGATATTTCTACCAACTGACCAAAGAGTTGAATGGAGACTGGAATGGCACCAATCATCTCTATAATGTAAGAAATCAGAAGCTATGAACGTTTCATCACTTAAGTTTTTCAGGATATTAGTAGCGTCATTTTTAAATTGGGAAAGCATCTGATCACACCGATCTCGGTGAGATCAGTTGATGTAAGGGCAGAGGAGATATCTAGAGTCTAATAGACCCCAGATTTCTCAGAAAAGAATACCTGGCAATGCCTATTGCAGTCACAGGAGATATTTACATTCCCTGTGATAACAATAAAAGTTAGAAAACAAATAAAAGGTGCAGTGTAAAAAAAATAAAAAAATACAAATAACTAAAAAAAAAGCACCCTCGCCCCCCACGCGCGCAACTGCGTGTGCAAGCGTTGACCCTGTGTTGGTATGCAAACAGTGGTTGTATCATGCATGTGAGGTATCCACAAACATCAGCTCAAGGGCAGTAATTCTAGCACTAGACCTCATGTTTAAATCTAAAACTGTATCCTGTAAAGGCTTTTAAAGTGTCGCCTATGGATATTAAAAATGTATGCAGTTTGTCGCCATTGCACGAGGCATGCACAGTGTTAAAGCATGTCATATTTGGTATCTATTTACTCTACTCTGTGCTGCAGTCATATTTTCCTTAAACATAGTGTACCAAAAGCTCATGCAGATCTTACTCTTCAGTGAGCTCTCCAGACCAGGTCCTTAGATGAGGGATTGCTTGCTTAGCTATAAGAAAAAATGATTTTTAGAAGTAGGTCCCCCAGCTATGCCACAGCTGGGACCTTGATGAACATGCAACAAACTCCAGCAGTCTGTCCAGAGTGGCAGAGTGCCTTAGGCCGGGGACTCCTCATGCATGGTTAGATTCAGGACTAAACAGGGCTTATCCAGGCCTCAGACTCAGTATGTGCTCTTCAGCTAACTACTGGGCACACATCCCCAGGGATTATGTGACATCTTTCTCCTGTGATGAGATAACATCTATAAGGATCGTGGGGTGATCCTAAAAAGCGAGCTGGCCCTTGTGGTCACGGTTTGGAGGTGAGGGGCCATTTCTGCTATTTGAGGATTTGTTCACAAGAGTGGAGATCACATATTTTCACCTCATCACCTGCATGAATTGTTTGAAGATCACAGCTATATGTTTATTGTGCATTGGACATTATTTATGGTTTATTTACATTTGGGATATTTTTTGTGAGGTTGATTTATTAGAGGGTTCCTTTGACATTTATTATGAGTGGCACTCATCACTATTATTGATTTTCCCCCGGGAGGGGATTCACTTGGTGCACTTCTATTTTTGATTTCGATTAGTCCCACTATTGGGACGGGGGTGGGTATATATATTTATATATATATCTATTTTGAGTCACTTTTAAGTAAGTAAACAGGTCATTCCTGTTTTTTCACCATTTTGCACATGAATATTCACAGATTGGATCCAGATTGGATCAGAGCACTGTTTGTGGATTATAGTATGTTTATGGTTTATCTTTTTCATGTATTTATTGTATAGCGCTTCACCATTTTCATTTATATTAATCCCCATGGATTGGGAATTTGCCTTACTCAACCTCCTGTGTTCCAGAAGTCTTCAAAAGGCAGGAGAGAGCAATCAAACCTGCCGCCTGTGTAACCAAGAATAGTCAAAAGAATTCAACAGCTGCTCCAATGATTACAGAACAATCAAAAATAACTAAATTAACCTAACATCCTTGCAGCCTATCTAGGAGGGTGCTAAACATTTTTTTCCTTCTCCATAATACACCAAGGGCTGCTCAGTCAGCCAAGTAAGTTATCATAGAGGGTGCCACCTGACACAAGATTTCTATTTCACCACTTAGAAACAGCACTGGATAAAAAGTATATACCTTATTAGTAATGTAAAGAATTATATTAATAATATAATGTTTATCCATTTTGCTGCACATGTGTCTTTCTTTCAACTGCAACTTTTTTCTGACAATAGTTCCACAATCAACAGAGTCTTTCTTCCTTTTGCTGTCCATGAATTTGTTGCTTTAACTGCCAGACAAAGTAGATAAATGAATGGGTGGCAATGTTTATTTTAAAGTAGTAAGAAGATGTTTTGTTCAAATTATAAAAAAAATTCAGCTAAGCGATGATGGCTTTTATGAAGTTAAATAAATAATAGTAGACAAAAAAAGTAAAACTGAGTACATACGACTATATACATTGCTCATAGAATTGTTGAAATAAGCTGATGACCTGGGTAGTAAGCTAAAAATAAGACCTGAATATAAAAACTTAGATGTTTGAAAACCTTCAAAGTTCATAGACATTCTATGAAATGATCCTGAACATCAAAACTGGAAATTGTGTCTCTTCAACCTCATCATGAACACAAAAAACCCCATCCTATTTCCTGTGCTATACCCCTCCAATCACATCACAAGCAGTGACAGGTATTATGCTGTAGAATATATGGTACTGAATATTCTGTATGTGAGTCAGAGGCAAAGATTTATGTAATGCAATTGCAACTGTCCCTTTGAAGCAAAACAGCATAGAAACTAAAGAAGACCCTAGAGAAACTAAGGCAAATTATAGAATGTTTTTCAATGGCCAAATGTAATGCATGACGAGGTTTATATTAAAAGAATAATTTCAGTTATAACTGCAACAGTAAATCACTAAATGATGTGAATACATGGTAAATGTACTGAAAAAAACAAGCACATCAGCCCATTTTGTTCCATAAAGCTAAATGTTGTTTAGGCATTTTCTCACTGATAACTGTCATATGCTATTGGATTATATATTTTTGTCATCTAGGAAGGACACTAGTTTCAAGGTCCAGTGCTGAGAGCAGAAATATGATACAGTAGTTTTGGCTTTACATTCAAATGAGTACACCTCCTGAGAGGAACCACTAAGTAATATATCGGGATTAATTTACTAAAATAATAGAGACTTTTGAAGCAAAGTGAATATTTACATTGTAAATGAGTATTTACTTATATCATAACAGATCAGCGCTGGTCCAAGCCTGCAGTATCAGTCTCCCAGGTTTACACTCTGCATTCAGATATTGGCAGAGATAGAAAACAAATCTTTCCCAAACTCAACTGCTCTATTGACCATTATGGAAACCGAAGCACTCCTCATAGCAAATATCCAAATTACAGGCAGCTGGCAAATCGGAAAGCTGCTCAACAGAAATCTTTATTGGTTACATAAATACAGGATCCATAAATCTGATGTGTTTTGGCTTCACAAAGCCTTATTCATATCATACAAAATATCACTAAAAACTCAACATACACTATATTGCCAAAAGTATTGGGACACCCCTCCAAATCATTGGATTCAGGTGTCCCAATCATCTCCATGGCCACAAGTGTATACAATCAATCACCTAGTCATGCAGACTGTACAAACATTTATGAAAGAATGGGTCACTCTCAGGAGCTTAGTGAATTCAAGCAATGTGTCCAATTACAGGTTCCTTGATCTGTTCAATACCGAAGAAAGAAAATTATTTAAGGTTGCCCTGATGCACCTCCCTAAAGTGTATAGATACATTAGATATGTTTTTAGCGTTAAAATTGTTGGTATCATTGAAGTGTTCTGAAATTCTAATTTTTAAGGACTGAAATGTGCATCCAACATATTGTATCTGGCAGATACTACATTCTCTGACATATACTACCATTTTGGTAAGACAGTTAATTATTATTATTATTATTATTATACAGGATTTATATAGTGCCAACAGTTTGCGCAGCGCTTTACAATATAAGGGAGACAGTACAATTACAATACATTTCAGTACAGATGGAATGTGAGGACCCTGCTTGTGGAGCTTACGATCTGAAGGAAGGGGGAGGTGATACAAAAGGTGATAGCTGCAGAGGATGATCTGGTGTTGGTGATTCAAGTACAGTTCTTGGGTGGAGGTGGGGTAGGCTTCCCTGAATAAGTGAGTTGTTAAAGATTGCCTAAAGGCAGACAGGGTGGGGGCTGACCGGACATACTGTGGTAGGGAGTTCCAGAGGATGGTAAGGTCTGGAGAAGTCCTGGAGGCGAGCATGGGAGGAGGTGATGAGGGAGCTATAGAGGAAGATATCTTGGGAGGAGCGGAGTGGGCGATTTGGGTGGTATCTGCAGATGAGGTTGGCGATGTAGCTAGGGACAGTGTTGTGGATGGCTTTGTAAGCTGTGGTTAGTATTTTGAATTTTATACGTTGGGTTAGTGGAAGCCAGTGAAGGGATTGGCAGAGAGGGGCAGCAGTCGCTGATTGGTTGGCAACGTGTATGAGTCTAGCAGCAGCATTCATAATAGACTGAAGGGAGGATAGTCTGTGTAACAGTAGACCAGTGAGGAGGGAGTTGCAGTAATCAAGGTGGGATAAAACCAAGCCGTGGATAAGTTGTTTTGTGGGGTCATTGATCAGAAAGGGGCAGATTTTGGAAATGTTCCTGAGGTTGAGGTGGCAGGATTTAGCCAGTGATTGGATGTGGGGCCCAAAGGTGAGGTCAGAGACTAGGATTACGCCTAGCACCTTGGCATGAGGGGAAGGATCAATGGTTGTGCTGTTGATTTTAATGGTAAAGTCGTGATTTAGTGTTTCAAAGAATAAACTTTGCCTGTCACAGAGGATGTTACCAATGGTGCTTTTCTTATGTTTGCACATTGTCTGCAAGTGTTATATCCACAGGGATAAAGCCCTGACACCTGCAGCCATGTGCCAGACGTCTGATAATTCTTGGAGCAATATAGACCAAGCGACAACACAGAACCAAGAGTAGGAGCCCTCCTACTTGAAAAATTACACCCATCTTTCAGTATGTCATAGAGTGTTTTGTCTGGCAGATATAGAGAAAATCTCACTCCAAGAAATAATATTGCATGCAGGTACCACCACACAATGTATTCAACTCCAATGTAAAGGTATGCTTCAATGCAGATCACAGCCCATAGGTCATGCCCCTCTGGCATGTTTCACTTACATTGGGCTTGATAGTGATTAATCTATGATTAAGTCCAATGTAGGTGAAACATGTCAAAGGGGTGGGGTCGATGGGCTGGGATCTGAGCTGAAGCCTATCTTTCATTTACCTTACATTGGAGTTGAATACAGTGTGCTGCTGTACCTGCATGCCATGACTATTTACTTAGCTTTGAAAATAAGGTGAAACTATGTTCACTTCAGTTGTCCAATTATATGCAACCAAAAATCTTGTTGTATTTCCCTTACTCAAGATTGAATATTCAAAGTGAATCTTTGTGTTGTTTACTAAGCTACATGGCTATATACTTTCCAAAGTAAGCATTCACTTCACTAATTAAACATTTCTTGTTTTTAATTACAAAAATAGAAGCAATATATCGGAGTAATCACGATTCACCTCTGAAACTGCAAGAATAAAAATGACTGATCCAAGGGTAGAGGGTTGAAATTGTGTAACAAGTCCAGTGTCACACAGCAGTCATGAGAGAAATGGTATGGTATAATAATCATAGTCAATGCCTACCCATAAAACAGTTATGTTTCATAGATCACTGTAGAGAGACATCACGGCTTGTACTGGTAAACAACCAAGTGAACCAAAACTAAAAAAAGCTGAGAAAGGGAAAAGGGTAACAGATCGTTACCTCACACTTTAGAATCATATGTCCTCTCTGGCTTTAGGTATTTTTGACCTCAGAGAGGATAAGGTAGATCCAGATGATCCGGATGACTTGTAATTTCTTCCTTTTTTTTGTGAGGTGTTTTGGTGAACTGTGGGGAGATTGTAAGGTATTAGAGTCCAGTTCAGGGAGCTTAAATTCCTGGTTCCATTTTGGTAGATCAGTGTATGGTATTTGTAGATCATTACAAAAGTTCCTTAACTTTTTAGGTGTTTTCAGTAGATATTGCTTGCTATTCAATGTAGCTTAGACGGCAAAGGGGAATCTCCATCTGTTATGTCTTTTTCTCTCAAAACCTTCAGCAGGGGTCGCAGAGTTCTTTGGTCATTTAAAGTTATACCCAACAGGTCTTGAAAGAGCTTAATAGTGTGCTCATTGAACATAATAAGATCACTTTGTCTAGCCTTGGAGAGAATGTCCTCCTTTAAGCGGAGATTGGAGAGACAACAAATTATATCTCTGGGTAGTGCATTATCTGTACTTTTAGGCCTTAGTGATCTGTGTGCATGGTCAAAATCAAAGATAATTTCAGAATCTCTTTCCAGGACATCTCTTTTATAGCACAGGTTTAATCTGCTCTGGGATCACTCCTCTCACTCTAATATTATTCCTCCTTCCTCTGTTGTCAAGATCTTCTAGGTGTCTGTTCATAGCTATAAGGGGTTGGAATAAGACACAGTTATGTCCACTAATCTAGCGATAGCTTTGTCTCTCTTCCTGCCTTGTCTCTCTGCTGCAGCTAATTGATCAGACATTACAAGGAGGTCAGCTTTTAGAACAGTGATAGCTGCTGTGAGGGAGCTTCTAATATCCACTGCTATAGCTGTCATGTCTTAGAAGGTGAGGGGGTGATGAGTGTGATCAGTATCTCTTAGCGAGTCCTCAGATGCTGGCAATGATTCTTCATTGCTATCTTCCTAGTGGCGGGTTGCCGCCATCTTGCCTGCTGCTGAACCACGTATGGAAGCCAACTTTCTTCTGAAGATTGCCACTATGTGACAGGCTGGGGAGGCAGCTGAAGAGCGCTAGGAGTGGGTATGTTGCACTGGCTTAGAGAGTTTGCCCATCATCCAACTTCTGGTGACCTGTTTTTAGGCTGAGGAGCTGTGAAAGGTGCCATCTGCTCAGAGTGCCAAGCCACACCCCTCTTATTTTTAAATCATCCTCACTGTGTCAACCATTAGGATCAGCTGAATGGCAAGTGTTCTCCACCAGCATGCAGTTTCCTGCCTTCTGGATTTAACATGGTTTCTGGATAGCAACATACTAGTGAGCTAAACATGATGTCACTGGTACTGGTGTTGAAAGAAATGCTCAAGTGTCATGACTTTACAGAGGTGGTATAAGGAAGCACAATTATGAGCTCTGCACTAGAGATGAGCGAAGAAATGAAAAATTCGATTCGACTGATTCGGCGAATTCGTGGACAATATTCGATTCGAGTCGAATAAATTCGCTGTGAATTTAACTTAAAAAAGGGTGTTTCTAGGCTTCAGAGAGACTTAATATTAGTGCAGAACACTGTACCTTTAATTTAAATGCCCTTGGAGTCTGCTGGGGAAGAGAAATAATACTGTCAGTCAGTATGACATGCAGATGAGTGCCGTCGATCTTAGAATCACCGCACACTTCACTCATTTGGGCAGTCACGGGGCCAAAACCAGAGTGTGGAGCCACAGTGTGGCGGTGGAGGCAGCAGCAATGGGAGGCCATACAGCACCCTATGACAAAAATGGAAACCACCAGCAGTGTGAGGAGACCTGAAAGTGGCACATGGCAGAGTGTGGCGATAGAGACAGCAGCAATGGGAGGCCGTACAGGGACCCATGACACACTCTGGACCTGGCAGCAGCATGAGGAGGCGGTACAGGGGCCCATGACAGATTACGGGCCTGGCAGCAGCATGAGGAGTCGGTACAGGGGCCCATGGCAGATTACGGGCCTGGCAGCAGCAATGGGAGGCCGTACAGGGACCCATGACACACTCTGGACCTGGCAGCAGCATGGGGAGGCGGTACAGGGGCCCATGACAGATTACGGGCCTGGCAGCAGCATGAGGAGTCGGTACGGGGGCCCATGACACACTCTGGACCTGGCAGCAGCATGAGGAGGCGGTACAGGGGCGCATGACAGATTACGAGCCTGGCAGCAGCAACTTGGACAGGAGGACGTTCAGCTTCTGCACCGTCGGGTGCGTGCTCGCAAACTGTTGTCTCTTGGAAACGGATTCCAAGAAAGACTGCTGACGGAATCCGTGAAGAGGAGTAGCAGGAGAAGGAGCATCTGAACGAGCGGAATATGCCAACAAGCGACAACAGTGGCCCATGACAGATTACGGGCCTGGCAGCAGCATGAGGAGTCGGTACGGGGGCCCATGGCAGATTACGGGCCTGGCAGCAGCTATGGGAGGCCCGTAATCTGCCAGCACCCTATGACAAAAAATGGAACCCACCAGCAGTGTGAGGAGACCTGAAAGTGGCACATGGCAGAGTGTGGCGATGGAGACAGCAGCAATGGGAGGCCGTACAGGGACCCATGAGAGACTCTGGACCTGGCAGCAGCATGAGGAGGCGGTATAGGGGCCCATGGCAGATTAGGGGCCTGGCAGCAGCTATGGGAGGCCCGTAATCTGCCAGCACCCTATGACAAAAAATGGAACACACCAGCAGTGTGAGGAGACCTGAAAGTGGCACATGGCAGAGTGTGGCGATGGAGGCAGCAGCAATGGGAGGCCGTACAGGGACCCATGAGAGACTCTGGACTTGGCAGCAGCATGAGGAGGCGGTATAGGGGCCCATGGCAGATTAGGGGCCTGGCAGCAGCTATGGGAGGCCCGTAATCTGCCAGCACCCTATGACAAAAAATGGAACACACCAGCAGTGTGAGGAGACCTGAAAGTGGCACATGTTTGGGGCATGATTCATGGCGGATTTAGTCAGTTGTGTCAGGAACTGGTGGTTTGAAATCCAGACTAATCCACGCCTGATTCATTTTCACAAACGTGAGTCTCTCCACACTTTGGGTGGACAGTCGTGTCCTCCGCGGAGTTGCAATACCTCCTGCCGCACTAAACACGCGCTCCGATGCCACGCTACTGGCCGGGCATGACAGCCTTTCAAGGGCAAATTCAGCTAGTTGGGGCCAAAGGTCAAGTTTCGTTGCCCAGTAGTCAAGGGGATTGTCTACCTCGGTTGGCAGGGTGCTGTCCAAGTAGGCCTAAGCCTGTTGTTTGAGGTCCTGCTCCAGGTCCACCTGATGCTGCTGCTGCTGCTGCGGCTGGTTAGTAGTTTCCTCACTGCGCTGGTGAAGAAAGCTACTCATCATCGACTGCAGACTGAGGCAGCCGCTGCTGGTGGAGCTGCCACTGCTCCTACCACCCCACCCCTCCCCTGCTGCCATGGCAGCGGAACACGAGCGCACAGGGCCCACAGTGTCTGAGGATGGACGTTGGCGCAGACAGGCAGAGACCAGCTGACTACATAGGTGTTTTTTATAGTACGTTATTTTGGCCTCCCTCTCAGCAGGTGTGAAAAAGGCCACCATTTTTGAACGGTAGCGAGGGTCCAACAAGGTGGACAGCCAAAAGTCATCCCTCTGTCTGATGGTTATTATTCGGCTGTCGCTACGCAAGCAACCGAGCATGCTATGGGCCATTTGTGCCAAGGAATGCGAGGGACTCCCTGCCTCCATCTCCACAGCATACTGCCACGGTGCGTCTAGGTCCTCTGTCTCCTCTTCCTCCTCCTCTACCAGATGCTCCTGCTCCTCCACTCCTGTCCGCTGAGTGGAAAAACCACCCATTTCACTCAATAATTCCTGAGCACCAATGTCCTCCTCTACCTCCTCCTCTTCTTCCAGTCCTGCCCCCACAGGGGCCATGTGGCGTTGAGATCTGTGCGCCACGTCTACCGCACCCTGACCAGCCATTGTTAACAGCATTTGTTCCAGGACGTGCAACAGAGGAATGACGTCGTTCATCCCATAGTCCTGCCGACTCACGAATAGCGTGGCCTCCTCAAAGGGCCTGAGCAAGCGCAGGTGTCACGCATGAGCTGCCAATGGCTGACATCTAAGTTACACAGGGAGTACCTTTATCTGCTTTTAACATCAGGAAATCTGTGATGGCCTTTTGCTGTTCGTAAAGGCGGTCTAACATATGTAGGGTTGAATTCCACCTTGTTGCAACGTCACAGCATGAGGAGTCGGTATAGGGGCCCATGGCAGATTAGGGGCCTGGCAGCAGTTATGGGAGGCCCATAATCTGCCAGCACCCTATGACAAAAAATGGAACACACCAGCAGTGTGAGGAGACCTGAAAGTGGCACATGGCAGAGTGTGGCGATGGAGACAGCAGCAATGGGAGGCCGTACAGGGACCCATGAGAGACTCTGGACCTGGCAGCAGCATGAGGAGGCGGTATATAGGGGCCTACGGCAGATTAGGGGCCTGGCAGCAGCTATAGGAGGCCCGTAATCTGCCAGCACCCTATGTCAAAAAATTCAACACACCAGCAGTGTGTGAGGAGACCTGAAAGTGGCACATGGCAGAGTGTGGCGATGGAGACAGCAGCAATGGGAGGCCGTACAGGGACCCATGACAGACTCTGGACTTGGCAGCAGCATGAGGAGGCGGTATATAGGGGCTTATGGCAGATTAGGGGCCTGGCAGCAGCTATAGGAGGCCCGTAATCTGCCAGCACCCTATGTCAAAAAATTCAACACACCAGCAGTGTGAGGAGACCTGAAAGTGGCACATGGCAGAGTGTGGCGATGGAGACAGCAGCAATGGGAGGCCGTACAGGGACCCATGACAGACTCTGAACTTGGCAGCAGCATGAGGAGGCGGTATATAGGGGCCCATGGCAGATTAGGGGCCTGGCAGCAGCTATAGGAGGCCCGTAATCTGCCAGCACCCTATGTCAAAAAATTCAACACACCAGCAGTGTGAGGAGACCTGAAAGTGGCACATGGCAGAGTGTGGCGATGGAGACAGCAGCAATGGGAGGCCGTACAGGGACCCATGACAGACTCTGGACTTGGCAGCAGCATGAGGAGGCGGTATATAGGGGCCCATGGCAGATTAGGGGCCTGGCAGCAGCTATGGGAGGCCCGTAATCTGCCAGCACCCTATGTCAAAAAATTCTACACACCAGCAGTGTGTGAGGAGACCTGAAAGTGGCACATGGCAGAGTGTGGCGATGGAGACAGCAGCAATGGGAGGCCGTACAGGGACCCATGACAGACTCTGGACTTGGCAGCAGCATGAGGAGGCGGTATATAGGGGCCCATGGCAGATTAGGGGCCTGGCAGCAGCTATGGGAGGCCCGTAATCTGCCAGCACCCTATGTCAAAAAATTCAACACACCAGCAGTGTGTGAGGAGACCTGAAAGTGGCACATGGCAGAGTGTGGCGATGGAGAAAGCAGCAATGGGAGGCCGTACAGGGACCCATGAGAGACTCTGGACCTGGCAGCAGCATGAGGAGGCGGTATATAGGGGCCTATGGCAGATTAGGGGCCTGGCAGCAGCTATGTGAGGCCCGTAATCTGCCTGCACCCTATGTCAAAAAATTAAACACACCAGCAGTGTGAAGAGACCTGAAAGTGGCACATGGCAGAGTGTGGCGATGGAGACAGCAGCAATGGGAGGCCGTACAGGGACCATGACAGACTCTGGACTTGGCAGCAGCATGAGGAGGCGGTATATAGGGGCCCATGGCAGATTAGGGGCCTGGCAGCAGCTATGTGAGGCCCGTAATCTGCCTGCACCCTATGTCAAAAAATTTAACACACCAGCAGTGTGAAGAGACCTGAAAGTGGCACATGGCAGCAGAGTGTGGCGATGGAGACAGCAGCAATGGGAGGCCGTACAGGGACCCATGAGAGACTCTGGACCTGGCAGCAGCAGGAGGAGGTGGTATATAGGGGCCCATGGCAGATTAGGGGCCTGGCAGCAGCTATGTGAGGCCCGTAATCTGCCTGCACCCTATGTCAAAAAATTTAACACACCAGCAGTGTGAAGAGACCTGAAAGTGGCACATGGCAGCAGAGTGTGGCGATGGAGACAGCAGCAATGGGAGGCCGTACAGGGACCATGACAGACTCTGGACTTGGCAGCAGCATGAGGAGGCGGTATATAGGGGCCTATGGCAGATTAGGGGCCTGGCAGCAGCTATGTGAGGCCCGTAATCTGCCTGCACCCTATGTCAAAAAATTTAACACACCAGCAGTGTGAAGAGACCTGAAAGTGGCACATGGCAGCAGAGTGTGGCGATGGAGACAGCAGCAATGGGAGGCCGTACAGGGACCCATGAGAGACTCTGGACCTGGCAGCAGCAGGAGG
Source organism: Staurois parvus (assembly GCF_062004578.1). NCBI lineage: Eukaryota > Metazoa > Chordata > Amphibia > Anura > Ranidae > Staurois > Staurois parvus. The sequence goes on from NW_028317821.1 coordinate 23,655,300, forward strand.
AGGCGGTATATAGGGGCCCATGGCAGATTAGGGGCCTGGCAGCAGCTATGTGAGGCCCGTAATCTGCCTGCACCCTATGTCAAAAAATTTAACACACCAGCAGTGTGAAGAGACCTGAAAGTGGCACATGGCAGCAGAGTGTGGCGATGGAGACAGCAGCAATGGGAGGCCGTACAGGGACCATGACAGACTCTGGACTTGGCAGCAGCATGAGGAGGCGGTATATAGGGGCCTATGGCAGATTAGGGGCCTGGCAGCAGCTATGTGAGGCCCGTAATCTGCCTGCACCCTATGTCAAAAAATTTAACACACCAGCAGTGTGAAGAGACCTGAAAGTGGCACATGGCAGCAGAGTGTGGCGATGGAGACAGCAGCAATGGGAGGCCGTACAGGGACCATGACAGACTCTGGACTTGGCAGCAGCATGAGGAGGCGGTATATAGGGGCCTATGGCAGATTAGGGGCCTGGCAGCAGCTATGTGAGGCCCGTAATCTGCCTGCACCCTATGTCAAAAAATTTAACACACCAGCAGTGTGAAGAGACCTGAAAGTGGCACATGGCAGCAGAGTGTGGCGATGGAGACAGCAGCAATGGGAGGCCGTACAGGGACCATGACAGACTCTGGACTTGGCAGCAGCATGAGGAGGCGGTATATAGGGGCCCATGGCAGATTAGGGGCCTGGCAGCAGCTATGTGAGGCCCGTAATCTGCCTGCACCCTATGTCAAAAAATTTAACACACCAGCAGTGTGAAGAGACCTGAAAGTGGCACATGGCAGCAGAGTGTGGCGATGGAGACAGCAGCAATGGGAGGCCGTACAGGGACCATGACAGACTCTGGACTTGGCAGCAGCATGAGGAGGCGGTATATAGGGGCCCATGGCAGATTAGGGGCCTGGCAGCAGCTATGTGAGGCCCGTAATCTGCCTGCACCCTATGTCAAAAAATTAAACACACCAGCAGTGTGAAGAGACCTGAAAGTGGCACATGGCATGAGAGACTCTGGACCTGGCAGCAGCAGGAGGAGGCGGTATAGGGGCCCATGGCTGATTAGGGGCCTGGCAGCAGCTATGTGAGGCCCGTTATCTTGCAGCACCCTATGTCAAAAAATTTAACACACCAGCAGTGTGAAGAGACCTGAAAGTGGCACATGGCAGCAGAGTGTGGCGATGGAGACAGCAGCAATGGGAGGCCGTACAGGGACCCATGAGAGACTCTGGACCTGGCAGCAGCAGGAGGAGGTGGTATATAGGGGCCCATGGCAGATTAGGGGCCTGGCAGCAGCTATGTGAGGCCCGTAATCTGCCTGCACCCTATGTCAAAAAATTTAACACACCAGCAGTGTGAAGAGACCTGAAAGTGGCACATGGCAGCAGAGTGTGGCGATGGAGACAGCAGCAATGGGAGGCCGTACAGGGACCATGACAGACTCTGGACTTGGCAGCAGCATGAGGAGGCGGTATATAGGGGCCCATGGCAGATTAGGGGCCTGGCAGCAGCTATGTGAGGCCCGTAATCTGCCTGCACCCTATGTCAAAAAATTAAACACACCAGCAGTGTGAAGAGACCTGAAAGTGGCACATGGCAGAGTGTGGCGATGGAGACAGCAGCAATGGGAGGCCGTACAGGGACCATGACAGACTCTGGACTTGGCAGCAGCATGAGGAGGCGGTATATAGGGGCCCATGGCAGATTAGGGGCCTGGCAGCAGCTATGTGAGGCCCGTAATCTGCCTGCACCCTATGTCAAAAAATTTAACACACCAGCAGTGTGAAGAGACCTGAAAGTGGCACATGGCAGCAGAGTGTGGCGATGGAGACAGCAGCAATGGGAGGCCGTACAGGGACCATGACAGACTCTGGACTTGGCAGCAGCATGAGGAGGCGGTATATAGGGGCCCATGGCAGATTAGGGGCCTGGCAGCAGCTATGTGAGGCCCGTAATCTGCCTGCACCCTATGTCAAAAAATTAAACACACCAGCAGTGTGAAGAGACCTGAAAGTGGCACATGGCAGCAGAGTGTGGCGATGGAGACAGCAGCAATGGGAGGCCGTACAGGGACCATGACAGACTCTGGACTTGGCAGCAGCATGAGGAGGCGGTATATAGGGGCCCATGGCAGATTAGGGGCCTGGCAGCAGCTATGTGAGGCCCGTAATCTGCCTGCACCCTATGTCAAAAAATTTAACACACCAGCAGTGTGAAGAGACCTGAAAGTGGCACATGGCAGAGTGTGGCGATGGAGACAGCAGCAATGGGAGGCCGTACAGGGACCATGACAGACTCTGGACTTGGCAGCAGCATGAGGAGGCGGTATATAGGGGCCCATGGCAGATTAGGGGCCTGGCAGCAGCTATGTGAGGCCCGTAATCTGCCTGCACCCTATGTCAAAAAATTTAACACACCAGCAGTGTGAAGAGACCTGAAAGTGGCACATGGCAGCAGAGTGTGGCGATGGAGACAGCAGCAATGGGAGGCCGTACAGGGACCATGACAGACTCTGGACTTGGCAGCAGCATGAGGAGGCGGTATATAGGGGCCCATGGCAGATTAGGGGCCTGGCAGCAGCTATGTGAGGCCCGTAATCTGCCTGCACCCTATGTCAAAAAATTTAACACACCAGCAGTGTGAAGAGACCTGAAAGTGGCACATGGCAGCAGAGTGTGGCGATGGAGACAGCAGCAATGGGAGGCCGTACAGGGACCATGACAGACTCTGGACTTGGCAGCAGCATGAGGAGGCGGTATATAGGGGCCCATGGCAGATTAGGGGCCTGGCAGCAGCTATGTGAGGCCCGTAATCTGCCTGCACCCTATGTCAAAAAATTAAACACACCAGCAGTGTGAAGAGACCTGAAAGTGGCACATGGCAGCAGAGTGTGGCGATGGAGACAGCAGCAATGGGAGGCCGTACAGGGACCATGACAGACTCTGGACTTGGCAGCAGCATGAGGAGGCGGTATATAGGGGCCCATGGCAGATTAGGGGCCTGGCAGCAGCTATGTGAGGCCCGTAATCTGCCTGCACCCTATGTCAAAAAATTTAACACACCAGCAGTGTGAAGAGACCTGAAAGTGGCACATGGCAGCAGAGTGTGGCGATGGAGACAGCAGCAATGGGAGGCCGTACAGGGACCATGACAGACTCTGGACTTGGCAGCAGCATGAGGAGGCGGTATATAGGGGCCCATGGCAGATTAGGGGCCTGGCAGCAGCTATGTGAGGCCCGTAATCTGCCTGCACCCTATGTCAAAAAATTTAACACACCAGCAGTGTGAAGAGACCTGAAAGTGGCACATGGCAGCAGAGTGTGGCGATGGAGAAAGCAGCAATGGGAGGCCGTACAGGGACCCATGAGAGACTCTGGACCTGGCAGCAGCATGAGGAGGCGGTATATAGGGGCCTATGGCAGATTAGGGGCCTGGCAGCAGCTATGTGAGGCCCGTAATCTGCCTGCACCCTATGTCAAAAAATTTAACACACCAGCAGTGTGAAGAGACCTGAAAGTGGCACATGGCATGAGAGACTCTGGACCTGGCAGCAGCAGGAGGAGGCGGTATAGGGGCCCATGGCTGATTAGGGGCCTGGCAGCAGCTATGTGAGGCCCGTTATCTTGCAGCACCCTATGTCAAAAAATTTAACACACCAGCAGTGTGAAGAGACCTGAAAGTGGCACATGGCAGCAGAGTGTGGCGATGGAGACAGCAGCAATGGGAGGCCGTACAGGGACCCATGAGAGACTCTGGACCTGGCAGCAGCAGGAGGAGGTGGTATATAGGGGCCCATGGCAGATTAGGGGCCTGGCAGCAGCTATGTGAGGCCCGTAATCTGCCTGCACCCTATGTCAAAAAATTTAACACACCAGCAGTGTGAAGAGACCTGAAAGTGGCACATGGCAGCAGAGTGTGGCGATGGAGACAGCAGCAATGGGAGGCCGTACAGGGACCCATGAGAGACTCTGGACCTGGCAGCAGCAGGAGGAGGTGGTATATAGGGGCCTATGGCAGATTAGGGGCCTGGCAGCAGCTATAGGAGGCCCGTAATCTGCCAGCACCCTATGTCAAAAAATTCAACACACCAGCAGTGTGAGGAGACCTGAAAGTGGCACATGTTTGAGGCATGATTCATGGCGGATTTAGTCAGTTGTGTCAGGAACTGGTGGTTTGAAATCCAGACTAATCCACGCCTGATTCATTTTCACAAACGTGAGTCTCTCCACACTTTGGGTGGACAGTCGTGTCCTCCGCGGAGTTACAATACCTCCTGCCGCACTAAACACGCGCTCCGATGCCACGCTACTGGCCGGGCATGACAGCCTTTCAAGGGCAAATTCAGCTAGTTGGGGCCAAAGGTCAAGTTTCGTTGCCCAGTAGTCAAGGGGATTGTCTACCTCGGTTGGCAGGGTGCTGTCCAAGTAGGCCCAAGCCTGTTGTTTGAGCTCCTGCTCCAGGTCCACCTGATGCTGCTGCTGCTGCTGCGGCTGGTTAGTAGTTTCCTCACTGCGCTGGTGAAGAAAGCTACTCATCATCGACTGCAGACTGAGGCAGCCGCTGCTGGTGGAGCTGCCACTGCTCCTACCACCCCACCCCTCCCCTGCTGCCATGCCAGCGGAACGCGAGCGCACAGGGCCCACAGTGTCTGAGGATGGACGATGGCGCACAAAGGCAGAGACCAACTGACTACATAGGTGGTTTTTATAGTACGTAATTTTGGCCTCCCTCTCAGCAGGTGTGAAAAAGGCCACCATTTTGGACCGGTAGCGAGGGTCCAACAAGGTGGACAGCCAAAAGTCATCCCTCTGTCTGATGGTTATTATTCGGCTGTCGCTACGCAAGCAACCGAGCATGCTATGGGCCATTTGTGCCAAGGAATGCGAGGGACTCCCTGCCTCCATCTCCACAGCATACTGCCACGGTGCGTCTGGGTCCTCTGTCTCCTCCTCCTCCTCCTCTACCAGATGCTCCTGCTCCTCCACTCCTGTCCGCTGAGTGGAAAAACCACCCATTTCACTCAATAATTCCTGAGCACAAATGTCCTCCTCTACCTCCTCCTCTTCTTCCTGTCCTGCCCCCACAGGGGTCATGTGGCGTTGAGATCTGTGCGCCACGTCTACCGCACCCTGACCAGCCATTGTTAACAGCATTTGTTCCAGGACGTGCAACAGAGGAATGACGTCGTTCATCCCATAGTCCTGCCGACTCACGAATAGCGTGGCCTCCTCAAAGGGCCTGAGCAAGCGGCAGGTGTCACGCATGAGCTGCCAATGGCTGACATCTAAGTTACACAGGGGAGTACCTTTATCCGCTTGTAACATCAGGAAATCGGTGATGGCCTTTCGCTGCTCGTAAAGGCGGTCTAACATGTGTAGGGTTGAATTCCACCTTGTTGCAACGTCGCAGATCAGGCGATGCTGTGGAATTCCGTTCTGCCGCTGCAGCTCAATGAGGGTGTTCTTTGCGGTGTAGGAATGGTTGAAATGCATGCACAGTTTACGTGACATTTTAAGGATGTCTTGCAGTGGGATGGTGGATTTTAGGAACCGCTTGACAACCAGATTGAACACGTGAGCCATGCATGGCGCATGGCACAACCTTCCTTGACGCAGAGCAGACACCATGTTCTTTCCGTTGTCAGTCAACATGGTTCCGATTTTTAGTTTGCGCGGAGACAGCCATCTGTCGATTTCTCTGTTCATTACACTCAGCAGTTCCTCCCCTGTGTGACTACGTTCGCCAAGGCATACCAGGTGCAGCACAGCGTGACACCGTTGCGCCCTGCACATGTGATATGCCGGTCGGGTAATGGGACTTGGCACGGGGGTGGCGGCTGAGGACACGGCGGAAAAAGAGGTGGTAGAGGCGGACATGCTTGCTGGACCAAGGACGTGCAAACGTGGAGGCAAAAGCGTCGTGACCTGTCCAAGTTGCTGGTGCGGCTGTGCCGGCACCACGTTCACCCAGTGGGCCGTAAATGACATGTACTGTCCCTGACCGTAGTTACAGCTCCACACGTCGGCGCTGCCGTGCACTTTGGCAGAGACCGACATGCTCAAAGACTGGCCCACCATCTCTTCTACATGTGAATGCAGGGCTGGCACTGCCTTTTGGGCAAAGAAATGACGGCTTGGCACTCTCCACCGCGGCGCGGCACAAGCCATCATTTCTCGGAAAGGTGCTGAGTCCACCAGTTGGAAAGGGAGGGACTGCAGCACCAGCAACTTGGACAGGAGGACGTTCAGCTTTTGCACCGTCGGGTGCGTGCTCGCAAACTGTTGTCTCTTGGATACGGATTCCAAGAAAGACTGTTGACGGAATCCGAGAAGAGGAGTAGCAGGAGAAGGAGCATCTGAACGAGCGGAAGATGCCAATGAGCGACAACTCCCCTCAGCAGAGGTGTTGGAGCCTTGACTGGCTGATAGAGGGCGATTGACGACGTCGGGTGACGGAGCAAGTAACGGAGCGGGTGATGGAGCGGGGGCTGGGGCAGGCAGAACCGCCGTATGTTTATCACGGTTTTCCCAGGCCACCGAATGGTGACGCTGCATATGCTGACGCAACGCTGTAGTCCCAACATGGGCCCCCTGGCCACGCTTGCATTTCTGGCCACATAGTCGACATACGGCTACATTTACTTCCTCGGGCGGCTTGAGGAAAAATTGCCACACCACCGAGTAGGAAACTTTGCCCCCGCTACTCTTCACTGGCTGACTGCTACTTCCTCCGTGCGCACCGGCACCACTACTGGCCGTGGTGGTAGGCTGCAGTGGAGCTGGTGCTCTACTCCGTGGACGTTTGGCTCCACTGACACTGATGCGACCCTGCTGCTGTCTCCTGGGCAACCCACCGACTGTTTTGCTCGCTGCCAAGCTGCCACCCTCTTCTCCTGATGATGCGGAAGAAATTGCCTGATGACGACGAGGCTGCCAAGTGCGATCAACCTCCTCATCATCAAGTAGGGTCTCCGCCTCACTACTAGCCCCCTCGGCTGCGTCTGGGTCAGGAGACAGACCTGTCTCTAGACCGGCTACCGAGCCACTCTCCTCGCCAGTACTTGTTCGCTTGGCTGCTGAAAAGGCCGATGTCTCCCCCCGTTCCTGACCGCCCTCTGTTAGCTCTTCCTCACTGTACAGTGGGGCTGAGCCCACAGCATGCGATACTTCGCTTGGTGAGGGAACAGCAAAGGACAGGGGCAGGTAGAGGACACGTGATTTCAGTGGGCTTGGTCCCGGGCCATGCCAACTAACGGTTGTGTCTGACGTACCCACCGACCGTTGGCTGTAGGTGTCAGAGGTGACCTGGGAAGAGGAAGACGACCGAGCCAACCAATCAATGACGGCAGGGTTGTCGGTGGAGACACGACCGCTGGATGACACCGGGAGCACTGGCCTCTGGCTGCGAATACTGCTGCCTCGACCCCTTCCTCTGCTGCCACGTCTGCTCGCTCCTAAAACATTGCCTCCTCTGCCACTCCTCTGCATGTTGTCTGACATACTATTTAATTCAACGATTAGGTGTCCCTGAGTAACAATTCTCTGGCACTCAGTAACAATTCTGTCTGTCCCTGAGTATGAATTCTGTGGCCCTGAGTAACAATTCTGTGTCTGTGCGAGTAACAATTCTGTGTCTGTGCGAGTAACAATTCTGTGTCTGTGCAAGTAACAATTTTGTGTCTGTGCGAGTAACAATTCTCTGGCACTCAGTAACAATTCTGTCTGTCCCTGAGTAACAATTCTCTGGCACTCAGTAACAATTCTGTCTGTCCCTGAGTAACAATTCTCTGGCACTCAGTAACAATTCTGTCTGTCCCTGAGTAACAATTCTCTGGCACTCAGTAACAATTCTGTCTGTCCCTGAGTATGAATTCTGTGGCCCTGAGTAACAATTCTGTGTCTGCGCGAGTAACAATTCTGTGTCTGTGCAAGTAACAATTTTGTGTCTGTGCAAGTAACAATTTTGTGTCTGTGCGAGTAACAATTCTCTGGCACTCAGTAACAATTCTGTCTGTCCCTGAGTAACAATTCTCTGGCACTCAGTAACAATTCTGTCTGTCCCTGAGTAACAATTCTCTGGCACTCAGTAACAATTCTGTCTGTCCCTGAGTAACAATTCTCTGGCACTCAGTAACAATTGTGTGTCTGTGCAAGTAACAATTCTGTGTCTGTGCAAGTAACAATTTTGTGTCTGTGAGAGTAACAATTCTCTGGCACTCAGTAACAATTCTGTCTGTCCCTGAGTAACAATTCTCTGGCACTCAGTAACAATTCTGTCTGTCCCTGAGTATGAATTCTGTGGCCCTGAGTAACAATTCTGTCTCTGTGCGAGTAACAATTCTGTGTCTGTGCAAGTAACAATTTTGTGTCTGTGAGAGTAACAATTCTCTGGCACTCAGTAACAATTCTGTCTGTCCCTGAGTAACAATTCTCTGGCACTCAGTAACAATTCTGTCTTCCCTGAGTAACAATTCTCTGGCACTCAGTAACAATTCTGTCTGTCCCTGAGTATGAATTCTGTGGCCCTGAGTAACAATTCTGTCTCTGTGCGAGTAACAATTCTGTGTCTGTGCAAGTAACAATTTTGTGTCTGTGAGAGTAACAATTCTCTGGCACTCAGTAACAATTCTGTCTGTCCCTGAGTAACAATTCTCTGGCACTCAGTAACAATTCTGTCTTCCCTGAGTAACAATTCTCTGGCACTCAGTAACAATTCTGTCTGTCCCTGAGTATGAATTCTGTGGCCCTGAGTAACAATTCTGTCTCTGTGCGAGTAACAATTCTGTGTCTGTGCAAGTAACAATTTTGTGTCTGTGAGAGTAACAATTCTCTGGCACTCAGTAACAATTCTGTCTGTCCCTGAGTAACAATTCTCTGGCACTCAGTAACAATTCTGTCTGTCCCTGAGTATGAATTCTGTGGCCCTGAGTAACAATTGTGTGTCTGTGCAAGTAACAATTCTGTGTCTGTGCAAGTAACAATTTTGTGTCTGTGAGAGTAACAATTCTCTGGCACTCAGTAACAATTCTGTCTGTCCCTGAGTAACAATTCTCTGGCACTCAGTAACAATTCTGTCTGTCCCTGAGTAACAATTCTGTCTGTCCCTGAGTATGAATTCTGTGGCCCTGAGTAAGAATTCTCTGGCACTCAGTAACAATTCTGTCTGTCCCTGAGTATGAATTCTGTGGCCCTGAGTAACAATTGTGTGTCTGTGCAAGTAACAATTCTGTGTCTGTGCAAGTAACAATTTTGTGTCTGTGAGAGTAACAATTCTCTGGCACTCAGTAACAATTCTGTCTGTCCCTGAGTAACAATTCTCTGGCACTCAGTAACAATTCTGTCTGTCCCTGAGTATGAATTCTGTGGCCCTGAGTAACAATTCTGTCTCTGTGCGAGTAACAATTCTGTGTCTGTGCAAGTAACAATTTTGTGTCTGTGAGAGTAACAATTCTCTGGCACTCAGTAACAATTCTGTCTGTCGCTGAGTAAGAATTCTCTGGCACTCAGTAACAATTCTGTCTGTCCCTGAGTAACAATTCTCTGGCACTCAGTAACAATTCTGTCTGTCCCTGAGTAACAATTCTGTCTGTCCCTGAGTATGAATTCTGTGGCCCTGAGTAAGAATTCTCTGGCACTCAGTAACAATTCTGTCTGTCCCTGAGTATGAATTCTGTGGCCCTGAGTAACAATTGTGTGTCTGTGCAAGTAACAATTCTGTGTCTGTGCAAGTAACAATTTTGTGTCTGTGAGAGTAACAATTCTCTGGCACTCAGTAACAATTCTGTCTGTCCCTGAGTAACAATTCTCTGGCACTCAGTAACAATTCTGTCTGTCCCTGAGTAACAATTCTCTGGCACTCAGTAACAATTCTGTCTGTCCCTGAGTAACAATTCTCTGGCACTCAGTAACAATTCTGTCTGTCCCTGAGTAACAATTCTGTCTGTCCCTGAGAATGAATTCTGTGGCCCTGAGTAAGAATTCTCTGGCACTCAGTAACAATTCTGTCTGTCCCTGAGTAACAATTCTCTGGCACTCAGTAACAATTCTGTCTGTCCCTGAGTATGAATTCTGTGGCCCTGAGTAACAATTGTGTGTCTGTGCAAGTAACAATTCTGTGTCTGTGCAAGTAACAATTTTGTGTCTGTGAGAGTAACAATTCTCTGGCACTCAGTAACAATTCTGTCTGTCCCTGAGTAACAATTCTCTGGCACTCAGTAACAATTCTGTCTGTCCCTGAGTAACAATTCTGTCTGTCCCTGAGTATGAATTCTGTGGCCCTGAGTAAGAATTCTCTGGCACTCAGTAACAATTCTGTCTGTCCCTGAGTATGAATTCTGTGGCCCTGAGTAACAATTGTGTGTCTGTGCAAGTAACAATTCTGTGTCTGTGCAAGTAACAATTTTGTGTCTGTGAGAGTAACAATTCTCTGGCACTCAGTAACAATTCTGTCTGTCCCTGAGTAACAATTCTCTGGCACTCAGTAACAATTCTGTCTGTCCCTGAGTATGAATTCTGTGGCCCTGAGTAACAATTCTGTCTCTGTGCGAGTAACAATTCTGTGTCTGTGCAAGTAACAATTTTGTGTCTGTGAGAGTAACAATTCTCTGGCACTCAGTAACAATTCTGTCTGTCCCTGAGTAAGAATTCTCTGGCACTCAGTAACAATTCTGTCTGTCCCTGAGTAACAATTCTCTGGCACTCAGTAACAATTCTGTCTGTCCCTGAGTAACAATTCTGTCTGTCCCTGAGTATGAATTCTGTGGCCCTGAGTAAGAATTCTCTGGCACTCAGTAACAATTCTGTCTGTCCCTGAGTATGAATTCAGTGGCCCTGAGTAACAATTGTGTGTCTGTGCAAGTAACAATTCTGTGTCTGTGCAAGTAACAATTTTGTGTCTGTGAGAGTAACAATTCTCTGGCACTCAGTAACAATTCTGTCTGTCCCTGAGTAACAATTCTCTGGCACTCAGTAACAATTCTGTCTGTCCCTGAGTAACAATTCTCTGGCACTCAGTAACAATTCTGTCTGTCCCTGAGTAACAATTCTCTGGCACTCAGTAACAATTCTGTCTGTCCCTGAGTAACAATTCTGTCTGTCCCTGAGAATGAATTCTGTGGCCCTGAGTAAGAATTCTCTGGCACTCAGTAACAATTCTGTCTGTCCCTGAGTAACAATTCTCTGGCACTCAGTAACAATTCTGTCTGTCCCTGAGTAAAAATTCTGTGGCCCTAATAACGTTTCTGTGGCCCTAAGTAACAATTCTCTGGCACTGAGTAACAATTCTGTCTGTCCCTGAGTATGAATTCTGTGGCCCTAACTAGCGTTTCTTTGTCCCTAAATAACGATTCTGTGGCCCTCATTAACAAGTCTGTGTCCCTGAGTAATGGTTCTCTGTCCCTAAGTAACTTCTCTCTGTCCCCAATTCTCGTTTCTGTGGCCCTAACTCTGTCCCTGTCCCTAGTACAGAGCGGTCTGCCTCTGTTCAATGACTGCAGGCAAATGAAGATTTCCAAAATGGCCGCTATATATACCTCGACCATTACACAGTGCTGGCTGGCTGGCTGCTGATTGGCTGATGCGATCACATGTCGTTGAGGAATGCATTATGGGGCAGCGCGCCTTGTCTGCGCGCCTTCCCCGACATCCCCGCTCCGTCGCCGCACATGTCAGCCGCCATTTTCGGAAAAATTTCGATTCGCGCGTCCGAATTAGGCTGTTTTTCGGATTCGGCACGAATCGAAATTTTTCCGATATTCGACTCGAATTCCACTTCGGATACTTCGATTCGCTCATCTCTACTCTGCACAATATAACTGCTATAGAACTACTTCAGCAGAAATATACCACTGATCTTTTATGCCTAATTAGGGGAAACACACAAAAATTCATCACAGTCAATATGGGTACTCGATCAATTATTATTATACAGGATTTATATAGCGCCAACAGTTTGCGCAGCGCTTTACAATATAAGGGAGAAAGTACAATTACAATACATTTCAGTATAGAAGGAATGTGAGGGCCCTCAATACTTTAGATCTCAAACTACATCTACCTTTCTTATCAACACTCCTAGGGTGGATTTCTCTTCCCCCCCTCAATGGAAATAAGCTCACAAATTATGCTGCACCTTCATTCAGGCATCCACCCCACAAGCTCCGAGTCTGAAAGCTCCGAGCATCTCTATCACTTCAAATAGCAATTATGGCTGGAAGTTGCCATGGACACTGAACTTGCTCCTCTCCTTCCACTACTAGAGAACATTAGAATCCTCTAGTCTATTCCTACTAAATCAGATCTAACTTCCTTGAATAAAAGGATTAATACTGCTCTTAAAAGGACTCTTAAAAACCTTCAGAAATCCACCAAAATATGCAACCACGTTTTTATGTATTATTCTTTTTGGTTTCACAGTCATGTTTCCTCTGACCTATTGCTGTGGATGAGAGGTACCTTGTGGTGCATTTGTGTGCATTTACACATAATTCTGTGTGTTGCAGTGTGATATTATACAAACACGTTGCATGAGCACGGTTATGGAATGCAGAGAAAAACAGCATTCTGGTGTGAACATGACACATAGAAAAGTATTGTTGTCTATGTAGCCTTGCAGTTACCTGCATTTTTCCATGAGGAAAATAGTACATAGTCTGACTGGGCCCTTATGTTCTTTAACAAGTGTTTTTGGTGCATTTTACACATGTTTTTCATGCATTTTTCATGTGTTTTTTCATGAATTTTCATGCATTTTACATGTGTTTTTATGTGCTTATATAGACCTCAATGGGTCAGGAAAACACAGATAAATATATAAAATAATGGACATCCCTCATTTTTTACAACACTGTGCAACACATGGTACAGATGTGAAGGGCATCATATGTTCATGACATATGTGTTTTACTGCACTGTGAAAAGCACATAAAAGCATACAGGTGTGAACCACGCCTTAAGGATGAGTATATGGCTTTGAAAAATGGCTGAACAAATGTTGAGGCACAAAGCTCTCTGACATTTATCATTTCATGCACCTGTTTCACTGAGTGCTAATAATACTGAAATTATTAGGCACAGTGGTGCTGCATACAGCTAGGGCTACCTATTTATCTGTCAATCTGTAAAGGCACTTACTGCTTCATTTTCCCCAGTGGGTGGACTGGTTCCATCCAGTTCTCCCTCAAGGTTAAGAGACTGCTGATAGAATACTATGATACGCCACAGAGATGTAACAGAAACCCAAAGATGGCTATTTAGCTTTATCCCTTTATGCACCCCTTACCTTTCACCTACACTTTTCCTTACCTTATGCCATCTCTCCTCCCACCCCTCATGTACACTCCTCCTAACCCTTTAACCTTTTCCACACCCTCTTACGTCCCCTTCTTTACCTAGTCAGTCTCCCTTCATCACCGTCCGAAACCCCTTTTTGCCACAAACTCCAATACAAATGTTCCCCACCCCCCACATGTGGTATGAGAAACCCAGACATGTGTAATAAGAGCAGAACTAATAACATCAGATAATACATTGAAAACAGACAGAATCCAAAATTGTTTTATTCCAACATCATGTTAGAACAAAAGAAAATGCCCATAATAATCATTGACACTATCTCTAGCTGATGGCTTGAAAATTCTCTGAGCTCATCTTAATGGTCTCCTCTCAGAAAAGAGTAAATCTCAACAAATTAGATTTGGTTACTTACATGAGCATAACAACAAACCCAGTAGACTTGCAAAAGCTCTGGAGAAACTAGGCTTCACTCACTCATATGAATTCCCTTAATGACTCCTCTAGGGTCTTTAATTCTTCAGGGGTACTTCAAGGACTAATACTGCATGTCTTCCTACATAACATTGCTCTCCAGACAAAATCTTTGGGTCAAACAACCTCCCTCCCATCATGATTATATGTGAAATCAGGCAAACCCTCTATCCCCAAAACTGCAGCAGGGACAAAGGAATCCTTCTTTACCACAGAGAAAATATAGGTAGCCATAGTGTCCATGTCCCAAATAAAGTCCTGGGCCCAGGTGGCTTTGCCCTAAATCATTACAAATCTTTCCAAACCCATCATCCTTCTGATTTCACCTCAGCTTTAAACTCACTATCTGATTGCCATCAACTGCCTTTAGGGTCCCTTAGAGCACATACTACAATCATCCCTAAGGATGAAAAAGACCCATCCTCATGCCCCAAATATCAACACATATGTCTTCCTAATGAAGATGCTAAATATTTACAAAAATGTTTTATAATAATCTCATTTCCCACATGTCCAAAATCATACACCCTGATCACTTCAACTTTATTCCAAACAGGGAAGCTAAGGACAACACCATCAAAGTTTTTGAACATTATTCATGCTACTAGGAACAAACATATCTCTTTACTCCTATAATCAACTGATGCTGAAAAAAGTGTTTTACCGAGTAAGCTAGCATTTCATATTCGTGCTTCTCCAGCATGGAGGACTAGGACCATCCTTGATATGCAGGATCCAAGCTGTCTATTTTGCTTTACTCTTTCCAATTGCAGTCATCAGGGATTCCCTATGTCCCCCCATAACCTGGCTTTATTTGCACAATATGAAATTATCTGAAGACTATCACTGCCTTCTTCTAGAGTGACGGGATTATTTCTCATCCATGCTCATTATTAGAGATGAGCGAATCGAACCTGGCGAAGTGGAATTCATTTCGAATATTAGGAAAA